>NW_027186349.1:9213262-9278963 GCF_028583685.1 Petaurus breviceps papuanus
GGGGGGGGGGGGGGGGGGGGGAACGGTGCATACAGAGGGTACCGTAATGTAGTGTGTAGCGCAAGGGATCACCTTCACTACAGTAGCAATCTCAATAGGGCTTATTTTTTGGGGAGGGCTTATTTTAGAGGAATCTTACACAGTAAGGGGAGGGCTTATTTTCGGGATAGGTCTTATTATCGGGGAAACACGGTAAGAAGTGAGGTGGGAGAATATCCCAGACGTGAAGGACAGCCAACACAAAGGCATGAAGAACTGGGAAGGAGCATTTTGTGTGAGGGCCAGGGGGTAGGCCAGTAGAGCTGGATTGTGGAATTCATAGAGTAAAGCGTAAGAAGGACTGAAACGTAGGAAAGGACTAGGTTGTGAAGAAGGTTGTCATCCTTCATTCTCTTAGAGGAACAAAATGACATTCCTATGTTAGAGTCAAGTTACAATGTATCTGACTAGGGCTAACCAGACCAATACAAGCTCAGAATGCTCTACAACAGGTAAGGCACAAAAAGTCCATGTGAACAATTGGGGTGAATTCTCTAAATTTGTGTATGTCATGTTTCTTTTGAGCTACTTCAATTCCACTTTGCTCACAGAGCACCTTCTCTGATGAGGGCACATGATGATGGGCAGTCTTATGTCAGTGACTCCCATGTCACACAATCAATTCCAAAGTTAAGAGAGACCTTGAGAGTGTCCTTGTATCACATTTTCTGACTACTTTGTGAGTGCTTGCCCTGTGTGAGCTCTCCATAAAATATTCTTTTAGGCAAATATATATTTGGCATTCGAACAACGTGGCCAGCCCATCATAATTGAACTCTCTGCAGAAGAGTGTGAATGCTTGGCACTTTAGTTTGAGAGAGGACCTCAGTGTCTGATATCGCATCCTGCCTGGTGATCTTCAAAATCTTCCCAAGACAATTTAAATGGGACCTTGGGCAAGTCACTTAACCCTGTTTACCTCAGTTTCCTCATCTGTAAAATGAGCTGGAGAAGGAAATGGCAAACCCTTAGGTTGTGCAGAGTTTTAAGTGAAAAAGGAGCACTTATTTGATCTCTGGAGATAATGCAGAGCTGCTAGAGTTAACTGAATGGGGACTAACATTGTCAAATGCACACTTGAGAAAAATCACTTTGGCAGCTGAGTGGAGGAAGCCTTGGAGTAAGGAGCCACTTGAGAAAGGGAGACCAATTAGAATTAGGGCTTAGCAATAGCTCAGGCAAGAGATGATGAGAGACTGAGCAAGGATGGTGTGTGTGTGTGTGTGTGTGTGTGTGTGTGTGTGTGTGCTTCTGTGTGCACACAGGGACATATATGAGAAATGTAGAAATAACAAGATTTGGCAATGGTTGGGATATGTGTGGAGGGTGAGTAATGAGTACGACAATGAGATGGTGAGCCAAGATGATGGTAGTATCTCAATGACAGTAGGGAAATTCAGAAAAGGGGTAGGTTTGGAGGAAAGATAATGACTTTTGTTTCAGATGTGTTGACTGTGAGATACCTATGGGAGATCTAGTTTGAACCAAAAGGCAGTTGGTGATAGGATATTTTAGCTCAGGAGAACCACTTGAATGGATATATGGATCTGGGAATCTTTTACACAGAGATGATAATTGAATCCATGGAAACGAGTAACATCACTAAGAAAGAAAGCATCGAGTAAAAAGAAAAGGAGATAAAAGTCTTGGGGGATACCCATGACATGAGGGCATCACATGAATGAAAAACTAGCAAAAGAGACAAGGAGGGTCAGAGAGGTAGGAGGAGAACAGGAGGAAGACATGGCATAAAAACCTAGAGAGGAGAAAATAAGGTGATTAATAGTGCCAAATGCTCCAGAGAGGTCAAGAAGGATGAAAACTGAGAAAGGGCCATTAAACTTACAAATTAAAAGAGCTCTGGCAGAGAACAGGTTTATCTGAATGATGGGTGAAAGCTAGATTGCTAGGGATTTGGAAGACAGTAAGTGGAGGAACATATACTCAAGGAGCTCAGCCATGAAGGGGAGGAAAAGGTATATAGGTCAAACGCTTATTGATTGAATGATTAATTGATCGATTGGTCAGGGTATCCTGAGCAGTGAACCATTTAGTGGGACAATAGTACATGCTTCTTTCCTGTAACCTGAGAAAAGAGCCTCTATTACAACTATGTTAAATATTATTTTTAACATAGCGTCTCAGCACTGAATAAGCTTTTCTAGAGTTAAAAAGATAATAAAAAACAAATACCTAGCAGCACTGTCCTAGTTGTAATAATAGGGTGGCTTCTGCTACTATAGTATGATTTTGTTTTGTCAGTAATTATGAGAAGTCATAGGTGAAGAAGACACACCCAGACATATCCATCCTGCTATATTAAAAAAAAAATTCTGGTACCAAATTTTCTGGAGTGATTTAAAGTGAAAAACATTAATGATAGTGGGATATACTATCATTAAAGGAGAGATAACAACTTGCAAATTATACAAATGAGCTTAGGTTTTATGTCTGTGTGCTGACAACAGCTTTCACTATGGAAATATGACTGATAGCAGTAGAGTTCAGGAGGAGAGGCCTAACATGCAGAAGCATGATTGAAGAAGAAAAAAAGACTCCATTAAACATATACTGGTAATCTATTTGATGTACTCATATATTTTGCAACACATCCTTCTGTTGTAAGATGTTTAACAACTAATATAAGGTTACTACAAATATTAATGAGGTTATACACTAAAGATTAAATCATATAATAATAATTTGTTCTCAAGATATATGGGGTCAGGTAGGTGGTACAGTGGATAGAGCACTGGCATCAGAGTCAGGAGAACCTGAGTTCAAATGTGGTCTCAGACATTTGACACTTAATAGCCAGACCTAGTGCATATCTCAATTACTCAGTGCTGATGGAGCTACATTGATTACTGATAAGGACATGATCCTGGAGAAATGGGCTGAACACTTCCATAGTGTTCTCAACAGATCATCATTAATCAATGCTGAAGCCATTGAATATATACCTCAGGTTGAAGTCAATCCCTCTCTAGCTGAATTTCCAACTAAATAAGGTATTTTGAATGCTATTAGGCTCTTCTCCTGTGGCAAAGTGCTTGGTGCTGATTCTGCTGAGATTTGCAAGGCAGGGAGTCCACTGCTCATACAAAAGCTGACTGAAATTTTCCAGGTTATATGGCAAGAGGACGTTATCCCCCAGGAGTTCAAGGATGTCTTCATTGTCCATCTCTATAAAGGTAAAGGAAATAGATTGTCCTGTGACAATCACTGGGGGTAGGAGTGGGGGAGGGGTGTGGGGTAAGGGGCAGTGTCTCTTTCTTAGTCATTGCCGAGTCCTCCTTAATAGGCTGATCTGTCACCTGGAAAGATGGTCGTCCACATGAGAGCCAGTGTGGCTTCAGAAAGGGCTGAGGAACAGTAGATGTGGTGTTTGCTGCCCAATAACTCCATAAAAAATGCCAGGAGCAGAACAGAGTTCTGTACAGAGTTTGTCAATCTGACCAAGGTCTTTGATACTGTCAGTTATGAGACCTTGTGGAAAATTATGTCAAAATTTGGTTGCCTGGAGTTCAAAAGTATTGTATGTCAATTTCATGATGGTGTGCTTACCCTGATTCTTGATAATAAATGATGCTTCAAGCCTTCCCAGTCACCAGTGGAATGAATCAAGGCTGTGTGCCTTCTCCTATGTTTTTTAGCATGATGTTTTCAGCAATGTTGCCAGACACTTTCAATGAGGACAAAAACAACCTCAAGGTCAGCTACCACACTAATGGTTAATTATTTAACTTGAAAAGGCTACAAGCCAAGAATAAAGTTGAAGGAGAGTTGGTGAGTGTTTTTTTTTGTTCACAGATGACTGTGTACTCAATGAAGCCTCTGAAGCTGAGATGTAACAAAGTTGATTCTCTGTGGCTTGTTCTAATTTTGGCCTAATCATTAACACCAAGTAAACACAAATTCTTCATGGGCAGCACCACACCGTCCATCTATGGAAACATCAGTTACAACAAATGGAGAAATTCTGAATGCTGTAGATAACTTCACTTACCTGGGCAGTACATATTCCAGGGATGTACACACAGATGATGAGGTTGATGAACACATTCCCAGAGCTAACTCAGTTTTTGGGGTGCTCAAAAGGAAAGTGTGTGAGAGAAGAGGTATTAGACTGCCTACAGACTGCAGGTCTACTGGGCTGTAATGCTGACCTCATTGTTGTATGCCTGTAAAACTTGTACAGTTTGTTTTTGCCATGCCAGGAAACTGAACTGCTACTATTTTAATTGTCTTAGGAAGAGTTTGAAGAACCAGACACTGAGGTCCTCTCTCAAGCCAAACTGCCAAGTATTCAAACTCTATTGCAGAGAGCACAACTTGGATGGGTTGGCCATGTTGTTTGAATGGCAAACATACATTTGCCTAAAAGACTATTTTACAGAGAAATTCCACAAGGCAGGCACTCACACAATGGTTAGAAGAAGTGATGCAAGGATACTCTCTGAAGAACTCTGGAATTGATTGTGTGACATGGGAGAAACTGGCAAAGGACCACCAAGCATGGCTTGGCAAATCAAAGGAGGCACTGTGCTCTATAAGGGAGCAGAATTGCAGTAACTCAAAAGAAATGTGAAATGTGCAAATTTAGAGACATCTTTGTTCCAAATATTTATATGGACTATTTGTGCCCGATCTAGTGTAGAGCCTTCCAAGTTCATATTGATGTGGTCAGTCACAGTCAGACACACTGTACCTTGACTCCAACACAGTGACATCATTGTTGTCCTCTGAGAATGATGACCAACTAACAAGCCTTCCTCCTTCCCTCCCTTCTTCCCTTATTTCCTTTCTCTTTTCTCACCCTCTCCCCATGGCCTCCCACTTCACCCTTTGTGACTTGTTAAATCTACTTTCTATAGAACTCATTTAGGTTTCCTGGCCCTTGGACAACAAACAGATATACAATGTGACGCTAGACCTTATTTAAAACATTTTTATCTTGGTAAATCCTATCATAACTTGAATTTTATTGGCATAATCTGGGAAACCAGGACTACTTCTGCACCAGGATGGAACAACATTAAAGAAAAAAAATAACATTAGTTAACATGAAGGAAAAATAGTCCAATAGTCTTCTTCCTGAAGTAGTGGAAAAAAGAAGTGGTCTTAGATTGAGTAAACCTGGGCCTGTGTCCTAATTCTTTTTTTTAATAAAAAAATATGATCTTTTATTATGAAAATATCACAAGTAATGATTAACTTCTACTTTCTTTTTTACAAGCAGGATATTTGTTCCAATGCTTCAAAGATCTATGATTTCCTAGGCATGAGTCCTCCTTCCACTGAGAACATCACAAATATAAAGAGGCCTTTTTTCCCCCAGAGGCAGAGATGGTTGAGCAGGTTATAGACCAGCGAAGAACTGAGAAATCCAGGTGGCAGATGATGATATAGGAAGGAAGGACAGCTCCCTCAGAAGAAGTATAATCCTTCTGCCCCAAATGTTATCATCCTAGGAAAAAGCATCCTTTGTCCCATGCCTTAGGTGAGGGTTAGGGTTAGTGCCAAAATTCTAATTCTGGCACTAACCCTAATTCCACAGATTGCAACTCTGCTACTATTTAGTTTATGGTCTTTAAGAGCTATTGTGGTCACAATAACTCATTCATCTCCAGTCAACTCGACGAACTAGGCTACACCTCAGAAAATAGCCATACATCTTGTCCTGGGCCCCAGGACAGCTTGGTGATACCTGCCAGAGCTAAGAATTCACTGGCATAGCCCTTGAGAACCTAGGATCACTTCCACTCAACAATGAAGGTGTAATATTTATAATTACATAAAATACAGTGGCACTAGGTTTATTGCATCATAGCTTTAGACCTAGAAGGCCCCTTGCAGATCATCTACTCCAATTCTCTAATTTCACAAGTGAGGTTAAGCAGCTTCCTCCCAGGTACCTACTTCTAATACTAATTAGCTGTGTGCACTTGAACAAACTACAATTGCTAATAGTGCAACTGGATGGATTTAAACAGTATGGTTGGATGACCATACTAAAGTAATATTGATGTCACCATGGAAGGAGGTCTTCAGTGGATGATGATCTTTCTATGAGTCAGTTCTGTTTAACATTTTAAATAATAACTGATGGAGGAATGTATGAAAGGTTATCAAATTTTCGTATAAGCTAGAAGGGATGTGCTTGTTGTTTGTTAACAGATGGATGAGGTCAGGATCCAACAAGATCTTAACAAGCTGGATTAATGAGCCAAATATAAACCTGTGATCCTAATGAGAACTTTAAAAATGACAAAACATTTCAGTTAAAAACTCAACTGCATAAGCATAATTAGACCACAGATGTGAAAAAAAGAGCTGGGATTATTAGGCACAGTGAAGGATAAGTAACACGTGCTCATGTTCTTGGGGCTGGTCCTTGTGTTGAATTTAATGGAGGCCACAAATCAGTGTGGGCAGCTGGGTGGTGCAGTGGATAGAGTGGTGGGCTTGGAATCAGAAAGACTCCTTTTCATGAGTTCACATCTGGTCTCACATATTTAAGAGCTGTGTGATTCTGGGCAAGTCACTTAACCCCTGTCTGCCAGTTTCCTCTTCTGTAAAATCAAGTGGAGGAAATGGCAAACCACTCCAGTATCTTTGCCAAGAAAACTTCAAATGGGGTCACGAAGAGTCAGACACAACCGAAAAACAACTCGGCAACAACAATAAAAGAATCAGAGTACAGTATTGGACAGAAGAAGCAAGTGTGGATGAGCTGGTTTGCTGGAGGGAATACCCGCATCATTGAGATTCCAGTGGAGTATTTGTTAATTTGGGCCCCCTCAACATCATTTTGTGACTACAGTGATATATTTTCTGAACAAAATTAATGGTCTATACTTTTTATAGCTTTAAAAATAAAGGGGTCTTTTCTATATTGTGGAGTGCACGATTTAATCTCATTTTAGTGGTCTAAGGGTCTGCTAACATTATAAACATATGCCTTATTGAATAGTCAAGGGCAGTACTTTAGTCCAGGAATCAGCAATCTACGTAGTCCTGAGAATCACTAGCAGAGTTAGGCAACACGCACCAAGTACTACCAGCAAACAAACAGGTTTGGCTGCCTTTGGGGTGCTGATGGTGTTTGGATCCTTTGGTCAACCCTAAGGATCTTGGGACAGGGCAAATTACATTGTGTTCCCTTATGCCCAACATTTTTATATAGGCAAAAATCAGGTTAAGGTGATTACAATGAGAAGCCTAGATGGGAAAGATGAAGACATAAAATATGTGTACTGACTGGAGTCTTTAGAAGGAGGGGAAATCAGTATGTTATAATTAGGACGATATCACTATTAAAAATCCTTTAGGGGGCGGCTAGGTAAAGTGAGTAAAGCGCCAGCCCAGAGTGGTGGTGGGGGGGGCCCTGAGTTCGGTTCGGGTCTCAGACACTTAACACAAAAAAAATTCTAGCCGTATAACCTTGGGCAAATTACTTAACCCCAATTGCCCTTCAAAAGGCAAAAAAAAAAAAAAAAAAAAGAAAAAAATCCTTCAGCAGTAGCAGCTCTCCAAACTGGTAGGGACTGCTGTGTGTGTGTGTATGAGTATACTCTTGCAGGGTTCGTTCAGTAAAATACTGATTTTTTTTAATGTGTTATATTCTGTCTATGGCTACTTTTCCTCTCATTTCTGATTCTTGGTCACAATTGGTAAATTTGAGTTGAACAAGATGTTTGAAGGAGAAAGATAACTTATTTAATGAAAGGATGGGTAACTCAGAATGTCTGTGGATAGGATACATACTGATGACTGTTCTGGGAAGATTTCTTAAAGCAAGCTTTGAAGGGTAGTGTTATTAAATCAGGTTTAAATCTTTTTTTTTAAAGCAATCGGGGTTAAGTAACTTGCTCAAGGTTACATGGCCAGTTATTTCTGGGTATGGTGCTAAGTATCTGAGCCCGGATTCGATCCCCAGGTCTTCCCGACACTGGAGCCGGTGCTCTTACTCGCTGTGCTACCTGGCTGCCCCTAAATCTATTTTTTTTTTATCCAAACATTTTCCAAGTATGTTTGAAGCATTAAGTACTTTCATCTTTTTTTTTTTTTTAATACATGCAGCCAGTTCACACGCCACAAAGCCAAACCAGTATTGGTATTTTATAGTCAAAAACAAAAGCAACACAAAAGATGGTACTACCTAACTGTATCACACACATCTTGGGTAAATAAATGCTTGTTGCTTGCTTAACACATGACTTTGCCATTTACTACCTGTGGGCCTTGGGTAAGTAACCACCTCAGTTTCTTCATCTGTAAAATGAATGGGTTGGATTCATTGACTCTAAAGTCTTTTTTTGCAGCTCTAAATCAGTGGTCTTATGACCTTATACCAAAATTGACTGTGAATGGCTTTTGGCTTTTTCCAAAAATCAGATCCACTTTCAGTGAAAATCTGCCATCTTTAAGGATACTCAAAATAGTATGAAATAGTTCTGAAGGCATTTTCTGAGAGGAATTCCAACAAGGCTTTGATTAATGTCAGCAGCTTTGGAGTCAGCCTCCCAAGGTGACTACTCTGAAATAGACAAAGGCAAGTACTAAACAAGATCTGAAAAGTAAAGATTTGTAAACAAAAGGTATATATTGAATGGGGAAAGAGATGAATAAATGGTTTCATTTGAATGTAAGATGAGTATTACTATGCTATAAGGTAAAATGATAATTATGAAGAATTTGGAGAGGAATGGGAAAACTGAAAAAATGAAGAATTTGGAGAAGAATGTCAAAACATAAGAATTCATGCAGAGTAAAATGAGCAAAACGAGGAAAATAATATACATAGTGACTACAAGATATCTGGGACAGATAGATGGCTCAGCAGATAGAGTACCAGGCCTGGAGTCAGGGAGACCTGAGTTCAAATTTGGCTTCAGACACTTACTAGCTGTATGACCCTGGGGCAAGTCACTTAAGCTTTGTTTGCTTTAATCCAATGAAAAAGAAAATGGCAAAAAACTAAGTATTTTTGCCAAGAAAACCCCTTGGATAGTATGGTCCACACTGTTGAAAAGAGTTGGAGTCAACTGGACCATAAAAAACGTCAATGGAAAGAAGAAGTGAAACTGAATATAGTTAAAATAACTAAACTTAAACTAAGAAAAGATATGATTCACTTCCCTCCCTTCATTGCATTATTGAGGGACTATGGGCATGGAATATTACAAATACTCTCAGATATGGTCAATATGCTAAATTTTGCTGAATTGCTTTCCTCCTCCTTTTATTTTAAATGCTATTGCTAAGTTTTGTTTTCATATGGCCTGAATATATTTCTGAATATATTCCTGTCCAACAAAGCAATCTTGTAGCCCTTACAATAAAGAATAAAAACAAAATTCTTTTTAAGATCTTTTTTACAAGGGATGCCTAAGTGAAGAGGTACAGAGATATATTTGGAAATAGATGGAATGTATAAGCAAATGGCATCAATAACAAGAAAAACAATTAAATCTCAAGTTAATAGATAAAGTGTAACTATAATGCAATAGTACTGATTTTTAACAGGCAAATTAATCCTCCCAATGAGTATTAATTATTTCCTGTCACTGAGTCATCTGAGTCACTTATGCTGTTTCCCCCAACAGAATGTAAGTACCTTGAGGAAAGGGGCTGTTTGTTGTCATATTTACATCTCAAGTGTCTAGCACATAAAAAGCTTATTAAATGTTTATTGAATGGAATTTGTGGAATTCCCCAGTGGTCTGATTGCAATAGCATAAGATCTACCAAACCAATGATCTGAAGTGATTGCTTCCATTTGCACTCTAGTTTGGGGCAGTTCTCTCTGTGGACTTCATAAATAATTGAGGAGGAAACGGAGTGGAATGAGAAAAGGGAAGAGGTGTACTTGTCGAAGTCAAGAATGCTTGTCTCTCAACTGCCATTCAAAAATTGGGTTACAGAGTCATTAGACAAACCCCACAATTGGGGAGGAGGGGAATTGGGATTGCTAGGATATGTTTCAACCTCTGTCATTAATTTGATATATATGAGAGCAGTGAGGTCTAGTGGATGGAACCAGGAAGACCAGGGTCCAAGCCCTGCTTCTGAAGTCACTGAACTACTCAGTGATCCTAAGACTATCAGCTGCTGAGAAGGTGTCAACCTTCACTGGTAAAGGAATTTTCTTTACCAGCAGATTAACAGGTCCAGTCCCTTTGAGGAAAGCAACTGTGCCTCCTGGTATCTCTATATATGACACTCCATCTTACCCCCCATGGAACAAACGATGAAAATCAAGGCCCAGAGAGGTTAAGACATTGGAGGCCTTGGTTAAGGGCCAAGAATCACAAGTACACACCCTTCTGGGTCTCTTGCTTCTTTCCACCTACTGCTTCCTCATCCACCTGTCCTAGATTTGGCTCCCACCCTTCTAAATATCACACACTGCCTTCTCGCCTAGAGTGTCAAAACAGAGGAAGCGATCTGGTCAGCTGGAGGTTTGACATCTTTTGGCCTAGTCTCCCATTCTAATAAATGGATGTTCTCCATGAGGCTTAATTTAACACTAGGCAAGCCCTTCCGTGGCTTCTTCTTCTGGTTACCTAGTGGGAAGGATGGTTGGGAGAGGGAAGAGAACAAAGTCACCTTTCAGTTTATCCACCTCTGAGAAGAGAAGCTAAGAGTAAAAATTGTTGAATCATTGTGAGGCCAGGGAAGGGTGGTTTGGGTTTTCTCTCATACGGGCGCACCAAGCGTTCACCCAGCAAGCTAACTTTCCCAGGAAGTGCTCACACTTCACCCCGCCACTGCCTTCCCAAACCCAATCCTGTTCTCCCACCCTATTTGCAAGCTAGCCCCAAAGAGGACGCATGCATGCCACTCAGGGACTATCTATCGGCCTGCATCTACCAGCTGGTCTCAGGCTAACCTGGCCACACCCACTTCCTCCCGGGCTAGCACAGTCTTCCCAGCCCATCAGATGGCTCAGTTTGGGGCAGACCGCTACCGCCCGGCCCGGCTCCCGGAGCGCCAGGGGCCAGCCCGGGCTCTGTGACGTCACAAGTCCCCCCCAATCAGCAGTTCCGAGCGCAGCCGCCGCCCGCAGCCCCCGCCGCAGCCTCGGGCCAGTCTCGCGCCCGCCCCCTCGGCCCCCGGCCGCCCTGCGCGCTGCATCCACCCACACTCCTCCCCTCTCGGCCCCGGGGAGCCTCGGAGCCGAGGCGGAGGCAGGCAGCAACAGCGGCAGCAGCAGCAGCAACATCACCAGCAGTCCCACGACTACCACCATCACCGACCTCCCTACAGACCGCAGAGCTCCACCATCCCCACCGGGCCCCAGAAAGCACTAGTGGGAACCGAAGATGGCGAGTCTGGGACCCCGGGAGGAGGAGCAGGAGGGGGGATGCTGTGCGCGGGCAGCCGCCGTGGCTGCACCGGCTGCTGCTGCGGCCGGCGAGGAGGAGGAGGAGGAGGAGGAGGCTGCGCCCCCGGCGGCGGACACCGAGCGGGGGGCTGCGGCCGGGGCCCCCCCGCCCCTGGAGGAGACCGCGGCGGGGCCCGGGCGGCCGTGGGAAGAGCAGGCGGCGGCCGGCGGTCGCGTCGCCGCCGCGGTGACCTGGCTGCTCGGGGAGCCGGTGCTGCTGCTGAGCTGCTGCGTCGGGGACGCTTTGAGCTGGCGGAGGCCACTCCGCAGCCTGGTGGGCTTTGTCTGCGCCAACCTGCTGTTCTGGTGAGCGCGCCCGTGCCGGGGAGGCGGGGGGTGGGGGAGGAGAAGGGGGCCCACCTGCGCCAGGTGTGGCATCCCGGGGCTGGGGAGAAGCGTCGGAAAAGTTGGAAGGGGGGGCCGTCTAGGCCCATTTCCTCTCCCGCCCCGTCTCTCTTGTTCCTAACTTCCCCCTTCTAAGTTTACCTGTGAAGATGTTGCTTATAACCCCATTTTGCACGTTCACATTAACTTGCCTGCAGATCTCTGTGAAGTCTGGCTAAAGGGCCGGCGGCTAAGAATGCATCTGATCACTGTTCTGTGCACAGCATGCTTAGAAACACATTGGTAGCGCCTTCAGAAACATACATGTTTTTACTTGCTCTTCCAGGAGTGCATGAACCAACATGCGCGAACTTGTGTGCCTGAATGCAGATCACAACAGGTACATCCAGACAGACTGCTGGATGTATTCAGCACTGCCATGTTCATAATCCACCTGAGGCAGCGACTGAATGATTTGTTTTTCCTCTCTTGGGGATCCAGTTTGCTGGATTTGATCCCTGATGAGAAAATACAGACAAAGCAAGCAAACAGGTGGATCATAGACCTCACACCGTCTAGAACAGCCTAACATTTTTACTATTAAAAATAAAGTGGAAAATACAGGGATGATCTGTTTAAGAATTGTTCAACAGGTTTAATTCCAAAATGGTCATCTTTAAACGTACAAATGAAGGACCTAGCTCTGTAATTGACAGAAGTGCTTTGTCATCTATTAATTGCCAGCATAAACTCCAACGATGTGGTCCTCTGCTATCTAAAGAATTCCCACAATAGCCACAATACATAGAACCCAGGAACAACATTTCTTGTTATAATAAATGCCACGTTATAACTAAGGGTGTGGCCCTTCCATGCCCTAGGAGGAACAGGATGAACCTTTCCCTCTGTAAAGTCTTTTCAGAGCTGCACCCGCCCCCAGCTCCTGCAGCTCTTCTTCTGTGACATAATTTTTCCAGGTCCTTCATCATCTTGCTCATTTTCTTCTGCCCCTGGTTCAATTTGTCAGTGTCCCTCAGAAAGTGTGTCACCCCAGCTGAGCATAGTACTCCACATGTGTACAGAATAGTGCAGCACACACTGGCACTTAATTAGCTTTCAAGTTTATCAGTGCAGTTAAAGCATGCTGCCATTTCCTAGATACTAATGAAAGCCAAGGAGATTTTTCTGCAAATAGTTAGAAACTGATAGATTCCTGTGTCTCAGGTAAAATGAGCTCTGATTGTCCTTTGCTTTGTTTTCCTAGATTTTTCTTTTGTTTCTCAGTGTCTTATGTTTACCTAGTGTTGTCACTGTTGGATTAAGAAAAAAACACGTTATTAGGCAAACTAGGTGTGGGTTATTAGTTATAATGCTGGTCTTGGAATCAGGAGGATCTGAAATCCTGACTTACATACTTAGTAGCTGTGTGATGCTGACAAGTTACTTAACCTTATTGAGCTTCAGTTTACTCCTCTGTAAAAATGGAGATAAAAAATAGTACTTACCTCATATGGTTGTTGTGAGGGTCAAAGAAGGAGTGTACATGTAAAATGCTTTGCAAACCTGAAATTGTTAGGTAAATGCTAGCCATGATTGTAGATACAACCATAGCATTATGTTTACTAGGAACATTTTAAATAATCTACTTTGGTCTCCTCTTTTTACAGAAGAGACAAAATGTGTTATGAATAAAATTCCCAATCCTTCATGATTTTTTTACTTTATAGGTAATCTCTTCACTAATGCCAGTTGTTATCCCCTTCGCACCTTAGTAGATAGCATGAGTTGCTATTGAAGAAAAAAATGATCAGTATCTGTTAACCAGCCTTCTGAAAATGAATCTCTCTGCTCTTAGCTGACCCAGAACTCAGAAAACAGTAATGCAGACAGTATCGTAAGGACAATATTCAAAGCTTTTCCAGCTTAGTAGAACCTGAGGTCTTATATTCTTCTGGGATAGCCTTGGTAAACTTCTGCTTTGTGGTGAGGCATTATAGGAAGACTTGAGTGAAGGATGCTGGTTATCTATTGAAAATGTCATCACATTCTGCCTCCTGAATGAAGTTATAAGGCAATGCATTTGCTCCTTTACAGATTCACTTCCTTTCTGTCATTCAGTAATCCTCAATTTTCCAGATTTAAGAAATGGACAGAGGGACAATGTAGTACCAAAATCCTTGGACTGAGAATCAGGAGATTGATTCTAATTCTCCAAGTTACTGGGTTGATAAGTAACCACCTTGGGCCAAGCACCTTATTCATCTCTTTGGATCTTAATTTCTTCATCTGTAAAATGAAGGGGGTTCTGCTACACAATTTTCTGAGTTTTCTCTTCTAGATCTAACTTTTAAATGAATCAAATGAAAAAGTTATTTCAGGCACTCTGTTTAGATTAACCTTTTTATTTTTGATTGGGGGATTTACCCGTTGTTGTTTTTTACTTCTTTTTGGCTATACTATACATGAATTTAGTGTGACAGAAAAAATATTTCTGTTCTTCAAATTCTGAAATAGCCGTAATTTCTCTTTTTTTTCTATGTCATGATCTCTTGTATTTTTGACCCATTTTACCCAACTCCTTAGAGTTTAGTTCTTTCCATCTGTTACATCAAGAATTCTATGTGTTAGAATATGTTCAGCCTTTGCTGTTAATGACTGTAACTTATTTTAAAAATGCATCTTTGTATGTTGCATGTATGTATATCTCTTTAAATGCCCTTAAATTGTCATCTAAGGTTCCCACCTTCCTCCTCTCTTCCCAACCTCAATTCTGTGTCCTTACTCCTTCTATGAAAAGATAAGCCTAAGGCACAGATGAGAACCAGTTATTGTCTTAAGAAATAATAACATTTAGGGTCATCGAGGTGGCGCATTGAATAGAGCACCAGTGCTGGAGTCAGTAGGACCTGAGTTCAAATCCAACCTCAGTCACTTGACACACTAGCTGTGTGACCTTGGGCAAGTCACTTAACCCCAATTGCCTTGTCTTCCCCCCTCCCCCCCCCAAAAAAGAGAGAGAAATAATAACATTTATTTGGATTTAGGGGTGGCTAGGTGGTGCAGTATGTAGAGCCTCCGCCCCGGATTCAGAAGGACTTGAGTTTGGATCCAGCCTCAGACACTTAACACACATACACAAAAAAATTAGCCGTGTGACCTTGGGCAAGTCACTTAACCCCAATTGCCCTCCAAAAAGCAAAAAAACAACATTAATTTGGATTTAAAACCAATTTCTTAATTTAAAACCAATTTATATTTGAGTCTCTGTTGCTTTTATTAAAAACATTCATCCTGATCCTGTGTTATTCTTATACAACTGGTATTGATGAATGCTTTTCCTATAGAATAAGTATTAGTCTTATTTCTGGCCATAATGCTAAAGTAAAATGTCCTACTCTATAGACTTTTGTGGCCTATTGCCTTTTGATTTTGTCCCATAACTTTGACATATTCAAGTAGTAAACAGTTCCAAAAATAATGCAGAAGAAAAGATTTTGTACAGGTTAGTTTCTTCTTAATGAATGTTTCCTCAGACCTCAAAGTATTGCAGTATATTATTATTCTTGTGCTTATGAGGAAACAGAAATACATGTAGAAAAAACAACTCACTTTAGATAACTAAATTGGTCACTACAACTAGGGTCTCCACTTTCATTGCTGTTACTCAGGTACTTTTCTGGCACTGTGGTATATTTTTAAGATGCTAAATTAGTCAGAATCTTAGACTTTTGAAGTTGAAAAGCACTTTAGAAGAACAATTCTTCCAACTTTTATACTTAGTCATTTTTACATTCTTTTTTTTTTTTTTTGCTTTTTGGAGGGCAGTTGGGGTTAAGTGACTTGCCCAAGGTCACATGGCTAGTTTTTGTGTGTGTGTATTAAGTGTCTGAGGTTGGATTTGAACTCAGGTCCTCCTCACTCTAGGGCTGGTGCTCTATTCATTGCGCCACCTAGCCTCCTCATTTTTACAACATTCTTGACTAATAGAAACTTTGTAAGCATTCTTAATGACTATGGAGTCATTGCCTTATGAGACAATTAGTTCTACTTTTGAATTTATCTAATAGTACTTTCTACTAAGTTCAGATCTATCTCTTGGTACTAATTCTGTCTTTTGGAGGCAACATAATGTCCTGAAAGGAGTATTGGATTTGGGATCCTAGGACCTTGGAGACCAGCCATGATGGATAAGTAGGAGGAAGCAGTATAGCCCAGCTTCAACTCCCCACTGGCTCCCCCACCCCCAACAGCTCCAATAAAGATATAAAAACAGCACCATACTGAGTCCTGGAAAAGAAATGAGAAATAGGACTTAGAAAAGAATAAAAGGTAGGACTTGGAAAAAAGAATTAACAGCTTACTTAGCACAAAAGGTACAAAACCTCCAAGTAACACACTCCTTGAAAATTATAATAGTCAGAGTTAATGATTATACAAGACAATAAGAAATATCAAAACAAAGTCAAAAGATTCAACCAAATAAAAGGCAATATAAGGTTGTCTTCTATCAAAAACAATTAAAGCAGATTAAGAGCTAATTTAAGAATCATCAAATTACCTGAATAAAACAAGAGGCTAGATATCATATTTCATGAAGTCGTGGAAAAAAAAAAAAACCCAGCAACTGCCCAGACTTACTAGAATCAGAGGGCAAAGTGAAAACAGAAAGAATTCACTGGTCATGCCCTGAAAGAAACTCCAAGATGAAAACTCCCAGGAATGTCATATCCAAGATCCAGAGCTTCTGGCTCCAAGGACTCCTAGGATCTGGGTTCAAGCCCAGTTCTCTGTTTATTTCTTGTATAACTGGACAAATCACTGAACCTTTCTAGGCCTCAGTTTTCTAATCTGTAAAATAAGGGAGATGGACTAGTGACTTCCAGTTTTAAATCTCGAGCCCTGTAATCAGATTTAACTACACAGAAAGTCCACTTCTGCCTCTGTGTGATAAACCTTCTACTATCTGAAGACAACTATGATGTCCCACTATGTCTTAACAATCTTGAATTCCTTCAGTCATTCCTTATGTGACTTGGTTTCTAGGTCCTTTCACTCTGCTTTTACTTCAGGTTTTCAGTGTTCTTCTTACAGTGTGGTGCACTGAATTGAAATCAGTCCTTCAGATGTGATTGAACAGTGGGACTATTATCTTCCTTGTCCCAGACACTTATACTTTTATTAATGGATCCAAACATTGCATTAGCTGGGGAAAGCCGGTTTTCCTTGCCCTAGTTGGCTGCTCTTGCCCATCTGCCATATCACTGGAGCACTGGATGATCATTGCCCATGGTTTCTATTGTGCAACTTGAAGCCAGAATCGTAAAAATTTGATTGAAGTGTAATATGTAAGTAAATAGAAGAATCATTTGTGTAAGCAACCTGAAACAGTGATTAGATATTATACCCATGTAAAAAAATAAGACCCTTTTGATTTCCCGGAGTATTTCATTGTCAGAGGCTGATTATATTGAGTGATAGGTTCCTTTTGCATTGAAAGTAGTATGTAGCTCCACTTCATCTAATGTTGATCTGCCCTTGACTTTTGTTCTAGCATCTCTCAGGTGCCCCAGCCAATACAGTTGATCAGCAAGCATTGAGTACATACTGTGTGTTCTGTACTGTGAGGACTAATGATAATATGAGTAATCATAATAGCTCACATTTCTGTAGCACCTTAAAGTTTATTAAAATGCTTTCTGCCCAAAACTCTTGTTATAATGAGTACAGTTATTATTGTCTGCATTTCACAGAGGAGAAGCTCAGAGAGCTGACCTTGTTTGCTCAAATACACAAAGTTGGTAAGTGTCGTATCTGGGAGATTCAAGCCCTGCTCCCTTCATTCATGTGGCACTCTTCCCACAATACCATACTGCAAAAGAAGCAACCCTTACCTTAGCAATACTGTATGGCACATTAATAGATACTTAACAGTAATAACTTCTTTGAGTGAATGAATAGTTTTTAATCATTCACTGTGCAGTCATGGAGCTTGTAAGATAATTGGGGAAGTAAAACTAATACACAGGAACTAATGAGAAAATAGTACACAGTTTTTAGTTAGTGTGGGACATATACATAGGATTTTAGACAGCGTAGCATTGTAGCCTTAGAGCTGGAAGGGAGTGGCCATCATAATCTAACCTTTACAAATGATGAGACTAAGGGTGCAAGTGACTTGCCTAAGGTATTGTAACCTTACAGAAGGGAGCTACTGAAAGTTTGGTTCATATGTGTGTGGAACAATGGCTTGAAAAAAGTCTGACCGTGGACATTTTAGGTCAGAATGTACCTTACATTAGACAGTTTTGTACTAAATTCTTATTCATTCTTGTTCTAACTTTCATCTACTAATTTTTTTTTTGTCTTGGCATAGTTTATGTAAAACTATATTCAAGTCAATGTTACAGCTGGCATTGTCTTATTTTAGATTGGAGATTTCATGCATAATTCTTCATTTTTTTTGAAGTTTGCATGATTAGACAGTACAGACATGCCAATGTAGAAATACTTTTTAATGTGTGAACTTCCTCTGTATTTTTTGGAATACTTCAAAATGTAGTCTTAATGTTCTCCATTCTCTGCTGTATTTCAAATTTTGACAAAAAAAATCAATTATTTTCCAAATATTTTATCAGCACTTATATGTTATAATTACAGCTGGAAGTAGTGAATCATCAGTGTAGAGCATTGCAGAAGGGACCTTCTATACCTGGCCCTGCTGACGATGTTGGAACTGAGGGGAAGGTCACCTAAATGGCTTCTGACCTGATCAATCATGGATCACATTCTTTATTATTGTAGATTTATACCTATGTTAAAATGTGGGCATGAGGTGTTAAACATGGCACAGCATTCATAGATAAGGCAAATTACTTTATCTAGACATATTGCCAGTGTATAACATTTAACTAGGGTAGAACATTTTTACTTTAAAAAGTAATTCATAGGCAGTTTCATTATCACTGCCCTCACTTTCAAGTGATGATCATTCTGTATGTAGGACAGTGAGACTATTATAGTATAAGATAAAGGTAGAGGACGTTGTACACATAATCTTATGTATGTGGTCTTGTCTTTGAGAGGGTCATTTCCCATACTCTAGTTCTTGGATGTATTTTAAAAAATTATAATGATAATATCTAGCATTTATATAGTGCTTTAGGGTTTACAAAGCTCATTTAATATTACAACAGTCTTGCAAGGTAGGTGCTATTATCTCCATTTTACAGATGAGGAAACTGAGGCTGAGAGGTTAGGTCACTTGTCCAGGGTCACACAACCCCTTAGTGTCTGTGACTGGTTTGAAACCCAGGTCTTTCTGATTTCAAATCTAGTACTCTATTGACTCTACCACTTACTGTTTTACTGATCTGAAAACGTTTTTTTTAAATAACCAAAAGGCCTTATTTAGAAAATGTTTTGACTTAAAACTGATTCCTCACACACAACATTTTATCTCATCTCCATGTTTTTGCACAGGCTGTTTTTCTCCCTTGTCTGGAATGTCCTCCCTTTTCTCCTGTGTCCTAACTACCTTCAGAAACCAGCTTGTGTCACTTCCTACACGAGTAGTTTTTCTGAGATCCTTTAGAGTAGGGATTGTTTCATTGTTTGGATTAGTATCCCTAGTGCCTGGCATATAGTGAGCATTTAAGAAATGCTCCTTGATTGATTAACACCCTTCCCTTCCAAAAAAACCCCAAACCCCAAAACTTTGCTAATACCTACTGTCCCCCTTTATATAGTATTTCCTTCGTATAAACTTAATTGTGTATATGTCTCTCCTGATAGAATGAAAGCTACTTGAGGCCAAAGGTGATTCATATTTATTTTTGTATCTTTAGTGCTTAGCACAGGGCCTGGCTTCATAGTAATCACTTAGTAAATATTTGCTGATTGATTGATCTTATTCTTCTCTGTATCCTGCTTTGCATGCTTCTATCTAGCCGTCTACTTACTGCTTCCTTGTTAAATTTAATTCAGGTTAACAAGCATTTATTAATGGATCCCTAGTTCCTGGGCCCAGCCAGTCTTATAGCTGGTAGAGAGAATTTAGATATTGTGCCTGTCCATAGTATGATTTGGAATAGGAAATAGTGCTCTAGAAGGGAAAAAATAAATTAACTTCTTGATTCACATTTCGAGTATCTCAAACCAATTACCTTTTCTCATTGTATATAACTAGCATAGACTTTGTACTTAAGCAGTTTATTATTTCCCTTTTGGGACTTCTATAGTGCTCTAGTCCATACCTCTCTGGTCATTCTTTTGCCTTATGTTAGCATTATTTGTGTGTTTGCATCTTATTTTTGCTATTGAAGTATGAATTCCAATGAAGGAAGGGGCTACCTTATTATTTTTGGTATTCCCCACAGTTTAATATACTTTGCCAGTAGGCACTCAATAGATGCTCAACAAATGAATTAAATATGAATCTTTCCCTTACATGATAAACAAAGATCTTGCCCAAAGCCGTTCAGTGAGGTTACACTTCAGAAATAGAACTTTGTCTCTTCACATTCCTCTCCTCCCCTAGACCATATCTCTCAATTTAAATTTCTGATATGTAGTTTGAAACACTGTATAACTTTCCATGGATATTTATGTGGTGTAAATTAGATTCCAGTGCCTATGCTGTCTCTTTACTTTTTGAAACTGGCATAATTTGGGAGCATTTTGGCAAATCATGGCATTTTTATGATCCCCTACACATTTTTGTTTTGTTTTTACAATTGAAAGGGAGTTTGATTTATTTTTAAAATTTTTGATATTTTTAAATCACATGTGAAAAATTTTAACATTTAGTTTTTTAAAAATTTTGAATTCCCAGTTCTCTCCCTCCCCACCTTCTTCCCTGAGATGGTAAGCAATTTGATATAGGTTATACATATACAGTCATGTAATCTCTTACATCTTAACAAAGATATATCCATTAAGGAAGAATTATTATAATGCTTATGAAGAAGTGTTAGTATAGGATTTAGCCCATTACGCATTTATGAGGAAAATGAAAAATTGGCCCTGACAAACTTATGGAAATGCTTTGTTACAAATTTTCATAAAGAGGAACTCAGCATATTTTTTAAAAAGTCAAGATGAATTGAATAAACTTTTAATCCCTTTATTCAGAGAATAATTTAAAAAATAATTTATAATTGCTTGGTTCATGACCTTTTTATTTTCTGTAAGCAAAGTTTAAAAAACAAAACTCCTTTCTCTCTTCCCCTCCTGAATCTGGAGAGCTCTCCACCCAAGTGTTGCATGGTATAATTTTAAAATTTAAGTTGACAGTTTGCATGAAATTATTGAGTAATGTATGTCTGTGTTGTGAATAATTTAGTAAATGCAGTATTTATGAGTGTCAGAATAGATCTGGTTCTTATTTTTAACATCTGAAGGGCATTTTTTTAATATGGACCACAAATTGCACACAATAAGAAAAAAGCATGTAATGGGGGTTATAGTTACTGAAATTGGGCTTTGCTGATCTCAGGCTCTAAACCTCACCTGGGTAGTTCTGGATTCCTTAGGAATACCTTGGGAGATGAGAATAGGAGATATGACTGGAAAGACTTATTTGAGATTTAGCTGTTGAAAACACCTTACCAGGCACTCCAGATTGAAAGATCTGGAAGAATGATTCTGGGCACTGTTCAATCCAGGAGTTATTAACCTGCTATCCATAACCTGGTCTGAAGGTTTAGATCCATCCTAGGGGGAGTACAGTAAAATTAGACTAAATTAGGTTCCTTGTGGAGTAGGAGAAGTTAGGATGAATTGGAATTGGCCCACTCACATGGAAGCTTTTTGAACTAAGTTATTCTATGCCTGGATTAGGACCTGTTCTGATAGTTTTGGGTCCTGAATCTGACCATTTGGGATTCTGTTCTTGGAGATTTCCCAGGGCAGCACCACAGTTTATATTATGGACTCATTGTGAAGGGTGGAAAAGAAGCCTATATTCCCAGGGCACTGAGACACATAGGATTTTATAGACCCTCTTAATAATTTTGTTTTGAGTTCTGTAATGGGAAAATGCTGACATAGTGTGATTTTCTTTGAATCCATCCAGTTTATTCTACATTAATTCTTTTATTTTCTACTTGCTGAAAAACTCCTATTTTGAGGGCGAAGTAAAGGTTTAATGGAATTTGGTATAGAAGGTACCTTAGAGGAAGCCCTCTAGTACATCCCATACCTGACCAAAGATCCATTTCTAACTATCAAGTGGTCATGCAACATTTGCTTGAATACTCCTGGTGAAGGGTATGGAATACACAACTTTCCAAGACTGCTGTCACTCAGCCCAACACATTCTAATTGTTAGTTTTTCCCTTTTGTTAATTTTTTTCCTATCATGAAGCCTAAATCTGTGCCTCTGCTACTTCTATAGATTATTCCTCATTCTGCCCTTTGAAGTCCAGCAGAACAAGTGTAATCTCTCTTTGTGGCAGCTCTTGAAGAAAACTATATCCTGTTCTTCCTCCCTCCAATAATCTCTTCTCTAGGTTAAAAATGCCTGTTTTTTTCATCTGATCATTCAGTACCTGGCATGATCTCATGGCCCTTTTACCGGTCTGGTCTTTGTCATTCTGATCTGGTCTCTGAATGTGTTCCAGCTTATCTTTGTTTCTAAAATGTGGTACCCAGCACTGAACACAGTGCTCTAGATGTGGACCGATCTGAATACAAAGGAACATCACTACTGTTCTTGGAAGCTAGCCCAAATCTTGCATGTTACATGTGAGAAAAACCAGCTTTCACTCTCATAGGCTTGGGTTCCAATTGTGCAGATTTTCAATATCACAGTGCGAATTAGATTGCTAGAAAAATGTTGACAGATTTGTTCCTTTTGCATCTGTTTGTTGTCTTTCTGACTTTATCTATAAATGTTTTTTGAATGACATGATTTTGTTCTTAATCTGTTTTCTATAGCCTTAACTTCCCTCCATTGCTTTTTGCTGTTTTATGAAGCAAGATTATTTGTAATTTCCTGTCCCCTTTTATTCTTATTATTCACACACTGACAATACTCAACCTTTGGTCACCCAAGCCTTCTGCTACTTCCAGTTCTTCCAAATTTCTGACTTCTGTTGGAGGAAGTCATGGAACTGTGTTGTTTAGGTACACCACAAATTCATATTTTCTAATTTCATTTGGATACACAACAAATCTTGTGTTCTTCCCTGGGCAGCTCTCATGTTCTGTGATACTCCCTGTAATGGTTGTTACAAACTTCCTCTCTCTTCCAGCTTTCATTACCACCCCACTCTTCTTTCTCTCACCAGATGATCGTGGTTTCTACTTTCCTGAGAAATTCAAGCCCATCCATTGTGAGTTCCTTCATCTCCCTTACCTCAGAACTCATAATCCCTTTCCGTCTTCACCCATCTTCACCTGTCTTCTCTATTTTACTTTGGTCTCTGAAGTGGTGGAGGTGAACGTTTTCCTTGCAAATTTCTCTCCCTGTCACCATTATTTCCACTGCTTCCACTTTTCTCTGGGAGCTTGTTTCATGATTCTAAATGTGTTGCTGTCTGACTCTCTTACTGTTTGTCTCTGTATGTTTTAGTGTGTGTCTTTTTGTTTGTATTTTGCTGACATTCTATTTCTTCCTCTGTCTGTCACCCACCATCATACTAACTTTTTCCTAATTTGCCTTCACAGCATACTCATGTCTCTTCCAGACATAAAAAAAACTTCACTTGACCCTGCCTTCCTTTTAAACTAGGATTGTGATTGTGTGTGTGATACTCCTTTGGCAGTCTGGTGAAGCCTATGGACCCCTTCTCAAAATAGTGTGTAAAAGTAGTTGAAGAAAATACTAAATTTGTTAGAGGGTTAGCGAAGATAAAAATATATATATATTTTCCCCTTCTAACTTCAAAGACCATCAGGTTAGTAACCTTTTCCTTAAACTACCGTCCTGTATCTCTCTTGCCTTTCCTTGCCTCATCTATTCTTATTACTTCCAGTTGCTACCCACTCACTTTTCAGCACCTTGTGATCTGGCCTCCACCTCAACTGTTCCATTGAAACTGCCCCCTAAAAGGTTAGTAATGCTCTTTTAGCCATGAGATCCAATGTCCTTTTTTCAGTCTTCCTCATCTTTTGTTCTCCAACCTTTGAAACTGTTGACCAGCCCTGTTCGTGTCTTATCTACTCTTCTTCATTTTCGTTGACACTGATTTCATCTTTGCTTAGATCATCACCAGTCTGCCACCTCCCCGGGATGGTTCCCCAAGGCCTTGTCCTGTACTCTCTATGCTTCTCTCCCTGTATTCCCTTTTTTGTTGTTCTCATCAGCTTCCATAGACAGATAACTCCTAAATCTGGATAAGCAGTATTAGTCTGTATTCCTGAATCCCAGCCCCACATTTCTAGGTGCCTATTGTATACCTCCCCCAGATGTCCTTTCGGCATCTGAAAGAATATGTCTAAAGCAGAACTTGTATCTTCCTGTTATGCCTTCTCTAAGGGGCAGCTAGGTGGCAGAGTGGAAGAGCGCCGGACTTGGAGTCAGACTCATCTTTCTGGGTTCAAATTTGGGTCTTGACATTTACTATGTGACCCTGGACAAGTCACTTAACCCTGTTTTTCTCATCTGTAAAATGAGCAAGAGAAGGAAGTGGCAAAACCATTCCACTTTCTCTGCCAAGAAAACCCCAACTGGGGTCATGAAGAGTTGACAGGACTGAAATGACTGAACAACAACAAATTTCTTCTCTAAACTTCCCCATTTCTACTGAGGATCCTGCCATCTTTGCAGTCACCTGGGTTTATAACTTTGTAGACATCTTTCATTCTCACTCTCCTTATATTTTTACCTCTCCCCCTCAATCAGGTGCTAGTCCCTGACAGGACAATTCTGCCTCCACAATTCTGAGTGTCCATCTCGTTCTCTTAAATCACATATCCTTCCCTCTCTTTCAGGTTCTCATCTCCTTTTACCTGTATTATTGGCATAGCCTTCACTGTCTCACCTTTCCCAAGCCATATTTCATGTAGCTGTCAAAGTATTCTTAACTAAGGTACAGGCCTGAGTATGTAATTTCACTGCTCAAAAGCCATCTCAGGCTCTCTGTTTTTTTCTAGGATAAAATATAAATTCTTCAAAGTGACATTTAAGGCCTTCTATAGCGTGGCTCCAATCTACTTTTTTTTATCCTGTTTTCTCATTATTTCTCTTCATGTACTCCACATTCCAGCCAGCTGAACAGGCTTTTCTCCTAACTCAAGATTTCATCTTCTGCCTCTCTGTATTTGCTCAAGCTTTCTGTAATGCCTGGAATGCACTCTTAACTGTTCTTACCTTTCACAGCTCTCACCCTCCTTCAGTACTCACCTTTTTCCTGTGAAGCCTTCCCTGATTTTTCCAGACACTAATGTTGTTTTGTTCCTCAGTTTGCAATCTATTGCATCTAGATATTGCATCTGCTCTGTAGAATATAACCCCCTTGAGGGCAGCAATTGTTTCATTTTTGTCTTCCTAGTCTTAGTGTCCAGTGCTTTGCATATTCATTCATTCTCCGTATTGTTGGCCTAAACCTTTTGAGAACCCACAGTCATTTCCATGAGACTTAAGAGTAGGACTTTTGTGAAGGTGTTTTACCATTTGTCAAGTGATTATTAAGTCAAATCACAAAATAACCTGGAATTGGCAATTCTTATAATTGGTACTTGTATATAGGTTTTGCTGTGTTGTATATTTATGATGTTAATTCCTTCATTTGTTGATTCACTGACTTATTTACCAGTAAGAATTTGTTAGGTATTTACTACATACAAATTACTGTCTCAAGTTATGTTTTTTTTTTCCTTTCAGAGACATGATTTTATCAGCATTAGAAGTCCCACATTGTGAAACCTCTCTATTAATGCAGATGGGCAATTCCTCTGTCATTTGTTGTTTTTGAGGGCTACCCTAAGAAATTAAGTGATTTACCTATGTCATACAACCAATACTTATAAGAGGGTAGGATGCACACTCAAATTTTCCTGATTCCAAAGCCAGCTCTCAAAGGCACTATACCATTCTGTGTCTAATTAAGCTATGTACTGTAGAAAATTAAAAAATGAAAAATACACTGAACTTGCTGTCGTGGAGATTTCTGTCTGTTAGATGGGATAAGAATAGTTCATAGACAACTAGAATGGAAGGTATAATGGCACATCCATAGGAGAATCACAAACTCCTTTGGGGACTTAAAGGAAGGAAAGTGCCCTGGGAGAGTGGAGGAAGATTCTATGTAAGGAATCACTTCTCCTCATGCAAAAATGTGAACATGCTGCATGTATCAATAATGTATAAAATGTAATTTTCTCCTTTTCTCAAGAAGACTACCCTGAAAGCTGCTATTATTATTATTATTTTAAATTTGGGACTGTGTCATTTAGAGTTTAATGAGAAGTTGTGTCCTATAGTTTTCTTTCATTCCCTTTTTTTTTTTGTTTTGTTGACCGTGTTCCTCATTTTTCTAGCATAAATACTTAATATGGTCCTTGAATTCTCTGGTGGTATTATCAAGAGAGACATATGTTTTCCTTTGGAACCTAGTTAGACCTTGTGCTACGGGAATACACTGTCTCCTCTGCTTAATTAGAGAACGTTGTTGCTGTCTTTTCTCCCATTACATATAAAATTTATATTCACACGAAGAGAAAAAAAGGCTGGATAAAGCTGTTGTGTAAAGATGATCTTTTCTTTGGGGTGAGAGGAGGTCAGTTAACGGGTAGCATAAAGGTGATGCTGTCTAAATGCAAGCATCTCCTTATCATTAGTTTGATTGTACCAGCTATGTTATATTCCACTTTAAGAAAAATGGGAGTGGTAGGAAAAACAAACAATACCAAACCCATAATCTAAGAAATTAGCTCACAGATGCTCTTAACCTATTTTTAGGGCCATGGTAGTCTTCAGCAGTCTGGTAAAGATGATGGACTCATGAGAATAGTATTTCTAAGTGCATAAAATAAACTACATAGTATTACAAAGAAAACCAATTGATAAAGATGTAATGTTTTTCCACATCTATGTTTATGGGCCCCAGATTAAGAACCCTTTTTCTATCACAGTTTTGAGTTATTCTTACTGCTTATATTCACACGAAGAGAAAAAAAAGGCTGGATAAAGCTGTTGTGTAAAGATGATCTTTTAGTGTAGGCTTAGGTTGCTGAAATAATTTATCTTGGTAGATTTGTTGATTTTTAATTATTGTACCTCAAATAACTGAATTTCATATCAGAATCAAGATGAAAAACTCATTACTGTATTACAGAGCCTACCCCATCAGGGTCAAGAAGAGTTTCTAGATAATGAAAGCAGTTCTCTAGCATTCTGAGGAAGCTAAGAATCACACTGTTCTTTTTTCAAAGATCACGTTTTACCTGCGTGCATTTTTTAATGTTTGTTTATACTAAACACAACATTTAAAAATTAAATTAAAAATTTGATCACTGTTAGCTTTAAAATAACCTAGGGCAGGAATTCTCAACTTTTTTGTTGCATGGACACTTTTGACAATTTGGTGAGGTCTGTGGACCCCTTCCTAGAATAATGTTTTTAAATAAAATACATAGTATAATTAAGGAAACCACTTATATTGAAATAATTGTCAAAACATTAAAAAAAAGTTCATGAACTCCAAGTTAAAAACCTTTGATCCAGAGTATCCTTAAAAAGCTGTTTGCTAACATATATCCAATTATATTTTAAGGTACATTATAATCTTACTTATTCTTCCTGAAATTTAAGGAAGCTTTTTTAAAAATCATGGACCTAACAAGTATCAAATAAAATACATATTTCCATATGCATTGTAGAAAAGAAAAAGTACTTACGACTGAATCTCTATTATATAGAACTTGCTTTCCTTTTAAAGTATATAATAAATTTTAGCAGCTAATTTCAAAGGCTTGCTTATTTATTTATTTTATTTTATTTTTGCAAAATTGAAGGGGGAAGCTTACATTTTCTTATATGGAGTGTGGAGACTGCCTTTGTATGTGTGTGTGTGTGTATGTGTGTGTGTGTGTATGTGTGTATGTATTTGCTCATGCACATGTGAAGCATTCATTCAATAAATATTTAATGCCCATTATGTGCTAGGGGTGATAGAAAAATAAATAAGATGTTGTATATGTATCAGTTATCAATAGAGTATATTTTAGAATTGGTGGTCACAACCTAAGCCTGACGTGTTTAAGAAATACTTTTCACAAATGTACATGTATATTCCCATTGACTTTTATTTCTGCCGAGCCTATGAGTGAATATTTGTCAGAGAATACATTCCACCCAGCCACCTAATCCTGATTCTGAAGTCGTGATGGTACTGAAGCAGAATGGGGCTGAAATGCTCTTTTGCATTCTGTGATATCATAAAATTCCTGCCTGGATTTCCAGACCTTTCTATAGCTCTGGATTAGCCTCAGAACTGGAGGTAGAAATTGGAGAATCCTGGAGAAATCTCATCTATTGTAGCTTGTTCAGCTTCCAAGTTTGGGGTATTCTTAGGACACAGTGCCAGGGCATTCTTAGGAGCAGGGCTCTTATGGCAGATGCAACTCAAAATTAATTCAGAACTGCTATTCATCTCCTCTCCCTATAGTTCCAGTCTAAACTTCCTTTAATTTTAAGGTTTAGTAGGATAAAATTGCTCTATGACTTTTTGGACACTTTGTGCTGCAGGAAAAGAGGCAGTAGTTCTATCCATCTTCCTAGTGTGTTCGGGATGTTGGTGAAGGTTAGCAACTTTGCTTTGGTGTAAGTTCTTTGTCTAAAGGGCAGCCTGCGTGGTACAGTGATAAAAGGCCTCCGTTCAAATCCCTCATCTATAAAATAACAGGGTTGGAGTAGATGGGAAGTCTTTTTCAGCTCTAGATCTGTGACCCTTTGAGCCCTACCTACCTGATAGAGAACCAGTGGTCTGTCCTCTTGGATGGTGTGTTGTCCTTTGGGGTGACTGTTGAGATCCCTGGAGAGGCTCCTTCATTCCCAGGAGAGAATATCCATTAGACAGTTGTAGTGCAACTCAGGATCTTGCAGAATCTCTATGCTTAGATATTTAGAAGAAGGGAAATAAGCAAAGTGGAGACTTACATTTTAGTCGTAGCTTTGCCTAGGACCACTTAGGATAGTGAACATGGGTCTGACTTCTTTGTCTCAAGGCTTTTGATTTGTGTGATGGTCTCTAAGCCAGCTCACTAGGAGGTACTGGGTCTAACTCAGAGATTACAACTGGTCATCTGTTTTTGTACTGCCTGGGCGCAAAGAATGTTTTTAAATAAAGTTTTATTGTATTCAGTGAAACTTTGACCCATAGAACCTTAGTTTTGGCAATTGCTGATATAAAACTACTCAGGAGTTGTTTGGGAGACAAAGAGGCAGACTTTGGCTTGATATAACTTACATTTAATATTTGTATGTAATATATAAATAATGTTTGCAATAGGTGTGATCAGGGGAAGTTCCTGATCTACTGTACTGGGAGCTCTTATGGAACTATTTCTCTGATACATATGAGATAAATTATTAACTGTACCAGACTTGTGAGTTCATTGCTATAAGGAACTCCCAGTGAGAAGACTCTACCAATCCATGTTCCTTTTTGGGACCTCAAAGAATTTTCTCCCTGGGAGTGTCTTCCTTAAAGGGACTGAAGTTCCAGGGATACTGGGACTAGATGTGTGCATCTGTAAGTCATCTTCATTGAGATGATAGTTAAATTAGTTAAATCTATGGAAGTTGATGAAATCACCAAGTGAGGATGTAGAGAAAACAAAGAGGACTTCAGACAGAGAGAGACTTGGGTACCAGCCACATTTAGAGATATGATATGAATGATGAGCCAGAAAATGAGATGGAGAAAGTGGTCAGATGAGTAGGAAGAACAATGGAAAAGAGTAGTATCCTGAAATCCCAGAGAAGAACGAGTGTCCAGAGGGAGAGTCATGTCTAGAGGGAGAGAGGCTCAAGAAGGATGAGGACTGAGAATGGACTACAAATTTGACAATTAAGAAATCATTGATAATTTTGGAAAGAGCACTTTTTAGTGATAAAATCAGAAAACTAGTCTGCAGCATGTTGAGAAGTAAGTGAGAAGATATAAGGCAGAGATAGTTTAAATTTTTGATAGGAGCTTGGCTGAGAAAGCGTGGAAATATAGGATGATGGCTTAAAGGGATGCCAGGGTCCATTAAAAATTTTTTAAGTGTGAGGGAGTCTTGGGCATGTTTGAAGGCAGTAAGGAAGTAACCAGTAGATGGGAAGAATTGAATATTAGAGGGGATAATATAATATGATATAATAGAATACATAATACATATACATATATGTACACATACATATATGTGTATGTGTATATATGTATATATAAAATTTAGGAGACAACATAGTAGAGAAGATCACAGGGAATGGACCCAGGGGCAGAGTTCTACTTGTCAAGGAGAAGGGCTACCTCATTATTAGAGACTGGGGCAAAGGAGGAGGAAGTGGAGATGATGTAGAATATTTTTTTTAGATGAAGAAAAGGGGAAAAGAAGAAGTTCCCAGTGAAAGGCCTGAATGTCTCAGTAAAGTAAGAGGTGGTCCTTATCTAAGAGGGTGGTGAAGAGAGGTGAGAGGTATGGGAGGTGTAAGGATAAAGGAGGAGGTTTGGAATAGCTTCTGAGGGGAGTAATTTAGGGAATAAATTAGGGAGAAATGAAAGTATCACTTTTGCTTAGTAAGGGCCAAGTTGAAGCTGGATAACATGAATTTATAGTGAATCCTCTTGATAAGGTTGTGTGATTTCCTCAAGTTCCATTCAGTAGTGCCAGAGTAGGAGGGAAAAGTGGCTGTGGTGGATTGATCCAGGGCTGGGGTTTGGCATGGAATGAGTGGCAGTAGGATGAGGCAGTAACTTTCTGGAGTTGATGAAAGTGTGGAGTTGAACAGGTTAATATGTTCAAGATTGGCATAGGAGAGAAGTGAAGAGTGAGCAGGGGTAATAGCCTGAGAAAGTGATGAGGTATGAAGGGACTGGAGGTCATGATGAGGGCAGAGAATAAGAGGGGTGAGGCATAAAGCTTAATATCATTGTTTTTTGATTATGGAAGTAGAACTCTTGTGGGTAATGGGGAGATCCAGGGTGTGACCACTCTTGTGTGTGGCTGAGGTACATTGAAGGTAACTACAATGAGGGACATTTTAGAAGACTGAGGCATCGGTGTGGATTTTGAAGGCCCGTGCTCTAAGGGGAAAAGTTTAGAAGGATAAGAAGATAGTGAGGCAGGTGATCCTTTCTGGCTTGGCTCCATAATATCCTCAGCATCTGGAGCTTAGAACCTATGAAGATCTCGATGCAAGGAAGTGAATTCTGTATCAAAGATTCACTGGACATGTTAGATCGTGAACTCTTTGAGACTGGGGACTATTTTCATTTTTATTTTTGTTTTGTTTTTTTTTTTTTTTGCTTTCTGTGTATACCCCAGAGCTTAGAATAGTACGTGGCCCCTAGTAGGTACTTAAGAAATGCTAATTGACTGAATGTGAAACATTGCTCAACACTGGAATATGGTGATGGAATGGTATAGATAATTCCAAAGGAACAGATTAGATTAAGTAAGCAATAAATGTTAAATATAAATAGAAGTTATGATGATAACTGCTGTATATCTAGAACTTTATGGTTTGCAAGGTTCTTTACATATTGATCTCAGTTGTTCCTCAGAGCAATTATACGTGAGATGGATGCTCTCTTAATCATTCACATTTTTGGAGCCAAGATGAAGGATTAGAGGCATCCCAACTGAACTCTCTCAACATTCCCCTCTAAACAACTTTGAAATAATACTTCAAATAAAAATTTGGAGCAACAGAGCCACCAAAAAAAAAAATGATTCAGAGTGAGTCATTTTTCTGGCCTAAGAAAACTTAAGAGGTTGACAAGAGAAGTTTGTGACACTGGGGTGGAAGCCTGTCCAGAGTGTATGTAAGCAGAAGTAGCTTGAGGAGCTCGTAGCCCAGAGACAGTAAGGCAGTTGGACAGCTTCTCAGAAAGAGATTACAGGGGACTACTTTGCTTTCACTGCGTTTGGCTGGCACTGATTGGAACTCTGTTGCTCATATGCAATTCTGGGTTGCAGTTGCAGGGCGGAGAGGAATGCTGAAGGTTGATCACAGGGGATCAAGGGCCCTGGTCACAGTTCCAAGACAAAGAGATTGCTAGTGCTTCTGGCTGCTGAGGACCAGAGGCTCTTTCTGGGTAAAGACCAGAACACAGAGAAGAGAGCAGGGACCACACTTCTTCCCCCATCATAGCACCTTGGAAGCACAAAAAATCTTGCAGAATATCCAGAACTAGCTCTGGAAATAGCAGCATGAAAAATCTAAAGCAAGGGCCTGACCTTAACATAAAGGTCAAAGTGAAGAATTAGACTGGAAAAAGGGACAAGCAACAACAATAAAAAATCTTGATCATAAAAAGCTACTAAGGTGTCAGGGAAGACCAAGACATAAACTCAGAAAACAACAACAATGTTGAGAACAGCTACAGAGTCTCAAAGAAAAATGCTAATTGGACCCAAGCCCCAAAAGAATTTCTAGAAGAGTTAAAAAGATAACAGTGGTAGAGGAAAAACTGGGAGAAGAAATGAGAGTGGTGTAAGAAAATTATGAAAACAGAATTAACAACTTGGTAAAAGAGGTACAAAAAGTACTGAAGAAAATAACAGATTAATAAACAGAGGTGACCTAATGGTAAAAGAGGCACAAAAATTCACTGAAATAAAAAATTCCTTAAAAAACAGAATTGGCCAAATGGAAAAAGGTACAAAAGCTCACTGAAGAAAATAATTCCTTTAAATTAGAATTAGGCAAGTGGAAGCTAATGACTCCACAAGATGTCAAGAAACAATAGAACAAAGTCAAAATAATGAAAAAAAAATATGAACTATCTCATTGGAAAAACAACTGACCTGGAAAATAGATCAAGGAGAGATAATTTAAGAATTATTGTGCTACCCGAAAGCCATGATTAGAGAAAGATCTAGACATCATATTTAAAGGAATTATTAAGGACAACTTCCCTGGTACTCAGATCCAGATGGTAAGAGAGAGCGAGAGAAGAGACAAAGAAAATGGGGTGGAGGGAAATTCACAGTAATTATAACTGAAAATGAATGGGATGAGCTTATCTATAAAATGGAAACAGATAATAGGATGGATTAGAAACCAGAATCTAACAATATGTTGCTTACAAGAGACACACTTGAAACAGAAAGACACACCGTTAAAGGACTGGAGCTGAGTCTAATGTGCTTCAGCTGAACTAAAAAAAGGAAGGTGTGTCAATTATGATCTCAGACAAAGCAAAAGTAAAAATAGACCTAATTAAAAGAGATAATCAGGGAAACTACATTTTTGCTAACAATACCCTGGGCAAGTCACTTAACCCTGTCTACCTCAATTCCTTATCTGTAATATGAGCTGGAGAAGAAAACAGCAAACCATTCCAGTATCTCTACCAAGAAAAATCCAAATGGGGTCACAGAGAGTTGGAAATGACTGAAAAATGACTTAACACCACCACAGACAATGAAGTAATATATAAAAAAATTCTATAGCAAGTTTCTCTCATAAAGTCTTATTTCTCAAATATATACTGGGTATAGAACTGAATCAGACTTATAAAAATAAAGCCATTACCCAATTGATAATTGGTCAAAGGATATAAACAGGAATTTTTCACAAGAAGAAATCAAAGCTATCTATAATCATATGAAAAAATGATCTAAATCAGTTTTGATTAGAGAAAGGCAAATTAAAACATCTTTGAGGTATCACCTCACACCTGTCAGATATTACAAATGGTGGAGGGGGATGAAGGAAAAATGCATATACTTATGAATCGTTGGTGGAATTGTAAACTGGTTCAGTCATTCTGCAGAATTTGGTTTGGAACTAGGTGCAAAGGACTATAAAATTGTATGTACCCTTTGATCCAGAAATACCACTCCTAGGTCTATCCCAGAGAGATTTTTTGAAAAAAGGAAAAGGACTTATATTATACAGTATTTGTTGTTGTTTTCAGTTATGTCTCACTCTTTGTGACTCTTTGGGGTTTTATTGGCAAAGATACCAGAGTGACTTGCCATTTTCTTCTCTAGCTCATTTTACAGATGAGGAGACTGAAGCAGACAGGGTTAAATGACTTGCTCAGGGTCACACAGCTAGTAAGTGTCTGAGGCTGGAATTGAACTTAGAAAGATGAATTTTTCTGACTCCAGGCCTGGCACTCTATCCATTGTGCCACCTAGCTGCCCAAAATATTTATAGCAACTCTTTTTGTTGTGGGAAAGAATTGAAAATTGTGGAGTTTTATCACTTTATTTTTCTTGCTTTTTTAAAAATTAAGGCTAACATGGAAATGTTTTACATCATTTCACATGTATAATTGATTTATTGCTTGCCTTCTCACTGGGTGAAGGACGAAATGGGAGGGAGAATTTGGAACTCAGAATTTAAAAATAAAAGTGTTAAGATAAATAAAAAATAAATTTAAAAAATATTTTTAAAATAACACTAGAGATACAACTTTATCCAAAAAAGGAAAACAATTTCTAAGTTTTTTCCCCCATTGTTTGGAGGATTGTAATTTATTGAAAGAAACGGTAGACAAACCCAAGTAAACCCACAAATCATTCACCCATAAAGTATGTTTCTTCCCAGCAAACAGAATAGTTTACAAGTGTGATGGTGACTCATTACAGTCCTGGAGAATCACCATTTGTTTAAAAGAAAGGAAGACTACCAATACTATCCATTGTATGGACCATAGTTTCATCTTCATTTAATGTGTTCATTCACACAGATGTAGGGATTATACATATTTTACTTTTGGCTCTTTTTTTACTCTGAGTTATATCATAAAAGTTTTCCCATATCTCTTTCAATTCTTCATATTTGTGGTTCCTCATTGAACTTGGACTTCCTCAAGGCTTTTGGTAGTATGAGCCCAGTATCTGGAATGCTTGGTCAAAGATAACGAGCAATTTTGTAATTTTTCTTCCATAACTACAAAGTGGAAGATGTAGACATTTCGAAGAAAAATTAGGCATGAATAGTACTTGTTCCATTAATCCCTAAATAATACCTTGAAAGTACTTAGAAGCTCTTTCGTAGTCTCCACAAATGACTCCATCTACCTCTTCTAATTTAACTTTAAGAATAAGAATTCAGGAAAAAAAATTACCTATCAAAAGTAATCATTCACATTTTTCAGCTGAGGAAACTGAGGCTAAGAGAGATTAAGTGACTTTCTCAGTGTCATACAGTAAGGATTTTAGTGAAGCAGGATTTTAATCCCGTTCTTCCTTATCTCATGTCCATCACTTTATTAATTATCAGTATTATCTCCCTTTTGGTGATCAAAAAAGATACATAGTTCTGTGACGAAGTCCAGGAATCAGAGTGGGAACATGGTGGAGAAATTTAGGTGAAGATCAGTGGAAGGAGAAACAGAAGTGATAATTGTGTTGGTTTTTATGAAACTGGCACTTCACCTGACCAGAAAGAGGAAATAAATGATGGAAGTGGTGTGGAGATATGTTTTAGTAGTGGTGAGAGACTTCCAAGTATTTGGACTGGGACTACATCTCCAGTAAAAATAGGGCAACTGATTAATTCTCAAGTTAATTAAATGATTTTATTCTTCAGCAGTTTATGGAGACTTTTGAGTGCAATTGGTGGTGTGGACCTGATTCCAACCAATTAGAAGGAAAATGATTGCTAATGTACAAATAGTAGGAACTTCAGTAGGAAGAGACTGCAGCATCTTAGGGAAAAAAAAAACCTGATAGAAGTGGTTGTATCATAGGCTGATATATACCCTAAGTTCTGGGAAGTTCTATTTCACAGTTTATAGAGAGGATGGATATAATTCCATGGCCTAAATTTCTGCAGAGGACATCAGCTTAAGAGCTTTCCAAACTGAATTCTAAGAACAGAAGCACAGATTATTCCAGAAAGGAAAAAGGGACTTGTATTGGAAAATCATCAACTAATTCAGTGTTTTTTATAAGCTATACAGGATTTGCAAGCCATCTCTGAAGATGAATACAAAAGAATGACACATTTATGACACATTTAAGATTGTTAAATTTTAAGAATAAAATTAAGAATATTTAAGAATATTAAGAATGCTAAAGCAGAAAATGAGCCAAATTTGATGAATGCTAAGTACAATAGGAATAAGGCTTTGTTTATTTTTAGATAGGTTGAAGGCAAAATTTTTTAAGATCAAACAATTGATAGGATTTCTACATGGGACAAATGGAATAACACCAGATGGCAAAAAGAAGACAATTGTGTAAAATCATGCTTTTTACTCTAACAAGGAGAATGATCTTCAGGTATGTTTTGCTTATCCCTAGAGTGCAGAAATGCAGAGAAGCAAATTTAGGTTCCATGTAATCTTAATAATTGTTTTGTCTTGTCCAACCCTTCCTGACTCCGCTTGGGATTTTCTTGGCAAAAATACTGGAATAGTTTGCCATTTTCTTTTCCAGCTCACCTTACAGATGAGGAAACTGAGGCAAACAGGGTTAAAAGTGACTTGCTTGTGATCACAGTCTGGTCTAAGGCCACACTTGAACTCATTAGGATGAGGAAATTGAGTTCCAGGGAGGTTAACTGATTTGTCCAAGGCCACATAAGTAATGTCAGAGATGTAGTTTGTGGTCCTCTGACTCGATAACCAGTACTTTCTTTATTAATATTCGCTAGGCACTTATTAAACACTTGCTGTGTGTGGCCCACTGTTCTAACACACTGGGGTTACAAAGAAAGGTAAAAGCCTGTGCTCTCAAGGAACTCATAATCTAACAGGGGAGACAACATGCAAACAACCACATACAGACAGAGCTATATACAGTATAGACTGGATAAAATCAACAGAGGATAAGCACTAGAATTAAGAGGGATTAGGAAAGGCTTCCCATAGAAAGTGAGATTTTAGCTGGGATTTGAAGGAAGCCAGGAGGTAGCGATGAGGAGGAGAGCATTCCAGGTATGAAAGACAGCCAGAGAGAATGCATTGGAAGTACCTGGACAATTGGGCTGTGCTGCTGTAATGGGAATGTAAATTTTTAAGATCTTCCCTGCCCCTAGGCTAAAGTGCACCTGGAGCCTGGGGTGGGAGGCTTGTTTTTCAGTAGATACTTCTTGATTGGCCAGTGGGTCCAAAAGATTGTTACATTCTCTGAGCCAGGAGAAGGCTATATAAACCCTGATGTGTAGCTTTGTTTTGGGGCTCACTTTGAGAAATGTTCTGTGATTTGATCAGATGAAACTCTGGGCTAGCCGTTGTCCAGAGCCCCCTGGCTTTGAAAAACCCAGATGTTGATTTGGTATGGATGTAATGGTTGGACAGTTTGGAAAGCTGTCTACTTGATCTTTTCCTGTCTTGATAATTCTGCCTGTATACTTTGAAGTTCGGGGTGCTGACCTTTTTCCCCTGAACTAGGTGAATGATACATATCTGACTGATTAAAGTCAGCTTGTTAACCCATTTTGAGTTGCTTTCCTTTATCAAAGCAGATCCAAGAACCTGTGGTGGCAGCAAACCCTGAGGACGCTTGGGGTGCTTGCCACCACAGCTGCTGCCCCGACGAACAAGTAAATGAAGAATGCCTGTTATCTAGATTCTGATGTACCATTGGTTGCACACTGTGGAGAGCTCCTTCTTCAGTATATGTGTGTATGCTCTGGCCTGACCTGTGACAGCAATCCCAGCAGGAGGACTGTTCACATCTCTCTGAGTTATTTTTTCCAATGTGTCCTTTCATTGGCATAGGTGACTAAGAAGTGACTAAATTCCTGTACTTCCCCTTGCCTGTTATTGGCCCATTTGTTTTCATTGCACCTTGTTTCAGTAAAGACCATACCCAGCTTTGTGTTTTACATGGTACCTTGAATATTAGACATCTGCAAATAAAAACTATCAATAACAACTATGTTTGGCCTCTAAATTGTCATTGAGGACGCCAGAGGCCCTCCTAATTCTTCATTCTCACCCAGCCCCCATATCTAACCAGTTGCCAGTTCTTCTTGATTCTCCTTTCATCACATATCTTGCACCTGTCACCTTCTTTCCCTGACTTAGGCCCTCATCACTTCTCACTTGAACTACTGCCACAGCCTCCTAATTTTACTCGGTTTCCAGTCTCTTCCCTTTCCATGCTTCTTGTCAGCAGTGTCAAACTCAAATAGAAATAGGTGCTGTATGAATTAGTATGTAAGGGTTCCTGTCAGCCCCAAATCAACTTAGTTCTAAAAAATTACCTATGTTGTGGCGGGCAGGTAGCACAGCAAGTAAGAACACTGGTCAGGATGACCTGGAGATTGAATCCCGGGCTCAGACACTTAGCACCCACCCAGAAACACCTGGCTGTGTAGTGTAACCTTGAGCAAGTTACTTAATCCCAATTGCTTAGGGGTGGCCAGGTGGCTCAGTGAGTAAGAACACTGGCTCCAGTGTCGGGATGACCTGGAGATTGAATCCTGGGCTCAGACACTTAGCACCACACCCAGAAATAACTGGCTGTGTAACTTTGAGCAAGTTACTTAACCCTGATTCCTTAAAAAAAATACCTATGTTTTATTATATTTTATTTTGTTCAGTATTTTCAAATTACATTTGATCTGGTTCAGGTTGCACTAGGAGGCTGGGAGCTTGACATCTTTACTTTTGCAATTGTCAAAATTATCTCAAGCCCAGGCTTGACATTGCCCCTCCTATTTATTCGCAGGATCCTTTGGTGCCTTCTTAGGGTCTCTAGGATGAAGGATACACTGCTCATTTTGGCATTACATTGTTTTCACAGTCTGCGTGAGGCCTACATCTTCAGGTTTATTACAGCGTTAGTCTCTTTCACTAGCAAAATGCTTGGCGCATAAATACGTAATAAGTGTTAAAAAATTATTGATTTGGTCAGTGTTCCACCAAAACTGACCTACTTAACTGTTCTTTAAATTTGGCATCTCATCTACTAGCTCTTTACCTCTGCATAGTCTATCGTCTGTGTCTGGAATTCATTCCCTCTTCATCTCTGACTTGGAGACTCTAGTAGACTCTCAGGCTTATCCCAAGTGCTACCTCCTAGGCCTTCCTGAACTCCCAGACTTTTAGTACTTTCTCCCTCCTTAAATGATCACATATGTCCTTATCTGCTTACATGTCGTGTACCCCATTGGAACATAAGCTCCTTGAGAGCAGAGACTACACCACATATATGCTTGTTGGATTGGATTAAATTACATATTTATACCATCCATTTTTTCTCTTTTATTTGGAGGCAGTTGGGGTTAAGTGCCATGCCCAGGGTCACACAGCTAATAAGTGTCTGAGGCTGAATTTGAACTCAGGTCCCCCTGACTCCAGGGCCAGTGCTCTATGTACTATGTGTATGTGTGTGTGTGTTTTCATTTTATATATACATATCATTAATACACAGTTGTAGGCAGATCTTAATGTTTATAAATAAGGTGCACAGGTCCTTGTGGGCAGCTAGGTGCTTCAGTGGATAGAGTGCTGGGTCTGGAGTTAGGAAGACTCATCTTCCTGAGTTCAAATCTGGCCTCGGACACTGGTTGCGTGACCTTGGGCAGGTCACTTAACCCTTTTTGCCTCAGTTTCCTCATATATAAAATGAACTGGAGAAGGAAATGGCAAACCATTCCCAGTATCTTTGCCAAGAAAATCCCAGATAGAGTCATGAAGAGTCAGACACAATGGAAATGACTGAACAATAACATAGGTCCTTGTACCTCATTATGTTGATAAAAAGCTGGACTCCTTTGTCATTTAATTTTGGCCTTCATATGAATAGCCATCCCAGTCAGGTTAAGGCACTAATAGAAGAATTATAGATGTCTCATAAATGGAGGACATTAAAGCATAATTTTAATTTATAGTAAGATTCATCACAAAATTATTCTTGTTTGGATCAAATCAATCTCTTATGTAACTTTCACAGACACTGCAGGTTTCATATTTTTTTATTGGTTCAGTTTATTAAATGAAACAGTTGAACATGACTTCTGTAAGTCATATCTTTGATATTTCCTGTACAGATATTTTATGTTATAGAATCATTGGAGCAGGAGAAAAAATGACTTTGAGAATAAGCAGGTTTGAGCCTATTCTGCTATTAGTATTAATTGACAGTCTTTTCTTTTTGTGAGTAAAATGACGTTTCCATTTCCAGCACTGTCGCCTTCTACTTAAGCTCTCTTGTCCTATTAACATGCCCTTGCTGATAGTTTTATCAGTTTAGATCAAGGTGCTAAAGGAGGCTGAGGTCCTGTTAATGTTTGTTACCTAGTTTCCTTGTATTTCCTGAATGACTTAACTCTCAAGTCTGGCCAGGTCATGCCTCTAATGCCTGCTGTTCATGTGGGAGATTGGACAAAAGAATTTGGATGGATTAGCATTCTTTCCACTGCACCACCTAGCTGCCGGTCTCTACATTTTTGGGTGTGAGTACATATTTTTTTTTTTCTGAGTGAAGTGAGATAGTGGAATAAAAATTTTTTATAGGTGGTGCAGTGCATAGAGCACCAGGCTTAAAGTCAGGAAGACCTGAGTTCAAATGTGACTTCAGACACATACTAGCTGTGTGACCCTGGGCAAGTCACTTAACCCTGCTTGCCTCAGTTTCCTCATTTGTAAAATGAGCTGGAGAAGGAAACGGCAAACTGCTTCAGTACCTCTGCCAAAAAAACCTCAATTGGGGTCATAAAGAGTTGGATATGACTGAAAATGACTGAACCACAAATATCTTTTAGCTCTACGTTGCTATTTTGCCCGCTTTATTAAAAAAGTTCACATTTGCAGAGGTCTTGTCTTCCCAACAAGATTGTAAACTCTTGGAGGGCAGGCCTTAGGTATCAAACATTTCCATCATAATCTTAGGAATGAAAGCTATGATGTGCACCTAACAGATAGCAAAATTTTCTGAATGAGGGAAGAAATTTGTTCATGGAAATCACCACTGTTCACATTTGCAGCATTCTCGTGGTTATAGGAGAGGGGTGGTTGGGTTTATAAACTCATGAGGTAGTAGGCAGGATGTTAGGGGTTGGGCATTTGTAAAGTTTTGGTTTGGGTGGAGTGGGGTGGGGTGTGGGAGAAGTATTTAAATTTATGTTATTTAACTCATAGCCAGAAAAATGATCAAAGATGCTTCACTGTTTGATAATAAAATAAAATTAAATAAGTTGGTGGATCAGTAAGAATTTTAATTAACTGTTTCTTCTTCCTGTCCCCAGTTTGGTTTCCTTGATTCCTTGACTTCATTCTCTGTCTTTTTTTTTGTTTGTTTGTTTCCTTAGGTTTCACTTTCTTTTTGTCTCCCTGCTCTTGTCTTCTCTTTCCTTTTCCCCTTTGGCTTAAGTTAAAATTCATGGCTTTGAATCATACCTTGTAATTATCTGATCAAAAACTTCCTTTCCACTTTCAAACAGTGCCTCATTGGATGTTCATGGAAATTGCTATTTTTTGGCAGCCTGACTATCTTCAGTGGTAGACAATGCTTGACTTTCCTCTGAAGCCAACTGATGTGGGGAGTAGTTGAGAGGGGTGAGCAAGCAAGGTGGTAGGGAAGGAGGGAGGTAATAAGGGGTTGGCATTAGAAAATGTGGGTGGTCTAGTTAATAAATGTGACAGATGTATCATTTCCAAAAATATAATTCTCTGCAAATCTGAAGTAATTTTCTAATTTCTATCAAAGTATGGATTTATTTTGATACCTTTTTCCACCTTGTAGTCAGTGATGTAAGATCTTCCACTATTTTTAAGCAAGGTCTTAAGGTTCATGGATAGAATAGACTCCTTATTTTTGTGACTTTTCCCCCCTCATTTTTGTCATTTCTTTCCCTTTATATGAATTATTCAGAACTTACATGAAAGTATAAAAACTGAAAGAGTAGCACAAAATAGTCCAAGTCCCAGAGAAGCTCTGTTTAACACCGAATTCTTCCCAGCATCCTTTTCCAGATGTTTTGCAAAGTTCTTTATAAATGGTTGATTGACAAAGACTAAAGACAGCATTGTTTGAGTCAGGCTTGCTTGTGTTAAATTGGATGAGGGACTGCCAGTGTTCCCGAGAGTTGATAAGAAAATAGAATCAATTGTCAGTAAAATTCAAGGTTCTGTTATACAAATAACAGAGCTGATAAATCCTTATGCTTTATGAAGCTGTACTTTCTGCTATGATTAGAGAAAACATTTGTTATACAAAAGTCCTGAAATTAAGGGTTGTTCTATTTAAGTTAATTCAGTGAGTTGTATAAATTCTAGAGAAAGGAAAAAAAGGCAAATTAGACATAATTTTCTTTTCTTTCTATGAGAAACTCAGACAACATTATCTTACTCTGAACAGACTGAAACTGGAATTACATTTTTTTTTGTCATGTATTTTGAAATATTTGCAATTCAGTTAGTACAGATTAACAGTATCAGTCCTTCTCTGCCACCCCTATCTCTGCTGCTGGGTATAGTAGGGCAGTACTATACTCTCTAGGCTTCACTATTCCCAAAGCCCCCTTAGAGCCAGCAGCAGCCTTACTTAGTAAAGTCAAGCTCTGAAAGCCTTCCTTAGGGAAAGCATTGAAGACTTGGATATGTTAACATTAATTACAACCTTTGACCTGACTAATTCCTTAGTCTTCCCAAGTCTGTACTTTCCCTGCCTTATAGCTAGCAAGGTCCTCTTATGTATCCTCAACTTTTATCCTAAATTTTCTTTTTATTAACTGTGAATTTAGGCCAATCACTTCAGCTCTCTGGCCCTCCACTTTTTTTTAATTACTTAATTTATTTTTAGTTTTCAGCATTCACTTTCATAAGATTTTGAGTTTCACATTTTTTCCCCTTCCTTTTCCTTCTTCCTTCCCAAGATGGCATGCACTCTGATAGGCTCTGCTTATGCATTCATATTAAACATTTTCACATTAGTCATGATACATTTAATATTTTTGAGGTTCTGCATTGGATTGTGAGGTTTATGTACCCTGATACATGGTCACTTTTTGTGTAGGTGCTGTGTACCATTAGAAAAAGGCACATTAATTTCTATTCCCATTCAGTTTTTTCCAGAGGTCAATTATATCTAACTTTTCTAAAATTCTATTCACTTCCTTAACTTCCCTCCACTTCTTTATTGTGGCAGCTGCTAAATCTTGTGTGATCCTGACTGCTTCCTCCTTAGATTCTTTCTTTCTTGCAGTATTTTTTCTTTGACCTGGAAGCTCTGGGTTCCTGAGAATTTTCATTCTAAGGTTTTCTTTGGGAGATGATCAGTGGATTCTTTCAACTTCTACTTGCCCTCTTGTTCAAAGTGATCTAGGCAGTTTTCTTTTTTTTCTTTTTTCAACTTTTTTAAAAAGTATTTTTATTTACTTTTCAATATTCACTTTTTTTGAGATTTTGAGTTCCAAGTTTTTTCCCCTTCTTCCTCTTCCCCCTCCCTGAGATGGCAGATAATCTGATATAGGCTATATATGTTCAATCATATTAAACATATTTCCACATTAGTCATGTTGTGAAAGAAGAATCAGAACAAAAGGGAAAAATCACGAGAAATAAAAAGACAACAAAAAAAGAGAAAATAGTATGCCTTGATCTACATTCAGACCCCATAGTTCTTATTCTGAATGTTGATAACATTCTCCATAATAAGTCTTTTGGAATTGTCTTAGACCATTGTATTGCTGAAAAGAGCTAAGTCTGTCAGAGTTGGTTATCGTACAATGTTCTCCTGGTTCTTCTCACTTCACTCAGCATCCATTCATGTAAGTCTTTCCAGATTTTTCTGAAGTCCACCTGCTCATCATTTCTTACAGCACAATAGTATTCCATTATATGCATATACCACAACTTGTTTAGCCATTCCCCAATTCATGGGCATCTCCTCAATTTCCAGTTCTTTGCCACCACAAAAAGAGCTGCTATAAATATTTTTATATGTGTGGGTCTTTTACCCTTTTTATGATCTCTTTGGATCTGGGCGGTTTTCTCTTAAGATTTCTTGAAATATATATCTAAGCTCTTTTTTTTTTTTTTTGGTCATGACTTTTCGGGTATTTCATTGAATCTTAAATTCTTTCTTGATTTGTTTTCCTGATCAATTGTTTTTGATATCTCACATTTTCTCTTCTGTTTTTTGTTTGTTTTGATATTTCTTGATGTCTCGTGGAATCATTAGCTTCTTTTTGTCAATTATAATTTTGTCAGAGTTATTTTCTTGGGTAAGGTTTTGTGCCTCTTCTTCTTTCAGTAGCTCTCATTTTTATCCTCTACCACTCTCCTCTGAGACCATTCCTTTGTGGCACCCTTAGGTGCAAAGCTTCTCCTCAGCCTGCCCTGGATCTATAACTAGTGATTGGGTAGGATAGAAGGCAGCAGGACTGCAAGATGGCAACAGTTCCTGAACCCTGACCTAATTCTGGGATCCCCTAGGCCCTGGTATCCAATCTCAGCTCTCTTTTAGTCTCTCTGTGCTGGAATTCTCCAGGGATAAGATGCTCCAGGCCAACCCTGTCACAAGTATCTGAAGACTTCTCTTTTTGTCTCCCAAAGCAGACCTGGGCTGGAAAAAAGACTCACTGACTTTTTCTTGGCTAATAGATCACAGTTTAGTCTGATGTATTCTCTAAATCTTTGAAGAGGTTTGGTATGAAGATCGACTCTCTACTCCTTCCAAATTTGACTCCCTATAATAGCCTCTTAATTGATCTCTCTTTCTCTATCCTCCTTTTCCAATATATTCTTTTTTTTTTTTTTTTGGCTTTTTGGAGGGCAGTTAGGGTTAAGTGACTTGCCTAAGCACACACAGCTAGTTTTTTGTGTTTAGTGTCTGAGGCCAGATTTGAACTCAGGTCCTCCTGATTCCAGGGCCGGTGCTCTATTCACTGCCCACGTAGCCACCCCCTCAATATGTTCTTTACATGCTACTAGAAATACCATCCTAAGGCACAAATATGACCATGTCATTTTGCCATTTAGAAAACTAAAGTGGTCACCATTGTCTGCCAAATAGAATATGAATCCTTTTATATTTATAACTCTCAATAATTTGGTACCAGCCTGTCTTTTAGGCCTTATTTTTAATATTACTTTTTAAAAAATTTTTTCTCTGTAAGTTAGACCACCTCCCCACTCTTTTCCTGCCTTTCCCTGATTCTCTTTATTTGCATACCCCATCATCCCTACCCAAAATGGACTTCTACTTTGCTCCCAGATGATATCTCTTTTTCTTCAAGGCCTAGCTCAGGTACTACCTTTTCCATGAGGTCTTCTTTTTATCTATCCCTCACTCTTTGAATTTCATGGTCTCTGCATTTGACCTCTGTTATTTACTTAATGGTAATGTGTGTTGGAATATGGTTATTTAAACAGTATCAGTTCTTTCTATGGAGGTGAATAGTATGCCTCATCATTAGTCTTTTGGGATTGTTTTGGATGATTGTATTACTGAGAATAGCTAAGTCATTCACACTTCTCCATTGTATATTATTACTGTTCCTGTGTACAGAGTTCTCTTGGTTCTGTTCACTTTGTATCAGTTCATGTAAGTCTTTCCAGGTTTTTCTGAAATCATCCTGCTTGTCATTTCTTATAGCACAATAATATTCCATCACAATCATGTACCACAACTTGTTTAGTTTTTCACCAATTGATAGGCATTCCTTTGATTTCCAATTCTTAGCCACCATAAAAAGAGCTGCTATAAATATTTTTGTACAGATAGATTGTCCCCTCCTTTTATGATATCTTTGAAATATAGACCTATCAGTGGTAGTGCTAGATCAAAGGGTATACTATTTTTCACTTTCTTTCATTCTTTTTATTTTACTTGAATGAAATTTTACTTAAAATTTACTTTAATTTACAGAATGACTAAAATGGAAATGTTTTACATGATTGTACATGTATAACCTATATCTAATTTCTTACCCTCTCAGGGAAGGGGAGAGGGGAGGAAAGGAAGAAGAGAGAGATTTGGAACTGAAATTTTTTTTTAAATGTTAAAAAATTGTCTTCACCTGTAATTGGGGAAAATATATTAAAAAAAGAATATAGTTATTTGTCTATATGTATTATTTTTTGGTTAAAAACTCATCAAGGACTGGGATTGTGTTGTTATACATCTTTATATCTCTTGCTAAGCATAGTGCCGTGCATGTCAAGAATCTGTAACTTAATAATTATGAATACAGCCTCCAGTGATAGAGATTGGAACCCCTCTCTATAACTTAATAGGGACTAGCTATATGTTCATTGGTAGAGCACTGGGCCTGAACTCCCAGAAGACCGGAGTTCATATATGGCTTTAGGCACTTACTAGTTGTGTGACCTGGGCAAATCACTCAACTCTGCCTGAGTTTCCTCATCTATAAAATGAGCTGGAGGAGGAAATGGCAAACTACTCTAGTATTTTTGCCAGGAAAATCCCATATGGAGTCATGAAGAGTCGGGCACCACTGAAAGACTGAACAACAATAATACCTTAGTAGATATTACTTGTGAAATACTGTGGCTAAAGCATGAAAATGGTTGCTAACTTTTTGTTAATGAGCCTTTAAAAATTTAACTTGATTGGTCTTCAGATGAGAGACATAACTCATTTTCAAAGTTGGATCTTTTTCATGTGGGTGGAGAACCAGAAAAGAATTTTTAAGTACCATCACTTTCCTGAGTTCACAGTTACTTCCTCACAATTAGGCAAGTGTGCTAGTTTAGTTTCTTGGTATGATTTTGTATGTTTATTCCATGAGCAGTCAACACCCATGTGGTGTTAAGTCATAGGAAATAGGGATAGCCATATGTGCCACCCCCCCCCCCCAAAGCACAGCAGAAACAGAAACAGACCAGTAGGACATAAACAGAGCATGTTGGGCAATAGAAATTAGAGGTGGCTTTGCTCCACTACTTTCTTCTTCTCCCTAATAAGAATATTATAAGGAATTGTCAAGGCAGAAAGTGAAGGGATAAACACAAGTGGGGTGGGGCAGTTTTTCCCAGTCATTGTTGGGAGAGTGGCTGAAAGATATAAAAAGCATTTTATCAAGGCATTTGCTTATGTTGGTGATCTGTGTTAGATTGATGAGCCAGAGTTTTTGCTGTGTCTTTGAGATGCTATTTCTAAGTGGCAGATTCCTGTTCCTCTATTTCCTCTTAGGCAAGTGAGTGTATATTCCTGGGCTTTACGTCCCTGTCTGCGTGGGTCTGGGGAACAGAGATAGGCCTCTGGAGAAAAGACTCCATTGCTTTTTGCTAGTAGTTACTAGGAGGTGAATTGATAACGTGTATCCTAAGCTGATCAAAACAGGAATTCGACTTTGATGCTGTGTGACGCAAAGCATATTTAAATTAAATGTGTCTTTTTGAAACTTTTGCTTCCCTTCCAAATTAGAGATTAGCACCCAGGAGAAGAATTAGTCCCTGTTGTATATAGTTAATGTTAGCTTTTGAGGCTTTTTTTTTGTTTTTGTCCTATCGCTTAGAGATGAGAAGATGCTTTATAAACTTCAAAGTGTTATTGTATAAGTATGAATAGTTGTGGTGATAAGCATTTTCTGACAGGATGGGAGAAATGAACCAAAAAGAAGAAAACAGCAAGAAAAAGCCTCTGAGGAGTCAGTGATTCTGTAACATCATTTGGCCTATTTAAAACTAATTATAGTGGAGCTGTTTATTGTGAAGAGAGAGTAATTTTTCCTTCTTTCTTTAGACCAAGGGAAAAAAAGTCAGGAAAATGAAGTCAGGTGCTCCTTGATTCTAGCATCTAGCATCTTGTGTGGTACAAGAGAAGATAGTGTGGCAAATAGGCCACTGGAGGGCATTTAAGAGCCAGGGACAGGTGTTATGCACTCCTGGAACAGCTCCCTCAGATGAGGAAGGAGTTCAGGTTGAGATCTGGTTCTCAGAAGCCAAGGGACAGTACAGGGATGTAATCCAGAAAGAGGAAGACAAATCAGGCTTTTTAAAAATGCTGAGGTACAATAGGGGGAGAACCAGGATACAATTAGGAGTCACAGGTTAAGGAAGTCCAGAACCAGAGACGGGAACAGAGGCATTACTAGAGAGCTTGAAAACAGCCAGAGCCAGGGCCAATGTCCAGACCTGAGGTCAGCGTGATTGGCGTGTTCAGCTTACAGGGAATGGGGTTAGGTCAATGTAATCAAGAAAATTTGTTCTGATAAGATCTAAAGCAGCAGTAGGAGTTTGTGGACTCCCTGTAACTGGTATTTAAAGGGCCCTTAAGTCCAGTGGCATAAACTGAAAGACCACAGGTATTTGTTGAATTTGGATTAAAGTGTTCATTTGGTCTCCACTTACCCTTTCTAGTTTTATCTCATGCTGTTTTCCTTCATGAACCGTGTATTCCAGTCCATCTGGATCAACCACTATTTCTTAAAAATGTTTCAATATTTTCATGCTTTGGTGCCATACTCTACTTCTTCTGGCATTTCTCCCCTCCCCCCCCCCCCACTCTACCTCTTTTATTTCATATTGATCTTCAGAATTTAGCCTCAGTGCCGTTTCATTCTAACTCTATGATCTGGGGCAAAGCACTTAAGTTCTCTGGGACTCAAATTTTCTCATATGTAAGATGTGGAAGTTGGACTAGGTAATCTCAATGTCCCTTCCTATTTGAAACCTATGATCCTACCATTTTGTGACATGTGTGACCTGGACCTTCTCCCAGAATGGGGCAAACTGCATCATCTCTCAGTATTTCAGAGGGGCCACCCTGAGATATTAGGGGTCTTTTGTCCAATTCAGAAAGTTGAGCCCCCATTGGCTGTGTTTCCCTTATTTTTAGGGGGTGGTGGTAGCATCACAATTTCATTTAACCACTTAACAATAGGTATATTTTACAAAGTATATTTACTTCAAAGATATAGTAATTATAAATGTGTACAGATATTTTCTCCTATATCTAAAGGGCATGTTCTCCCCTATGCCACTTTGGTCTGATGGATAGACTTAAAATTTAGCATAGCTCCTACATGGTATCAGTCTCACCAAGTTCTTGTCCAAAGGTAGTATTACAGCCAAACGAGTCTTTCTGCTGGACTGGGATCCTGAAGGTCACTTCTGAAAATGACTCCTAGTTCCTGAGGGCATTGACACACTGACTAGAAATCCTGCCTTGGAATTCTGGAACCCCAGGATACCCTGTATACCCCTTGAACTCACAAAGTCGAGGAGGCTACATTCAGTTTACCTGGAATGGGAAATAAACATGGAGGCCAAGAACCAAAGCCCATTTCTTGGGGGGCCATGGCTTCAGAGAGTGTGAAGGCCCAGAGAGACTCACATGGTCTCTTACTAGGTATCTTGAGAGAAGAGCCATTGAGTTGCCCCAGAAATGAACGAAACAGATAGTAAAGCTGACTCAAGCATTTTTTGATGGCACTTACAGCTCTGGCTGTACAGCCAGTTTAAAAACAAAAACTCCTGACCACATGTTTAGTCATCTGGAGCCATTTACAAAACGTACATGTGCTTCACAGTTTCTCCTAGGGATTTCCTCTTTCCATTTCTCCATATTGGGAGTCGCATCAACTGAGCAATCCAAATGGGGCTTTCCATGTACCAGATCCCCATTAAAGTTTTTCCCTCCGTGCTGCTTTTCCCTTCCCAAAGTGTATTATCTTTCACTTTGAATTGCTACAGTAACGTGTATCTCTCTTATTGCAGTGTCACAATGTTGTTTGTAAGCTTCTTAAAGCTGTGTAGTACCCTACCTTGTTTGGACTTGGGGCTCTCTAAACCTCAGTTTCTTCATCTGTCAAATCGGAGGGTTAAATTTGATCTATAAGATTCCTTCTGGTCCTAAAACTGTAGCGATGAGCTGACTGTAGTATTGATATTGCAAACTCGGGTGACTAGAAGGATGTTGGTGGCCTTGCCAGTAATAGGGACTTTTGGAAGATGGATGAGCTTTGGGGAAAATGTGAGATCTTTTCTGGACATGTTGGATTTGAGATGCCTTTGGTGTCTGTAGGGTAGGAAACTAATACCAATGTAGATCACCAGTTCATTTCTAATTTTTAGTTTTAGGGAGTTGCAAAAATCATGCAGCTCTTATGTGTCGGTGAGGACTTGATCCCAGACCTTGCTGACTCTAAGGCCTGCTTTCTCTTCACTATTCCATACTGCCTTTCTCACACATAGTTCAGACATTCACTAAGCATATGAACTAAGTGCATGGAGGTGAGAAGACAAAGGCGGAAGAGAAATCTCTGCCTTTCAAGAGTTTACATTCTATTGGAGTAAGCAACATGTACTTATATAGATAAATACAAAATAAATACAAGGTGAGGGGAAAGGGCACTAGAAATGGGGTGTAGCAGTAGAGGTGGTGGTTGAGCTGAATCCTGAAGGTAATTTGGGCTTCTGAGAGGTAGTGTGAGGAGGGAGTGCATGGGGGACACCTGTACAACCTCCTAGAAATGGGTAATGGAGGTCCTTGTATGAGAAACAGTAATAAACTAGGGAGTGGACAGTGGAAAGGTGGGTTAAGTCCAGGTTGTGTAGGGTTTTAGAGACTGGACAAAGGAGTTTCCCTTTGATCTTAGAGGTAATAGGGAACCACTGGACTTTATTGAGGAGGGAAATGAGTGACATGGTCAGATCTGTGCTGTGGAAGAAGGATTAGAGTGAAGTGTCAGGGGCCATTTAGTATGATAGCCCCAGTGAGAGGTGATTAGGGCCTGAACTAAGGTGGTGGCTGCATGGTTGTAGAAATAAGTAAACCCTTGGAAACTGATGAGGTCACCAGGTGAGGGAGAGAAGAGGATCCAGGGCAGAGCCAGGTGCAGGGTGGTGGTACAATTAGTGGGCATGATATGGGTGATGAACTAGCAAAGGAAAATGAGTGATCAGGTCAGGGAGGAGACCCAGTGGGAGCAGAGTCACAAAATCTGAGAGAGCAGCCAGGAGGCAGAAGGGTGGTTAGCTATCTCCAGTACTCAGAGGTCAAGAAGGACAGGGATTGAGAAAGGGACATCGGATTTGGCAATTAAGTTCATAAACATTTGTCAGATTAGTGAAGAGGGAAGTGATAGGCTAAATGAAAATCTAATTAATTTGTAGTCAGAAGACTTGGGTTTAAATTACAGCTCTGTTCTTCTTCCTATGTGCTATTGCGCAAATGGTTTAACTTTGGAACCTCACGTTCCTTTTCTGGAAAGTGAGGAGATCATTCTGTAAATGATTTCTGAAGTTTCTACCAACTCTAAATCATGTACTAAGTGTATCCTAACAGTTGATAAGAAACAAAAATTGGAGATTGTTTTGGCTAGGAAAAGATAAAACAGGAGGGGAGGTTGTGTTAACAAATAATCATCACAGCCAGTATCTAGAAACTTTATTAATCCTGTAGCTCTGTGTTTCTAACTCAAGGATTCTTAATTTGGGGTCCACGAACTTGTTTTAAACAATATTTTGATAATTCATTCTGTATAGTCCTCTGAATTTTACTTTGTACATTTAAAAACATTATTCTGAGAATGGGGATCTATAGGCCTCATTAGACTGTCAAAAGGGTCCATGCCATTATGAAGGTTTTAAGCACTTTTTTCCTAGCCATGTCTGAATTTGGTGTATCTAACTCATTGAATATTTATTGAGAGCTTATTATTTTGATTAGGACTATGCTTTTAATTTGGAGATAATTTATATAGATAGATACAAAATAAATACAAGGTGAGGGGAAAGAGGGAACTAGAAATGGGGTGTAGCAGTAGAGGTGGTGGTTGAGCTGAATCTTGAAGATAATTTGGGCTTCTGAGAGGTAGTGTGAGGAGGGAGTGCATGGGGGACACCTGTACAACCTCCTAGAGATGGGTAATGGAGGTCCTTGTATGAGAAACTTTCCACCCAAATTAGGGTTTTGCAGTAAAAAATCAAACACAAAATTGGGGTGGTTTTGTATTTGGGGGCTAAACAAGGTTGTCTTTGATATGTTGCATATAATACTGGTCACACAATAGCAATGCTGTGACTTAGGATGATAATGAAAGAAAATCTTTAAGGCTCAAAGTTGAAATTGCAATAATAATTACTCGTTTTTTCATATTCTAGGTTTCTTGCGCTGACACCCTGGAGAGTATATCACCTGATTTCAGTCATGATACTTGGGCGTGTAATTTTACAGATAATAAAGGATATGGTATTATCTAGAATGAAAGGTAAGGAAACTCACCAATTTAGTTACTCTTTTAATTCTTGAGAAATTTTTCTCCAGGACTTACTTACCTTCCTATGTCTCTGTCATGGATTTAGTAGAATATACCTATTATCCCCACCCCATTGTGGTTTTGCTGATGGCTGATGGCCCTGTTAGACATTGTTGATCCTGTCAGAGAGGTTAACTGTGCTTAATATTTACTACTTATGTAGTTCAGGAGGTCAGTTGTTTTTTAACACCTTTTTCCTCTCCTAAATGAACTCCTAATGAGAATAACAATTACATTTATATTTTACCTTTATGAAAAAACTAGCCCATTTACTAATATGTTGCTTTCTTTGCTAATGAGCCAGCAAGTTCTACCCAAATGTGGAGAAACATTTGAATCAGGGTTTCGAAACAGTTAAGCATTTAATGGAAGAAATGATCATTTATTGAATTTTAAAAGAATGAGTACAGGAATAATCTAGCTAGTGAAAATGCATTAATAGTAAATTAGAAAAGTGAAATTATTGAAAATTGCATTAATAAACTGAAAGTTATTGCTTAACTAATTTTTGAAATGTTTTTTTTTTTTACTTAAAATTTTTTTCCACTTTTTTTTGGAGGGGGGAAGGTAGGGCAATTGGAGTTAAGTGACTTGCCCAAGGTCACACATCTAGTAAGTGTTAAATATCTGAGGCCGTATTTAAACTCAGGTCTTCCTGACTGCAGGGCTGGTGCTCTATTCACTGCGCCACCTAGCCACCCTGGAACAGTCATTTTTAATCAGATACCCTGGTCCATAACCACAAATCAGAAGATTGACCTTTTAAAGCATAAAGAGTATATCTTTGTACCTTTTTGACCCTTCCTCTGCCATATTTTGTAATTATCCATGTTGCTTTCCCCTCTGAAAATTTAATGATAAGAATATTAAAAATTATTAGATTTTCCTAAGATAATGTTAAGCTTTCGATATGAAATAGGGAGCACAGGGGAGCAAGTGAAGGTAAATATTTTGTCTTATTACTGGTAATATATCACGAGTTTATAATGGAAAACTTTTTAGTTTTTGATTTTTTTAAACTGTAGTTGGAAATAGGTATGGGATAGAGAGGCCACATGGGGAACTCCTTGTGTGGAAAATTCCTCCATGGTTGCACATAGGCAGCTCATTTATAGCTTATAGTCCTAGAGAATTGACTGGAGTGGAGGTAAAGGAACTTGACCATGGTCACAAAGCTGGTGTGTGTCAGTCAGTGTTTCAGTCTGGGTCTTTCTGACTCCTAACAAAGCTTTCTATCCACAATGCTACCCTTGCTTTTTAGACAGCTTGAGAGTTTTTATTTATTTTCAAGCTCTAAACTTGCCTAAGAAGTTAATTTTCAGTTTTTGGAATTTTTAGTTGGTAGTTTTTTTTTTTTAAGTTTTGAATTTTAAGTTGTTTGGAAGATTATTTAATTTCAAGTTGTTTGGAAATTACTTAAAAGAGAAAGTGGGTAAGGGAAAGTACTTGAACTGAGTTTTCTGTTGTACTTTTTCTTTCAGGTGCACAATTGTGGAGGAGCCTCAGTGAAAGGTAGGGAACTGTCTGATACTAATACAATAGTTAATTTTCAGGTGTGGACTCTAGGGGAGGGCATCCAATCTCTATGGTATCTCTTCTCCCTGTACATTTCAGGGTCTCAGTAACCAGGGACCCAGCTTCTGTGGCAGTGTCCAAAAGTGGAATGTCCCAACAACACAATACAGTTGATTTAGGAACAAAATTATTATGAAGTTTGTTCTAAAAAGTAGATTGTATCTTGAAGCCTTTCAGTAGTGGTGTTTTGTAGAGCCCTGATCTTTTTCCTGGAAAATTAGTCTATACTGGTCAGCTATGTTGCTTAACTTGGCTAGTTCAGTTAGAAAAGTGTGCTATTGAGGCCAAATAAGGCAAAATGGCTTAAAGCATATGTCCTAGAGATATTTTTATTTATATTTATGTATGTAAAGAATAACATATAGTTATGTATTTATTTATATAAAAAGAACAGGGTGGAATTATTCAGGGAAAGAAATATCTTTTTTTCTTCCCCTGAATATATTTGAATGAGGGAAACTAGGAAAATGTAGAAATGAGTAGTAGTCTATTAATATGGTATTAGCATTTTTAGCACCTAATACAGTACTTTCTGACCACATATTTGGATTTATTTTGAGGAATCTGTTTTAAATCTGTAGATATTTCTGCAAATCTATATTAACTTTACCCAGTAGAATGTAAGCTGCTTTAGACCAGCAACTATTTCATTTTTGTTGTGGTTTTTCCAAACTCACACAGTGCCTTGTGTGTCATAGGTACTTAATAAATATTTACATTAACTTGAATATTATGCACAGAAAATTGGATATTTGTGTGGGTGTGGGTGTATATACTCAAGTATATTTACATGGGCATAAATACATATATATTACTTTTTATAAGTCAAAGTGGATATTGTGAAACTTAACATGTCACAAGATAATGCCATCTAAAATTTCATGGCAGTATATGTTCTTCAAGTTGAGAAGGGTCCACCAGATTTCATTAGTGTTTTTTTTATTATTAAATTGTGGTTTTGGATCTAGTACAAGAACATTCATTTGAAAAATGAAGATTTTTTCTCTTCAGCCTCCAGATTTTTTCCCACTCATTTCTGACCTATAACTACAACTAACAAACCATGAGAAATAGTTTAGGAGTAAGTGTAAGGTAATAGCCTGTCATATATGGACATTTTGGTTGCTAAAAGGGGCAGAAAAAGTAACATATATATATGTATATACACACATATGTATGTAAAACTATTAACAGAGACTTAAGAAAACCAGTCTTTCAGATAAATTTTTTGCATTTTTTAAAAAAGATTTTTAGTGGTACTTTTTATTTTTACGTTTACTTACATTACTCATACATCCCTCCTCCTTCCCCTCTCCCAGAGAACCATCACTTTTTAAAAAAATGTTGAAACAGACATCTAAAGGACAGGCAGAAAATTACCCCATCAGCAACCCAAATGCCCGTCTTTGAAAGAGGCAGTACCTTATATTTGCTCCCAAACTATTCCTTATGGTTTGCCAGTTACAGCTGCACATGATAACTGGGCTTAGTAAGAAAAGTATGTTTCTGAGTGACTCTTGAGTAAAAGCAGGATGCAGGGGGAGGATAGTGTTTGATGAGGGATCAAACAGATGGATACTTCCCCTCAATAAATCAGATACCTGATCATTTTTATTTTAATACTTTCCTAGAAAGACATTTAGAAGTGAATAGAGCACCAGCCCTGGAGTCAGGAGGACCTGAGTTCAGATCCGGCCTCAGACACTTAACACAAAAACTAGCCGTGGGCAAGTCACTTAACCCCAATTGCCCTCTAAAAAGTAAAAAAGGAAAAAAAGAATAGAAAAATATTTAGAGCATTTCTTTTTCTGGGAGTACTCTTTTTAAAAATATTTATAATTGCTTTCAAGGATGTGAGAGTAAAGGAGAGTAATTTGGGATTGTTCCTTAGAGATGATAAGCATATTTCACAGCAATCCTTCCTCTTTTGGTCTTACAGAAAATAATTTTCTGCTGTGTTGTTTAATTTGTTATGTTTTTGCAAAATTAAAAAAAGTTTAACTACAAGTGAATAATCAGAAGGGACTTTATAACATGAACTGTTAACATTTCAGTGGGAGAAAGGATGTTAAAAGGGTTCGTTTAGAATCCTAATGTCACAGGGGTTCATGGAGATAATCAAGTGAGACGGAAGACCTATAAATAGTTTTGTTTTGTTTTGAAGATACTGTCAGAAAAAAATGAAAGACATAAGAAGAGGGGAGAAGAAAGATTAAAGAGAAAATGGGAAAAAGATGGGGGAATTTATTAAAGACACATAATTGGATTTTGTAAGTACAACCATATACAAACTTGGTAGGACGGATGGAGGAGGAGGATCATTTGAATTGATCAAGAGAGGAAAGAATACACACTTTTACCAAAGAGTTTAGTGTAGAAATACATTCAACTCAACAGGGATATAGATTGGATAGAAAGAAAGGAAAGGGAAACATACGAAGGAGGGTAGATTCAGGGAAGAATGATTAGTCATAGACAAAATAAATCTTAAGACTTGGAAAAGGTATACTGAAAAAAATGTTAAAAGGAAAAAATTAAGGTATAGTAACTTGAAATAAGCAGGAATAGAGAAGGGGCATCCATTATAGAGGGGTGGTAGATTTAGGGGACAGAATGTGAGACATATAGAAAATTTGACATGAGGAAATTTTTTTTGCTTATGTATATGTGTTAAAATAAATTTGTTTTTCTTTTTTCCATTTAGTAGGGAGAGGTAGAGGAAATAGATTTCTATTCATTTAAAAAAATAGAGAGGCAGATGCGAAATGTTATATGAATCTTCAGATGAGGTCACTATCATTAGTTTTATTTAATTGTTCTCTTTTGTTACAAATGACCTGACACAAAATGAAAGGAGTCTGTAATGTAATGTAAAAACAAGACACATCAATAAAACTTTTTTTTAAGAAACTCAAATTAGCGGCATTTGGTGCGATGTCTGTATATGTGCCCTGTAATGTGTTAAAATATTACTGTCATGCTCCCATATTCAGTTCCATTTTATAACAGGTTTGAAAAAAACAAAACAAGATGAAACACATTATTCCAGTTGTACTCCAATAGAACTTTATAATGAAAGAAGTGCACGTAGAAATATTGCCCTTAAAAATTAAGCATGATTTTAATTATTAGTTGCTTTTTCATCAGAAAATTGAGTCACATTCTTATTTTTAGCATGAAATGCAATTGCATTTTGGCAGATTTTTAAGAGAAAATGTTAGAATGAGAAGTACAACTGAAAAATAATATGAAAATGTAAAATAGATTTTGGCACATAGGACATGGATTTCTGATTTAACAATGGCATAAATATAACTAGTAGACATGAAAAGGGGTTTATCTTGAGTTTTAGGATATATTTTAATATGTTATTTATAAGCTGTATTTGTGAACTTAAAGTGATTTGTATTGAATAAATTATCAAGAAGTATTTTTAAATACACTTATATCCAGTCTCTTCAGTTATAATGAAATGATGAAATGTTTGGCAAAGCCCAAGGCATAAACATTTCTTTAGTAGTCTTTTATTAAGCACTGACTTTGTGCAAAGTATTGTGCTGGGCTCTGGAATATAAAGATGAAAAATGGAAAAGTCAAGAAACTTATGTTGTGAGGGATATAACACATATAATATGTGGATATATATATGTAAGCCTCATCCAAGATAATAATGATAAGAGCTAGCATTTATATCATGCATTTAAGATTTGCAAAGCATTTTACATAAGTTATCTAACTGCTCCTCATAACGTTGTGAAGTGGGTACTATTATTATCTCCACTTTACAGATTTGGGAACTGAGAGTGTGAAAGTTTAAGTAACTTGCCCAGGGTCACATATTGCGTGAGTGTATGAAGAAGGATTTGAAGAGAGTGCTTTCTAATTCTAAATCTAGTGTTCTATCCACTGTGCCACCTAGGGGCAAAGGAATGATCCAGATTAAGCGTCCTGGGAAAATTTGAGGAGGGAGAAAGGACTTTTAGTTGGGGATATCGGGGAGGAGCTGGGCCTCGAAGGCAGAGAATCTCAGTAGGCAGATACAGATGAGGGAATGTGTTGCAGGTATGGGTTTGGGAATGAGGGGCTAAGGAGGTGACCTGTTGTGACAATACATGGAGAATCAGAGAGTCGGTAAACATTTATGTGCCTTTCATGTTCCAGGCACGGTGCTGAGTGCTGAGGATACAAAAAAATGTTAAGATAGTACGTCTCCCCCAGTAGTTCACAATCTAATAGGGTATACAACACGTGAAAATAAGCTGAAAAGTGGGCAGGGGAGATTTTGGGAGGTGTGATCAAGTCATGCAGCTAGAGTGGGGAACGATCTGAGGAGGTGAGTTTCTAGGTTGACTTTATCTTGCAGACTGATGAGTTTCTGGAGATGATGAAGGAAAGTAGCCTGATGGGAACTGATGAGAATTCTCTGGGTGCTACCCTTAAATAGTGAAAGATTTAGGAGGAGCTATCCAGCATCCATCCTCTACCCTCTTGTAGTCAGAGGGAGAGAGGGGCTCCAGGGGCAGGGGATGTTTAGGCAGTTTGAGTTTCTGAATTGATTTCATCTTGCGAAAGAGTGAACTTCAGGAAATTATGAAGTCAGCAAAGTAGCTATGTGGTAAATAGAGACAAGACATTAGGGTGAGATAGGGATCAATATCCCATTTCTCTGGAACATAGGTTATATAAAAGGGATTTGTTTAATCAGATTGAAAAGTTAGCTTGAGAGCCTTTTTCTTAAAGGGTTATGAATGTCAGGCAAAGGAGTTTATATTCTTTCTTATCAGTGATAGGGGAGAGTCTGAAGGTTTTTGATTAGAGAATTGATATGTTCAGACCTTTACTTTAGAGAGATCATTTTTGCCAGCTTTGTGAAAGATGGATCAGAGAGGGACTGAAGAGCTAGGAGATTATTTAGGAAGCTACCCCAGCAGAGTCAGCAAGAGGTGATGAGGGCCTGAAATGGGATGATAATGGTGTGAGTACAGATAAAGTGACATTCAAGAGAGATTATCGAAGAAGCTGGCAGAATTGGCAACTGATGGTATATTGGGGGCAGAGATGACTTTGGAAGAGTCCCAAGATGATTCTGAGGTTTTGAACATGGTTGACTGAGAAAGATAGTAGTGTGTCATCAACAGAAATAGGGAGCCTGGGAAAAAGAACAGGTTTAGTGGGAAAAGATAAGTTCAGTTTCGTTATGTGGAGTTTGAGGTGCTAGTGGGGCATCTAGTTGGGAGATGTAGGACTCTAGAATTCTGGGGGACAGATTTGGACTGGATACATATATTTGGGAGCCATCTTTGTGTAGGTTCTAACTGAAGCCACGTGAATGGATGAGATCACAGTGAGAGAGAATACATGGAGAGAAAAGAGTAAGGCTGAAGAGAGAGAGCCTTGAAGGGACACCCATGTTTAGGGGGTGGCAAGATGGTACTGAACCTTCAAAGGAGTCAGAGGAGTAGTAATAGAGACAGGAGAAAAATCAAAAGAGGGAACCAAGAAGAAGCAGGCACTTAACAGCTACCCTAAGGTCATGGGGGGATGGAGACTGAGAAAAGGACTTGAGATTTAGTGATTAAGATATTATTGGTAATTTGGGAAAGGGCAGTTCCACTTAGAATGTTGGGAATGGAAACAAGATTGCAGGGGTTTGAGGAATGAGTATGTAATATGGAAGTGGAAACCGAATGAAAATATTATTTCTGGAAGTTTAGCACTGAAAAGGATGAGAAGTTATAGAGTGGTAGTTTGTATAAATCCGACCAAGTTCTACCATGTCAGAAGTCCTTTGACTCTCGTTCTGAGGATACAATCTACTTATCCACAGATCAGTCTAAACTTAAGTGGTGATAGGTTCATCACCTAGGCTGGCTACTAAATGATGCAGTTTTTGACTGCAGCATATTATAAAACAAAAACCTTAAAGAGGCATTTTAGGATAAAGGAAAGATACATATATGCATGCACATACATATACATATATGTATGTATCTTTCTATATCGAATATATATTAAAATTTAGAAATTAGATATTTACATGTATATTTACACACAAAACACATGTGTACACATACACACATGTGTATGTATGTATATTATAATTGGTGGATCCAGGTCTCAGAGGACACAAATATAGTAGTTGTCCTTGGCAAGGAGGATCTTATCCTCTGTAAAGAAGAATGGATGAGCACGAATGAGGATACAGAGACCAGTGAGGGAGATTGTGGCAAATAGACTGATATTGGTAAAGTAGGAAGCAGGGTCATCTTCTGAAAAATTGTGGTTAGGGAAATAGGGGTGAAAATGCAGATGAGTGATATGACAATTTGAAAGAATTCTTTTAGGGACTATGAAAGCAGCCAGCCAAAGATCCCTTTATGAAAAGGGATTGCTTTGTAGTAGTGAGGACTTACTTGGTTTTAGATAGTATAGATTTGTGGTGGATCCAGTCAACTTGGTTTTGCAAACTTCTCCAGAACTGCCTGGTGGCTAAGGAATAGGGGCATGGAAAAAGGAGACGAGATGATTAGAGTGACCCAGGGTTAGAGGGTTGTAGGACAGGAAGAGCCAAAAATAAAGGGATAGGGCATTTAGGAGTCAGTCACAATCATTTGCTATGTGCTAAGTGTAGGAGATAAAAAGAAAGGTAAAGAGAGTTCCTTTAAGGAGGTTGCATTCTAATGGGGGAGAAAATTTTTCAATAAATATGTTGAAATGGCAACTTTTAGGGTGAAATAAAGGCAGACTAGGGATGACATGAGAAAAACAAGGAATGAGCTATGACAGCAGAGGTTGCAGTAAAGATGAGCACCTGTTTCAGGGCTGGTTTTAGTCATTGTGAGAAAGAGGTGCAAGGAAAAGAAATTGAACGTTCCCTCTAATAACAGATTTCATGATCTTGAAGGCAGAGAGGTTTCAGGTGGTAGTGAGGTCTAAAGGTCAAGGACCACTTTTGTGGATGGCTTATGGGCAAGTCATCTTTCATTCATCATATTTGCTTCTACTGTCTTTCTCAGATCCTTGCTGAGGTTTTGGGGCATGAACTAGGAGAACAGGGTAGCACAAGGATCATATAACACATTATTGAAGTTACCAGGGATAATTAGAGATGATTAGAATGCTTCTGATGGCGACAAAGACTGTAAGTCAGGTGCTGATGTTATTGAGGAAGGTGGGAGAATGACTCTAGGGATGGTAGATGAGCAACGAAGATCAAGATCTTGGCACAGTGATTTGATAGGATCTTATGACTCTCAAAGGAGAGTTTGTAGAATGATGTTGGCAGAGCAAGGAGCTGAGAACAGCAGGGGAAAAAGTATCATACTTAATCTTTCTTCCTTTGTTCTTTTCCTTTCTTCTCTTAGAATGTGAACTATCCAAAAAGGGAGACTTGAGAGATTTCTAAACCTTAGCCACTCTTTTTTAAAAAAAGCAACCCAGTCATTTTAGCAACATAAAGTTTAAAAAAGAAGAGAAAAATATTCTAAAACTTCTTTTGTAGTGGAACTTTTGTTCTTTTAATTATATAAGTGAGCTCTATACTTATGACTACAGAAAGAAAAATTTTAATGAAGTGATTGATCTTATTGTAATTAAGAGGTAGTGGATTCATGGAATATCAACACCATGAGTTACCTATGGATCAGTAAGGTCTGGTTCTCATTTACATATTCATGTACTTGACTCTGTCAGTTCATATAGAGGTGATCAGACTCCAAGATACTGATTTATAATAACCAAACTTACAAGAGATTAATGTATGAATTGGAATGCTGGCTTGTTAATTTATTTTGAGAAATAGTACTCCCATGAGGATTAGAGTGCTTGTGTTGACTGCTAGACGCTTGTCTTTCCAGCCAGACGGTCTTCATAGGAAATCAAATTAGTATTATAAGGGAGTTGAATGATCTTAAGGGATAAAATCCTCAGGCTATGATAGACATGTTATTTATATTATTATAGGAATATATCTGCCAAACAAATCAGATAACTTCTTTCTTCTGCCAGGTCACACCAGAATGGAACTGGAAACACACTAACAAATTCTTACTTTCCAACTCTTTTTCTAGACTTCCAGAAGATTCCCACACTTCTGTTTGCATTGGTCATGAACAAGTTATAATTTCCAAGGCTATCATCTCTTGGAACAGATGATCTCTTAGGTCCTTGTCCAACTCTAAAACTCATTTGAACTCATAAAATTTTAGTATCTGTAATGTTATTGAATGATTCTCAAAGTACTTAATACATATAACCATGCCCCTTAGGTTTCTCTCTTGCCATGCTAATTTTTGTTGTGAGAATTTTAAATTTTGTTCTGTTCTCATAAAACTCTTCAGTGATAAAAAAAAAACCCCTCATTCTTCTTCCATTATGATTCACTATTCTTTTTTTTTTTTTGGAGGGCAATTGGGGTTAAGTGACTTGCCCAAAGTCACACAGCTAGTAAGTGTGTCAAGTGTCTAAGGCTGGATTTGAACTCAAGTACTCCTAACTCCAGGGCCGTTGTTCTATTCACTTCGCCACCTAGCCGTCCCATAATTCACTATTCTTTATGTATAATACCTAACTTCTGACATTTTATGGTTTTATTTATCCCTTATTTTAGGAATAATGCAAGAGAAGTGTCATAGATGCATAAAGTCTGTATTATATGCCTTGTGTGCTATGTGAAATAAGCATTTTTAGGCATCCTAGTTCTCAATTTTCTGCCTCTCAGAAATCACCCACTGACTTGGCCATAATTGAAATTTCTCTTAGTGGACTCAACAGAGAATCCTGGCTTTGAACAATCAAGGTTTCCCAAATGCTGGCCTCATTTGAGTTGGGCCATGTTTCAGTAGAGGCCTCCTGAGGAGTTAACGTTGACATATTTAGTCAACATGAATCTCATGAAGAAGATAAGTAAAATTTTGCATCATTCATTTAACTTTCAGAGTTTGAAATGTAAGTGGATTGCCATCTCAGGGCTTTACTTTATTTCACATTTTGTAGGTCTATTATTTACTATGTGTTGGAAAATGAGTTTTCAATTGGTTAATAGAGCAAACTCTTTAAAGATAACATTTACATTCGTGATTTATAATATAATTTATAGGAAATAGGTGTCTATATATGCATAAACATTAGCTTATGTGTGTACATGTGATTTTTATAGAAATCAGAAAATTTTCTTTTAGCAACGTTTAATACAGTTGTATTCTATTTTATTATTAGCTGTCCTAATTATAAGTTTCTGAAAGATTTAATCTTTTATAAAATGATAACAGGAAATCAGTTAGAGTATGTTAAAAGTCATTGGAATACTTTTTGATTATGTTAGAAAAATAGATAATTTTTATATATAGAATGCACTCATAAAATTGATCTTTATGCTTGAAAAATTAGTGTAATGTAAATTTGGTTCTCAGTATGTATGCTGAGTACTGTTCTGCCTGACCTATTTTTATGAATGATAGGCAGCAAACACAGCAGGCTATAGTGTCTTATCCAAAATGGTCTGCCTGTAGAGCCAAGCTGTAATGCTAATTTTAAGGTTTCTTTAGGCAGCTTAGTTTCACATAGGTTCTTTCTTTTACTATCTACACATAGTATCTATTGAAAATGTCAATAAGATTATTTTTCCTTACAATATATGATTAGTGTGAATTATTTGGATTAAAGTTCTCAATACATATCAAAAATAATAAAACATCTACTTTTAAAATTGTTTTTAGCTTGGCCATTTTTTTTTCTCCCTTAACATTAGGTTAAACTAAAAAAAAATTCTCCAAGAACACCCCTTCTCCCAATCATGATTTTATCATCATCATTTTTGGTTTTGTTTTTATGATGGGTGAAATGTTTTTTTTTTTCAAACAGTGATATAGTTTCTTAGCTTTAGCACAGAATGGTAAAAGCCCAGATACAAATGTTATTAAAAAGTTTGAGGGGCGGCCAGGTAGCACAGTGAGTAAGAGCACTGGCCCCAGAGTTGGGATGACCTAGGATCGAATCTGGACTCAGATACTTAGCACCACACCCAGAAATAACTGGCTGTGTAACCTTGAGCAAGTTACTTAACCCCAATTGCTTTAAAAAAAAAAAGTTTGATATGTGAAAGTTATTGCTAAGCTGTTTCGAGTTTTAAATAGAAATTCCAGGGATTCAAAGATCACAGTGGATAACAGAGAATGGGTTCACCACTTTCCAACCAAAGTTTGGCTTTCTAATGGTATACCAAGATCAGGGCATCATGGGACTTTTGTTACCCTCTGTTTCAGGTTCCTGTACACTAAGGAGATGGCAGCCCTGGGATACAAATGGTTCAGGCAGTTAATGGGTCCTGAGGTAGAGAATATTTCTAGAGAAAAAAGAATGTAGTCCAACTGATAATCCAAAAGGGTAACCAGAATGTCATTTTGCATGTAAACCAAAAAGTGAGTTTACTCTGGTCACTGAATTGAGAGGACTAGGTAGAATTCATGGAAATCAGGTTGGAGCTGTAGACTAAAACCAGCGGGGAGGGTTGGAATGGAATGTGAAGTAACTCTATGGAGGAAACAGCTCCAATGTGTCAGGGAATAAGCTTCTCACGCAAGCCTCTGGACCGAAATAGCATCATTTTTATGGCAGCAGCATCCTAGTGATATTTGCTTCTCCCTCAGTTGCATCTAGGCCACATCAAACTCACTCGTTTAAATGGCACAGTAAAATATGAACAAGGTCCACCCTCTCCAGAGTCATCTGGAAGTGAGTCCCTGTCGCTTCGTTAGAGCTTTTAATGACCTATCTTTCAGACTTCTCTCTGGAATCTACCTGTTGAGGATTAAAATCTTTGCCCTTCTCTGGGAAAGTGGAATATTTTTGCCTTTGTAAACTTCTTAGAAATCTTTGTCATAGTTTGGTTATATTTTAGTAAATGGAATAAGATATCCTTGGGCTATAAACCTAAAATCCTGAGCCCTGTCTCAGCCTTAAATGGAAGGGGAGACTTTATGATCAAATTTGTAACATTAAGTACATCAAATCAGCAACAATCACCCAGTACTTATTATGCATCTGCTGTGTCCCAGGTACTATTGTACAAGTACAAAGAATGATATAATCCCTTCTCTAAAAAAACTTAAATTCCTTAGGCACCCTCAGTTTGTACCCTAGGATCTTTATAGCCTCGTGTAATTAAACATGAGAATTATTTCCATGGGAACATAACTACACCTGACATTTGTAGTTATAAAACCTGATTTGGGAAATGGAAACCTATAGTTCCTGTATTTGTGATTCTTAAGAAAACTATATAGACAGATATGCTGGCTGAATATAAATGTTGTGTAGTCCCCTCTAGTTACCTTTAGGATTTTAAAGCCTTTTTGGGGTTCAGCGTGCTCATGTTAATGCTTGCGGGTCCCTGCCAACCGAATCTCTTCCTTTTTAGAACCGTTAGGATTAATTACATGTCTTCATTTTATAATGAGAATAATAATCTTTCACTTTAAATAGAAATCAACTTGATACCAAGAAAGCATCAAATCTTTCAAGCACAATTATCTTCCCAGGAGACATCCTCACATGCTCCTGACTTCTCTCTGTCAGCTAACTAGGGCCACAAGTCCTTTACTTCTGCCTCCTGGTGTCATGATCTAGGCAACAGATGGGAGTGTCAGACTCACTCAGCAGATGAACACAAAAGGTGCTGTGTTTTGGTGTTTGGGTTGCCATTGCAATTTGCCATGCAGATCACTGAGAGATGAAGACTTGGCTGTTATGTATTGAACAGCATGAGGTCTTCCCAGGCTCAGGAAGGGAGGGCATGACCACAGTGAGTCCTGAACCATGGGGATAAACTCAGATCATGTTGTCCAGACCTCTAGTGTCAAAAGCCTGTATCCAAAGAAGAAAAATGAGTCTTTAATTTCTTAAATGCCAGTGTGGATGGCATGGGGAGAAAACCCTGAGCATCAGTGGACATTTCCTTCCTCTTTACTTCCAGTTTCTTCCCAGTTGTCTTTTTAAAAATCCCTGCCTCCAAAATATCTCTACCTCATGTGTGTGTGTGTGTGTGTATATATATATATATATATATATATATATATATA
>NW_027186349.1:9278973-9329225 GCF_028583685.1 Petaurus breviceps papuanus
TATATATATATATATATATATATATATATATATAAATATGCTGGGCTGGTGTAGCGCCAATGCAATATATATAGTGCCCATGATCACGATAAAGACCATGACTATAAGTATCGCATGAGGCTTGATTGCAAAATATACCAGTTTCTCCAGATAGAGGATAGAACTGAAGGATTTATTTAGACACCAGAAAACTGAATCCCAAAACCAGTAAGCCGATTCCATCATAGTAACAAAGATATTCAGAAACTATAATAACACTGAGAACCATGCCATCCTTTAGCCTTCCCACAAACCAATACAAGATCAGTATCTACTCACAAACCTCTCTGTCTCCTTAATGAGTGTCCTTTCCTCCACCACTGTCTGGCTAGCTCTGACTATCAGCTTCCTGTGGGCTCTGCTTCCCTTCAGCAAATTCCCTCCATTACAGGCTCCATGTGATTACATTCAGGCTATTAGGGGACAGAATTTACTTTCATAGCAGGGCAGATCTTCAAACTCCCCCCTAAGTTTATTAAGGGGCAGGGAAGATCTTCACATTCCCATTCCCATTCACGTTACAGATGGGTACAGTGTAAATAATTTCAAAGACTTAGGTTTATAGCAACAAGGAGAGTAAGGCATTAAATGAGAATTAATCCTAGTTGTCCAGTGAATGAGCTACTGAGGGAATTAGGGTCAGATGCAGTACTTAGAACTTGTGCTTTAAATTTAAAACACTTGGTGTAAGTATTCTTATAGTATAAAAGTATTAACTTAGTGTAAGTATTTTTCAAATGCTGTGGAAAACACTTTTTTTTGCCTGTCAAATTGCGGGCCTGCATGATGAAGTGATATTATTGGTACTATGTTAAGACTGAGGCAAAAATGCTTAAAATTTGTATTTACTATGATAATTTTCATATGGAGCTTTAGTGTGATCTAGAACTGAATGTATTTTTAAAATGAAATCAATCAGCTGACGAGTATCTATTAAATGCCTAATGTGTGCCAAGTGCTGAGGATCTAAGAAAGGCATTTATGTTCCCCTGGAAACAATAGGTATCCATATAAGTATATACTGAATAAAGTGAAAAACATGAATTTATCCAAAATAGCTAAATAAAGGGTAGTTTGAGAGAAAATCCCTCATTTTGAAGAATACATTATATTAGATGAAAAGACTTGTTTTTTTTCCTGCAAAATTTATTCTTTAATTGATTCAAATTATGCTAGAAGAAAACATTTAAAGTAAGATTATCTTAAAAAGCTGATGGAAAATGCCTGGGATAAACTGTAATCACAGTTACTCTTAAGGTCAAAGAATCTTAATGAAAATCAGAACAAATCTTTTATTCATTTTTCAAAATTGTTTGAATATGTAACTATATAGTTCATTTCATATACAATGGCAACTTGTGGTATTTTTTGTTCTCTGTGAGAGATGATTGGACATTGTTCATTGACTGAGCTAGGATGATGATAGCAAGAGCTCAAGCAATAGCTTTATGAGATTTAGTTGGGAGGCTTCTGAAAATCCTATGTATATCCTGATTTTAATCTTTTTTTAAAAATGTATTTACTTTGGAAGTTAGATCAGCTAGAAGTGAGGAAATAGGACAACACTTGTGATTTTAATCATTCCTTTTGAGTCATGAAGTGAAGAATTAACTTTTTCCCCATTGCTTTCAGTGGAGTAGATACAGAATTCGTTATTTGAATATTAAAACACTTTAAAAGCCCCAACAGAAGATTTTGTCAATTTTAGGCAAGCAAACTGAATCCTTCCAAGTAAGGAGTTTTAAAAAATTATTTACGTTGAGTTTTAAATTTTATTTATTTATTTTGTATGAAGAAAGCCAAATTAGTACCTTAAGAGGATTCATCCTAAAGAAAGACACCACCATATGAATTCAAAGTGCACATTCTGGTCAGTAGAAAGCATGTTTCTAATGTAAATTTGTTGACTTTGGGGGGAAAGGAGGGAAAATAAGCACTAGAATTTATTTATACCTTGAGATAGGGATTCATAGGGTGACTTATAAGGTCTTGTCTGTCTCTATAATTATGTGATTGTGTATTAGCAAATTTCTTTATTAGTGCTGAATCTCACGTTTGGTGGTGTAGCAAATTCGACAAATTCTCAAGTCTGAAATTCCACCCAATGCCAGTAGATTGCACAGGATATTAGAGCTAGAAGGAACCTGAGAGATCATGAAGCTTGCAACGTGACTGGACCCTACCATTCTACTGAAAATGCTCTGTTCATGATTATTACACATCACTTAACTGCTGAATTGTGTGACCTTTCCTTACTTCTTTTTCACCATGATCATGTCTCAGTAGCATCAATCAGTCACTCACAGGTGTTCTCCCCTGCTTGGGTTTCCTCTCCTGGTTCTCCTCTTACTTGTCTGACCTCTCCTCAGTCTCCTTTGCTAGATCATCCTCCGTCCTGATAATTAAGGACTTCCAGAATAGAGCTCCAATTATTATTATTTTTGCTTTTTGGAGGGCAGTTGGGGTTAAGTCACATGGCTAGTAAGTGTGTCACGTGTCTGAGGCCGGATTTGAACTCAGGTCCTCCGGACTCTAGGGCCAGTGCTCTATTCACTGTGCCACGTAGCTGCCCCCCAATTCTTTTTTTTTCAGCCTTATTTTACATTAATTTCATTCACACATAGGATCCTGCTATGTTCCCACTAAATTTTATTATGGACTAGTCTCTGAATTCAGCATTCTACCTCCTGCCATCATATTTATACAGAGGTCATCGCTCATGCCTGTAATGTTCTCTTTCTTTATTGCTACCTCTCATAATTATTTCTTCAAGACTAAATTTAGGTGCCACTCCCTGTGAAACCTTTCCTGATCTCTCAGTTGTTTGAATTATCTTGTATTTTTATTTGTTTACATTCTGTATTGATCCCAGAAAAATGTAAGATCATGGACAGAGGAACTGTTTCATTCTTGTCTTTGGATTATACGGTGTACTTAGGCACCTGAACCTTGTACATAATAGATATTTAAATGTTAAATTGACTTTAATCTAAACCTTTCATTTTCTGACCAAATAAACTGATGCCCAGAGAGCTGAGATAACCTGTTTCAGGCCATACAATCCAAGATTCAAAACCAGGCCTTTTCAGTCGTTTGACTTCAGGTTCAATTTTCTGCCCCATCAATATGGAATCACTTCCAGATTTAATTTGCCAGTGATCCTACTGCTCTCCTGTAGATTATTAGTATTCAAAGATACTGAAAGGAAAGCTATGCTATCCGTATGTTTTGGTGATGAGCATCTTTAGAGTTACTGTTATTTTAAATATTATTTTCTAGTTCTCCCTGCTTCCCCCCAGTACTCTGGTGTTATTAACCTAGATTGACATCAGCTCAGTAGCCTCTTTCCCCTTCTTTTAGTGCTACTGTTTCATTACATAATTAAATGAATACAGTACAGGTCCTTGTGAGGCTGCCTTGGGTGTCAAGTAGCTACACCAGAAACATGAGGAAAAAAAATACAACCCTGATTGTGACAGCCTCAAATGGCCTTTTGGGCTACAGTAAAATTATAGTTTATAATTCAGACCAGCTTTCCTCCTCCAAGAGTGAACATAACTATTTATAGAAAATTGCAATTTTATTACTTTTACATATATTCTTCAATATCCTCTGTTGTACCCATCCACATTCTCATGTTCCATGCCCTCTCATAAATCCTCCATAAGGATTTGTGCAATCTGTCCGGGTCCTTGCTTTAGTTTTCCTAATATTACACGTATACCAATGTATCATGAGTACTGGCTGCCTGTTATTATAATATAATGATATTTATATAGAGATTATTATGCACCAGGCACTGTGCTGAACTCTTTATAATTATTATCTCATTTGATCCTCACAACAACCCTAGAAAATAGATGCTGTCATTATCCCTATTTTACAGATGAAGAAACGGAGGCAAACAGGTTGAGTGACGTGCTGAGTGTCACACAGCAAGTATCTGAAGTCAGATATGAAGTCAGATTTTCCTGACTTCAGGCTTGGTATGCTATCCACTGTACTACTTAGCCATGCTTTTGCCTTCATGTGGGTTCTATTTCCTTTTTCCAGCTATACATCTTATTGAGGCTATTTTTACCTACTTGATTCATCCGATTCAAAGGTCATAATGTTGTAAATTATTTTGGCTTAGCAATTGCCTTTTGAGTGACCTGAAATTTTGATTCCTTGGAGGTTGTGGAATTGTATAATTTACAACTATTTACATAAATTAACTAAAAATTAAGTTAACCAAGTATATTATATTAGAAGTCCTGATTTAATGAGGATAAATTAGTGACTAGTAAGAATAATTTATAATTAAAATATCAAAGCACTAACTTAGGCAATGCTTGGTTTCAGTTGGCAATACAATTATAGTGTTCTATAAATATTTCAACTACTTCAGAAACTTTCTTCTTACACTATTTAACATGTTTCATTTCCTCATTAATATGTCAAAGGTAAGTTGTCTGTGTTGAATGATTGTGAAGGCCAAATCTGATGAGGCTTTGTTTTGGTTGTAAAAATAAATATTATTCTACAGACTGGAATAAGATGTTCTGAAAACTTTTTGTGTTCTTATGTTAAACCAATTATTTCAATTGACCTTTAAGTGGAATTTAAATAATTGGATAAAAAGGAAATTTTGCATTGTTGGAACTTGGCATAGTGACCAGAGGTTCAACGAAGAAAAAATGTCTGATTAGTTCCCCTAGGAACAGAAACTGGCACTTGGAAATCAGTATTTGCAGATCAGATTTATTCATCAAAAATAAACCATATGTGCTGCTTGGATTGCTTCCTACTCAGGAAAAAGGAAGCTATTTAATGATTTTTAAAAAAATATAACAACATAAATTCTAAGTAAAACTCTCTAGAAAAGAATCCCTTTAAAGAAATTACCAGAGACATTTATTAGACTTTTAAAAAATACCTCAGATCATAGGTTTAGAGCTGGTAGGGGCTTTTGAAGTCATCTAGACCATTCCCCATATTTTACAGATGAGGGTCCTGAGGCCTAGAGAGGTTAGGTCACATAGTAAGTGGCAGAGGTGGGATTTGAATCTGGATCCTCTAAATGTAAATCTAATAATCTTTCTGCTGTACTGTGCTACCTCCATGAGTGTCTACTTTCTTTCTGTTATGACCCTAACAATTACAAAAACCTTCTAAACAAAACCCCTTTAAGATCTGACTGCTGAAGAAATAATAATCATCTTTAATGGTGTAATTAGAAATAGCTGTAATAGCAAAATCCTTTTGAATAAAAACAAACAAACAAACAAAGAGTTTCTGATATATATGCTGATTCCTCTGTGTGTGCCAGGGGAGAATGGATAGGGTGATTCCTGTCCTTAGCCTGCTTTCTAACATAAATCATCTTCTTATCATCCCTGCTTGGTGGCAGAATTGCCATTTTACAGGCAGATAAAAGGAAGATCATTAATGTGAAGTGATTAGCTAAGATAATTTGGAGCCTTACTGTTAAACCTGGGTTTGGAACCCATGATACCTAAATTCCTCCCTTATGCCTCACTCTGTATTCCTGAATATACTCTAAATGTAACTGAGGATTTACAGTAAGTCTCATACACAGTAAGATAAAACCCTGTATACCATTAAAATCGTGGCTTATGAGCTGTTAAATAATAGAGTAATACACTGTAATAAAACTGGAAGGAACTTGAGAGAGATCTTCTTTAACCCCTTGTGGGACAGATTATCTAAGAAAGGTTTTAATGGTAATTTCCATTTCCTCTCATGCTTCTCTGAGCCTTCTAAGCCCACCACCTCTACATTTCTAGCTCAGCCAGAAGGAGGCTATAAAGAAGGGTGTGAGGTGGGGATGGGGAGACACATGACAATCCTGTACATCAATAATTTTATCACTATGGCTATTCCTTCCATTGACACAAAAGACAGCCAGCCCATTGTGCTTCAGTAGTTGGTTTCATGTGTTGCTGTGCCCAGAAAAATTCCTTTCCTGGTGGCTGGCTTTCTTATAATAAGTATCTCTGAACTTTACTGGTCTGTTCCTCAGATGACAGTCTGTCACCAGATCTCTACTCTAAGCCATTTCAGCTGGGTAGAAAGAACCTGCCAGAACCTGTGCTTCACTGGCACAACCCAGGCAGGGGTCACTTTCACCTTAGTCCTGAATTGTCATCTATTCCCAATAGCAAATTGGAGAGAGATAGTATGAATGATGGTTAATATACTATGTATAGATATATAGAGGGATAATATAACATGATGGTTCCAAGCAAAATTTCTACTCTAAATAACGATAGAATTAAAATAGACATTTTTTCTTAAATCAGCCAGTAAATATTTATTAAGCAGTAGGTGCCAGGCACCATGCTAAGCATGGGGAATACAGAAAGAGGCCAGTCTCCAAGGAACTTGCAGTCTAAGGCAGGACAGAGCATGCAAACAAACATATACAAAGCAAGCCTTGTATACAAGTAAATAGGAAGTAATTAACAGAGGGAGGGCACTAGAATCAAGAGGGGTTAGGGAAGGCTTCCTGTAGAAGGTAAGATTTTAGTTGGGCCTTGAAGGAATCCAGGGAGGTCAGCAGTCTGAGCAGAAGAGCGTTCCAGGAATGGAGGACAGCCAGAGAAAATGCCCTGCTTCAAGAGATGGAGTGTCTTGTTTGTGGAACATGCAGCAGGCCAGTGTCATTGAATTAAAGAGTACTCACTGGGGAGTAAAGTACAAGAACACTAGAAAGGTAGGAAGGAGCTAGGTTCTGAAGGACTTTGATCAACATAAAGATAGAGGTCTGGGGGGTGGCTAGGTGGTGCAGTGAGTAAAGCACCAGCCCTGGAGTTGGGAGAACCCGAGTTCTGTTCTGGCCTCAGACACTTAACACCCACGCAAAAAAACTAGCTGTGTAACCTTGGACAATTTACTTAACCCAAATTGCCCTCCAAAAGGCAAAAAAAAAAAAAAAAAAAAAGAGGTCTGGATGAAAGACCTTCTACCAACGAAAATTTGTACCTTCTCTGCGACTTACAGCTTTAGAGCGTTGCCTGGGGCACTGAGCCATTAAGTGACTTGCCCTGGGTCACACAGCCAAATATTTGTCAGAGGTGAGACTTAAATAGAAATCTTCCTGACTCTGAGGCCTGTTCTCCATTAACCATGGCATGGTAGGTATTCTAAATCCTATCCTTATTCACACACACAGACACAGTCTCACATTTTTGTTCTCTGTGGAGAGTTGAAAATGGGGAATAGAGCTGAAATAACAAAAATGTGAGAGCATGAGCACTTGTACAGTTAGGACATTTACAATTAAATGGGCATTTATAAGAAATCACGAAGTGACAATTTGTGATTCATTGATATGCTGCTGGTTTGGATATATCTGCAAAGAGTATGTGAATATTTGAGTCACAATGGTTTTATGACTTCCATTAGTTCTCATATTAATTGTATCTCATATTATTATTTGCCATCTTCCCAGTCTCTCAGGTTAATAACCTTAGCAATATCCTTGACTCCTCCCTGTATCTTTGTAGCCCTTTGAAACTGAGAATCCTTGTCCTGTTATTCTGACAGATGAGACTCAGGTCCCAGAGCAAGGCTACATCCACCCTTCAGAGTTTTAGGGGTAGCTTAGGGGATTTGGGATGATTTTCTCTTGCCATCAGCTTAAACCCCCACTGGCATGATTCTCAAGATTGTCATCTGATAATTATTTTAGCCATGGAGCCTTAAGTAGCTTTTAGAAAGTAAGGTTTACTACGTTTGGTATAAGAATGGTTGGTATAAAATTTACCTCCGAAGCCTGTGACATATTTTCCCACAAGTACATAGGGGAAAGCAGCCCAAGCTTAAAGAGAACATATGGCAGAGAGGTGACTCACAGCTCTTGGTTGTTGTAAATCGTTTTTCTCATTCATAAGGGTACTCAGGAAGTTCCTTATAGTTTCTTTTCTGGGCTCTTGGTAGAGTCATGAATCTACATCCAGTCATACCTTGTATCCCAATGCAGACCCTGCTGTCAGCTGTTCTGGGAGATGCTGCTGGAGCACTGCTGGGAGTATGGGAAGTCCCATATACTCCTGCTCAAGACCCTTTGTGTCTCAAAAGGGCTTCCTTGGGCCAGTGTGTGGTTGTAGAGTGGGAAGGAGACCAAGGCCATAGCTGAAGGTATATCCTTTCCTTATTCCTCTCCGCCTCCCCCCACCCCAAGTAGTTTCCTTGGGTTTTACTCAATCACCACACTTTCCCAAAGCTCCAGAATGAATGGGTCTAACTAGCTTGAATAATTTATAGACAACCCCAGGGTCTAGCCAAGTTTCCTGGGCCTTTCTGAATGCATTCTTGTACAGTTACAGTTTAGCAGTTAGTCTAAAGTCCCAGATTGATCTTAATTGCATGATTGAGCATCTTACCACTTACTTTATGTGCAATGACTTGATTGATTTACTTAACCACCCTCACCCTTATACCTTATATTACATAGTCAGTTGACAAATAGATATTCCACAACTTTTCTCACATCCATCCCCCTCTCACTGCTTCTCGCAGGGACTATTGTAATTGCTTCCTAATTGGTCTTTCTGTCTTAATCTCTAATCTCTCCTCCACACAGCAGATAAAGTGCTTTCCCCAAAGATTTTATAATTTCATTCTCCTGCATAATATGCTCTGATGGCTCTGTATTACTTCTAGGATAAAATATGAACTCCGTTTGGCCTTTAAAGGCTTTTATAACCTGTCCTAACCTGCCTTTCCAGACTTCTATACATTACTTCTCTTTCCAAGAGTTACAGTCTAGGCAACTGGCCTTCTTTCGGTTCCTTTTACACAACCCTCCCATCTTCTGTCTCCTTTGCTTTATACTGGCTGTCCCCTATATACACCCACCTTCCCTCTGCCTCACAGAACACCTCCTTCAAGACTCAGTTTATATCCTTCTGCATAAAGTATTTCCTGACTCCTTAATCTGCTGGTGCCCTCTAGCCCAAAAGTACCTTGTATTAATTTTGCATTTCAGCCTTTTTACACATAATTTTCCCCAGCATGCTCTGTGGTACAGCTATAGTGGTCTCTACTTTCTTTTCCATACACAGTAGTTAAACTGTATCTTCCCTCTCTGTCCCTCAAGACAGGAAGTCTCTGCCTTCCACATTTCTGCCTCTTGGTTTCCCCGGCTTCCTTCAAGACTCAGATGAAACCCTGTCTTCTGCAGGAATCCTTTCCTTCCCCACCCCGCTTCCTTTCCCCTCTCCTCTCTCTCCTCTCCCCCACCTTCCTTCCTTCCCCTCCCCTTCCCCCCCCCCCCGCCCCGGCTCCCGAGCTGTTGCCTTCCCTTCCACAATTCCATTTCATCTGTTCTCTGTATCTTGAGAATACCTATTTCTGTGTGGGTTTCCCCCATTAGAATGGAAGCTCCTTGAGAGGAGGGACTGCTTTTGCTTTCTCTTTGTATCCTGAATGTGGTAACATAGTAGTGTCCTGTAAATTATGAGCAACTTACATAATGGGTGCTGATTGATTGATTCCCTATTTATTCTGTATATAATTATATAATTTGTATCCTACCCTCCTTGATAGACTGACTATAAGGTCTTTAAATTCAGGGACTTTGTATTCTTAGCACCTAGCACAGTATATATAGTAGGGAAGGGAAAGGGAATAAGTCTCAGCATTCTATCCATTGTACCACCCTAGGTGGCACTTAAGTGCTTTTTGGTTGATTGATCTGGTCTTTAAATCAATTTCCATTCATCATAAATTCTTAGTTATTTTTCTGAGCACATTTTCTCATCAAGGTATTAAAGAACGTCCTTGTGGTACCTCTTCTGTTATCCATTTTTCTCATCCCATCTACACCAAATAATGATTCTATCACTTTGATATTTTAACCAGAATAGCTGGATAAAGAACCCTTTTTATTGTCTTTGGCATTCTCTGCAAATCTCAGGTTCTTCTGGACTTTAGTGTTCCTAAGCTTTTGATAGTATTTTATCCCTCCTGTGTATTTATCCTCAGCTATGTACCTTTGATTTCTCTGCATGTCTTTTTAACATCCAAATTGTCCAACAGCATTCTGTTATTTTGGCTTAACAAGGTTCTCTCCATTGCCTTTTGAGTGACCTGAAATTTTGATTTCTCGGAGGTTGTGGAATTGTATAATTTACAGCTATTTACATAAAATAACTAAAAATTAAGTTAACCAAGTACATTATATTAGAAGTACTGATTTAATGAGTATAAATTAGTGACTAGTAAGAATAATTTATAATTAAAATATCATCCTGTACGTCTTCAGCATCTCTCCAGACAACACCCCTCCTGCCTCTTAAGATGGTATATCCCTCTCTTGAGTTGTCATTTCTTCTTTGACTACATTTTCCTCCTTGATGTTGGGAATCAGGTCCAGAATAGCAACCATTTTTTGTTTTCTTGTCCTTTTGAAGGATAAGACCCCCTTTTTATAATTAAATTAACAGTTATCATTTTTTTCCCTTTTGGATGAGACCTGAGATTGCAGCCATAAGGAGGTAAGATTCTTGAGTGAGGAAACTCCTTTCACCAAAACAAATTAGTACTTGCTCTGCAATTTTTTGTTTAAGAGACATTTCCAGGGTCACACAGCTAGTATTTTTTGCAGGTGGAACTTAAACTGAGATTTTCCTAACTCTGAGGTCAGCTTTGTATTTGCTAAAAGCCAAGCTTCTCATTCAGTAGTGAATCCTAAGCCCCAGAAATTTGCTTCACTTTCAAATGGTGAAATAGTAGACAAACAAAACAAAACAAAAAACCTGCTGGATATTGCTACAGGAGTGACAGTTCATGTTATGTAGAACCTTCATGTATTATAAAGCACTTTCCTTACAACATGTCTCTGAGGCAGATCCTAGGAGCCCAGATTTAGACCTGGAAGGACCCAGGCCAGCTCTCCTCATTTTGTATGTGATAGAGATAGCTGGCATTTATAGAATACTTACCATGTACCAGACACTGCGCTAAGCACTTTACAAATGTGATGTCCTTTAGTCCTCCCGATAGCCATGGGAGGTACATGCTATTATTATCCTCGTCTTACAGTTCAGGAAACTCCAGCAGATAGAGGTTAAGTGACTTGCTCAGGGTCACACAGGCCACTTTTGAACTCATGTCTTCCTGACTCTCGATCTGGAACCCTACCTACTGCACCCCTGAGCTAGAAGAAACTGTGTTCTGTGAACTGATTTATCCATAGGTGATGGTCACATAGGTAATGTCAAAGACATGCTTGAACCCGGACATTTTACTCCAGAACCAGTGTTCTTTCCATAGATAGTGTAGCTTAACCTCTCCTTAAGTAGTGGATTTGTTTAGTAGGAAAACAAATAGTGCTTATTTCCTCTAGGGAGAGTTGTTGTTAATTAGCTCTTCATTTTTTTATTTAATAGATTCTTATTGATTGCCTACTCTCTCCATTAAATAATACTGTATCAGGTACTAAGTTGGGGGTGTGTGGGATGTGGTAGATACAGAAGAAATAATCACACAAAAATTTCATTGGGAGTTCAGAGTTTAATGTCATAAAATATGAAAGAGAGAATTTTAACTTGAAAAATGTTAAAGGAAGGTACTATCAAATGACTTCCCGTGTTCATAGAATAACCTCAGTGTAACCCTTGTAGAACATCTGCTTTTAATTAATAGGATCCTTATGTACTTTGCTGTGTAGAAATGGCTTCAAAATTTACTGAACAAAGAAAATGTCTCTCCTTCCCTGAGCTTATAGATGAGAGCACTGGACTCCAACATTTTTGACCCCATTGTTAAAAAATTTTTGAGCACGTATGGGAAATGTGTGTATGTTTTGTTTATTTGTAAATTATAACTGTATACTACTGAACTAATAAGTAGCAACATTATAACGCTTATACTTAATAGTAACTAAATGAAGGACATAAAATAAAATATTTTATTCTAGATTCAATAGGAAGAACCATTTGTTGAACAGGAGGGTGACCTAGTCATATCTAAGCTTAAGGAATAACACTGGGGCAGCTGTATGGAGGATAGATTGGAGAGAGAAGACAGTGGAAACAGGGAGCCTAATTAGGAGACTTTCATTAGTCTAGGTGGGGGATAATGAAGACCTGAACTAGGGTGCTGGCTGTGTGGGGAGAGAGAAGGGTACAGATAGAGGTAGAAAAACAAGATATGACAATTTATTGGATAAAAGGGGTAAAAGGAGAGTGAGGAATGAGGTGACACTATAATTATGAACCAGGGTGCTGGAAAAATGGGGGTATCTTTGACCTTAAGAGGGAAGTTTGGAAAAGGGGTGGGTTTTGGGGAAAAGATAATGCAAGGAGATCTGTTATTGTATATCACTACTTATCCTCATTGGCCTATCCTGTGTGACTTACTGAAAGCAAAAGGTAGGGGAGTGGATCACAGAGCATATTCACTGATCACTCTTCCAGAGCACAGAGCTTATCCTTCAAGAGGCACCTGCTATAGCCATGAGCTGATCTGGCGTTCAGAAAGTCAGTATATTGGGGGAGGGAGAGCATTTGTCCAATTTATGGTTGTTTGCAGCTGTAGCTATTTTTAGTGAGCAGTGGTGGATGGTGGTTGGGGGGGTGGGAGTAGGAGAATATTAGTAGATAAGTGTAGTTGTGTTGGAGACAAGTCTTATGATTGACTATCATGGGAGAGGTGTGATGTTAACTCATCTTTCCATTTTCCTTTTGATTCATAATATCCCTGGGAGTCAGGCCATTGTCCCCAAGAGGGTCACAACTAGTGGTCTAAAAGCCACTAAGTTTGGTCTTTTATTTATGTTGAAACTGAGTTGAATCAATTCTAGAGTAGGAGAAAAAAGGAAAATTAGATACTTCTTTTATTTTTTCTACAATATTTTTATTTTTTGAGCAGTTCAGAATATTTCATCTCACATCGAACAGGCTGAAGCTGACCTTTTATTTTTTGGTTAACTATTTCTTTAATATCTACAATATAGGGTAAAAATACTTTTCAGTAATGTAAGAAGAATGAGGGATAAGAGATGGACAGCCCAAGTGCTGCACTGGTACCAGTATAATATTAAAATACCTAGAGGAAGGCCTCCAATCTGTTGAATGGATCTTTCATGGAGTATTGATAGGAGTACATGAACAATAGTTACGTAGAATGAGGAGGTCTGGATGGGTTGAAACCTGCATTATTGGAGGGAATAGCCAAATATGTGGATCCGTTGAAGGTAAGTCGAGTGACAGAATGGATTGGAGGTAGGGAATCCTGTTAGGAAGTTAATTGTGTTACTTTGGATTTGAGGTGACGACTGCCTGGACTGTAGTGGTGACTGGTAATAGAGGAAGGGGTTTAAGTTAGAGACATTTTGAACAAAGGATTAAACATACTTTGTAGCTAATTGAATGTAGGATATGAGAAGTAGGGAGAATCCAAGGCTGAATCAGTAGTGTTACATTAGAAAGACTAGAGAATGGCATTACCACTGATAGAAACACTGAAAATGAAATCTGCTTCAGGGTATGAACATGATGAATTCTCTTTTAATCATTTTGAATTTGAAGTGATTCCAGGGGAAAATGTCCAGCAAGCATTTGCAAATGTGAAATTGGAGCTTAGGTAAAAGGTTAAAAAAAAAGATATGTAAATTTGGGAGTAATTAATAATGTTAGTTCACCGAGATAAAGAATATAAAGAGAGTTTTGGCAAAACCCACAATTATTCAGAGAAGAAAACAGGAGTTGGAAGATAGGTAGGAGAAAAACCATGAAAATAATAATATCATGGAAGCTAAAACTTTGCTGTTAGCAATTTTAAATATATATATATATATATATATTCTTGTTATTAATTATTATCACCCCCATTTTATATATCATGAAATTGAGGATCAGAAAGCCTGAGTGACTTGCCCAGGGTCACATTGCTGGTGTTAGAAGAAGTACTTGAACCTTGGACTTCCATACTCCAGGTTCACCGCCAACAGTATCACATGTTAAAGAGAAATCGAAGTGGATTAGGAATGGGAAACAGCTCCTGGATTTTACAAGATGGGGGTCATTGGAAATCTTTAAAAATTCTCCTCCAATAGTGTAGTGGATTCCACATTGTAGAGGTTACAGAGAAAATAGCTAACATTGATAACCCTTTGCTTTTGTTCTTTTTTGAAATAGGTAGAACAGTATGAATTTGAAAGGAATAACTATGGAACATGTTAACAGAAGGCCTGGACTACCCCTCTAGAAGATCTGGCTATTTTCATGATATCAGGTCACTGGAGAGGCTGGGCTGGGATGGGAGGAAATGAGGAAAAAAGGAATTTTTAGAAATTGATTTGTGTGATCTGCCTTTTCCATGTCCTCAAAGGTGTGGCCAGAGAAACCTGGTGGAGAGCAGGTGAACAGCTTGCTGGATAGAAAAAACTACTCAGATTTTTCTAGGGTCTTTTTGACTATGGCAAAAAGACAATTATATCTTAGGATCGGAAGCATAGGGGGTTGGTGATGTTGGAGTGTGGGGGGTAGGAAGATGGGAAGATATGACTTGGCATTTGGATGGCTCTGCTCTTGCGTTTGAATTGACCCGTCTCCCTAAAAAATGGAAAGAACTCAAGCAACTGACCAAATCTCTAGATGTCTCCTGGGAAAGTATGATAGTTTCAGACTATCTGGCAGCACTGACATATATTTCTGCTTAAAAGGGGAGTCCATGAATGTGACCTTCATTTGTAAGCTTCACTTTTTGATTGATGAAGGAGGTGGAGGGAGAATAAAGGAGGAAAGGAAACATCACAAGGTTGTTTAGGAGACTGGTCAGCAAGGAAAAAATTACATGTTGTACCGCCTTCTATTGCAAGTATGCTGTTTATGACTTTTTTGAGAGCTATTCTTACTTGCTGCCATTTTTAATACCTGAACAACTGGGAGAGAGAACTTATAATCCTACAGTCATTTGGCTTGTCATCTTAGAAAGTATTTTTAAACCATAACACTCAGTCTCCACATGTCATTTACAGCACAAGAAGGACTTTCAATATTAATATCTCCAGACTACAGGTGGCAAGCGTTAGATGTTAAATAATATTTCTTACAGTCAAAGTAGTATTTTCATTTACCCCTGAAAAACATTTTAAGGTGTTTTCCCTTTAAAATTAACTTGTAGTATTGTGGTTTATTACAATAATAATTTTTAAAGTTGCATGATGCTGTTTTCAGCATATAGCAGTCAACAGTCACTTATAGTAGAAGCTTAATAAATGCTAGTTGATTGGTTTACTTATAAAAATAGAACTATTTAATTTCTTTGAGTAGTTATCCAAAACATTTACAAAGTCCCAAGTCAGTGTTTGTACCTCTCTTATATGTTGTCATATGCCATAGCTGAGAGAAAAACAGATTTGTAATCAGGAGACATAGGTTTGAGTTCTTGCTGTACCTTTTGTTAGCTATTATTATTATTATTGTTAATTATACCCATGGCCAGTCATGTAACTTCTCTAAAACCTAGTTTCTTTATCTGTAAAGCAACAGTAATGATAATGTGTGAGCTTCCCATTTCACAGGGTTATTGTAAGGAAAGCACTTTACAGAGTAAACTTTAAAACTTAGGTTTTAGTTTTAAGACTTGGGTTTTAAGTCTTCCTCAGATGCTTCCTTGTCATGTGACCCAAGCAAGTCACCTAATGACTATCAAATTCTGTTTCCTTGCCTATAAAACAAGGGTAATAATAATAGCACCTCCTACCAAGGTTGTAGCATCGAATGAGATAACACATGTGAGTGCTTTGAAAAACTTAAAGCACTATATAAGTGATATAATAATAAATACCGATAATTGTTATTACTGCTAACTCTGTGAGACCACAGTCTCTTCTATACTATTTAAATTTCCATCTTAGCCATTATGTGATACAGTATTTTGCAGATATTAAGTGCTTAATAAGTGTTGAGTGGATTGAATGGATCATTTTGAATAAGTTGTATATTTTAAAATAAGTTCTTTTTAGAACCCATAGCTATGCACCTCTCTGCCAGTTTCTGCAGAGGTTACCTCTCAGAGTTTTGAAAAAGGAAGCTGCAGGTGTCCTGGCCACTGGCTCCCATAGCTGTTCCTCTGCAGTCCGCTGTCCTTCTTTCCATCACTCTCTTCATGTTTGTCCTCTACAGTTGGATAGGCTTTTGCCTTCTGTCAAAACTCCAGACTCCCATTTCAGGGGCTGATCTCAGGAAAGGCATTCATATTGCTGATGAGTTTGTATAATTTGTTAGGAGGCAAGAGAGATGTCAGTCAAAAGGACATTCACAGGCATTACAACAGAACAGTGGTATTATTTGCATGAAATTTTTTAAGAAATGGAAATTTTGATGATTCCTAAATGAAGAAATAGTTGTTGTTGTTTTTTTGCCTTTTTGAAGGTCAATTGGAGTTAAGTAACTTGCCCAAGGTTACATGGCTAGTTTTTTTGGGTGGGTGTTAAATGTCTGAGGCCGGAACTGAACTTGGGTCCTCCTGACTCTGGGGCCGGCACTTTACTCACTGCGCCACCTAGCCACGTCCTTTCATTTCTTTTTGACTTGGAGCGAGACTACACGATGGGCCACAAATAAAGATATTAAGCTAAATAGAATAAAAAACTGCCCATTCTTCTTATGTGACAACATGTAGCCATATAATTTATTTCAGCCATGTCTGGTTATATGATGGTTTGGAATAAAGAAGTAGTAGTGGTCTACTTTTGTGAGATTTATAAGTGTTTCAGAGTTTGTCTTGACTCCCAGTTAAGTGATTGAAAATTTTCCAAAAACAAAAGTGCATCATACTGGAAAGAAAGAAATGTGTTTTATTAGTGACTGTTGTAATAGTGGGATTCAATCTTTCATCATTAGAAGGAAGCTACTAAATTAAGGATCCTGAGTTAGGGAAAGTGGCATCCTCTGGATAATGCCAGCTGAACTCTAGAATTTTACCATAGCATTTCAAAGCTTGAAGGAATCTTTGATTATCCACTGCCACCTTCTCATTTTACACTTGGGAAAACAGAGGGTCAGAGAGGTAGGAAGATTGCTTCAGAGGCACCGCAGTCAGTAAGTAGTAGAACCAGGACTTAGGCATATCTGGGTCTTTTGAGTTTAATGCCACGGTTTTCCTCTAACCAGAAAACAGCTGTCTTTGTGTTCATGAGACACTGCGGCATAGGGGAAAGACTGCTGTAATTGGAGTCAGATGATCTGGGTTTGAATCCTGCTTCTGTTATGTAATACCTTTGTGAAGAAGTTGATTTCTCTCTCTCTCCCTCTCCCTCTCTCTGTGACTCAGTTTCCTCATTCATGTTGAATTTCTCTTATGTAACTGTCTTGAGCCCCCATGCTGGTATGTTCCCCCCTACTTTATCTGCTGTAGTGCCTATCAGCTTTTATGAAGAAATAATTCCTGCAAAGATATGCAAACAAGAAGTGCAATTGTTCCCCCCCCCCCCTTACATCTAGTGAAGCACTGCCCCTTTTACTACCTCCATCCCAGGGGAGAGTAGACAAGACTTAACAAAACTCTTCAGAGCATTCCTCCAACCAAGTTCACCTCCAGATTTAGAGTGGCCAGTGGGTAGATGAGTCTGCATCTGCTGCTGCTGGAATGGGTCTGCCAGGTCACTTGGGACTTGATCATCTGGCTTCCGGCACATCCTGGCATGGACCAGACCAGACCTTTTAGTAGCTCACTCTCCAGACTTTTCAGAACTCATAAGGTCATGACCATTCTGAATCTCCTTCACCTAAAACAGGAAAGAATAAATGCAAAGAGGCAGACAACAAGACTTGTATTCACAGCCCACCTGTCAGCCTCAAATGGGGAGGGCCTGAGGCCTCCCCCCTTAAGCTCTTGACTAATCAGAATGCAGCCAGGCAGGGGAAAAAAGGCCAACCAAAGGTCAGGCTTTGACCATCTGGTACCTTGTGAAAGTCCCTCCATACTGGCTACCCAGCAGTCTGTCCTCCTCAGGTTGGATAGAAGCTGCAACCAACTAGTGAATACCTGGACGTGCTTCACACTAGGGAGCAATGGGCTTTCCTTACACCTCTTCTTGTTTAGGATTGTGTCTCCTTCTTCCTTTACAGACACACAGAGCCTCATAATGCTTGTCAGATTGTCCATTTTAACCATGTTCTCTGGGTATGTCTCATAGATCCTGTCGTGTGTCATTTTCCTAGCTGCACACAGCCTCGGCTCATGCTCTGCCCCAGTTGGAGAGGACAACTCCCATTGTTCCCTTGTTGTAAAACAAAAGACACCTTGGGGCGGCCAGGTAGCACAGCAAGTAAGAGCACTGACCCCAGAGTCGGGATGACCTGGGATCAAATCCAGGCTCTGATACTTAGCACCACACCCAGAAACACTTGGTCATGTAACCTTGAGCAAATTACTTAATCCCAATTACTTAGGGGTAGCCAGGTGGTTCAGTGAGTAAGAGCACCGGCCCCAGAGTTGGGATGACCTGGGATCAAATCCGGGCTCCAGAAATAACTGGCCGTGTAACCTTGAGCAAGTTACTTAACCCTGATAGCTTAAAATAAATAAATAAAAACAAAAGACACCAGGCAACTTAAAGGCAAGATCATTCACACATGTTTTTAAGTTAATACGAAAATCCAGCAAATGCAGTCTAACTTTTGGGTTTTGCTTTTGTTTCTTAAACACAATTAAGTAGAAGTAAGGCAGGAGTGGAATAGGGACCAGATTTCCTTTCCTCCTCTCAGGTTTTCCTTCAGCACTTCTTTTTCTGTAATGAGCACCAGATCCCCCCAAACAAATCCATAGCCACACCTCTCTGCTGGTTAATGAAGAGGTTACCTCTCAGGGTTTTGAAAAAGGAAGCTGCAGGTATCCTGGTCACTGGCTTCCACAGCTGTTCTGCTGCAGTCGGCTGCCTTCTCTCCTCCTCTCATTTCCATCCTCCACACTTGGATAGGCTTTTGCTTTCTGTCAGAACTCCAGACTCTCACTTTAGGGGCTGATCTCAGTTAGTTTCCTTTCTTCCCAAATTGGGAAGAGCTACAAATTCCAGAGGGCTTTGTGGTCAAATCACCCCTGGCCATGGGTAGTTATATGCATATTTGGCAAGACCCTTGGATGTTTGATACCAGAACAGTGACAGTCAGGAGTGTATTTAGATTCCAAGTTGTACTGACAATAATAAAAATAAAAAAATACTGATGATAATAAATAGAAAACAAGGAGTTGGATTGATATAGTTCACAGAAATAGATCATGAGAAGACTGGAATGGATTTATAGGTAACTCAGTCTTCCATTCTATCAAATAAAATATCAAATAGCCTATCAAATAGAACTATCAGATAGTCACTTCTGTCAAATAGATAGAAATTTACAAACCACAAATTAATACTATCTGTGTTGTACTAGTTGGTTTTGTTTGTTTGTTTTTTTACTTATTTTGTTAAACATTTCCTAGTTTTCACTCAGAGGTTTTGTAATGAGTTTGATACCTCTACTCTACACTGAACCCAACTGATATATTCTTATAGAAAGATAGTTATATATAATTATTACAATCTCTGGAGAAGATAAAATTGTAGTTTTCCTTTAGAGAGTTAGTTTTAGCATCTCTTAATTCCTAGAGTAAAAAGCAAGTTCTTTCTAATATTGGGGCAGTCAAATAGTGAAATGGAGAAAGTACTGGGCTCAGAGTCGGGAAGACCTGAGTTCAAATATGACCTCAGGACACTTCCTATCTGTGAGACCTTGAGCAACTCACTTAACCTTTCTTTGTCTCAGTTTCTTCATTTATAAAATGGGGATAATAATAGCACCTATCTCACAGTGTTGTTGTGATTATCAAATGAGATGATAATAGTAAAGTGCTTAGCACAGTACCTTGCACATAGTGCTATATAAATCTTAGCTATTATTATCTTTCATCTTTATCATCAATATTATAATTACATTCTAATCTGAATTACTTGTGATGTGTTCTACACTCTCCTCACTGAACGAAGAAAATAACTAACTGCCCTGTCTCCTCAGCCTTTAACTGCCCTGTCTCCTCAGCCTTTATTTTTTTCAGCTATAATGACTTTTATTATTTCAAGCAATAAGCATTTATGAAGCACCTGCTGTTTGCCTGGCACTGTGTTAGGTAATGTATTTACAAAGACAAAAATGAAACAGTGTTTGCCCTCCAAATAATTTATGTTCTATCAGGGGAAATAATACGTATTTCTAAAATTTTTTCTTCTTAATAAGTTTTTGTATTTGAAAAATATTTACCAAGTAAACACAAGGTACTTTCAGTGGGAAAGTGGGGATGGAAGGGGCCTTTTGTAGAAGGCACATTTGAGCTGACCATGAAGACTGGGATTCTCAGAGGTAGAGGTGGGGAGGCAGTCCGTTCCAGGACTGGGGGACAGCTTTAACAAAAGAATGAAGACAGGAGATGGAATGAATGACATGAACAAGGAACAGCAAGCATGCTATTTAGACTGGAATGTAGAATGTGGGAAGATAAGCAATGTGTAATAAGCATAGAAAGGTAGGATAGGGTCAGCAAAGGAGTTTGCCAAGTGGAAAAGTGTGTATTTCATTCTAGTCATCTGGGAGCCACAGGAGCTTTTCAAGCCTGGAGCCAATATGGGCAAAGTCTGCAGGTATCACTTCAGGAAGACTGTGGAGGATAGATGGGAGAAAGGGAGAAACTTGAAGAAGGAAGGCAAATAAGGAGGATATTAAAGTGATAAAAGCTTAAATTCAGGGGTGATGCTCATATCACTGGAGAGAGGGAAGGGGGATAGATGTGACAGATGGAAAAATTGCAGAGGAAATATTGACAAGACTTGTCAGCTGATTTTATATGTGGGATCAAGGAGTGAAAAGTCAAGGAAAACTTCCAGATTTTGAAATTGGGTTACTAGAAGGTTGGGGGGGGTACCCCCTCAGCAGAAATAGCAAAATTTGGACCCAACATTAAAACCCTCTAGTTAATTAAGTACCTACAAAATAGGTGGTGGGTAAACATTATCTCCATTTTACAGATGAAGAAATTGAGACTCAGAGACATTGTAAATTGTTCTGTTGCATACCCTAAAGAGATCAAAGAAAGAAGAAAAGGACCCATATAGACAGATATAAGTGAGGAGAACCAGAAGAACAATATATACAATAACAACATTGTAAAGAAAGCAACTACAAAAAACAGAAGTAGTCTGATTGTTGCAATGATGGTGATGCAGTGTTGGTGATGAACCATGGAATCCAGCTCCTGAAAGAGGGTGATGACCTCTCAGTGCAGAATGAGACATATATGGCCAATATGTAGACTTGTTTTTCTTGAACTATTTTTCTTGTTTTTTCTTGAACTTACATATTTGATACCAGGATTTTGTTTTTCTTTCAGTAGGAGTATTGAGAAGTAAAAGAAGGGTAGCAATAAAGTTACCAGAATAAAAAAAAAAAAGAAGAAAAAAAGGTCATTGAAGCATTTTTAAAAGTTTGCAGAAGAAAACAGAAGGAAGTTTGGTTGGGGGTGAGGTGTGAGGCAAGAATAAGTAGAAAATTTTTGAAAATAATATTGACTTTATTATATATTGAAAAGTAAAAGTAATCTGTACTTAAAACAGATTTTCAGCTTCATGTACAGTTGTTTTTAGGGTTTGCTTTTTATATGGAAATACTTGTCTGATTTGGTGTTAAGTCCAGAATAAAAAAATTTGGAAATGTTAGTAAAGATATTTATTTATTTTGCTTATTGGGGAGCATTTGGGGTTAAATAACTTGCCCAAGGTCACAGGGCTGTGTGTGTGTGTGTGTGTGTGTGTGTGTGTGTGTGTGTGAAGTGTCTGAAGTCGGATCCGAACTCAGGTCCTCCTGACTCCAGGGCCAGCACTCTACTCACTGCGCCACCTAACCACCCCCAAAGATATTTATTTTTAAAAATTAAAGAAAATCCCAAATAATAAAAAAACAAACAAACAAACAAACCTATAATGACAGATCTGGAGTTGAACCTAGGTGTCCTGATTCTAAGTTTTCTGTTTGTTACAGAAAAAAAAGTTCCTAGATGATATAAACATGAATTTACATAATTTCAATTAAAAAAGAGAAACACTACTCTAAACCATATTTTCCTAGTTTTGGTTCCAGTGTGAAATTTAATATCTTAATAAAGTCAAAATAAATTTGACCATTGTTTATCTGCTCTATCAGATTTGTCACTTGATTCTAAGAGGAAGTTAGATTATCCTGATTATTAGATTAGCTTTTTGTGAAGTTGTGATTTTAAAATTAATTATGCCATATTCTTCTGATGTTCTTAAAAATAGATCTTTTTGAAATTATATGGAAATATTTGTTTAGATTTTGAAATATGTTTGCTGGATTTTTTTCCAAAATTGTTTCTGTTTTTAAAGCTCTGTTTTGCATTTTTTCCTTTCTTGTTTTTAGTCCCCTTACACTGTTTCTTTGTGCTTTCTTGACTATAATTGCTAGTTACTTAGCAGTAACTTTAATTAATTCCTTCAGAGTCTTTGTCTCCTTTAGATTCAGGGGGATCATTAGGTAGCAGCTAGGCCCTGTGCAAATAGGGAGTAGTGTTATCCCATTCAGGATACAAAAAAGATCAGAATTTTGACATTACTGTGACATGTGTCTGTTTGGGCCATTTACTAGTGTTAGAGGTTTTGTGTTTTAACACCTGATATACTCTTTTTATCATCTGTGTATCTTTTTTAAAAAGTTCTGAGATACCTTTTTACACAAATTAAAAGTATGGTTTGGGGACTGATTTATTTTTTTCAGTTTTGGGTACTGATTTATTTTGTTCAAGAGTTCATCTCTCTGGCTTTATACTCTGCAATCATAATTAATAAATGCACCAACTAAATAATGTTTGTTAACTCATATATGTGGCTGATATAAAAAACTAAATTTTCAATTCATTACTAAGACATTCTTATATGTTTTCTGTGCTAGGTTTGATTAAAAATTTTATGCTTTTATTAACAAAACTATTCTTATACTGGACTTAACTTATTAGTAATTCTATGTATGAACTTCCTGAATTTGTTGTTTCATTTGATAATAATAAATTAACTTTTAAAACATTAGATAATTAACCCTCTTTCTTTTCACCTAGGTTAGTAGAAAGGTGGGGACATATACACAGTAAGGGTGGAGTAGTGTTAGGAATAAAACCTGCTGCTTTGGATCAGTGTTCTTTTGCTTTCTTGAAAACTGGTCACTAGACCTGTATTATGTATCCTCATGTTAGAACTGGAGTAGATGGACTTCAAAAGCCAGAAAGGTGTTAGAAATGACAAAGTACTGAATGAACTATAATTTGTGGGGCTTTCTTGAAGCTTCCTGAATGCTGATTGATAATGATTCTTTAGAAATTTCATCCTTGTTCTCTCTGCCAAAGGAATGATAGCTCATTTCACAAGGGTTTAAGGGAAAAAAATTACAGCATCATCAAAACAGAATTTGATTGGGTGGATCATACTTGGACATATGAACATTGTGGCCTTTGTTATAGTGATTCTATTCTGACTCTGGAAAATGATAGCTTTAAAAAGAAATGAAAGTGGAGGGAGTTGGGGGGGTGGGAATAGGGAGTGGAAAGGGGAGGGAAGACATGGTTGTGGAATGCTATGTAATAAAAGAAAATCTTCCTTTTTTTTTTCTTTTTAAATATCCAGAAGTTGAGGCCTGTTATAACCTGGTGCTTTGATAGAAGAGCAACAGTCTGCCTTCATTTTTTTCTTCACACGTCCAGGACACATTTAAATGTTAGTATTGGATAGAACACTGGGTCTGGAATCACAAGATCTGAATTCACATCTGGTCTCAGACATTTCCTAGCTGTGTGACCATGGTTACCTGCTGTCTGTCTCAGTTTCCTCAGTTGTAAAATGGGGATAATAGTAACGGATCAAATGAGATATTTGTATAGGACTTACAACAGTGCCTGACACTTAGTACTATATAAATTCTTATTCCCTCCCTGACCCTTTTATGGTTGAAACTTTTCTGCGTCTTAATATCTTATGCCATTGTCCAGTCTGTCTTTTGATAAATTACCTATAGAGAATCCACTGGATGCCTTCCTCAGATTCTTTTAATGCTTCAAGAGTAGAATCACAAGATCACAGGATCATAGGTCTAGAAGAGGAAGGCATTCCTCATTTCTTCATCTGAGGAAATTGAGGCCCCAAAAAAGGATGCCATAGAGGTGGTAAAATAGCAGATTCAATACTTGAACTCTAGTCTTGGGATGTTAGGTTCAGTGCCTTCTTTCACTATACTCTTCAGTAGCATTTGGGCTGTCCATTTATTTTCTCTTGTTCTAGTCTGAGGGTTCTTAAGCTGGCAGTCTGGTGAAGCCTAGGAACCCCTTCTCCGAATATTTTTTTAAATCATAAACGAAATATTTGTTAAATTTCATTTAGAGGTTAATAAAAATAAAGATATGTATTTTTTCCCCCATCCAAGTTTATAGACTTAGAAACATTATCATCCTGAAGCTCACTCTAGCCCTGAAATTCATGCTTTGGAAGTATCTTCTGCCCCTCTGATGGGATAATTCCTCTCAGACTCTCCATTTAAGCAGGGCACCCATGCTAACCATTTCTCATTCCTCTCCAGGCAGCAGCACTAGAGATTTTATCTAATAGGTCCCCCAGACTGAGGGTCTTTATCTCCCCTGCAAATTTCAGCTTCCTTTTATTTATTGTTCTCCCTCAATAGAGTATAAAGACTTAAGCTACTTGAGACCAGGGACAGACTTTCTATCTTTTCTTTATCTTTCTACTTGTACACTCAATTCTAGAGGCAACTAGATGGCTCAGTGGATAGACCACGAGGCCTGGAGTCAGGAAGACCTGAGTTCAAATCTCACTTCAGACACTGACTGTGTGACCTTGGGCAAGTCATATAATCTTTGTTTGACATAATCCACTTGAGAAGGAAATGGCAAACCCACTCCAGTATCTTTGCCAGGAAAAGCCTTCATAGACGGTATGGTACACTGGGTCACGAAGAATTAGACACAAGTGAATGACTCAAAACAACAGTCAGTTCTGTTGAATATGTACATATGTGTTCCTGAAACCCACCAAGCTATGCAGAATTGCACAATAAGTCACAAGACTTATGGGAAAAATGGGGTTAGGGGCACAATACTCAAAACATCAGTAATATGTAGAAAATAGGAACTTAATAAAAATGGTAGCATGGTTTTATATATGTTAAATGATTAATTGCATAAATACTAAAATAAATAGTGGTGGCACCTGTAGCATCACACTGTTACTTAGCCTGTACCCCAGTTCTCAGGAGGCCTGGGCAGGCAAAGTCAGGGCCTACTGTTGAGATGGAGCCTCTGCCATGAACAGGTGGTGGGTTGGTGGAGTGAATGTTCAGACCAGTCTCTTCCTACAGCTCCAACTTTACTAGAGGATAATATAATAAATACGGCATTTACACTGAAAAAGACCCAAAGTTTGATTTCGAAAGTGGATGTTAGAAGAGTTGCAGCTTGTGAGATATTGATTGGGAATGTGCAATTTTCTGAGTTCTCCTGAATGAAATTACACATAAGCAAACTTGATATTCATTCTGCACGAGTTGTTTCCTAATATATCAATTCTACAAAACAAATTCTTGTTTTTAAAAGTGTTAGGGACTCTATTTGGCTTCCTAATGCTTAGCACAGTGCCTGGTATATAGTAAGCATTTAATAAATAATTGTTGACAAATTAGTTGATTTGTTATTCTTAAAAAATTTTAAGTATCATATTCAAAAACATTATTTTTCCTTGACTGCTTAGTTTCTCAAGTGGTTAATATGACATTCAGACCCCCTACCTATAAGATGACATGTTCGGGGTACTATCAGTAATTATTTCCTTGCTCACAATAGTACAAAGGCTGTCACTTTGTATTTTTAGATAATTATTCTCTAAATATATTCTTCTTTTCTGCTTACAGAGCCTTGTGGTAACATCCCAGCAGTTAACTCAATCAGGTGGCATTTTATTATACAAAAGTATCATCAATCAACAGGCATTTATTAAATACCAACTTGGTGCCAGGTACTGTAGTGCTGAGGACTGTATTTGCATATTTAATACATATAATCTGCAAACTGTAAAGTATTTTTGTAGTATTTTACTTCTGGGCTCAAAAAATACTGAAGCTAATAAAAGTTTTTGCATTCTACGAAATATATGGTTAAGCTTTTCCACATTTTAAGTCACTGAGTTGACGTTGGGCAAGTCACTTAACCCCAATTGCCCTGCCTTCTCCCCTGCAAAAAATGAAAGTCGCTGAGTAAATCACTAGGCTGCAGAAATATAGTACTAAGCTAATACTTTATACTGTTTTCCTAATGTTTTTAAGTCATACTCCTATAATTTGCCCGGTTATTTTAATGAATGTCTTCTATTTCTCCTTAATCTTAACAATTCTCTTTTCTTTTTAATATATTTTTTTAATGGATTTTGATTGTACATCTTGGTTATTTCTTCCATCCTCCCATAAGCCTGGGAATTGAACTGTTTGTTATGAGAAAAAAAAAGCAGTTAAGGAAAAAAAATTCCGCTGAGTGACTTGGCCTAACATTATATTCAGTATTCTGCCTTTATATCTCCTCACTTCTCTGCTAGAAGGAAGATTCCTTTTTTTTTTTTTCCATCAGATATATTACCTGTAAGAAAGTCCTAAGACTGCAACTTCAGAATTGCTATGTGACCTTTGGCAAGTTATTTAACTTATTCAGCTATCATTTCCCTTATATGTAAAATAGGGGTTGGACTAGGTAACCTCTCAGGTTTTTCCCAGTTCTAAATCTCCAATTTTATGATAAAATAGAGACATATTACATATATCAAGACTTTTTAACTATCATGTTTATGATAAATATTTTATCTAATCCATGATTTTTGTTTTGTTTTTGTTGTAAAGAATTTTTAAAATTTTAGTATAATTAAGCACATCTGTCTTGTTCTTAATAGCATCTTCTGTTTATGGAATAGAAAAAATTATCTACATGCCACAATTAATATAATGTATATTATTCTATTTTCCCATCCCATGTGAATTTATTTTTTTAAATTGCCACAAAGCTAGAATTCATAAGATTGAGGTAAATTAGGAAGATATGGCTTCAACTTCATTTTCCAGCAAATCCTGACCACTTTTCCTAAGTACATTTGTTAATCTTTTTTCCAGTTTTTATTTTCAATAGATTTACCAATCAGTAATCTTACAAGTGCATTTGGACTTGTGGTATATCTATTTTACTCCTTTTATCATCTCTACTTTCTGTCAAATATCAGAAAATTTTTTTAATAATTGATTTTTTGGGGGAGGGGGAATATGCTTTAATGCTTAGGCCAGAGAACATTTAAAAGAAGTGAAAGTAATACCATATATCAAACTTTTTGGGATTCAGTCATTGTTATTCTTTAAGTAAATTTTTATCACTGAGTATATCAATAAGAAATTATTTTCTAATGATGACCTTTCAAGTATTTTGATAGGCTGGTGAGAGAAGGTATTGTGACTCCAGTGTTTCCATTTCCATGCTAAAATGTGGACGCCCCTTATGGGGTATTGTATTAAACCATTATTGGCTCAATCAATTTATAGGATTTCTTTTCTAATGGAACAGGTCTGTCCCCTTACTCCCTTTCCAGTTTACTTGAAGCAGCACTTTTATTTTTCTTGTGGGTTTTTATTTTTTTATTTTTCAGTGACATGTTTGTTATGTGTTAAAATTCTAAACTCTTGGGGTGACATAACTTTTAGTTTTCTATTGTTATCTGAGGATATTAAGGAAATGTACAAAAAAAAATTATATAAATTAATTAGAATGGGTTACAGGATGGGTGAGCTTCCGTTGGAAAAAGTAGAATGAGCTCTGGGTCCAGAGCTTAGGCCTCTGATGGAGAAAGTCAACCTGAGTGGGATGTTTTGGTGGTAGTGAGGGATGGAGCTACTGGGGACAAGACCAAAGCCACTGAATATCTGATGAGGGATAAGGTTATATCAAGATAAGCAGAAAAGGGCCATGGAATTGAGAGTCAGGAGGGTATTGAAAAATCACGTTAGTTTACAAATTTTTTAAGATGTAGATCTTAGTGATAAAAGAATGATACAATTCCCTTAATTGAAAAGAGCAAGATCATTTTTTCCCCTTTAATTAAGATTATTTCTTGAATTTTATCTGGTTGACTGTCTGCCAGGAATTTGAATTGCTGAGCAAGAGCCAGTTGTCAGATTTTCAGTATTACCATTCACACTTTAGAAACTGGCAAATGCTAACAGAATGGGAATTAATTTATTGCTTTGTTGATTGTATAAGACCTAAGAAAGTAATGGAGAAAAATTTAATAATGAAAGTTAAACTTAAAGGTGTGTGTCCTATATAATTTTTTAAAATGTAAAACTAGTTGTTAAACATTTATCAGCTCACCCCTGACCCTCTCCCATATGTCTTTTCCCACAAATTTGTCACAAGCCTAGAATACCAAGATACTTGTTCCCTGAGTTACCAGATGTACACATACACAGCTGTATGTTATGAGGTAACTGGTATTGAAGTTCAATCTGAACTCACTTCCCTAGTGCCCTAATATACATGTTGACCAAAATTACTGATTATGAAGGTGAGCTGGGCCTTACTCCAGGGATAGGAGTGTAGCCTTGTAATAGGATTATATCCATTCGGGTTGGTAATCACAGATAGCTCTGTTATAAGTAGGATTTGGATTTCAAAGAATTGAACTTGACTGGAGTCCAAAATCTTGGTTTTCTTGTTGTCTTTTATGGAAACTACTTGGATATTGAGAGCTAAGGTGCTTCATTGCCCCTTGAACATGTTATTGAATTTCATTGTTGCAGTGAGGCTGTTTTCTTAGCTTTGGGTTGTGGTTGGGAGTAAAACTGTTGAAGTTTGGGGCTTAGGGGTGCTTGAGACCCCAAAATACTGACATGCTGGGTCTTGCCGAATGAATTTGACACAAGCCTTGAAAAGCAAAGTTTATTAAAGATTTGCCATAATGGGTAGATTCTTAAGGAGCCTAAGTATATGTGATGCTTGAATTGACAAGCCAGCCAGAACAATCTGACGACAGACTGAGTCTGAGTTAAATTGAATCTCAACCCCTTCATGGAGGCAGGATGGATCTTATATGCAGAAAGACTGTGGGAGCAATCTAGGGGTGGTCTAGAAGAAGGATTTGGGGAGGGTGTAAGTTAGGTGAATTTTAGTGTAAGTAAGGGGGGTTTTAGGGTGTGTAAGGTGAATTTTTGTTATTATTTCTTAGAGTTCAGTTTTCCAGGATCCATAGTCATGACAATCCTCTTGTTCCCAGGTATTAGAGATGAGTTTCCACAGTTATGGTTCAAAACATCTGCATCATGCTTGCACAGCATTATATATTGATAAATAATATAAACATCTACTGCAGCTGTGCAGTGAGATACAGGGATGGCGTGATGTAAACTTGTGAGACTGTTCCTGGCCATATGCTTTCTTTGTCTGTTGCCCCTATAAAACAGGTGGTCAGTGGTCAGTGAATGGGGAACCTTAGGGCTAAATGCACGAAGGCTGTGTGAGCCTCAACTGGCCCCCGCTGAGGCTTGAGGGGACTTAGGGGATGCATGGGTTGTGTATGTCTCAACTGACCCCCTCAAGACCTAGGGGTAAGGGGCAGTTGCCCCTCCCCTTCTCGCTAGCCCCTTGGAGAAGGGTGATTAGGGAATGCTACAGGAGTTAGTCCTCCCATTATCAGCAGTCCTCTTCTGACAAAACTAGGCTAGAATAAAGTAAGGTTACAGTCTGACCAGATCAAGAGTGAACCAGTGCTAGCAGCCCTCCTGTGGGCTGTGTTTATTTGTCTTAGAGAGTCTTGAGGAAGAGTCTAAGGAGGCTCTGACCTGAGGTCAGACTCCAGGAATGGGATTAAGGGTGGGAAATAGCTGAAGGCTACCTGGAGATAATGGACAGTGAGGGCTAGGCTAGGGTGGGAAGTGACTAGACAATGGGAGGCTAGGTTAAGAGTAACCGAGATTTGGGCCTAGAAATAATGAAAGGCTTATGGTCTCAGGCAAATGCCTCATCAAGTGGAAAGATTCTAGGGGGTTCCCAGAGCCTGTACCCCATCAAAACCATTTTCCATTTTTCCAAAGCTCTTTTATCTGAAGTTAGGAGATGGGGAAGAGACCTGTCATTTCATTGGTATAAGGAACTGCCCTTATCTAGTTTTGGGAATCCTAATCCCACCTCTCATTTTCATAGATGTTAGTCTCTTAGTTCTTTAATGTGGTCAGTTAAAGCCTCTATCTATTCTAGTGTATTTTCTCTGGTGTTAACTAATATAGCGATTGGTTCCATAGTATTTTTTAACCAGAAAAAAAGCTAATTTTTAAAATCACTTTTTACAAAGTGCTATTTACCTTGAAGATATAGCAAAAACAGAAGTTACAAAGCATTCTTCCTGCTATGCCCTACTCTAACATCCCTCCCCCTTCCTCAAACGGGCTCATATTCTCTACCTTCAATCCTGAGAAGAGCCAACTCAAAGCAGTTTTTACAAAGTGCTTGCCCACGAAGTTCACTTCTGAATGTGGCCTGGCTGAGGGATAAACTCCTGCTTCTGCTACCACTGGGTCAAGTAGGTCAGTCTTCAGGGCCTTGGATACCATTTCATCTCTACTTGGCCTACAAAAAATTTCAGAATGGACTTGAACTTTTAGACTTCTGCACTCACTGTTGTGACCTTTCAAAGTTCATCAGCTTGTAGTCATCTTAAATATTTCACCTAAATGCAAGAAAGACTAGATGTAACTAAGAGAGAAGTAACATCAGGGCTGTGTGTTAGCAGAGGTTCTGGGAAAGATAAGGCAGAGCTTGCTTCCTCACTCACGTAGCCAGGTAAGAGAGAAAGACGCTTGTGTTGGCTAGCCTAGTGGCTTTTGAATACACCCTCACTCCAGCTCTCTGGGCACCCCAAGTCTTCATCGTGAAGTCAGTAAGGTTAGTCCATAGACATTATTAAGTACTTATTATGTGTCATGCCCTGGGATTACAAGGAAAAGCAAGAACATTGTCCCTACTTTAAACAGAATCACATTCTAATTGGACACAAGCAAAAAATTGTACATTTAAGATGTATACAGTATGAATGGGAGAGAATTACAGAGGGAAGGTGTTGGTAGTGGAGAAAGAGAAGATGGAGGAGGCGAGAGGTCAGAAAGCATTCCAGGCATGGAGGGCAGCTAGGGAAAAGCATGGCATGTAATGTGCAAGGAATAGCCAATTTCATTGGAACGTAGAGTTTGTAGAAGGGAGAAAAGTTTTAAAAGATGGAAAAAGAGGAAGGGGCTGTATCGTAAAGGTGTTTAAAAGCAAAACAAGATTTCATATTTGATCCTGGAAGTAATAACTGCTGGACTGACATGCTCATATCTGTGCTTTAGGAAAATCATTTCAACAGCTGAGTAGAGAATGGACTTGCTTTATGTGTATTTATTGACTTGCCGGTTAATTGGAAAGAGAACTTCTTAGAGACCAGGGACAAATAAACAGAATATTGGAAATATTAACCAGTTTCCCACTATTTTCCCTTTGCTTTGTGGGATTATAGTTGGTTACTGCTTGGTGGAAAGAGGCTTTTTACATCTTTCATTTGACTCCATTGCATGTGCTTAAGCAACTGCAATGTTAGTGATAGTTTTGGTTTGCCTAAAATATCAACAAATTTGGCCTCTAAAAGTGACATACTTAGGTATGTCACTTAAAGCTTAGGTTTGTTTGTTTTTTTGGATGGGGAAAGGCAAGGCAATTGGGGTTAAGTGACTTGCTCAAGGTCACACAGCTAGTAAGTGTGTCAGGTGTCTGAGGCTGGATTTGAACTCAGGTCCTCTTGACTCTAGGGGACTGGTGCTCTATTCACTGTGCCACCTTAACTTAGTGTTTTGATAAAAGGTCAATAAAACTCTTATTTAAGGGAGCACAGGATCATTTTTTTCTTTGACTAAGAATATTAGATATTATCTGGTTGAGCCTCATTCGTATGTCCCTTTCCCTAAATTTGGCATGATCTCAGTAAAGCAAAGTGTTTGCCCAAATTCTCAGAGGAACATGTATACACACAAAGTCGTATATTATGTGCTAATTGGCATTATGGTCCAGACTGAAGTCACTCTTCTATGGTGTGTAAATAACAGGAATAATTTTCAAATTATTTTCAATAGACACTATCCAAGTATAGGCAGCTATGGATATAGTACAGTGGATAGAATGGTGAGCCTAGACCTGAGCTCAAATAAAGACTCAGATTCTTATTAGGTATGAGAACTTGGGCAAGTCATTTAACTTGTTTGTTTGCCTCAGTTTCTTTCACAGTAGAATGGGTATAATAATAGTGTCTTCCTTGCAGGGTTGCTATGAAGAATAAATGAGATAATAGTTATAAAAATCATTTGGACACAATGCCTGACACATAGCAGTTGCTAAATAAATGCTGATTTATCCCCCCCAGAAAAACAAAAACGAAATCAAAATCCTAGGGTATGTCTGAATTTCCTAACTATCCAAAAAAAGGTGCCATAGGGGTGGCTAGGTGGCACAGTGAGTAAGGTGCCAGCCCTGGAGTCAGAAGGACCTGAGTTCAGTTCCAGCCTCAGACACTTAACACAAAAAAACTAGCCATGTAACCTTGGGCAAGTTACTTAACCCCAAATGCCCTCCAAAAGGCAAAAAAAAGGTGCTATATCAGTTTGAGATTAAAGTTGGGTTTTTGTTTCTTAAGTCCCTTCCAGACGATATGTATTAGCACTGAATTATAGCTAGAATTCAATTCAGTCTCTGCAAAAGACATGAGTACTTTCATTCTACAGGAAGATTAATTTGCAAATTATTCATGGGCTTAGAATCAGACTTTAGCAATCCTGTTCATTTGGATAGATGTCTTTGTTTTATGTTCTCTCAGTGTTATGTATGTGACTGCTCTGTGAAGAAGAGACTAATTATATTATAATGAAGACAACAATTTTCCTCATCACAGCAAATTGGCAAGTTCTCTGAGGGTAATCCATGGAAAGAAATTCAAATTGAAGTCTCACTTATTAGTGGGAGAAGTAAGACTAGGAGACAACCCCATAAGCCGTGTCAGGAAGCCCTGATACTGAATTTTAAGACAAGCTCTGAGACATTTAAGTGCCTGCTCTGTGTCAGGCACTGCACTAGGTCCTTGGGATCACAAGTAGAAAAATGAAGCAGATTTTTTGCCTTCATATGGTTTGTGAAGAAAAATTTTAAAGTACTTTCAGCAGTCAGATTATATTTGGCAAATAATAGAACAGAACTTAAAATAATGAAATTTAAGATTGTTGTTAAACTACTTAAAATGTTTTAAAATGTGTATCTTTTGGGAGAGATCTTTATATGCTTGATGATATCATTCAACAGCTTCCTAAATTAAAGATGTAATGAAGGCCTATTTGATGCAAGGCACTGTCATAGACCTGAGGGACATTGAGAGATAAGATTTGCTTTACTGTACAGTAGTATGCTCTCTCGTTCTCTCTCTCTCTCCCTCCCTCCCTCCCTCCTCCTGCTCCTTGGCTCGGACAGTCTGTGACCTCCCACCTCCCACCCCCCCCAAAAAAAAAACCAAATAACTCCAAAAAAGACCCCCTCCAAGTGAAAACGGAAGAATGGGCTTTTGGAGAGACAGCTGCTGCCAGATCGGGGCTTGGCTTGAGACTTCAAAGAGGAGACCTTTGCCTAGCTCCAGCCAGCCCTGTGTCCTGCCCAATCTTTCAGAGAGTCTGTCCCCACAGTATACTTCCTCCTGCTCTCACTTCTTTGTCTGAGGCCCCCCGTGTGTCCTGGAATGCTGTGATGGCCCCCTCCTTCCACAGGAATCCCTTCCTGCCTCCCTCCCTTCCTCACCTCCTGAGCAAATTGGCATTTAGTAAAAATCCTTTAATGTCTGCAGAGCTTTCCACTTATGTTAAACAAGAATTGTGTATAATTGGTATTCCTATAGCTGTTATTTGCACAACTGTATTTAAAACCAAAACTAATTTTAAATTTAGTAAAGACATTTTACATCATGTAAGTTGACATGAATTTTATCCACAATTCATAACTAACTACAATATGAAATAATGAGATGTATGTATGAGAAAGGTATAAACGCCATGCTGTTAGAATTCAGAGGAGAATGAGAGCTTCTGGCCAGGGGAAATCTGGGGAGACTTCGTGTAGTAGATGGTATTTTAGTTGAGGCTTGAAGATCTCAACAACAGGAGGTTTGGGAAGGGAAACTGATAATCCTCGCCTGAAGAATAGTGTGAACAAATACGTATGACCATTCGTTCTGACATATGGTTTAATGAGGCGAAATAGTCTAGGTTTATACATTATATCTAATACTCAGTGTCTCACCAGCCTACAAATGTACAAATCACTGGGATTTTTGACAATTTCACAAAAGAGAGAAATTTTTTTGAGGCTTATCAAGAAACTCTAATGAACATTCCTTTTCATTAGCTGTCTACCATCCTATTTCTGTTGTTGCAAATAAAAGGCCTGCGTTAGGAAATAGCTGCCAGAATTCATTGTTTTATTTTCTTGTTGATTGGAAATAACTTTGAAATTTAGGCTCATGATACTGAAGACAGGGTGGAGCGTGGCCATGTGTACAGGGGAATGGAATGGGAGACATGGGTCTCTGATGGAGATGAGGGTGTTTGAAGTAGCAGAAGATGAGCTGAGTACTACTGGAAGAGTGGTTAGTTTTTGACCTTTATTTTTATCTGGCTCACAGAGTCCTGGTATTAGATTACAAAACATGTTCTGGAAATTATTTGCAGAGGGCACGAGTCCCTTTAGTGACAGCTTATTTCTGGATGTTCGGTGCAGATGTCTGGACTGTGATGACATTTGGGGGTGTGTTTCACAGCACATCATCTGATTAGTCACTGAATTCTAAGGAATTCCCTGGCTGGTTTCCTAGCACAGCACGTGAGTGTATAAGGAAAATAACTGCTTATTTCCTTTGGCCCCTTTTCAACACAGTAAAGGCTTCCCCTTCCCTCCTTTGCACTTTGTTCTTACTTTTTTTTTTTTGTTATTCCATAATACTATCTGGGAAATAAAATGTGTCATGTTGAAAGGACAACTTCTAAATCCAAAAGTTCTTCTGTGTTTATTACCTATATTAGATGCCTTGAACTACTACTCTAGGAGGCTTGGGGTTCTGAGGTTATCATTATTGGTCCTCTGCTGAAAAATCTTGGAAAGCAGAATGTTGCCTGTATTAAGTTCTGTAAATAAATCCTCTCTCTCTCTCTCTCTCTCTCTCTCTCTCTCTCTCTCTCTCTCTCTCTCTCTGTCTGTCCTTTATTTATTTATTTATTTCAGTATTTGTGTTTGTCCCTTGAGTTCTAGGAAGATAATGACCATTACGTTGTGTTTACTAACTAATGAAGTTCAATTAAATGCGATGGAATTGTACTAGGCTCTACAGTTATATATAACTATATACATTTTATATCATATGTAAGCAGCCCCTTAATTTTGACTTTTTTACATTTTTATGGGAAGATGGCAGGTAAAAATTATTTTAATGTACATAAATATTTTAACCTGTAAGAGTGAAAACAACTCTTAGGAGGTAACAAGGGAGTGAAATCAAGCTCCAGTGGCCTAAAATAGTCACATTACAGATCTTTTCTGGGCTCTAGAATTGTTGTTACTCAGTGACGTTAGAAGCTCATCCTTTACAGACTAAAGATAAAATTCACTTTGCTCAATGATTTACCTGGGGAAGGGGAAAAATTAGAAACTTTCTGGCCCTCCAGGCAGGAGATGGAGAAGTTTGATAGCTGCCAATTCCTGGTCTGAAGGGGCTGGCTGCATTATATGATAACAATCCTTAGACAACAAAACTATTTAGAGTAATACTTATTTATAGGACTGTCTGTTCCCTCTTGGTTCTTCTCTTATTTGTCTAACTACTCCATCTCACATATCCACTTTGTTTCATCATCACACACACCCTACCTGTGGGTTTACCCCAAGGCCCTGTCCTGGACTCTCTTTTATTCTCCCTGTGAGGAGTTTAATTGTCATTCCTGTGTAGAGAACTCAGATTGCTGTATCTACCCTAGTCTCTCAAGCTAGTCCCATAGCTGCAACTTATTTAATCATTTCAGCTTGTGTCCAACTCCTCATGACGCCATTTTGGGGTTTTCTTGGGAAAGATACTGGAGTGGTTTGCTATTATCTTCTCCATCTCATTTTACAGATGAGGAAACTGAGGCAGATAGGGCTAAATGACTTGCCTAGTGTCACACAGCTAGACCAGATTTGAACTCTCAAAGATGAATCTTATTCCAAGTCCAATGCCCACTGCACCACTTATCTGCCCCTACAACTAGCCATGGATGATTTCAAACTACATGTCCCCCCAAATATTTCAAGTTCAACATCTCTAAAATCAAGTTTTTTATCTTTACCCTGAATCCTGCCTTCTTCCAAACTCTCCCATTTTCTATCAGGGGCACCACTAGCCTTCCAGATTCACAGTCTCTGATTTTCTCATTCTTCACCCCAAATACCCAACAAGTTTCCAAATTTTATCCTTTTTTTCCCCTCCACAATATCTCTTGCATCCTTGATATTTACACAGCCACTGCCCAAGTTCAGGCCCTCATCACTTCTCTATTACTGTAACCTCTCAGTGGATATCTCTGCCTGAAGAAGCTCCTCTTAAACAAACATGTTCTTCTCTGAGGGGTCAAAGGGATATTTTTTTAAGTGCGGGTTTGACCACATCAGTAACCTATTCAGTAAACTCCAATTGCTTTCTATTTCCTTTAAGAACAAATAAAGTTTGTCTTGATTGTAAAACCCTTCACAGCCTGCCCCTACCTTCTCAGATTTGTTATACGTCACTCCTCTTACATTCTGTGATCCAGTCTTGCTCTGTCACAAGATACTACATGCCCCCCTCCCCTCTCTCTGTATTTGTGCCGATTGTCCCCCATGAAACTCTGCCTTTTAGCATTCCTAGTTTCCCTCAGATTTGCTCAAGGGACATCTACATAAAGCCTTTCTTGATTTCCTCCCACCACTTCTAATGCCCTTTGCCAAAATTTACATTGTATTTGTTTTATTTCTCTGCCTCTATCTCTCTCTTTCACTGTCTCTCTGTCTCTTAGACTTCCTTATGTTCATATTGTTTCCTCTGATAGAATATAAGACCTCTGAAGTCAGGACTGTTTTTTTTTCTTTCTTAGCAGCTCCTTAACAGAATTAGAACTCATTAAATGCTTATTGATTTTCTTAGGTTTAAAATTTATAATTAGTTACAATCATCTCACAAATTAATTTAACACTTTCTAATGAAGTAAAATTTCTCTCTTTTCTGGCCTCATGATAATAAAGGGAAGTTTGGTCAAGTGGATTTTATTTTAATACTTCTTTTCTCATTAAGTCATTTTCTGTTTGACCCATTCTGATTTTCAGGATGTTCATTTCTTGCAAAGCCTTTTTAAGGTTTTATGGCTTATTTCTGTTCTAATACATTTGTTCTCCTTGCTGTTCTTTCCTTCCTGTCTATTCCATTTTGTTTCTCTTATTCATTTCTTCCTGTTGCCCAATGTGGTACTTTGTGTCTAAGATGCTGTGTTGGCCCCATTCTACTTGGATGCAAGATCTAACACGGGTTCACTGAACTCTACTCCAGACCTGTCTCCTTCTTTGATCTGCAAAGATCCATGACACACAAAGAAGGCAAACCTCTCCTGTAAAACAAAGAGATTAATTCCCACAATTCATAGCACCAGGAAATGTTAGGATTGGGTGGAACCTCATAGTTCCATCTAGCCTCATCATTTTAAAGATAAGGGAACCTGAGGCCCAGATAAGGGAAGTGGTTTGCCCGAATCGACACATTAAGATTCTTTGGCCAAATGGACAGCCTTCTTTTTTTCAGTGGACTGCAGGACTAGACCTCCCGTTCTAATGATTTTCCACTATACGCTGTGTTTCTGTTTTGTTTTATTCGTGTTTTTATACTGCATTTTAACCTGGAGCTTCCAGGTACAACTAGAAAAAGTATTAGATGTTGAGACAGAGGAACTGTTTCTGCTACCTTTTATCTGTGTGACTGCCTCCTTGGGAGAGGAGGGGATATAAACTGAGGGTGTGCATTTTTATTCTGTGTGCACATCCTGGAGCTCTCGAGAGCTAGACTGGATGGACAGATGACTACAGTTAGGTCATGAGTAGCACAAATGACTCCCCTGAAGTGTTTGCATGTGTTCAGATGTACACTATTCAAAGTTATAATTATGTTAAAATACGGCCATTAGTTATATATAGCTCAATGGAAATTTGCAGTGTGAATTTAAATAAATTGACTACTTTAAGGGATTAATTGTTTCCTCTAATTGAGATTTAGCTATGTAACAACAACAACAACAATAATAATCATAATCATAAAAAGTTTGTAAAACTCTCATTTGACCCTCACAACAGCCTAGTAACCCATAGGTGCTACTAGTCAGAGTTAACTACAGATACAGTATTCTTTTACTTTTCCTGATCCTCATAATTGCTAGTATACTTCCTTCCTAAAGTACCTTGAATATATTTTGTATTTTTTCCTCATATACCTATATATGTACATAATGCCATCTCTTGATAACTTCTCCAAAGCAGGGCCCATTTAATTTTTTTTTAATCCAGTACCTAACAGTTTCTGGCACTATATTTGTTGATTGATTAAGCTTAATTTTATAGTTGAATCAATTGAGGCTCCATAAAAGTATTATTTATTATTCCTATATTAGAACTGACTAGTAAAAAATTATGAAAGAAGGATAATATGAGTAAGTTTAAGTATTCATGTTGTTATGGGAGTACAAAAATATCCTGGGCTACCCCTTATAATTTATTCACACATCAGCACATGATTTCTTTGGCCTCCACTAAGTTGACTGAAATAGGCATGGTAATTTTTCCACTCCTCTCATATCCTCCCATATACTTTCCAGTGATGAATGTAGTCCAAGCCCGGAACACTCAAGAAATGTAGTGTACTAGAAAACTTCAGAAAGATAACTTTTGGTAGGACATTTTTTCCTTTCTCTATTCCCTGGCTGTTGCAACTCCATGTTTGTTCACACTAGTTTAAATCAGTAATTAATTCATGTCTGAATTACTAAAGTATGTGTGCATTTTATAGCACTCTCATAGGAGGTCAGACCCAGATTCCAAACTTGGGATTTCTATCAGCGTAGTACTTTAATGAATGAGTTAAGCATAGACCTATACAAGACTCAACTTCTTAGTTTGAACTATTCAGGTAATAATTATCTGAATGTGTACAGTGTCATGTTCCTCCCAACTCCCCTTTTTTGTCCATACCTGTGATTCTATTGATGAAGGAAATTCCCACTATGGATACTCCCTTCTACTCATGTAGAATGACAGCTGTCTGCAATTTATAATCATAAATTTATGTCAGAAGCATCTTAGTGAGTGGAATGCATAGAGCGTTGAGCCTGGAGTCATTAAAACCTGAGTTCAATTTTGGCCACAAACACTTAGATAACTTCGGGGCCTTGGGCAAGTCACTTAACTTCTATTTACCTCAATTTCTGCAGCTGTAAAATGGGGGCAATAATATTATGTATCTCTCAGGGTTGTTGTGAGAATCTAAAAAGATAGTATTTATAAATCCTTATCACAGTGCCTGGCATATATGTAGGCACTACTTATGTTTATTTCCTCCCTCCTTATTAGAATTTCCTGAAACATTGAGATATATTAAGTGATTTGTTCCCAGTCACACAGCTAATATGTGTCAAAGACAGAACCTAAAGTCAAATATCTTAAATTATTTTTTTCAATTACAAGTAAAAATAATTTTTAACATTTATTTTTGCGATTTTCAATTTCTAAATGCCTTTTTTTTTCCTCCTCATCCCCCTTCTTCATAATGCAGGCAATTTGGTTGGATCAATTCACAACTCTACCAACAGTACAATTTTTCACATCCCCTCCAGCAACCTTTTTTGTCATATTAGCCAGTTTGATAGGTATGAGGACATACTTCAGAGTTATTTTAATTTGCTTTGGGCCCAAACCCCACCTAACTAAGACAGACCTTTCCTGCCAACTTCCTAAGTTGTCTTGGGCTAGAAAATTTTTTCACCCCAACCTTTTGCTGGTTCTGCCACTTGAGAATTCAGTTTGTGGCATTATTTAGAGTTTTTTTGAGATTTGTGAGAGTTCAAGTGAGTTCCTGCCTTTCCTCTACCATCATGACTCCACTCCTCCCCCAAATAGTTTTTATATAAGACAGGCCCTTGATCTATTCTTTTTTTTTAAATTCTTAAAATTTATTTATTTACTTTTGGTTTACAATATTCAGTTCCACAATCCCTTGAGTTTCAATTTTTCTTCCCCTCAAATATAGGGTCTACAAATACCTTCACATTAAACATTAGTCAAGGTGTAAAGAAGGATTATAACCAATGGAGTGAACAATGAGAAAGAAGAAACAAAACAAAACAAAACAGAGACAGAGCAAGTAGTTTGCTTCAATCTGCATTCAAAAGCTGTAGTTCTTTTTCTGGATGAGGATATCCCTTTCCATCATGAGTCTTTTGCATTTCTGAGAGGAGCCCAGTCTCTCCAAGTTAGTCATCACACATATGATGTGTCTGTAATTGTGTATAAAATTTTCCTGGTTCTGTATAGCACCATTCTTGCTGTCTCATTAGATATAATCCTATATTTAAAAATAAAATCTTAATCCTTTGGTTTGAGAGAGAGAACTCCTTTTGATTTCTGTGAAGTCTTGAGGTAATTAAGTTAAGAGTATTTTTGTTAATGGTAAAAATTTCTGAGGGAAGGAGTTGTCCTAAAAATTTTTTTTGTAACATTAAAAAAAAAAGTTTTGACTTCCAAATTCTATCCCTCCCTCCCTTCCACCCCTTCATGAGATAGTAAGCAGTCAGATATAGGTTATACATGTGCAATAATGTAAAACATTTCCATATTAGTCATTTTGTACAAGAAGACTTGAATAAAAGAAAGAAAATAAAAGAGTGAAAAATAGCATGCTTTAGTCTATTCAATCAATATTAGTTCCTTCTCTGGAGATGGATAACATGCTTCATCATTAGTCCTTTGGGATAGTCTTGGATCATTGTATTGCTGAGAATAGCTAAGTCATTTATAGTTGTTCAGTGAACAATATTGCTGTTACTGTGTACAATGTTCACCTGGCTCTGTTCACTTCTCTGTGCATCAGTTCATATATGTTTTTCCAGGTTTTTCTGAAATCATTCTGCTCGTCATTTTTTATAGCACAATAATATTCCATTACAATCCTACATCTTAGCTTGTGTAGCCATTCCCCATTTGATAGGCATCCCTTTGATTTCCAGTTTTTGCCACCACAAGAAAAGAACCACAATAAATATTTTTGTACATATAAGTGCTTTTTTTTCTTTGCTCTCTAGGTTTATAGACCTAGTCATGATATTGCTGGGTCAAAAGATAAGCAAAGTTAAAATTAACCCTTTGGGCAGAGTTCTAAATTGGTCTCCAAAATGGTTGTATCCATTCACTATTCCACCATCAATGCATTAGTGTCCTAATTTTTCGGCATCCCCTCCAATATCTTAACATTTATATTTTTTGTCATATTAGCCACTCTGATACGTGTGAGGTGGTACATTGTACCTTAGAGTTGTTTTACTTTGGCATTTCTCTAATCAATAGTTATTTAGAGAATTTTTTCATATGACTAGAGAGCTTTGATTTCTTAGTCTGAAAACTGCCTGTTCATATCCTTTGACCATTTATCAACTAGGGAATGATTTGTATTTTTTTTAAATAAATAAATTAATTTATTTTTAGTTTTCAACATTCACTTACTGGTCAGCAGTGGAGTCAGGGCCTCACTGGTGTCAGGTGTGGGGCTTTGCTGTATTACACAGAAGGCTCACTTGCCTGGAGGCTGTTGCTTTATAGGAGGGCAGGGCCTTACTGATAGATTGCCCCAGCCTCGGTGACTGGCTGCTATAGGCCCTCTGCTGTGAGGCTGGCTGCTGTTGCTACTGTTCTTGAACCGAGGGCTCTCCTCTCCCATCCCAATAAGACAGACCTTTCCTGCGGGGTTGGTGAGCAGGGAAGGCTTTTAGAGGATTCCTTCTTCGCTCTGCCATCTTGGTACTGTCTACAGTCCAAAACTGTCTATTGACCTCAGAAAACTTTTTAATATTATGAATTGATAAGCAGGTGTCTGTTTTGTAGAAGTAGTTTCCTTATTGGGATTTCCCTTACCAGTGAAATCACAGGTATGGTCCTTAAAAACCCAAACTGAGACCGAACCAAACAACCCTAGATCTGGTGTTACTGCATCTTGGTTTAGTTTCTGATTCTTTTATTTGCCACCTGTGTGGCTGTGGGCAGGTCACCACACTTATCCTTAATCTCATCACCTGTCAAGTGAAGGTAATAGACTAGTTGATCTATATGATCCTTTCCAGCTGTAAATTTTCTTATCTCTCTGATTGTCCTAAGAACCATTTATATTAGAGACGTAATGGTTAAAAAACAAATCAGATTAATAACCAAAAAAGGGACTCCAAGCTAGTCTTCAGTCTCACATAAAAGGAGTCCCTCCTCATTCCTAAATTAGACTCATTTATATCAGAGTGTTTGAGACTGCCTTCATAAACAAAGTGTAAAATTTTGATGGGGGTTTGGATGATTTAGATGAAAAAATGACTTTTCCTTCTAAAATATTCAGATAATAAAGTCAAATTCTTTTTTTTCCCTGCCAGTTCTGGATAATGATTTTAGATTTCCATATAATTTTGAATGTATAGGTCCAACCTAAGCCATTACAAAAAAACCCAAAGACAAAAACAAGGAGCCACAGTGGGCAAAGACAGAGTCTGGACTGAATATGGCCCATGGGGAATAGTGGGAAACAACACTGGATAAGTAGAATTAAATTATGGCAGTCCAGACAGACTTTAAACTTGATTTCAGTAGAAAAGTCAAGTGAGTGAAGTGATGAATGTTAAGAATTAATATGGCAGAAATATTCAGGATGAATGAGAGTGGGGAAAAAGCAGAGTCTTAAGTCTTAATTCTCAGAAGTGACCCTTTTACTCAAAAATAAGTCATATTGTATACTGTTTGCAGCTTTCAGTTACACACATTTTAACTTAAATTAAGGATACGGATAGAGAGACCTGTGGTTTCATTGGTTTAGGAAACTCTTACATGAGAAAACTTCCTCCATCGTAAAAAGAGAGTGCTATCTCTACATTTTATAGTCTTAGAAAATTGCTTAGATCACTGAGAGCTTAATCGACTTCCTAATCAGTGTGTGTCGAGTGTGGGACTTAAATGAAGGGCTGGAGAATACCTCTCCATCCTATACTATGCTGTGTCTCTGCCCTAACTTTACATGAAAAATATTAATGTAATTGGTACATTAATACCATTAAAGTTGTAATTTGAAATAACTCTTATCCAAGTTCTTAAAAAAATTTTTACACATATGATTAAAAGCAGAATTATAAGTTTTAAGAATGTGACCTGTCAGACTGAATCTGTGTATCTTCTGCCTCGATATTTTTATTATATTAGATCCATTTTGATATAGGAAAACAATAGTTTGATAGTTGAATTTCCATATTAGCACCTAGTCCTGTTAGTTTGATTTGCACATGATATGATAAGGGGCTAATAATATGAGAAGATGACCTACATGGCACAGGCTGATTTGAGTCATAGCAACACAATATTTATCCTGACTGCAAAGAATCAAGCTGCTAATTAAAGCCTGCAACCTTTTCCAAAGATTAAGCCAAATGCAATAAAAAGAAACCTTCCCCCATTTCTTTACCAGATAAGGTTGAGATCTAGAAAACACCACTATAGTTTCTTTTCTCTACTTTGGGCATGATTTCTACATTCTTAATGATTTTATTTTCATATTTTCAAACTCACATTTAAAAAAAGTTTTGTAGGTGGGGGGGAGGTAAGGGAATGTAACCATTTAACCCATCTGCTATAAGTCATTAATCACTATGACTTTCAACAAAGCTATTTTTGGTTGAGTACATAGGGTAAATAGACATTTATTTAATCAAAGAGAATAAATATATACAGTAATATAATTTTATAAGAAATATTTGTACACACCAAGGATGCGAAATCATATCTCCTGAAAAGTAATAGCATCCAAAGTTAGAGCCATATTATATAAGTATGTATATATATATATATGTATATCATGCATTTTTCATATTTTCAAAGTAAAATGTAAATTCCAGGAATGTAGAGCCTTTTCTTTTTTCTTTTAATCTTTGTCCCAAGCACCCTCCAGAGTTCCTGGAACGTAGTCACTAATTAAAACTTCTTGACTGATGGAAAGCTCCCACTTTGTGCAAGACAGTGTTAAGAGCTAAAGAGAAAATAAAACAGCCCCTTCCTTCCCTCTAGGCACTTTCTTTCTGTCCTGGGAAACAATATATACAAATGCAAATTGTGTTAGTGATTCATATACACATGTATAAATACATGGGTATGTACATATATCTATCTCTATCTGTCTATCCACACATACATGTACACACAAAGTAATTGGTAGGAGGTAGCATTAGCAGCTGGGAAGGGGCTAGGGAAAAACTTCATGAAGGTGGTGGCACTTTAATTGACCTTTGAAAGATGTGCTTAATAAATGTCTAATAACCAGAATGGAATTAAACCAAGGAAGGAAAGGATTGGTGAATGTGTAGGTAGTTTGGGGATGAGGCAGGTAGATGATGCAGGAGGTTAAGTTGGGTTTTCTCAGCCTTTTCAGGGGAAGATCATCTAAGGGAGAGTACAGTGTGGGTAGAGTTGGAGGCTTGAGGAGAGAGGAAAAGATTTGAATCTTTTGTCATCATTAGGAATATGTTGGGAGTCAACAGGAGGCGAATAAAAGGACTTTTGTGCTGTAATAAAGACCCAGTGAAATTGGATAACAGATGTGTAGTGGACCAGCTCCTCATGGTTTTATAACTTCATCTAACAGTGTGGCTCTCTAGGTAGGAAAAAGAAAAGATGAATAATTGAGATTGACCCACTGTAAGTGCTTAGTTTGTGGATAGTGGAAGAACAGGTAGGCAGGGTATTCAAAAGCAGAAGATGAAGCCTGTTGAAATGGTTAACCATAGAGTCAAGGTTATGAAGAGACAGGAACAGCTAATGACGTACTGGGAGAACAGGGAGGGGTGTTTAGAGAGTTGGTCAGTGGTGTCACTCAGTTAGAAATGGGACCACTAATCTGTTCATAAGGAACCCTATAGACCACATATTGACTTAGTTTTAAAGGACAGTTTTATTCATATTTTATTATATTTTCATTTATTTTGTTAAATATTCTTGGTTACATTTTAGTCTGGTTCCTGTAGCACCTTGGAGCAGGACAGTTGACACCTCCGACTTAGAGGATATGGTGAGACTAAAGCATTCAGAAGTTCAGAATCTGTCTATGGTAAAAGTGGTGGATGGCCTAGAGCAGGGGTGGGGGACCTGCTGCCCTTCAGTGAAGTTTAGATTCAGTCAGAGGATAGCACTTGAGGACCTAGAAGGCCACATGTAGCCTCAAGGCCACAGGTTCCCCACCCCTCTTCTCGAGAGTCTGATCAGAGAGAGGAGTTTCACTTTGCATTTGTTAATCCCATTGCAGTAGGTGCCAGTGTTAAGTTTTCTCTCTATGATGTTTGAGAATTGCTTTTTGTACCTCAGTGAATAGAAATGGGACAGTCAGGATGACTATTTCCAAATTAGATATCTTCTCTAAAGTGAGAGGAAAATACTTTTGTTGAATCAGAACTAATATAAACAAAAGGATTATTCATTTAGCTAATAACATTCAATGTCACTCTTGTTAATTTATAACATACTGTTTGACTGGCGCTGATAAACAGAGGGAAGAGTCTTTACCTGGATCTCAGAGGATATTAGGAAAAGAAATCTGTCTCTTAAATCTGTCTAACTATAATACTTTACTCTTAATTCTAATAACTATCAAAAATATGATTTTTCATTTTTACTAGACCTCAAGCCTAATTAAATTTGACATGGGGATGATTTTCTGCTAATTTTTTGCTCAAAAGAATCTAGCACTCTCAAATACATGGAGATAACAGAATTTGTATTTTTCCTTTTAAAGCCGCTTTCTCCTTTTTCTTTTTTTCCTTTTTCTGTCAGATTCTGGGGATTTAGAGGAACATGAAGTAGTTCTTGGATGCCAGGTTTCTGCAATAATAAAGATGTTTATTATTTATATTAAATATATATTTATGTATATATATATAAATATATATTAAGATAATATATAAAAAATAAAAATGCCAGGTTTCTAAAATAATAAAAATATATAAAGATATGACCAAAAATAGCTTTAGAAAATTAAGGACATAACAGATGCAAGAAGTTAGTGATGCATAATGGCAAGGCAGAATGGAAAATAAAGGCATACTCATTGTTTTCATAAGGGACTTTACTCTGCTCAGTAAGCTTTTTGTGTAACTGTTAATGAACTCTACCTCCTTGTCCTTCAGAATGTTTCCTGAATGTCCCCTTTGCTCTTCACCCTTTGTCATAGCCCTATTGTTCTTCTCTAATGACCTGTACAACTTTAATCCAATCCCTTAAGGTTGAACCAGTAAAAGTTACTTAATTCTAATTGTTTACACTTTGACTTTTTTATCTGTACATCAGTTACTGAATTCTAGACACAATTTCTAAACATAATAAAGAAATTGAAATAATACACAATCATTTCATTAGCAGACAGGCTTAATGAAACAACAGAATAAATGATATGGAGCCTGATGGGATAGCATTTGTTTAAAGGCCTGTAGCTCCCCTACTCAGCATCCATAGATTCCATAGATTCCATAGATTGGCCTCCAATTTCTATAAGATGCCTCCATTCCACACACATGCCCATGAAATTAAATTTATGTTTATTTTCATGTTATAAGCTTATTTAGGACGTAAGAGATTCCAAAGAAAAAGACATTTCAGAAAGAATGTTGTCAGAAATTCGAAGTAAAGACTGTATCAGAAACATTCTAGTAGTTTTTACCGAATTTGTGTGTATGTATACATATATAATGTTTTATATACACATACATACACTGTGTATGTATATGTGTGCATATATGTGTACATGTATGTATGTATATGGAAATAGGTCCAATATCAAGAAGATGTAGCACAAAACACACATGAAACTTTACCCCTGTACAGAGGCAGAATTCAAATAGGGCCCACCTGGGTTATGATGATACATTTCCTACACATTCTCTGCCTTGTATAATTAATTGATCTTTAGTAAGGGGCTTCCCCAGTCTCTAGTGCCCCTCTCCCTTAAGTTTTTAGCCTCTACCTGTGTTCACACAGGCAGCTAGGTGGTGCAGTGGATAGAGCACCGGATTTGGAGTCAGGAAGACTCAAGTTTAAATATGACTTAACATGCTTACTAGCTGTGTGACCCTGGGCAAGTCACTTAACCCAGTTTGTCTCAGTTCATTTTCTTTAAAATGAGCTGGAGAAGGAAATGGCAAACAACTCTAGTGTCTTTGCCCAAATGGGATCACAGAAAGTTGGACACAAATGAACAGCAACCACCTGTTCACACTGATTCCTTCATCTTCATTTCGTGAGCAGAAATCAAAGCCTGAGTCCTCTCTGATTCAGAACTCTTCCCTCTTTACTATCCAGAAGGGTCTTTGCTCCTCTTCCCGGTTCTGCGCCCTGCTTGATGCATTCTGTCTTGTTTCCCAGATGCTGGGTGGCCTCCTGATGCTGAAGTGTGTTGTTTCATCCTCCACCAGGTTCCCACCTGGATCATCCTCTGTTCACACAGGGTCCAATCTCAGACAAGAAGTCTGAGCACTAGAGTTTGTCATGGGGTGAAATGAAAGGACAGAGAAGGTGGGAAATAAATCTGTATGTTCCTGGCATAGATGCTTGTGTTTTCATGTGGGCAAATGCACAGGGCAAGATGTCAGCAAAGGTCATTTGTTTACATGGCAGATACACAGAAACAGATTCATCCCTTAAAGTAGGCATCAGGTTGCTTATCTGTAAGATGGACATTAAACTTGGATGGCCTAAGAGATCCATCTCTTCCAGCTTTCTTATTCTATGTTTATACCTAGTGAATGGCAATATGAGAGTGTGTATGTGTGTGATAGAGTTGTCACACATAAGAGTGAAGATTTGTCCTGTATTTACCACTTATCACAGAAGTGTCCAAAATTTAGGCAGAAATAAGATTTCTGTCTTTATTTGGTATGTTATCTGTCCCTCTTTTTCATTCTGAATAGAAGTGATGGAAAAGCAGGAAAATACTTAATTTTTAAAGTTTGCCTATTTTTATCATCAAGCCACTTTTCTCAGACACACAGAATCAGCTCAGCATTTTTATAATGATGTAGTTTTTGCTACCTTTAAAAGCCTTGAAAAGGAGAAAAGGAGTGTAGCCAGTATGAATTCATTATTAAATTTAACCTTATACTTAATCCCTTCCTCCCTCAATACTTGAAGAAGGCCAAGGTTTTGTAATACTCTATGTTCATTATAGTGGTATATAATAATGTTCACATATCAGTGTTGGTCTACCTTCATGACTATCAAAACTAATTAAAATATAATGGAATGAAATGGAGCGTCTGGGTCAGAAATTCTAAGAGAAGCAAAGAAATGAGATGTATTTCCATATTATTTGTATTGGCAACATAGATGAATAAATCCAGGAGATTATTTTTGTCATATATGTTCTTAGAAAATGAAAAAATAACATCTCCCCTCAAAAAGTCATATTATATATACTATATATATCATATACAGAATCTTAGAAAAAATAAACTACACCTGTGTTCTTCATAGCAATATAAAATAGAAGCTAGCCTCCCAATAGAAACTGGTTTAGATGAGGCTACCTTTCATAACCCATGCTAATTTACCAGCTCAGCTCATGTCTTTAAGAAGTCACTTTGCTCCTCTGTATTTAAGCAAAGCATCTCAGTTTCAGAGAGAGTATCCCCACAAAGGGAACATGGCTGGAGTAGAAATTGAAATGAGATGATTTGGGCTCTCCTTCACTTTCATGTAGGACTATCCCTGAAGATGCCAGCTGTGTGAAAAGGAGAATGTCAAAGAGAAGCAGAGGCTTCTCTTCTCTCCTCATGGGGAATGTATGTTCCCTGTCATAGAAGAGAATCAATCAGTCAAGCTCTGAAGAAATTAGTTAATTCTGGCTCTTGGCCCTGTTATAAAATCAATAAAATCAAAACTCCTACTCAGTATTTATAAAATCAATAAAATTAAAAGCCCTAGTCAGAATTTTTTTTTCTTTTTGGACTTGCCCCAGGTCACACGGACTAGTACGTGTTAAGTGTCTGAGGCTGGATTTGAATTCAGGTCCTTCTGATTCCAGGGCTGGTGCTCTATTCACTATGCCACCTAGCTACCCAACTTAATCAGTATTTTTAAAAGTAATAAAATAGCATCATTTTTAGCTCTCATTTTTAAAATGATTAATTTAATATTGCACATACTTATCTCTTACACATAAGGATTTGTGGAATAGGAATGGCCAACCCAGGCAGATGGTCTCAAGAGTGCTTCTTTTTGACAGCAGCCCCCTTTTAGGATTTTTCTCTCTCTCTCCTTACAGCAACTTAGGATGGAGCTTATGGAATGAGTCTCTCAGTAAATATGTGTTGGTGGTTTGGTTATCCTAGTGTTCATGCTTTGAATTTATAAGATGCCTTGACTTGTTCCTGTCTAAGACCCGGAGTGATGAAAAGACATCTATACCCTTGTCTCAGATGTTCATGGACACACAGCTTGTGCTTATCTGATTTCCCAAAGAAATACTTGCATCATTTCAGTTAGTAAATGAGTCAGCTATAAAACAAATCCCAAAGAAAACAGACATGTATGTTAAAAACCAGACTCTTTTTAATGCTGAGTCACTTCTTGGTGGTAGGTTAGCCTTATAAGTACTATTGTATTTAGGCTTTAGAAAGTTATCTTCAGTGTTCATTTGGGGTTTCCCACTGTAGCAGCAAGCACCCCGGCGTCCTCAGGGTTTGCTGCTACCACAG
>NW_027186349.1:9329235-9353531 GCF_028583685.1 Petaurus breviceps papuanus
TTAGCCTAGGGGCAGGGAAGATCTTCCAAATTTACATTCGCATTACACCACTTAAATTTCCAGCTTATGGGAGGGAAGGGCATGTCCAGTTCTCAGAACCCTTCAGTACCCTTGTTATTCTGGATCAATTAAAACTAAGTAAGAGTTTAGCCCTGGGACAGGGGGACCCCACAAGCAAAACAGTTGTAGGATTGTCCTGTTCACCATTGGGACATAAAATTAGAAGTTGAGTGTCATGTTATAATCCATAGCAGAAAAGGTATATGAGAATGGAAGTGTAGAACTGTAGCTGATAAGGTGTTTATATCTGGAACCAAGTACTTCCTAGCATACAGATTGGTGGGAGTTGGGAGCTTCTAGGGGGTGCCATGCTCTCAGTACTAGGTAGTTCTGGTTGGTTGGCTGTGGACCTTACTCCTTTCTTACACAGTTTAGAGATTTCTGGAATTTCTCTGCTTTTATTTATTTTAACTGAAGCATGAAGGATTCCCTATAATCTTTGGACTTTCTTAGCTGTTCTGGCTATAGATTACATCCAGCAGTAATCTGATGGATACTCTCACGAATGGGCCAGCTTCAAACCTCATCTCCTTTGAGGGCTCTCAGTCAGTTTGAGCTTGATCTTTCTAAAATTCTATAATTTGGATTTGAATATTTGGGATGAGTTTTTTCCTTGAATGCCCTACTACTTAGGGAAGCCACGAGTGTGAATTCCTTAGTATAATTCAGTAACTCTGTGTTTCAAATAGTCTAATTGTACTGTAGGAGTCACTTTAGTAGCATTGCTACGTTCATGTGGTAGCTAAATTCCTGGTCTCACAAAACCTGTGTTAATGACTAAAGTTGTAACTAGCTAGTACAAGAAAATGTTAACCTTTTTTTGCTGAGTCATTGGCCTATGAAAACTGTGAGTAGTAAATACAATATTAGACCTTTCAATTTAATAAAACTAGAATCCCAGAATTTTAGAGTTGGAAGGAACCTTAGAGGTCAAAATTTTGGAGCCTTGGTTTCCCTATCTGTAAAATGAGCTGGTTCAACTAAATTTCCAGCTCTGTGTGCTGTGATCCTTTGTTCTTTCTGCCTTCAGTCTCTCCATCCTTACCCATTAGGTTGTAGTGTTTTCCATCTTCTGTATCCCCCAGCACCTAGCAGAGAGCCTTGTTTATGGTGGGCACTTAATGAATTATTAATTGAATTAAACTGGATCTGATCCAATCTTCTTCCCCATGCAGGACCTCTTTGCAAAGTCCCTGACAAATGGCTAACTGACCATCTCTAGCTGAAGGCTTTTCCAGTTAAAGGAAACTTGTGGCTCTGTCTTCCAGCCTATTTAGTATCCTTGAATAACTCTCATTATTAGAAAATTCTTCTTTATAATTGAGTCTCTTATAACTTCTCCTAATTGTCCTGAATTCTGTCCTCAATACTAAACTACCTATTATACATCTAAGCCCTCTTCAAAGATATTTGAGGATGAGTATTATGCTTCCCCCCTTCCTTCTCTTTTGCTTGCTAAATGGCCTGAGTTCATCCTTGGGGCAGCTAGGTGGCACAGTGAATAGAGCATGGGCCTTGGAGTCAGGAGGACCCGAGTTCAAATCAGGTCTCAGACACTTGACATTTACTAGCTGTGTGACCTTGGGCAAGTCACTTAACCTCAATTGTCTCACCTTCTACCCTCCAAAAACAAACAAAAATAAAAAATATGACCTGAGTTCTTCCAATTCTTTATTCATTAAACATTCAACTAACACCATCAGACTGTTCCAGTTAATTAGCCACAGTGGTGAAATCATAAAAATGAAATAAAACTTTCATTATGTGGTGGAATGGAGAGAAAGTCTTGGATTTGGAATATAAAGACCCAGATTTGAATTCTGGCTCTTTTACTTATGACTTGAATAACCTTGGGTTTATGTCATCTCCCTGGGCCTCAACTGCCTCTTCTTTTGGATTAGGTGATTTCTCAGGTCTCTTCCATCTTTTAATCCCAGAATCTCTAATTAGAAGAGATAAAATTAGGGTTTGAACATCTCATGTTTAAATCTTGGACTGGGTTCTCAAACTAGTTGATATGAACAGTGAGGAGCAGCATGTTGATCACTATACCCAGGTAAAGGTCATGTCCACATCTTAAAGACCTTACAGTTCTTTGTGAAACAAGATGCCGTGTTAGGCAAAATGTACCTGTCCCCAGATGTTGTAGAGTGTGTTTTGTGCAAACTGGTTGTTTCTTTGACTCTTTGTATAATATCTGTAGCTTACATTTATATGGTATTTTACAATTGACAAAGCTCATCCTTACACAACAACTCACAATAAAGTCTAAGAATTGAGTTAAGAGACAGTATGGTGTATAATGGAGCACCAGACATAGTCAGCAAGACCTGGGTTTGAACTGTGCCTAGCACTTACCAGTGTTGTGTGATCATGGACAAATCACTTACCCTCTTTAGTCCTCAGTTTCCCATCTATACATATTCTGGGAATAATACTATCTGATGTAACTACCTCATTGGTTGCTGTGAGAGACACATGAGATTATGTATGTGAAGCATTTCATACGCTTTAAAGTGCTATGAGGTGGGTATTTAACATGGGGGTTTGAACTTAATTACCCTAAGATTAAAAGCCTGGTGCGATACCATATCATCTGAGCTAGCCAAAACAAGGTACAGTGATTGTATACAAAAAAGGGAGGGAATGGAGTAATACTGTATATTAAAATATGAAGAATCCTAGGTGTTTGAGAAGAGAGAGGCAGAATAGGAAGAAATTGGTTGAAGACCATCAGAGGCAGAACTGGAGCGATATTGTCCTCAGGGTGCACTGCAGATCATCTTTGACCCTGAGCACGATTTAGTTTTCTTGGGGCACTCCAATTATCCTGAAATCTAGAGCTTTCTCCGCCAGAAGCAGGGTAGGTGTTAATTTCTTCCTTAGTTTTGTTTTTCAAAGTTGAGGGAACATTTTCTAGAACAATTTCTAATCTAGATCTGATTCTCACCAACAAAGAACACTCGCTCTGGGAACACTGCATCTGGCATAAGATGTCTGATTCTGTATACAGTATTCTGGGAGGGACATTGATAAGCTGGGGAATGCACAGAGGTGGGCACCTAGCATGGTGTTAAGATTGATAAGAGTATGTCCTGTGAAGATTGATGGGTTGAAGGAAATGGGAATTTTTAGCTGAAGAGAAGATTGTGTTGGTAGCTGGGTGGGGCATCATGGCTATTTTAAGTATTTGAAGGACTGTGATGTGGAAAAGAGATTATTAGACTTGCTCTTCTTTGCCTTAGAGGGCAGAACTAGAAGTAATGAGTATAAGTTGCAGATAATCTAATCGCAGCTTGTTGTAAGGAAAAACTTCCTATAGCCTCAGAAAGCAGTGGGCTTTCCCTCACTGGAGGTCTTCAGGTTAGGGTTGGATGTCCACCTGACAGGTGTGTTATAGAATAAGAATAACATTTGGGTACAGATTGGACCAGATAAATGGCTGCTGAAGCACCTTCCAACACTCAAATTCCATGATTCTGTTATTCTCTGAATTCTATTTCATAGAAATTGTTTGTACTTTCAGCTAAATTTCAGAATCTGAATTTCTTTTTATTGCTCTGTCTTAGAAAAAAGAGCTCCAAAGAGTAGAGGAGAAAAATAATCTCTTTGTACTTGTGGCGTAAGATGTATGTATATATATATATAATTGTTCCTAGCTCTGTCATCTGGGGCTAAAATGAAGAAGCCATTTAATCCCTCTTTCCTGTGAAAGTTTTTTTAATACTTAAAATAGCTATAATGCCCCTTTCCTCTTACTTTTCTTCCTTGCCACTTTTTTTTAGACCTCAGAAATTACTACCAGCATCTCCCTTGAATTGAATTCCTAGGGGCAGGAATTGATTTAAAATTTCCTGGAAAGGTGAATGAAAGCATTTCTTTCAGTACCACAGGATCACAATACATGTAGTTCATGCATTGTACTGCTATGTAGGAATCCCTTCGTTGACCATTAAAATGCATGTGCAGATTTTCCTAAGGAATTTAATAGCACAATAATAAACAGAAAATACTACATGCTTTAAAGACATAAATAGTGCTTTAATATATAAAATATTTTTATTTATTTGCCCATCAAGATAGGATTTGATAAATTTGGATGCTAAGTTTAGGTTGTAGGACCCAGGAGTAAACTTGGGACCCTAGAACTTCTTTTAGTACCTGGGACCATCTCATATGGCAATGTCCTTCAGCCATGCAGGAGTTCCCCTTTTCCCATTGTTGATTTCCTTTGGGAGTCTCTATTTTGGGTACAGGCCCAGACCAGTCATGTTTCATTCCCCTCCAGGCTTTATTTCTAGCCCTAAAGATTTTGCCACCACTTATATCCCTCCACCAGCAACACCTATTAGCACCTATTTTTCCACATCTCCTCCAGCATTTGTCATTTTCCTTTTCTGTCATGTTAGCCAATCTGATGGATATGAGGTGGCACCTCAGAGTTGTTTTAATTTACATTTCTCTAATTATCATCTATTAGCCTATGACCCTACACTATTTTTGGTTGAAAAGTTTAACTGTGATCTTTTCAGGTTAATTTTATTTATTTATTTATTTTTTAAAAGCAATTGGGGTTAAGTAACTTGCTCAAGGTTACACGGCCAGGTGTTTCTGGGTGGGTGCTAAGTGTCTGAGACCAGATTCGATCCCAGGTCATCCCAACACTGGAGCCAGTGCTCTTACTCCCTGTTCTACCTGGCCGTCCCTCCAGGGTAACTTTAAAAAAAATGTGTGCTTGTGTCTGTCCTTCATCCTCTTTTATCTGTCATTCATCAATCTGTTTCTCCTCTTTGGTAAATAAAAGTTGAAATATACAGATTGAAATTGTTTTGCTCTGCTCTTCAAATTGTGACAAACAAGTGTCATAGGAATGGGTTGGGGGGGTCAGTAATGGACTTTAAAAATATCTCAGATTCACAGCCTGGCCCTTTGCCAGTATCAGAGGAGGATTTACTAGAAATCATTTTACAAATGAAGATACCCAGGGACATATGTGCTATCTGAGTTAGAAAGTTCAGGTTCCGATACTGTAGTAGTGAATTTTTCTTGGAAAAATGACTGACGCTGTCCTCTAAAGAAATACTGGTATACGGTTATGACATTTCTTGGAGTAAGAGTGGGGAAAAAATCAACTCTAGCTACATTTTTGCCAAGTGAGTGGTTGTGACATCGAGCAAACATTGCCGGGTACTATCACAGTTACAACACCTTTTGCTTCCAAACTCCCTGCTTCAGCTTGAGGGATAGGAGATTTAATAGACTGTGCTGAAGTCACATTTAATAGACTGTGCTGGGTCACCTGTGGTGTGTCTGTTCTTAGGGCTCAGTGCCCTGCCACGTTGAGGGAAAAAAAAAAGCAAAGAAAAGGAACAGGCCTCTGTGAAGTCATCCAAATAAAGGTTAATAACTGGGTGGTGATGCCTCCTCACAAGACTGAAGAGAAATGCTTGGCAACTGAGCTGCCCTTGCTCCCCAGCTGCCTGTCATGGTACTTGGAGTAAGTAAGAGGTGACCGACCTGTTTATTTATAGAAGGGGCCAATAACAAAGATAGGACTGGGAGCTTCATTCAGGACCAGCAGGAAGTGTGTAAACACTGACTGGAGGAGCCTGGAGCTCTCTTCTCCTAAGGGGGAAGAACTCTGGCTGGGTATTTTTCCTACTGACATATTTAGCTCCAGAGTTGAAAAGAGCCTATCATTTGGAATAATTACCTTGCTACAGAAGTGCTATAGTTGTATCTCCTTTATTTTTTTAAAGGGCTGAAATGCCTGAAGGTGAGGACTCTGGACAAGGCGAAAGGTATGCTTGATAAGTTTTTTCTTTGCCTTTTAAAGACGTGTGTGATAGATTATTTTTAAGTTAACAAATAATCAGCAAAAATACTTACCAAGTTTAGCTAAACCTATAAATATAAAGAACATTGGAAGAATTATCAGTTAGTTTACTTTTATATAGTTTAAAGGCAGAGATTTATAGTCTTTTATTCCTAGAAATATACAGCTAATAGAATAATAAGATAATATATATTTCTATATATTATGGTGAAAAAATAGAGGGGATACTTTACTATCTTGAAAAGAATAAAGTGTTGAGATTATTGTCCCCCATGTAAAAATTATTTAAATATTATTGTTTCTGAGTTTTAACTTTAACTCATTCCTGTTTGAAATCTAAGGTACCTTCTGTTTTTAGATGTGACTTCCTGTTCATACTTGTGACTTCTTGAAAATGCTGAAGTTATTTGATGTCAAACCAAGCTAATTTGTTTTTTTATTTTAAAAACTTCTTTTAATGACAGTTTACAGATGTGAATGAGATCATCCTGATAATTAGGAACATTACATTAATGAACAATATTGGAGGTTTTATTGTTCTCCAGTTACAGAAGTGGGTTGGGGTAGAGAGCAACATGTCAATTTAGTGATATGCACCAGTTTCTTTTTAAATTTCTTTAAAAATTTTACATTTATACATATACACATAAAAGAGAATACTTTTATACATACAAAGTAGAAAAGAAAAAAAGATATTGGATAGGAAACTGAAAATCTCTGGTACATATGGGTTATCTCCTTTTTTTAGAGTATATTATAAATTTAGCATGTTACTTTCAAAGCTGTCTTGATTGTTTGTGCCTCCTTTAGAAACTATTTTTTTTTTTTGCTTTTTTGTAAATTGCCTTTTAAGTGATTCATTTACCATCTTTTCCCTCTTTCATCCTCATTTAAACAACCACACAGCATTTCCATCCATATTAAAATTCTCCGTGTTCATTTATCTTAGTGTTTTAAGTAAATATGTTAACCAGGTAAATTAAACATCTTAATTATAATTCTCACCTGAGCAAATGTATTTCTGTATAATAAAAATGAACAGAAACAACCTTGTTTTAAGCGGAGTGCTCTCATTAACATTAATTTTCAGAATGAGTGGGGGTCTGTCACTCCACAGAAGTCCTCAAATCATTTGTTTTTATAAAAGACTTTTTTCTTGTGATCTAAAAAAAGAAATACAATTATTTGGATTCAGGTACTACTGCTTGTGTTGCTAAATGGAAATGTGACTTGCTTGGAAGTTGATTATCAAATTATCAGCTTATATGGTTAAATAACTTTCATTTTCAACTATATAGCTTTTACTTTTTGGTCCCCTTACTCCCCTCAGTACCACATCAGCATTCCAGTCTATACTGAAAGGAAGTGCTATGGTTAATAGTCAATTTATGCAAATAAAGTACCTTTTTAGATATCTGAGGTGGAATTCGAGATAGTCTGTGCTTTAGAATTAGATGGCTAGATGAAGGAATATGAAATGTTAAATTATTCCTTTCTCCCATTTCTTTTTTCATAATATAAATCCATAAATAAAATTTTATGAAACATTTTCAGAGAGCTGTAAAAGACTGGTTTGACTTTGAGATGACATATTTGGACCTTCAGTATATTTGATAATTAAATACACTAGTATGGTGACTAATTGTATAAACTAAATCAGCTGCAGTAGCTATTACAGGGAGAATACATTTGAAGGAATTTTAGATCCATGACAGTGTGGGGGAATAGAGTAATCGCTAGTGTTTTAATGATTCACAACATTATCACTTTTAATGAAAGAGTAATTTGTTGTTAATGACAAGTTATTTTGAAGTAACAAATTTTGATTACAATTTAAACATTACCAGAAGGGAAAGATAATATATTAAGACTACATACATAAAGGGAGCTTCCTTTGATGCACTTGGTGACAATGTATCTTTTTCATAAAATCTGGTGAGCTAAGTAATATTGTTCCCTTAGGGAAAGAATTGGGCACATAAAGACCTAAATAAACCTCCTTTAGTATTTTGTTTCTCATAGGATATAGGGCAGAAAAGGAACCAAGAGATTATCTACTCTACAGTCTATCCAAACAGTTGCTAGTCTGTGGGATATAATGGATTCAACATTAGCATAGTTACCCCACTTATTCTAGGCCTAGAAATTGATGAATGTCTCTCAAATTCCAAAATTACATGTAAGTTTGTTCCTTCTCACCTTCATCCCTATTCTCTTACCTTCACAATATTATTAAGTCACTCTGGATAGGAGAAAGGAATATTGCCAATGGATGGTTCTTTCAGAGCTTAGAATTGTTATTATATCTAGAGTAAATTATATTAATAAATTTGGGAGTAAGTTAGCTACTGGTTTACCCAGCTTTTGTGATGGGGTTAGGAGAGATCTCTGTATACAAAGAATTAATGGATTTCTGCAGATAAAACTAGTACTATTTATGTTTGGTTGGAATTCTGTATTGTTTCCTGTTTCTTTTATGTAACAATTTAAGATTTGCTAATCACTTAACCTAGCAGTGTTTTTGTTTAATCTTCACAAAGTCCTGGTGAATTAAACAGGTTATTAGAGGGAGAGTTTTTGCAGGTTGAGGAAACTGAGGCCCAAAGTTGAAGTCACTTGCCAGTGGTCACATGGCTAGTAAGGGTCAAAGATGGAATTTGAATTCAGTTCTTTTCTAACTCTTTAAGTCCAGCGCTTTTTCACCTGAACTGCATTGTAGGTAATCCTGATTACTTTTTTTTAACTTTAAATATATATATATATATATATATTTGTTTTTTTTTTAATGAATTTGTTTGTTTCCTTTTAGTTTACAGGATTCAATTCCACAATTCCTTAAGTTTCAAATTTTGTCCCTCTCCCTCCCCTCTCCCCCATGGTGTCATATAGTCAGTATAGGATCTGTAAATACTTTCGCATTATACATTAGTCAGGTTATAAAGACTGATTGTATCAGATGGAATGAAAAATGGTAAAGTGGACATAAAACCAAATAAGAGAAGGAAAAAGATCAGGTATTTTGCTTCCACCTGTAATCCTGATTACTTTATGCACTTGGTTCTTAAAGTGGCACGTGGTTATTCAGAGTGATAATTAAAACAGGATCACCCTGAATCAAAAAAAACATCTGGACTAAAGAGATTACCTTTACTTGGTGGAAGAGGTGCTGGATTTGGAATTGGGGCACATGAGATTGAATTTTGGGCTAACTACTTACTAGAAGGGGACTGTGTTAGAAAATTTCTATTGTACTGTCTGCCTCTAAATCTTAGGATATTCTCAGTATATCTAGCTGTGTTTAATGTATATTTTGAACATCATCATGATAATAACCCTCTCAGTGAAATTAGGAGTTAGGTCCTAATGCCCTTGACCTCCAATATTATGTTCTTTTTTATATAGAAGGACATGGTGTCATTAATAATAAGTTTATATATTATATATTATACATATTACATATATTATAGTATAATAATAAGTTTATTGGGCTCCTATTGATTCTTTATTAATGATCCAGTTATCAAAGTGCCAAAAGAACCTCTTCAAATCGGGCCCTTTGTATTTTAGGGCAGTGGTATATCAGAATTCTGGTTTTACAGGATCATATATTTAGGGTAGGAAGGGATCCCCTAGCATTTTATAAATAGGGAAACTGAGACCCAAAGAGGTGATATGGCTTGTCCAAGGTCACATGGTAAGTGTTTGTGGCACAATTCAAACTTGACTCCAGGTTGAGTATTCTAACCTACTGAATCCCCCTACCTTTCAGGAAACTACTCCATATATTAGCAAATGAGGGAAAATAGGATATAATTGGGTATGGGAAGGGAGTAAAGGAAAAGAGAAAGGCAGGGTGAAGTAGATAGTAGAACTGGCCTCTGGAAGACCTGTGTTCAAGCCTCATCTCTGACTAAGGCATGATAAATCACATAACCCCCCAATGTCCACAGGCTAGGCTACTCTTTGAGGGTGATCAGCAACTACTCCTCTCTTTTGGTAGAGGGAATTTGCCACTGGATATTCCCTGTATCAGGGGAATTATAGATTCAAGCTCCTCCCCCAACTCCTCCCCAAATCCCAAGGTGGAAAGGGAGGAAAAAACTTTTATTTAATAGGGGTGGGAGGAATGGAAATCAGAAAAGCTCTTCTACTGGCCACTCCCTTCATCCACAGCCACGGAGCAAGCCTTAGACAAATGGGTGGTGGTCCTTACTTTGTCTGCTCAGGGACCTGGCAGGAATGCTGGCATCACTCAAGCTCTGGGGCTGTCCCTCTCCTGATAAGCCCCAGTGCTGACCCTGTGAGCCCAGGCTCCAACATCACAGGGCCATTCTTCATTGGAGATGGCTCAGAGCTGATGGTACATGGAAAGAAAGCCCTTTGCAGGGGCGGAGCCAAGATGGCGGAGTAGAAGCACAACCTTCCCGCGGCTCCGGCTTCCACCCTCCCCAATCCATGTAAAAAGGGGACTCTAAACAAACTTTGCAGCTGCAGAACCTACAAAATGACACAGAGAAGCTAACCTCCCACTGAGAACAGCCCGGCAGGCCGGCAGGAATCACCAGCACAACGCTCTGGGAGCTGAGCCCAGCACCACGCCAAGGCTTTAGCCCAGGGCGGGCCTGACCAGCCGCGGCCAGAGGGACTCCAGATCAGCAGCAGCTGTGGCCGTTTCCAGATTTATCAATACATAGATGCGAAGGACAAGGTGAGAGGCCACTGCAGTCTGGACTTTGGGACCCAGGAAGTGGGAGTGCGTGGCTTTTACCCCCGGGGCGAGAAACTGCTGAGATGCTGGCACAGCCTGCCAGTGCCACGTGGCGGCTTCAGCTCCTTGCCTGCAGAGTGTAGGGGGACCAAGCACCAGTCTGAGGGGTAATCGCTCTTGCTTTAACCTGCTTGGATCTGGATTGCTGTCTAGGGTGGAGGTCCTGGGGTGTATGTCCAGCTTGCCAGAGCGTGTGGAGACCTCAGAGAGGGCACCCATCTAATACCTCCAGCAGCTGAGAAAACCCCAGCGTTTGGAACGAAAACTCCCCTGTCTGGTGGCAGAGTCCTACTGTGGCAAAAAGCCCAAAAGTCAAATCATTGAGTGGCAAAATGAGCAGGCAAAGGAAACAAAGCAGACAGAAGATTTCAACATTACACTCCTATTTTGGGGATAAGAAGGAGCAAGGCATGGATCAGGAGGAAATCAGTGAAGTCAGAACTCCTGCACCAAAAGCTTCAAAGGAAAATACAAGCTGGTTACAGGCCATAGAGGACCTTAAGAAGCAGATAAGAGAAGTGGAGGAAAAATTGGGAAGAGAAATGAGAACAATGCAAGAAAATTATGAAATGAGAGTCAACAGCCTGACTGAAGAAAATAATACCTTAAAAAACAGACTGACTCAAATGGCAAAGGAGGCTCAAAAAGGCAATGAGGAGAAGAATGCCTTAAAAAGTTGAATTTGCCAGATGGAAAAAGAATCTCAAAAGCTCACTGAGGAGAATCATTGCTTCAGAATTAGATTGGAGCAAATGGAAGCTAATGACTTTATGAGAAATCAAGATGCTGTTAAACAGATCCAAACAAATGAAAGAATAGAAGGCAATGTGAAATATCTCATGGGAAAAACCACTGACCTGGAAAATAGATCCAGGAGAGATAATTTAAAAATTATTGGACTGCCTGAGAGCCATGACCAAAGTAAGAGCCTGGAAAGCATCCTCCAGGAAGTTCTCAAAGAAAACTGCCCTGATGTTTTAGAACGAGAGGGCAAAATAAAGGTTGAAAGAATCCACCGATCACCTTCTGAAAAAGATCCCAAAAAGAAAACTCCTAGGAATATCATAGCCAGGTTCCAGAATTCCCAGATTAAGGAGAGAATATTACAAGCAGCCAGGAAGAAACAAAGAAACAATTTGAATATTGTGGAAACACAATCAGGATAACCCAGGATCTGGCAGCTTCTACACTGAGGGATCGAAGGGCCTGGAATGTGATATTCCGGAGGTCAAGGGAGCTTGGATTAAAACCAAAAGTCACCTACCCAGCAAAACTGAGTATCATGTTTCAGGGGAAAATATGGTCATTTAGTGGAATACAGGACTTTCAAGCATTCTTGCTGAAAAAACCAGAGTTGAATAGAAAATTTGACATTCAGATACAAGAAGCAAGAGAAGCATGAGAAGGTAAACAGGGAAAAGAAATCATAAGGAACTTATCAAAGTTGAACTATTTTTTTTTTTTAAAGCAATCGGGGTTGATTGGCTTGCTCGGGGTTGCACGGCCAGTTGTTGTTTCTGGGTGTGGTGCTGAGTGTCTGGGCCCGGATTTGATCCGGGTCGTCCCGGCACTGGGGCCGGTGCTCTTGCTTGCTGAGCCACCTGGCCAAAGTTGAACTATTAACATTCCTACATGGAAAAACAATAATTGCAACTTATGAAACTTTTCTCAGTAGTTGAAGGGATTAGAAATATATATGTCTTTATATGAGTGTATGTGAGCATATGAATACATATGTGAATGTGTGTATATATGTTTACAGGTATACATAGATAGAGGGCACGGGACCAATTTAACAGGAAGGGATAATACTTAAAAGGTGAAATTAAGAGGTAAGAGGAATATAATGAGAGGAGATGGGGAGAGACAGAGTGGGGCAACTATCTCATACAGAAGAGGCAACAATGGAGGGGAAGAATAGGAAGGCAAAAGGGAATGGGTCAACCTTATTCCTATTGAATCTGGCTTGAGGAGGGAGGGAAATACACACTAAATAGGGGATCTCACCCTCCAGGAGAATAGGGGGGGAAGGGGAGGTGAGGGGGGATGATGGAAGGGAGGGCAGGCTGGGGGGGGAGGGAAGTTGGAAGCACCCACTTTTGAAAAGGGACAGGCTCAAAGTAGAGAATAAAACAAGTGGGAGGTGGGATAGGAGGGAGGGAAATATAGTCAGTCTTTTACAATACATCTACTATGTTATTGTTTTGCATTAGCCACACATTTACAACCTATACTGAACTGCTTGTCTCCCCAGTGGGGGTGGGTGGCAGGGGGGGAAGGGAATGAATCTGGAATTGAAAGTTTTAAAATCAAATATTCAAATATATGTATATAAAAAAAACAACTGAGAAAGAGGTTAAAAGACTTACCTAAGGTCACACATCTAATAAGTGTCTGAGACTGGATTTGAACTCAGGTCTTCCTTACTCCAGGTTTTTTCTCTATCCATTGCACTATCTAGTTGCCTCACATAACAACACATGGTAACATGCCTTGTAGCAGGCATTCTCAAACTTTTCAGTATCAGTCTGCCCCTAAACTCAAAAAATTATTAAAGATTCCTTTGCATGCTTCAAAATTATTGAGGACCCCGAAGAACTTCTTTATGTGTGTTATATCTATCAATATTTACTATATTAGAAATAAAAACTGATAACATTTAAAAAAAAAAAAAGCCCTTTGCAGCTCACTGGGGAAGAATGCTTTCTGTCCTCTCACTTGGACATCACCCCATCCCCTCCCCTTGGTTACTGTGTGTGTGTGTCTATGTCTGTGTACCTGCTGTAAAGCTGAACTGTACTGACCAGTCTTTCCCACGCCTGTAACTTCTCCTGCAAGGCTAATAAACCATTGTGATGATAATTATTTCCAGGTACCTCTCCTTCCTTGCAGAATTCAAACCCACTGGCTAAGTTTAGCCAGACCACCATGCAGATGACAACCCATCTATCATCCTGATTCTGTGCTATATTTGTCTAAGTTTCTCCTATAGACCCTCCACAGAGGACACACCCAGTATTCTGGAGCCCTTTGTCTAAGTCTTGTCACATGTTGAGAGTACCAGTAGGGCATGACTGAGCATCTGGCATTCTTAGCTGTCATTGCATTACTAGACCACCTCCTTGTACAAACATACAACCATTCTATTTCTGCCTTGGCCCTAGTTCTCAGACCTGCCTTTTAAAAAAAAAAATACCTTTTTGTCTCCTTTGCTGGCAGTATCTTGCTGCTCCTTGAGGGCCTGCCTGTGGGAATCCCCTAATTTTCTAATTCTAATTTTCTTTCAATTTCTAAGATCTTTGGAATTGTGTGCAGAAGTAGAACGAATAGGCCCTCTACTGAAAGTGCAACACAAACTTTAGTGTGAATGTTTCCTGACATGCACATACTAGTTGTTTGGAAGGGTTTTTTGGTTTTGTTCTTTGCATACATCCTGTTTCCCTCTTTTTTGAGATAAATATTCCTGTTCAAGAGTTAAATTCCAGATAGGAAATGTGTTTTTCTGTTAAAGGGGAAATATGACTGTTTTTAAGGATTTTGGTGTAATGGGTATTTTAGGCTCAGCACAACCGCTGTTATAGGCTGTTTGTTAGTAATTCGTTTGAGATATTTAAAAGAAATAACAATTTATTTTAGAAAATCTGCTAGGACATTTTTTATTAGTTTATTGGTCTTTATTTAAAAACAGTATAACCTTTTACTGAAATTTATGAGTTGGGGAATTTTTGCTCAGCAGTTTTTTAGCTCACACATTATGGATTAATATAGTCCATATTTTTAAAGTTTTTGTTGTACTTGTCAATGACAAATTTTTTTCAGGTGTGAACTAAGATTAAAAAAATGAAATTGAACTGTGTACTTTTTTCTGGATGAAGAATCTGATAAATATGTTCTGATATCTATTTGACTTTTTTTAAACATATCTATGGTCTTATTTTATTTTTTAGCTCTACCTTGTATCACTAGACTTAAGGGAATTGTGGTATCGGCACTACCTTGTTCAATACCTTGAGAATTTGCCCAGATAGAAGTGCCTTTTTCTGTTTTTTTCTAATGCAAAGAGACAGAAAACCAGTCTTGAGCAAGTAGAAATAGAAAATGGCTTACCTGGATATAGGAATAAGATGATAGATCCACCTTCCACACTTCATTAGCTTTTTGTTTACTTTACAAATTAAAAGAGGCTGTAATGCATTAAGATTTTGGGGAAAAGGAAGGTCATTTCTTTGTTTATAAAATATAATACAATTTTAACCTTTACTATCTAAAACTCTTTTAACATCAAACTGTGGAAGTGAAGATTAGGAAGATTGTTATTTCTAATCACTGAGAACTTTAGTGGTTTTCTTGTGTGTGTGGTTTTTTATTTTTTTATTTTTCCTGGTTCTCCACCCCATCCTCCTTCTCCAAGGCCTAGCCAACTGATTATTTTGCCTCAATCATCTGTCATTTTCTTTCCCCTCCACATATGTGTATACACACACACACATACACACACACACACCTCTCACATCTACACGATACTTTCCCCACAACAGCTCTGTGTTGTTGGTTGTATAAGTATTATTGTCCTAGTTTTGTAGATGAGGAAGCTGAAATTCTGAATGATTAATGATTACACAGCTCAGCTCCTGAGTATGTGGGCCAGAATTTAAACCTAGCTGTCCAAACCCAGTGCTTTTTTTACTTTTCTTTTTGCTTCTTAATATTAAAAACTCAATTTGCCAGCTTCATGGAGGAAGGAGAAGTTCCATATTACTATTTTTCCAAGAAAACAAAAGCTTACTCCTTTAAGCACCTGAACTTTGACGAGTTCAACCATTTTGATACAGGTTTTTTTTTTTTTAATGGATCACACACTTGCCCTTTTTATGCAGAGCATACTGAAGAGAATTTAACTTTTTCTTTATTTAATGTCATCTTGTGGTCATTAACATTGTATTAGTATCTGTGTTGTAGTAATTCAAGTAATCAAAGGACTGTAAAGAAACTAGGAAGTGCAATATTTTTTTTTTCAGTTCAGACTATGCCTAAAAGACCATAAAGAGAATGCCTTCTTAGTTTGTTACAGTCTGTAGAAAATCTATTGGTAGGCTTCATCCTTGTAGTAACGCCTTTAGGGGTTGTTGAGATGTCTTTGATCCCATGTTAAATGACTGAACAATTGTGGTTTTTTGAGTCCTCTCTTTTTTTAAATAGGTTTTCTGGTTATGACTTAGTTCTAGTTGATATGCTTGTCTCTGTGTTAATTATTTTTTGTTCTATATTGTTTCTTATAATCTACTCTAGGCTGGGACCAGATAATTCTAAAAAGTTTAGTTACGTCTAAAATATTAGTTAATAGTCACTAAATAAGGGCCCTGAAGATGTTATCTTATGACTGAAGCATGGGCTTTATGATATCATTGATTATGGCTACTGAATATCAATTTTTGCTTCCATGTTCTTTTTTTACTGATATGACCTCTAGCTAAATGAAGTGGTAATGAACTAAAACCATTTATAAATCTAAATTCTCTTTTTTACTTTTCATTATCTTACATTACTAAACAAAAATAAAACTTCAGACTTGGTATTCTCCCCTTTGAGTTTGGAAGGGCCCTTTTACTACAGTACAGAGAGGAAAAAAGCTTCCTTATAACTTTTTTTTTTTTTTGCTTTTTGGAGGGCAATTGGGGTTAAGTGACTTGCCCAAGGTCACATGGCTAGTTTCTGTGTCAAGTGTCTGAGGCCAGATCCGAACCCAGGTCCTCCTGACTCCAGGAGGGTGCTCTACTCACTGCACCACCTAGCCGCCCCCTTCCTTATGACTTTGGTAAATGATGATTATGACATTTCTGATAAACCTAGTAAATGCCTAGATATATTAGCCTGTCAGGCAGGATTTTGCCTGATTTCAGTAAAACAATATAATAAAGCATGTGTGTTCCCATGATGTGCCAGTAAACTTCACTGAGAAACATTAGAGAGTGTTCTTACTCTCCTTTGTCCTTCAGGAAGAGCTTTGATGTCAGGGATTTTGCAAAGGAGATTCATGATTCAGGTAAAGGGTTAGCCTAGTTGGCCTTAGCTTTGTGACTCTGATTTTGTTACTTCTATCTCTTCTGGGATCTCATGACACTGGCCTCCAAGGCTTTCCTCAAAGTAGAAGCCCCATCTCCAATTCTGAGCATTTTCAATGACTTTCCCATGCCTGCCATGGTCTCTCCCTTCTGGTTTCCCTGACTTCCTTCAGTTTCCAGCCGAAATCTCACCTTCTATAAGAATCCTTTTCCATCCTCCTTAATGCTTATACCTTCCTTCTGTTGATTATCTTCAATTTCTTCAGTTTATATATAGTAGTTTGCATGTTGTTTTCTCATTAGACTGTGAGCTCTCTGAGGACTGGGATTGTCTTTCTATCCCAATACTTAGCACAGTGCTTGGCATTTAGTAGGTGCTTAATAAATGCTTATTGAGTGGCCAATTGCTCTCATTTCTAAAATTAAACCATATAAGAGGATAGAGAAGCTTTTGTTTTAAACAGGTGTAGATTAATAGAAAATATCAAGGGCAAGAGGCAGATTTAAAAAAAAATCCTTCATTTAGTAAATGTCTTGGGAGAAATACCAAATGTTTTTACCACTCACTTTAAAAATGAATAACAAGGGATTTTGAACTCTTCAGTCAACAGATTAATGAATCTTGAGTTTCATATTAAGATTAGGGAAAAAATGTTTTTTTGGGAAGAGGTTAAAAGTGTCATTACACAGTGCATCAAGGCCATGGTTTATAACTGAAACTCATTCCTTTCTTTTTTTTGTTGGAGGTTAGTTAAGTCTTAGTGGGAATGGCATAGAATGAGAACTAGAATAGCCTTGGGAAGAAGGGACCTTCAAGAACAAATGGGTAAGTTGTCTGCTGCACTTAGAAAAATCTGGAAATGATAGACAATGTATTCAACCACTGTGGGGAAAGGAGTTATAAAAAAGAAGTGGAGGCTTGTTCTGTAGGTCATAGTGTTAGAGCAGTGTCATCTTATGCTGCAATAGCTAGCTGGATCAAATTAAGCAGGAAAGGGAGGTTCCCTACTAACATGCATGTACTCACATGCCCTTCTACCCTCCTGCCTCTGCCATGTTTACTCTAACCTCCACCCTCTTGGTCCAGAATTAGCAGGGATGTGAAAACCAAAGGAGTTGGACTAGTATGGTGAGTAGACTCTAAACCATGCTAGGATTGGCAATGGAGCTAACAATATTTCACCTAGATAAGAGACAGAGGAAGACTTGAGCTCTGTCTTAAAACATTTTAAGGGATGTTGTATTGTGAAGAATTAGAATTCTTTCTTTTTTTTTGCTTTTTGGAGGGGGAAGGCAGGGCAGTTGGGGTTAAGTGACTTGCCCAAGGTCATATGGCTAGTAAGTGTTAAGTGTCTGAGGTCGGATTTGAACTTAGGTCCTCCTGACTCCAGTGCCAGTGCTCTATTCACTGTGCCACCTTGCCACCCCAGGATTAGAATTCTTAATCCAAGTAGACAGAACTAAGACCATAGGGAGGAGATATAGAAGTGCATATTTAAGTTCAGAATAAGGAAATATTAACTAATTTTTTGAATTGTCTAATAATGGAATGGACTTCTCTACAAGGTGATGAGTTCTTTGACACTCGAAGTATTTGAAGCAGAACTTGATTATTGACCATTTCTTGAGGTGCTAGAAAGGGGGTTTCATGCTTCAGTTAAGAGGTTGAACTGAATGACCTTTAAGACCCTAGATCCTTTCCAAGTTTAGGATTCTATGAGTCTAACCTGGGATGCTGCAAGTGTACTAGGGAAATTTTTGTAAATAGACAAATTAGATAATGGATAAAGAACTTTGAAAACAAGTACTATATGAATGTAAGATGGTGGCGGTATTATTAGTAGTAGCATAATACATTAGTATTCTGACATATTTCTTATGAAATAAGAACATAAGGTATGGACTATCTTACCGTCTCTTTTAGCCCATTCTTACTGCTAGCAGCTAGGTTTAGCTAGAGCATTAGATCTGAAGTTAGGAAGATCTGCATTCAGATCCAGCTTCAGACAGTAGCTTTGTGACCTTGGGCAAGTCAGTTAACCTCTGTTTGCCTAAGTTTCTTCAATTGTAAAATGGGGTTAATAATAGCACTTACCTTGCTGGATTGTTGTGTGGATCAAATGAGATAGCATTTGTAAGTCACTTAGCACAGACTCAGGCACCTAGGTGCTATTTAAATGCTAGTTGTTGTTGTTATCCCTACATAGCCAGGAGGATTGTGTTGAATTGTTTCAGAGTTTGTATAATAAACCTGTTGGTGTGAAGTACAATGAAAACCACTGTGCACAAAACAGATTCCTCGCTCAGACGAGACTATTGATTCTGTCTAGGGCCAGGACATATCTGCTGCTTCCCCCAGCTCTTCATGAGCAGAGTCAGAGTGTGTGGAGTCAGCCTGATCATATGTGGAACACGTGTGATTTTTACCCTCTTTGTGTTGATATGGAAGGAGAGACAATGAGGAGATCTGGGATAGAGTTGGACTCAAGAAATTGTTGACCAACACCTGTAGATTCCTTAGGTATGAAGGTTTTCATCTGTTCCTTGAGTAATGACTAAGGGGAGAATCCCTGTGTGTTCATAGACATTGCCTAACTGTGACTTATCATTTTGGTGTGTCCTTGATAGATAAACTCCTCAAGGGCAAGGACGGGACTCTCATCTCCTCTCTAGGACACCAACACATAAGTGCTTAATGAATGTTACATAATTATCATCACTATTAAGCTTCAGTCTCAGCCCTGTAAACAGAAACAGAGGCAGCTGAGTGTAAGTGATACCCTCTGGCTTAATAGCTGACATTTCATGGTGGTATTTTCGTTGTGTATCAACAAATATGTTATTTAAAAAGAAAAAACCTAAATGTGTGTATAATGTAACGGAAAGCCATAAATTAACCCCCATCCTCATTAAAAGTCATTTCCAGTTTTGAGGTGTGGGGACAGGAAAATATTCTCAAATATTTTTCTCCACTCTACAGATTACAAAGTATATAAAATCCTGAACAGTGTGACATATAAATGTTATTATAAGGATATTGAATAAATCATTGAATTAAAATTAAATATGAATTGTAGTTGATAACTTTTTTTTTTTTAGCAAATTGATATAAAACCAATAGCATAATATTTTAAGTATCTCTTAAAAGCATGCTTCCTCTAAGGAAAGTTTGAGTGACAGAATCTACCATGGACGGAATTAACAAATAAACAAGTAAGCCATAGACCTAGGCTGGCTCTGTGTGCCAGAAATAAGATGAGACAGTGGCTAATTAATCAAGATACACTGGGCATTGGCATTGGTCATAAAATATGATCATTAATCCTTTGTTACATCAGAGGACAAGTTAAAGGAGGAATCCATTGCTTAATACAGAAAAAGTATTCAAAGCTTGAGAGGTTACAATAAGGACTTATTTTTAAAGTCTTTTTTTGAAAGAGGAATAAAGCAATTTAAAAATATTGGTGGAATGATTGATTTTAGTTTGAATTGCTAGCATTTATTGCATTGGTCTTAAGAATTTGACAGATCTGTAGAGCAACTGCCTGATAGTCAGTAGTCAACAACTGTGCTAAGCATTGGTGACACAAAGAAAGCAATTTAAAAAAAACCAAAATATTCCCTGAGCTTAAGGAGCTCTCAGTCTAATGGGAGAGACAACCCACAAACAGCTGTGTGCAAATGATATATACAGGTTAAATTGGAGATAATCTCAGAGGGGAGGCATTAACACTGAGGGTGATTGGGAAAGGCTTTTGCAAAGGTGGAATTTCAGCTGAGAGTCTGAGGTGGAGACAAGGAGAGCCTTTCAGACATGGGGGAGAGCCACTGAAAATGCATGATGGCAGAGATGGTGAGGAACAGCTAGTAGGCCGGCATCACTGGATTGTAAAGAGGAAGAAGACTGGAAAGACTGAACAGGACCTGTTTTAGGGCTTTAAAATCTAACCAGGATTTTATATTTGGTCTTAAAGGTAGTAAAATGAAAACTTATGTAAAGTCCTTTGCAAGCCTTTAAGGGATATGTAAAAGCTAGTTATTATTATTATCATTATTACTATATTATGCCACTGGGGTGTATTGATTGGGGATGGTGGTGATACAATCAGAACTGAACTTTAAGGTTATCTTTTTTGATAACTGAGTACAAAATGGATTGGATGGGGAGAGATTAGAGGCAGAGAGACTAACCAGAAGGTTGTTGCAGTAGTCTAGGCGTGAAGTGATGAGGGCTGTACCATGGTGGTTAACATAGACAAGAGATGTTATGAGAGGAGAATCAATAGAACTTGAGAATAGATTGGATTGGGATGTGTATGTGAGAGAGAGTAAGAGATTGAGGATGATACCTCTGAGCCTGGGTGAATGGAAGGATGAATGTGCTTGAACGGTAATAGAGTAATAAGTAAGTCAGGAAGAAGGGAAGGTTTGGGGGAAAAGGTGAGATCAGCTTTAGACTCTAGGTCAAATTTTAGATTTCTGTGGTACGTGCAATTCAGGATGTCTAATAGGCAGTTGGAGATGTGAGACTGTAGGTCAGGAGAGAGGTTAGGACTTGATAAGTATATCTGATAATTACCAGCATAGAGATAACAGTTGAAAGCATGGGAGCTGATGAGAGCATCAGGCAAAACTTTGGAGAGGAAGAAACAGAGGGCCCAGGGCAGAGCATTGAGGGACATCCACAGCTGGCATGACCTGGATAAAGAATCCAGCAAAAGATACTAAGAAGGACAAGTCAGACTAGAAGAAGGACAACCAGAAGAAAGCAAGGTTGCAGAAAACAAAACGAAACAAAACTAGTGTACCAAGAAGAAGAGATTGATTGACAGTGTCAAAAACTGTAATGTCCAGATCCTCTGGGATCACTTGGGGAACCTTGTCTCTCTGATTCTGTCAAGGGCATACCTGGTGGCCCTAGCAGTTGATCAGAACTCATTTATTAAATGCTTACTATGTGCCAGATGCTTTGGATAGAAATACAATAAATGAAATAATCTCTCCTCACAAAGAACTCACAGTCTTACCAGAGAGACAACAAGGACATATACATGTACATATGCATATATTCACAACACATATGTATATGTATGTGTGTATCTACATATATACATATACACAGAGAGAGAATAAACAAAGGGAATAAATATTAAATCGCTAAATGAAATGTTTCAGAGGAAGAATGCTAGCACTTGAGGTGACTGGCAAACAGTTGGTATATCTGACTTACTGAATGCTATATTTTGTTTAAGACTATGTGGCCACCTTAGGAAAAAGTTGTTATATATTGCTGTGAATGTTGTGCGTTAGTTTCTTGAATGTTTTGCTCTAGTTTGTTGCTGAATAAATAGAGTTCGCTATACTATGCGATTAGATCCTTAAAGTTATTCACAGCAGCAGTCCTCAGGAGAGCTACTCGTGATTGGCTTTACATTTATGGCGTTGGCAGGATCATAAAGTATAGTGTCTCTATTTGTTCCAGGATGCGTAGCCATTTAGATTGTAAGGATCTAAAGGATCCTGGAGGGGTGGAATGTAATGGCCAGCAAAGTGGTACTTTGCTGCTTGTTTCAGCTATTCAAGGGTGTTTGAGTCTTGCCTTTGTGTCAAGTCTTTGTTGGAAACTGTATACATTGTGTTGTTCTTAATAGGCCTAAGGGAGTTTGGAGACCTTCCCTGCCCTTAATAAGCCTAACATCATCACATGGAGCCCATGGTGGGAGGAGCTTGCTGAAGGAATGGAACAGGGAGGAGCAGAGCAGAAAAAAGTTCAAGCATGAGCTGAGACCAGGCAGAACTGAGATAGAGAATGCTTGTGGTGTTGGCACTCTGTCTGTTCTGTCTGTGTTGATGTTACTTTGTCAGACAGAAACACTCTGTTGATTTGTGTTGATTTCTCAGACTGAAAGTGAATTGAGATGATAGTGCCAGCAATGTATATAAATATTGTCATAGCTCTGTTAAGCTTTGCTTTCCTAGAAACAAAAACTGTGAAGGGCTTGAAGTGGAATAGTTCCCATGGATTGAGATACAGAGCTAGAGCAAGGAGCTGCTGGCTTGTGAATCCAGGCAAGAACTGGGAGCGTGGAAGAGGAGCCATGGAGTTTGGAAGTTAGCCTTGAATTAAGATGAAAGAAGATTTTACTTGGGTACTCAGTGCTGACGGATGATATTGTAACTTACTGGATGATATTGTAACTTACTGGATGATATTGTAACTTACCGGATGATATTGTAACTTACGGTAACCTAGGGGTGGGTAGTGTTTGTACTTTCTGCTACCCCTTAAGGATGATTACCTCTTGGAAGCCTTGATTACCTGATTGGAAGCCAGCTTCAAGTCAAGATGAAAGAAGACTTGACTTGGGTACTCTATATTGATTGAGGAGATTGTGAGTTACTGAATGATATGTTTTGTTTAGGACTATGTGGCCACCTTAGTAATAAGGTGTTATGTTATATTGTTGTGGATGTTGTGCTTTAGTTTCTTGAATGTTTGGCTTTAGTTTATTGCTGAATAAATAGAGTTCACTATACTATGAGATTAGATCCTTAAAGTTATTCACAGCAGCGGTCCTCAGGAGAGCTACTTGGGATTGGCTTTATAATATCTTAAGAGAAACTGATGAAATCTGGTCAAGATCACATTTGTTGTCTAATAGTATTAGAATTAATATTTCATTTGCTTTTTGTAGCCATTAAGGCATATTTTAAAGGATTAAACATGGCAATAAAATGTTTCATTTAGAATATTGTAGTTGCTCAGTCCTTCCATTCATTGAATCTGGGCTTTGCTGTCTCTCATGTTCTATGTCAACTTATTCTTTGCTGAACTCTAGCAGATACATGAATAAAAATGAGTAGGTATCTTATGAGAGGCAGGTAAGGATAGTAACATAAATAGAGGGAGAATCCTGGATAAGGAAGGGCTGAACATGTATCATGTTAAAATCTTAAAATGCTATATAAATCTATCTGCTCACATTATTATGATTATTAATATCTGTGAGTTCAGGCTTGCTACATGATGGCATAGTTTTATTCTCAAGGAATCATTTAAACAGAGAGAGAGAACAATGGGACACAGTTAATAATAATAAACACTAGGCTGAGTTACATGCCTCACAGGACTATTGGTTCACTGCACCAAAGTAAAGGTCATAGAATCTCAGACTAGAGGAGGTTGAAGGGACCTGAGAAGCCATCTAATCCAATCTATACCTGAACAAGGCTCATCATTATAACATAATTAACAACTTTGGGATGAGAGGGGGTGGGGAACCAGGGAGTGGGGAAGGCCTATTACTTCAAGGGCAACTTTTTCCATTTTGGGGTCTTTTAAACTGTCGGGCTGGATTTTTAGATGAGATTGTCTTCCTAAGCCTCTCCCCTTGGCTTCAGTTATGCATCATCTTTTGCCTGTTAGACATTCAAACTGGATCTCCTGGAGATAGCTCAAACTTAAAAATGCCAAATCTGAACCTCTTATCTTCCTCCCAAACCCTCTGTTCTTCCATTCCCCCTCCCTTCCTTCCTCCCTCCCTTCTTCCCTCCCTCCCTCCCTCCCTCC
>NW_027186349.1:9353631-9429012 GCF_028583685.1 Petaurus breviceps papuanus
TTCCTTCCTTCCTTCCTTCCTTCCTTCGTGTGTGTGTGTGTGTGTGTGTCTCTTTCTTTCTCATTTGGCTTCCCCACTACCCCCTCATCCCATACTATCCGTTCAGTTGCTAGATCTTGTTATATTTATCACAACATCATCTCCCACATTTAACTCCTCTTCACTCACACAGCTACCAGCTCCTCACCTCTTGCTTAAATTCTTGCAGTAATCCTTCTCATTGTTTATCCTTTCTGAAGTCCATCTTACATGTTACTTCATGTACTCACCACTGCCAAAGTAATTTTCCTTAAGTGTAGATCTGACCATAGGACTCAGGTCTCCTAAGCCATTACCTTTAATGACTTCCTGTTGCCTCTAGGATAAAATGGAGACTCCTCTGTTTAGCTTTTGAAAGCCCTTTACAACTTAACCCCAACTGATCTCTTTAGTAAAAGACATACTTAAATAGGACTTCTTTCTGTCCTCACTGGTGTCACCTCACATCTTCTCTGTCTTTTTATTGTCAACCCTGCATACCTGGGATATACTCCTTTCTTTCCTCTGCATTATAGACACCCCCCCCCCATTCCTTTAAAGTGCACCTTAAGCACTATATTATGAATGTGATCTTTCCCAACCTCTCTGATTGCTAGTGCCCTCTCTGCCAAGCTACCTGCCATGCTACCTTTTATTTAACTATGTTGTATATATTCGCTTTGTGACCCTGAGCAAGTCACTTGAGTTCTGTTTGTCTCAATTTCCTTAACTGTCAAAAATGGGGATAATAATAGTACTTATCTTGTAGGGCTGTTGTGAGTATCAAATGAGGTAATATTTGTAAAACACCATCATACTTCCTGGCACATAATAAGTCCTATATAAATACTTATTTCTTTCCTCCTCTGTGTGTATATATATATATATATATATATACATGCATCATAGCATACATAGGTCTCCTCCATTAGAATGCAAACTCCCTGTTGGTGGAGTTGTGAAATGATTCAGTCATTCTGTGGAACAGTTTGGAACTATGCCCAAAGGGCTATAAAAGCATGCATACCCTTTGACCTAGCAATACTGCTAGTAGGTCTATATCCCAAAAGAGATTTTAAAAACAAGGAATAGGACCTACATATACAAAAATATTTATAGCAGCTTTTCTCTTGTGACAGAGAAAACTGAAGGGATGCCCATCAGTTGGGGAATGACTGAACAAATTGTGGTATGTGATTGTGATGGAATACTGTTGTGCAGGATGCTCTCAGAAAAACCTGGAAAGACTTGCATGAGCTGATGCAAATTGAAATGTACTGTGTACAAAATAACAGCAATAATGTAAGATGACCATCTGTGAATGACTTGGCTATTCTTAGCAATACAGTGATCCAAGACAACTCTGAAGGACTTAAGATGAAAAATGCTATCAATACTGATAGAAAGAATTGATGGTGTCTGAATACAAATTGAAACATACTCTTTAAACTTTATTTTTCTTGAGGGTTTTTTTTTTGGTCTTTGTTTTCTTTCACAATATGACTGTTATGGAAATGTTTTGCATGACTACACATAAATAACCTATACCGATTTGCTTGCCTTCTCAATGAGGAAGGGGTAAGGAAAGAGGGAGAGAATTTGAAACTCAGAGTTTTAAAAATGAGTGTTAAAATTTGTTTTTACATGTAACGGGAAAAATAAAGTAATAAATATTAAAACATATTTAGAAAGCAAAAGAAAAATAATGTAAACTACTTTTGGTAGCTATCATTTCATCCTCTGTACTCGTCCTTAGCTAGCACAATTCTTGGCACATAATAAATATGCTTATTCATTGATTAATTCACTATGCCTCTTTGCAACTTCTGCCTATTGCTCCTAATAATGAAGCACAGAACAAGCCTAATTCTAATACCTTATATGAATGTGAGCCCATCAAATGCTTGAAGATAACTCCCATGTTCCCAGTAAGTGTTCTTTTTTTCCAGGCTAAACATCGCTCTTTCTTCATTCGGTTTTCATATGGCATAATCGCAAGGAGTTTTACTGCCCTGGTTACCTTCCTCTGGATATTTCACAATTTATTAATATCTTTACTCAAACAAGTTACAGAAATGAACACAGTACTCGAAATATGGCCTGAGCAGGGTGTAATATGTCAGAACGATTTTCCACTTCTGGACAGGATAGCTCTCTTAATGGGTGCTTGAAAGTGCATTTGGGCATTCCCCCCCATAACTCATTGTTGAGTCATAAGACTTTATGCTTAAAACCCTCAAATATTTTTCAAATAAAACTTCTGTCTATCCATGCCTTCTCTATCTTATATTGGAAGTTATTTTTTTTAAATCAAGTAGAAGACTTTAATATTTATGCTTATTAAATTTTATTTTATTAGATTTGTTCTATTCTTTCAAGAACTTAATGATTTTAACTCATCCAGTTATCCCTTGGAGTTTTGAATTAGCAGACATCTATGCCTCTTATGTTCTACTTCAGTTTTCCTATTTACCAAAGCACACCATTACTCTTTTATTTTCATATATGTAGGACCTCACGAAGTCCCCCTTCTCTCATTGGTAAGTTCCTCCTGGGGCCTCCATTTTGTGAAGGGGCCCCAGGCCAGCTTGTTTTCATTCCCTTTTCAGCCATGTTTCTGACTTTCTGGATTTTGAAATCATGCTTCCATTGAGGTCCCAACAAGGAACTTTTTGTAAGAGATTTTGCATTTAAAGAAAAATCAAGGGGACAATAGAATCACATTTTTCTTTTTAGTGAGGTACCTCCAGAGAATAACAAATCAAGTTGCCTAAATTGGTGAAAAGTGAAAAGCAGGAACTTTGATTGGGACTTGATACTTTAGCTTCTAATTTATGGCAACCATTCAATAATACAAATCTCAATTCTTTAAAAAGAAAAGGCCATTTTTATTAAAGAGGCATACATACATACATACGCCAACACATTTTTGAAAGAGGTGTTTTATCTGGCTTAAAAGTTCTGTGGCAACATGAGCTAGTAGAGACGGGAAATCATGCACATTAAAATCTTATTGGAGTGGTCATGGCTTAATTGCTTCCAAGTCCAGAACATATTTCAAGGCAGTGATTGAGTAAACTATATTTTGCCTTTATTTCTGCGCAGACACATGGTGTTTCTTTAAATGATGTTCATTGAAAATAGAATGGTGTCTCATCTTCTGTTGACCAGCTTGCATCACAGGCTTCATTAATTGGGTTTTTGTCCTGTTTGCTTCACCTATGAGTCATTGCCTTTTATTCTGGACCAGGCCTAACTCAGTACAGTCTAGTAATTCAGGCTCAGAGTTAGAATGCAGTGAGGCACTGGAAGTCGACAAATGCAAAACAAAACAAAAAAAGAAAATCCAACTACTTTTATTTGTGATAAGATTAGAAGGGATATAATTTCTAATTAAATTAAATCATTACTCCCCTGCCTGTATATTCACACAGCAATGTGCAACACTTTCAGCAATGTGTAACACTTAGCCAGGAAGGCACAACCACAGGACATTTGTAATTCTGCTAAAACCTTCAGAGCACTGACTCCATAGAGGCTTAGCTTTCATATCCCTTTATAGACCTATAGATCAACAGAGTCTGAGGACAGCCCCTTTGCTTCCTTAAAGAGAAGCCACTCCAGTTTATGCAAAACAGGTATTGTGCCAACCATACCTTTTATATATTTCACATGAAGCTTATGAGCCCCAGTAACCTAATATTTTTAATATGACTTAACCTGCTTAGCTAGGTGAAACTGGGGAGGGAGAGAGGGAAGGAATAAGCATTTATACATTGCTTAATACTTGATACACTGTGCAAAGCTCTTTGTCCTATGTATTATCTCATTTGGTCCTTACAACAACCCTAACAGATAGGTGCTGTTACTTAATAGTTGAGGAAACTTGAGGCAATCAGAGTGACTTGCCCAGGGTCAAATAGCTAGGAATTATTTGAGGCTGGATTTGAGTTTAGGTCTTCCTTATACTAGGCCTGGAGCTCTATCCATTGTGCCACTTAGCTCACATATTACTTGGATATGTAAGAACATAATTCACTAATATTCAACAATAGATATTTCTGCTATTAAATTATTATGTAAACAGAGGTATCAGTAGTCATTGATTAGGTGATTTGGTTAAGGCTGATGGGGTTATTTCATATATCCAAATCTTATTTTATGCAGCAAACACTGTGAGGTTTATTTGGAAACCACCAAACTGGTGTTGGGATTTTTTGACCTCTGGGAATGTCATATAGCTCCACAGACTATGATTGATAAAAGTTTATCTGGACTTATTCAGATAATGGATGAGTGTTAGCCAGACATTTTACTGTATGATAAGAGAAAATTGATTATGCCTCTTACCTGGGAAGAAAAGACAACTCTGTAGAACTAGTGCTGGGAAAAAACTTTAAAGCTTTAATGATTACAAAGTAACAGAATAGATACCTAGCTTGAAACCAGAAATAAGAGGGTGATGTTTGAGCATAGACAAAGGTATAACTACAAATGTCTTTGAAAAAATAATAATGAACAAGTAATAGGTTACAAATGCCTGGTTTATGGCTGGTAGTAACAAGGACCAACATGGTCAACTCCAGGTAAGGTGAAGGAATATTTATAAAATACTTTTGTAGGAAGCATCATAATAAGCTTACTCTTTCAACGAAGAAAAATGTTTATTGAAATTTTAAGCATTAGAATCTATAAAGGTGATGGTACTAGTAGTAAGAATATGTGCTGACATGGTATGATAAGAAGTTAATTAACTGAAATAATTTTACTATCTGGTGTTTTTAATTTTTAATTGTCTATACTAGAAGTGATAGAGGAAATGGGTTTTTGTTGATGGCTGAGGTTCTGTCTCCAGGAGCAAAGCAGTGGATATGAATGGAACCATGTGGTCATGGTCCATCCATTCCTGGTAAGTGTGGAAACGTAGGCTTATTATTTCATTGACACAAAAAGAAAGTATTACTACAATAGATTATCACATAGTTTTGTAGAATTGAATATCTATGAATTAAAAACAACTTAAGAACTATAGTCAGATATATTGCTTTCTTAGAGGAAAGGAATAAATGAGCATATCTACTCCTTTTGCTATATAATACTCATGCATCATAGTCTATTGTACTTATATAAACATATTGAGGCAGCTAGTTGCTATGGTAGCTAGAGGACTGGATTTGGAATGAGGAAGAATTGAGTTTAAATCCTGCCCCCAAGCATTGTGTGGCTCTAGGAAAGTCACTTAACCTTTTCCAGCCTTGATTTCTTCATCTGTAAAATGGGGACAGTATCACTTACCCCATAGTGTTCTTGTGAAAATCAAAATGAGGGCTTTGCAAATTGGTGATGTAAAAATATTGGTAATTTTCATCATCATCATCATCATCATCATCATCATCATCATCATCGATACTACTTCCAGAATGTATGAGGTGTCAAGCAGAACTAGCACCTCTGGTGTGAGGGTGCCCTGAGCCCTTTTCAGGGCTGCTCATCCACCTTTGGTGTCCAGTTGGCACTCTACTCTCACCCGTGACTCCAAGAAGCTGTAGCACACGTAGTAGCCAAACTATGATAAACCATCTCGACAGATGGGCTAAACCAGGTTGAGGGCAACCAATGGATGGGCCTTAAAACCCATCGTTTAGTTGTGGGGGGGGGGCGGTGTTCAAGCATGTGAAGACTTGAATGGGCGGATGAGAACAATTTGTTCCAGCATCCATGAAGGTGCTGTGGAGCACTTAGAGCTTGGTCATATCCTGGGTCATCACTAGTCATCATAATTTTGTGTAACTCTGACTCACTTAAATCCAATTCACATGCCAGTCAGGACATCATCCCATGATGTCATTGGTCCTCTTTGAAAATAACAGACAAACAACAACAACATTGATACTTCCAGAGTCCAAATTTTCAGTAGGTAGGGTACTTTTCCCAGTGATGTAGATTAAAGATGCTTCAGAAGTGGGGAGGGGTCTTCATGAGTTGCTGTGGTCAAAAATATTGATCCCTTAGTAACCTGTTGCTGATGGGACCTTACAATACAGCAAAACTGTCCTACTTCCAAGATAGTAAGTGTGTACTGCTGTATAATCAGCAGACGGTGTTCTTTTTACTTTGAGACAATCTTTGAAAAAGTTTTGCTCAGTAAATTAATAATGGAGACAGCATTGCTCAATCTTAGGAGGAAAGATTCAGAATGGAAAAGATTACAGAGTTCATCTGTCTAGACCAGGGCCTCTTCATTTTACAGATGGAGAAAATGTGAACTCTGATCATTTAAGCCACTTGTTTAAGGTCACAGAGGAGAGGAAGAGAGGAAAGGGTAAAAGCAGAGATCTTCTGATTGTACATCTATCCATGATACATTCCAGTGTGCCTCTCGTGTTGGGTTCTTTAAGAGAAACAACTCTGGAAGTCTCCATTTAAATTTAAACAGAAAAACTGGGAAGGTAATTATGTATGAGTCTTATCTATACATAAAAACAGGTCCAAAAAAGAACACCAGTTGTCAACATTAGATTTCTATAATTATGCTGTATATATTTGAAAGTCATAAATTGAATTTCTCTCCAATGGTTAATAATTCAGACTTTTTCAATGGCCCAGACTATCTTTTGTTAGTTGGAATTAACTAGCTTTTATATTCCATTTAAATATTAATTGAAACAATGGTAAGCTAATTTTATATAAGCCTTATCTATACAACCAAACAAGTCCAAGAAGGAACAGCACTTAGCAACACATTATTTCTCTTGTTATGCTACAAATATTTGAAAGTAAAACAACAACAACAACAACAAAAAACTGAATTTCTTTCCAGTGGAAAATAATTCATAATTCAGATTTTTTCAGTGATTCAGTCCATCTTTCCCCCAATTAGTCCACATTAATAAGCTTTTATAGTGTCATCTTCAAGAAACAGACTTCTATTGTTGAAACCTTTTCCTTCATACTAGATATCCCTACCTTTTGTGGGAATTTACTTATCTGTCATAGTTTAGTATTTCTACTGGCTACTCAGAATGTTTTGCCTCATTATGGTGTTGCCATGACCTTGGGTTTTCAAAAGCTATGCCAACTTAGTGCAAGTTTTGGCACTTTCTACATTGGAAAGGTATTGAGGTACCACTGGAAAGGTCCCAACAATGAATTATATTTACTTTCTGAGGACCAGCCTAACCACATAGGCTTATCACAAGTCTTCTGGACAGCTGGTGACAACTTCTTTTTCCATGGCAATCTATGCAAAAAAAATTGTAAGTTGACTTATGCCAGGATAATGACAGAATGGTAGAAAAAGATGCAGAGGTTGCTAAGAAAAATAGTTTTTAAAGCTTTCATACCAAGGATTTCTCTGTCATGGGCCCCGTTAGCAGCCTGGTAAAGTCTATGGAGAACCCTGCTTCTCAAAATAACTTTTTAAAATATGCAAAATAAAATTCATAGGATTACATAAAAAAAGTTAATGAACCCCAGGTTAAGAATTGCTACTCTACATAAACATTAACATAATGATTGGTATTTTCCCTGTAAAATGCAGTGACAAACTACTAGTCGGCATGTTGCTGGAAAAACTGAATCATTTCAATAGACAATTTGCAGCTAAACTGAAGCATGCTTCCTAGAGCCTCCTTGGAGAGTAAAATAAAAGAGTAGGCTAAATTGTCCTTAATGCTTTTCCCAAAGGCAAGAGAAACATCATTTCATGGGGACATTTGGTCATCTCCTACTATAATTCTCTGAATAAGCATTTGTCAAAAAGGCTGCAGTGAAGATACTTGCAACTGACATACCAACAAGAAGAGGGTGAAGAAGCAGGTTTTATGATGGACCCTTCAACTTCAATCAGCACACATTTTATACACAGTGATTTTAAATGCAAGGTAGGAAACATGTTCAGAGGTCAGAGTTATGGAAAATGAGAGTCAGAGAAATGAGAGTCATTCGGAGCCTTACATTCAAATACAACTGATATTTTCTTCAAGAAGAGTTGGTACCCATTGGGCATGGCAGATTCCTAATAATATCTCCTTCCAAATAAAATTGATTCTGTTCTTACAGGCAAGAAATAGCTAGTTACTGAAGTGGGAGCCATTTTTAAACAACTCTCTGATTGTATAGTCAGATTATTGCTAGAACAGGGCTAAAAAAAATTTAAAGCTTATTTTTAATGGTACTTTCTTTTCTCAGTAAAATTACTGTTTAGCAAGAGTAGTATGATTGAATATGTTTAATACTTTGGTACAGTGATTCTAAGGTCTAGTTCTAAGTTTATAGTTATGTTTAGTTTTAATTGTTGTCATAGTCCAGAAGATACCACAGTGTAGATCCAAATGGAAGTAAATACTTCATTGACTGTAGTTATTAAATCATATACTCATTTTAAAAATCTTATCCATTAAATATGCAAAGGTCTTTGTTGAAATTTCTGTCTTCCTGGTGACACCTGTTTTTGCAAATTGTTTGAAAGTGTTACATTTTTACGTGTGTGTGTGTGTGTGTGTGTGTGTGTGTGTGTGTGTGTGTGTGGGGCTGCTTTTTGGAGAGCAGAAGGTAGGGCAATTGGGTTTGTGACTTGCCCAAGGTCACATGGCTTGTAAGTGTTAAGTGTCTGAGGCTGGATTTGAACTCAGGTCCTCCTGAGTCCAGGGCTGGTGCTGTATTCACTGAGCCACCTAGCCACCCCAACATTTCTATATTTATTAGTTTGTCATTGTTTTTACTGTAAAATGTAACTGATAGTTTGTAAAAAGAATAGAATGATCAGCTCTGCCATTTTCTTGTTGTTGCTCAATTGTGTAGTTTGTATCAAATGCAAATTTGACCTTGAAATTAAAGTTATTGCTTAATAATGACAGTGGCTAAAAGTTATGTAATGTATTTTATACGCCTTAGCTCAACTTTGTACTGCAGGTCTGTAAGTTAGGTAGCACAATCATTATCCCCATTCTACATGTGGGAAAACTAAGGCATGAAGCGATTAAGGTGACTTGCTAAAAATCATACAGCTAGTAAGTGATTCAGTTGAAATGCTAGCCTTGATCTTTCATTTTCACAATTTAGTGTTTTCTTCTAGAACTTTAATTTTTATTACTCAGTAAAAATGATAAACTATTAATTCTTCACCTTTTTTAAAGCCATATTTAGGATCATCCTTGGCTATCCCAGTGGATAAAAGCATCTTAATATTTTGGGGTTTTTTCATTTATGCTTATTTATGGCCATATATATTTCTTTGGATAAAAGTAGCATTCTACATGACCATTTGTATTTTTATACTTCAGAAATGTTATATAGCAAAATTATTGAGTACCTACTATTGCAATGTACTTTGGCAGGTGTTCAGGATATTAAAAAGGATAAGATGAAGTTCTTGTTCTTACACACAAAAAGTAGAATTTAAATATTAAGAAAGGTCACAGGGGCGGCCAGGTGGTGCAGTGAGTAAGAGCACTGGCCTCAGAGTCGGGAGACCTGGGATCAAATCCTGGCTCAGATACTTAGCACCACACCCAGAAATAACTGGCCATGTAACCTTGAGCAAGTTACTTAACCCCAATTGCTTATGAAAAAAGGTCACCAAAAAAAGAGCATGAGATCAGGGAAAACTTCATGGGGAAAATGCTATTTTACCTGGGCCCTTATGGAAAGGTGGGACTTAAAAAACAACCATAAAAGGAGGGAAAACAATTATAGGGGCATGAAGTGTTTTAATGCCTATAGACCTACAATTTATGTAGTCAGTGGAATATACATTTCATACTACTAAATACATAAAAAAATATATATTTTGGGGTCTAATTTAAACAGAAGGATCCACATCCCAGGCAAGATGCTTCTAAGGGCTTATGCCCCCAGAAGAAAACTCATTTCACAGAAAGGTTTTTGTTATTTAAATTCTCCTTAGGGAACTTGGATTACATAAGTTTGGAAAGGGAAAAAAATACATCTGATATTATTCTTGGGGGAAAAAATAGAATCCTTTTCCCCCCACAGAGACAATGATTGAAGACAAACCTTGGTATTCAAAAATGGAAACAGGCATTTAATCATCGGAATACCTCCAGTAGGAACTTGTCCCATTATGATGGTGGAATTTAAATTGTTCATGCCTTAGGCTTATTACAATCCAGTTATTAAAACTTCAATGAAATCAGACATTAAAATGACTTCCATTTGGCCTCTGTTCACAAAAGCTTAAAGAATTGCAACTGGAATCATATAAAAACTGATGTTAAGTTTGGTTTCAATATAATAGGTTGTCTAGGGTCTATGCTTGGTTATCTGTATGTTCCCTGGGAAGGGCTAGAATTGATTCATCTAAGGAAGAGGAAAAGTTCATAAATAGCTGAAGTTCATAAAGAGCTTAGCTCCAATTAGTCTGAAACAATATAAAAAGAGACCCTGGAAATAGTTCAGTTTCAGCTGAGATGTTGATTTACTACTTAAAGGAATATGGCCCTTGTCAGACCTAAGCAAGAACAGACTAAGTGGCGTCTTCTATTCCCTCTTCAGGCCCTAGAGAAGATGTTGCACATTTGGCATATGTTGTCTGAGAAAGTGAAGGCTTAGAGTTGAGTGCTGTGTAATTTCTTAATCTTGTGTTTGTTTGTATAATCCTTTGGTTGACATATCTCATTCTGCTCTGTCATGGCTGTGATCTGTGTGTCTGTATATAGACATGTATCTCTGTCTCCCAGTTGCACGTAAAAACACCACGTTTATTCAGGTACATATGTACATAACACACAGAAGTATTTGCTATGTGCTTGCCATGGGCATATTAGTGCCAGTAAGTTAAAAAATATTTCAACACATCGTACTAAGAAATTCTGAAGTCAGTAATTTGAGATTGACTGACCTTTCTAAGAAAAATTTGACAGGACTTTGCCTTAACAGATGTCTACTATCAACAGAGCACATGAGATCATTAGTCATTTCCAGAGAATGAAAAGTCCTGCTAAATCTCTAGGCCAAAACATATATATGAATGTGATGAATTGGAGCATCTGCTTGTCACAGTTGCTAGGTGATAGTTGATGTGTTAACCTTCTCTTTAAGAAATATTCATAGGATTATATAAGTTGGAGCAGAAAGAGATCTTAGGTCATTTAGTTCAATACCTTTATTTTATAGATGAATAAACTAAGGCCTACAGAGAAAGAATGTCACATAATATGCTGTGAATGAAATATGATTTTAAAATATATTAACTGTTGCCTAGGACTATTGTAGGTACTTAATAAATGTTGAATTAGAATTTCAGTGTTTAATTTTAAACCTGTAGATATAAAAAGAAATGTTGATGCACTAGAGCCCTTATTTCTAGAGTTTTTTTTTTTTTTTACATTTAATTTAAACGGACATTAAGAACATGCACTAGAGGGAAAATTCTGAGCTTTTATAAATGGGCCAGAAAGTCATGGGTATTTTTGAACTGTATCCTCATTCAGTAAAGCACTATAGTCCTGGAAAATCTTAACCAACACAACCAGAAAGTTTTTTCCAGAGCTCATTTAAAAGTAAGGCCTTGTTTCAGTCTTTATGTTAATTTTATTTAGTATTGTTTTCCAGTCTGTTTCTCTGTTAAATCCCAAATTGCAATACTGTATTTGTGGGGGTTTTTTGCACCAAATAGAGAAATAAAGTATTAAGATCTGAGTTTTGCCCAAAGAGATCCTCTGCGAAGTGCAGGTTTCTGGTTTAGGATGCCTATTTCCAAGAGGACATGTCCTGTTATTGAATATAATTGTACCACTCTCATCTTGGATGAGACCTTTCATTTTAAATGAAAATAGAATTCAGAATTATTCAGGTATTGTTAAATAAGGCTTTTGAAGTTAGAGCAACAATTTTCATTGCATTTCAATTTTTTTCTTAGATCATTGCATTTCTAAGAATACCTAAGTCCTTCATAGTTGATAATTGTATAATATTACTCTTACTTTATACAATATTCTCCAAGTTCTGCTAACTTCATTTTACATGAATTCTTATGTCTTCCCAGATTTTTCTGAAAGCATCCTGCATATTCCTTATAGCAAAATATTATTCCACTGCATTCATATACCACAATTTGTTCAGCTGTTCTTCAATTGATGGGCATCCCCTCAGTTTCCAATTTTTTGCCACCACAAAGAGTGACTACAAATATATTTATACATATAAGTGCTTTTCTCTTTTCTTTGATCTCAAGAATTATAGACTTAGTCTTAATATAGCTGAGTCAAAGGATATACAAAGTTTAATAGCCCTTTGGGCATAGTTCTAAATTGCTCTCCAAAATGATTTATATCAGTTCACTACTCGATCTAACAGTGCATTAGTGTCCCAGCTTTTCCACATCCCCTCCATCATTTGTTGCTTTCCTTTTCTGACATATTAGGGAATCTGATATGTATGAGATGTTACTTCAGAGTTGTTTTAATTCACTTTAATCAGTAATTTAGAGTATTTTTTACAGTATCACTATAGTTAGTTTTTATTTCTTCATCTGAAAACTGCCTGTTTGTATTCATATAGATTTGACTCAGTTCTCTATGTATTTGAGAAATGAGGCTTTTATCAGAAAAACTTTCCATGGGAAAAAAAATTTCCCTTGTTTACCACTTTCCTTCTAATCTTGGCTGCATTGGATTTGTTTAGGCAAAACCCTTTTAACCTAATCACAGTTATCCATTTTACGTCCGTTAATGCTCTCTATCTTTTGTTTAGTCATAAATTGTTCTCTTATCTATAGATCAGACACACTATTCCATACTCCCCTAATTTTCTTATTGGTATCAACCTTTACATCTAAATCATGTACTCATTTTGACCTTATCTTGGTTTACTGTGTGAGATATTGGTCTATACCTAGTTTCTGCCAAACTGCTTTGCATTTTTCCCAGAAGTGAGTTCTTGTCCAGAAAGCTTGGCTATTTGCATTTATCAAACACTAAATTTTGTGGTCATTTACTTACTACTGTGTATTGTGCTCCTAATCCATCCCACTGAACTGCTGCTCTATTTCTTAGCCAGTTCTAGGTTGTTTTGATAATTATTGCTTTATATTACAGTTTGAGATCTGGTACTACTAGACCATGTTCCTTCATATTTTTTTGTCATTGATTTTCTTGACCTTTTCTTCTTCCAGATGAATTTTGTTACTGCTTTCTCCTAATGATATAAAATAATTTTGTGGTAGCTTGATTGGTATCGTACTGAATAAGTAAATTAATTAGGTAGAATTGTCATTTATATTGTATTGGCTCTGCCTGTCCATGAACAATTAATATTTCTCTAATTGTTTAGATCTGAACATTTGTGTGAAAAGTTTCAAATAACTGTGTTCACATAGTTCCTGTGTTTGTCTTGGGGAAAGACTCCTAAGAATTTTATGTTGTCTATAGTTATTTTAAATGAAAATTTTCTTTATGTCTCTTGATGCTGGACTTTGTTGGTAATATGTAGAAATGTTGATGATTTATGTGGATTTATTTTCTGCTCTGCAACTTTGCTGAAGTTTTAAATTGTTTCAACTAGTTTTTTAGTTATTTCCCTAGTATACCATTATATCATCTTCATATAAAGTAATAGTTTGTTTCCTCATTGCCTATTCCAATTCCTCAGCATTTCTAGTATAATATTGAATAATAATGAGCATCCTTGCTTCACCCCTGGTCTTACTGGGAAGGCTTCTACCTTATTCCCATTACAAATTATGCTTGCTGATGGTTTGAGGCAGATAATATCTATTTTAAAAAAGCTCCATTTAATGCTATGCTTTCTCATGTTTTTAATAGGAATGGGTGTTGCATTTTGTCAGAAGCTTTTTCTGCATCTGTTCAGATAATCATATGGTTTTTGTTGTTTTTGTGATTGATGCGGTCAATTATATTGATAGTTTTCCTAATATTGAATCAACCCTGCATTCCTGGTATAAATCCCACTTGGTCATAATATATTATATTTGTGATATGTGGCTGTTATCTCCTTGCTAATATTTTATTTAATTTTTTGCATCAATATTCATTAGGGAAATTGGTCTATAGTTTTCTTTCCCTGTTTTTACTCTTCCTGATTTTTAGGGATCAGGATTATAAAGAAATTTGGTAGGACTCTTTCTTTGCCAATTTTCCCAAATATAGATGGGAATTAATTTTTCTCTAGGTATTTGGTAGAATTTACTTGTGATAGTCCATCTGGTCCTGGGAATTTTTTCTTGGAGAGCTTATTGATGGCTTGTTCAATTTCTTTTTCTAAGATAGAGTATTCCTCTTCTGTTAATCTGGGCAATTTGTACTTTTGTAAATATTAATCCATTTCACTTATACTTTTGAAATTATTGATAGATAATTGGGCAAAATAATTCCTAATAATTTCTTTAATTTACTCCTAATTTGGTGTTGAATTTGCCCTTTTTATTTTTGATAACATTAATTTGGATTTCTTTTTTTATTATCAAATTAAACAATGGTTTATCTATTTTATTGTTTTTCCATAAGGTAAGGAGATAAAACCAGCCCCTAGTTTTACTTATTAGTTCAATGGCTTTCTTACTTTCAGTTTATTAATCAATCTCTCCTTTGATTGTCAGGATTTCCAATTTCTTATTCAATTGGGGATTTTTAATTCTTTTTCTAGTTTTTAATTTAAATTACATGCCCGATTCATTGATCTTCTCTCTCTCTGTTTTATTGACGTAAGTGTTTAGAGATATAATTTTTCCTCTAAGTACTACTTTGGCTGCACCCCATAAATTTTGGTATGTTGTTTCATTGTTATTCTCTTTAATGAAATTATTGATTATTTCTCTGATTTTTTTCTTTGATCCATTCATTCTTTAGAATTACATTATTTAGTTTCCAATTAATTTTTAATCTTTATTTCCATGACTTTTTGTTGAATGTAACTTTTATTGAATTATAATCTGAAGGGGATGTATATAATAGTTCTGCTTTACTGCATTTGATTGTGAGTTTTTTTATGGCTTTTTTGTAAAGGTTTTTGTAAAGGTGCCATATACAGCTGAGAAAAAGGTATATTCCTTTCTATTCCCATTCAGTTTTCTCTAGAGGTTTGTGATATCTAACTAATCTAAAATTCTCTTTATCTCTTTAACTTATTTCTTTTGTAATTTTTATCTTGTTCTGAGAGGTGAAAGTTTAGGTCCCCCACTAGCATAGTTTTACTGTCTATTTCCTCCTGTAACTCATTAAACTTCAAGAATTTGGATATTATATCATTTGGTGTTGTGTATATGTGTGTGTGTATTTATATATATATATATGTTTACTAACTGAAATTAATTTTGTCTATGGTACCTTTTAGCAAAATGGGTTTTGCCTGGTTATCTCTTTTAATTACATCTGTTTTTGCTTTTGTTTTGTCTGAGATCATGATTGCTAATTCTGCTTTTTTCTTTTTTTCACTTCAACTGAAGAATTAATAGATTCTGCTCTTTTGTTTCATTTTTACTTTATGTTCTCTGTTTCAAGTGTGTTTCTTTTTAACATCTTATTTTTGGGTTCTGATTTTTTATTTATTCTGCTATCTGCTTCCATTATGTGGGTAAGTCCATTCCCTTCACATTCACAGTTATGATTACTTACTGTGTATTTCCCTCCTTCCTGTTTTTCTCCTGTTAATCCTTCTCTCTCTCTTTTTACCCTACTCCCCTATGAGCTACCCTAAGCACTCTTCTCTACTCTGGAACCATGACCAGGCCCTGCTCCCCAGTGACCACTCTTCTTCACTCCAGGACTGTGACCCAGAATAGCGTATGGGCATTACAAAAGGGTCTTGCTCCCAAATGGTCACCTGTCATCTCTTCTTGACCAATTTTCTGACCCCCCCATACTCTTTGTGGTCTGAGAACTCCCCACGCTGCTGTTATTATAGTTGCCTGCTGCCGATAGCTTGTACTGCACTACGCTCTGGGCCCAACCATGACCCCACCACCCTGCTGAGACGGACCTTTGTCACCACTTAACTTTTCTTGGGCTGGAAAATTGTTTCATTCTGCTGCTCCAGAATTTGATTTGAAGTATCATTTTTAAGTTGTTTGAAGGGGAATTTGGGAAAGTTCAGGTGAATTCCTGTCCTTACTCTGCCATTCCCCCCACAGTGAGTTTTGAACTTGGGTCTTTTGACTCCAGGTCCAGCCTTCTCTCTGTTCCTCCATGCTGTGCTGTCTCAGATTCTTGTCCAACTGACATTATACAATAGGTGTTCTTAGCGTTTTCATTGTCAGTCTGATGACTCCTAAGCCTATGTACCTCTTCTCTGGAATAATGTAGGTTGGAGCCTAATTGGTAGAGGGTTTTAAATACTAGCCTGATATTATTATGGATAGATTGATTTAATGCACTTTGTATTTTATGAAACTTTATTTTTTTTCTAAATTTACTTTTCTGAAACCACTGAAGTTATTCAGACCTACTATTAAAAGTATGACATTTTCAGCTTTCCTGCCACTTGAGCCCCACAAAACATTGTCTTCCTTTGTCCTAAGTAAACCTAGCTCTCAGGAAGGAAGACTGTTAAAGCACACCCCTAAATCTCTTAATATCCTTGCCCTTATAACTTCAGCTGAACTATGGAGATCTATGACTAGTCCAGAAACAGTTCCTCTTTAAAAAAAAAAAAAAAGATGAGTGCGGGTAGACCTGTTTTGTTTATAGTAGGTCCTCTGACTCATGTCCTATACATCCTCCATAGTATTCCTTGGTTTACTGCCAAGCTTCATCATAATATTAATCCAGGACTGCAGAGTTTGTACAAGGAAAGACAAAGCTAGAGGGATTCTCTAGATTCTCAGAAAACTCAAATCTGTTGTATTTGACCATGATGCCTTGTGGCTAGTGGGGATATAATGGGATTATAATCTCATAGAATTTCAGTGAAATTATAATATTTGAATAAAGCTCTTGGTCAGCTTTTGAGAAGAAAAAAAATAACCATAGCCCAACACAATTTATTTTGATTGGGAAAATAATTATTGTTGCTCCCAAGTCCAGGAATTTTTAAACTGTCAAAAATTTTAAAAAAGCAACCTGAATGTTTATATGTAGAACTGGCTGGTAGCTATTTTAACAGTTTTCTCACTCTGGTTTTTTTTTAATTCCCACTCTGTTTTAATTTTTTTTAAGGCTGGTCCTTGTTTATTGATTTGTGAAATTATTAGTCATTTGTAGGGTGGATAGACTGTATGAGGATTTTTTTATTGAGAGTCTTGAATATTTTTGCTATACATACTTCCATAAGTCCAAAGAGCATTGACTGAAGAGGTTTTTTTCCCCATTTAGGATGATCAGGTTTTGTCTAGCATTTAGAATAGCTTCTACTTCCCCTCAGTATCCCTACACCGCAACATTCACATTAGCTTAGATAGGATGGGTCCAGTTAAAGAAAAATTTCAGTCTGCTTTTAAAGAGCACCTGGGTGGCACATTTCTCAGGATTGTAGATCCCCCTAATGGAGGACATTGTGTGTTGCAGTCCAAAGAATGCACTGAGTATATAATTTTGATTTTGTTACCAATTTGAAAGGTGCTTAAAAATTCTAAACTGAAATTGATAATTATATCTTCCCATTTTAACCCACAGTATAAATATTAGTTTAAAATATGATTTTTGCTATAATAACCTGTGTAAAGTATAATTAGAATTTCTAAAAAAAATGAATAGAGATATATTGTTACCATTTTAACCCAAATTAGAAATATTCTTTTAAAAATTCCAACTAGAAAAAAATTCATTTAATAAGGAAAAAGAGAATCTTCCTGAAGATTCAGTGAATTCTCTAGATGAGAAAGAAAAATGATTACAAATTATTCAGTTCCCTGTATGAATGTTAAAAAAAAAAAACAAACCCTAACATATCTCTGTTAACACTGGCACCTGAATATGTTTGAGATGTTTTTTAAAAAAAAAAAAATATATATATATATATATATGTTATCTTCAAAGTTAATTTGTTCATAGTCCAGTGAATGATTTATCATACTAAGAACAATTTGAGGAACTAGAATGGATCTTAGTTCAGCTACCTCCTTTTCTACCTGAGGAAGTGAGACACCCAAAGAGATAAAGGGATTCATCCACAGTCACATACCTATTTAGGTGCAGCGCCCTGAAGAGAATGCGGGACTCATGACTGAATGTTCAGGCTAGCATTTTTTCTACATGCCACAGTCACATGCTAAACAGCCCGTGCTTATTATAAAACCTATCAATATGAATCCAAACAGAAAGAAACTATCTACAGACATGGTGTAGTTTAATGTTAGCTTTTTTTTTTTTTAAAGCAATCGGTGTTAAGTAACTTGCTCAAGGTTACATGGCCAGTTATTTCTGGGTGTGGTGCTGAGTATCTGAGCCCGGATTGGATCTAGATCATCCCAATACTGGAGCCAGTGCTCTTACTTGCTGAGCCACCTGGCTGCCCCTAAGCAATTGGGGTTAAGTAACTTGCTCAAGGTTACTTAAGGTGCTCAGGTGTTTCTGGGTGGGTGCTAAGTGTCTGAGCCCCGGATTCGATCTCCAGGTCATCCCAACACTGGAGCCGGTGCTCTTACTCACTGTGCTACCTGGCCATCCCTAATGTTAGTTTTTAGCAGTATATTCTCAAGGGTTAGGTATAGATTTCATGTCTCTTGCTGGTATAGAAAAAAAATCCAATATTTTAAAATGTTATTTTTTGCTTCAGTATTCACAGGAATACAAGTTGGGTAGCTCTATAATTGAATAGTTTATACAAAGCTGAAGAGATAGAACCATGTTAGTTTTCTGCTTCAGAAAAAGAAGTCGGGGGCAGAGTCAAGATGGCTGAGTAGAAACAGGACTTCTGCACGGCTCTTGCTTCCACCTCCTCCAATTCATGTAAAAAATAACTCTAAACAAACTTTGAAGCTACAGAACCCACAAAATTACAGAGAGAAGCTAACTTCCCGCTGAAGATAGTCTGGCAGGCCAGCAGGAAGGGGCCATTGCAGTGCTCTGGGAGCTGACCTCAGTCCCATGTGAACCAGAGGTTTTAGCCTCAGGGTGGCCACAACCAGCTGCCTGCTGGACGGACTTCAGATCACCAGCAGCTATGTTGGTTTCCAGAATTATCAACCCATAGATGCTAAGGACAAAGTGAGAGATCAGTGCAGTGTGGACTTTGGGACCTGGGAGTTTGTGAGTGCGGTCCAGCCTTTACGCTCTGGAGGGAGAAGCAGCTGAGGTGCCCCCGCAGTGCAGCTGCCACAGTGTGGCTGCTTCAGAGCTCCTGGCCTGCAGATTGTAGGGGGACCAAGTGACCAGTCTGAGGGGTAATAACTCTTGCTTTTACCTGCTTGGGTTTGGATCACTATCTAGGGTGGAGGTCCTGGGGTATGTGATTAGTTTGCTAGAGCATGTGGAAGCTTCAGAGAGGGCACCCAACTAATAGCTCTAGCAGCTGAGAAACCCCAGTGATTGGGAAAAAGCTCCCCTCTCTGGTAGCAGAGTTCTGCTGTGCCAAAAAGCTCAAAAGTCAGGTGATAAGTGGCAGCATGAGCAAGCAAAGGAAGCAGAGCAATCTGACATTAGACTCCAATTTTGGGGACAAAAAGGATCAAATCATGGAACAGGAGGAAGACAATGAAGTCAGAACTCCTACACCAAAAGATTACAAGAAAAATATGAATTGGTTACAGGCCATAGAGGAGCTTAAGAAGGATTTTGAAAACCAAATAAGAGAAGTGGGGGAAAAATTGGGAAGAGAAATGAGAATGATACAAGAAATTCATGAAATGAGAGTCAACAACCTGACTGAAGAAAATAACACCTTAAAAAATAGACTAACTCATATGGCAAAAGAGGCTCAAAAATGCAATGAGGAGATGAATGCCTTAAAAAACCAAATTTGCCATATGGAAAAAGAATCTCAAAAAGCTCACTGAAGAGAATCATTCCTTCAGAATTAGATTGGAGCAAATGGAAGCTAGTGACTTTATGAGAAATCAAGATACTATTAAACAGTGCTTGCTTCGGCAGCACATATACTAAAATTGGAATGATACAGAGAAGATTAGCATGGCCCCTGTGCAAGGATGACACACAAATTCGTGAAGCGTTCTATATTAAAAAAAAAAGATACCATTAAACAGAAAATGATGTGCTTTACATCCAAGTGAATACACTTTGGGTTTGGCTTTTCTCTGCTTTGGTTTGTTGCATTGTTGTCTTGGATCAAATAATTACTCTGCCAAAGAATCTAAATACCTTAAAAAGTAGTTTTTTAGCAGTCAGAAAATTAACTTAAAGTCAGTAGCCAAATAATGGAATCTGGAATAAATGTTTATTGAATGAATAAATGACTATAACATGATGTTAAACAAATTCAATCCATATTTATTGAGTACAACTGGATATCTGTATGAATTTATGATTAAGCATATGATTGATTGCTAAGAATTTATTGCTTAGAAAGGCATATGTCATGAATGGTGCCACTAATGTCTTCATCAATAAACATTTGTTATACACCTACTAGGGTTTAAGGGCTAGATTTCTTTCTTAAGGACCATGCCTGAAACCCAGATTTCTCTTTGCTCTCATTGATAGGTCCCAGTCCTAGACTCACTTGCTAATTGTTGGGCCCTGATAGTTCAGAGTAATTGTAAATCCAATTGTTTCTGTTTTTAGCCTGAAACCTCAAGAGTATTCTCTTCCCAGATTGATTTTTTTAAACTAGGTAAAAGAGGTCTTTGCCTCATTTCTTACCTAGCCTTAATCACTGAGACCAGGGAAAGATCTTAGCTTTAAAAGTCCAAGGTCTCCCACCATATCTGGGGCCATCTTTAGTAATCCTGATCTATATCTTGCTATTGGACCCAGGTGACTCTGGAGGAGAGAGTATGGTTGGTGAGTTTGCACAGAGCTCTCTCACTTAAACCCAATTTACTTGCAAATCATGGCATCACCTTCCTGATGACATGGTCCTCTTTGAGGATAAAGGACAAATAACAACTACTACTTGACCCACACTGTTCTAAGCACTGGAGATCTTCTCCCCTCCCTCTCGCCTTCCCCTCCCCCCCCCTGCCAAAAAAGCAAAAGAACTATCATTGCACTCAAGGAGCTTGTAGTCTAATGGAGGAGGAAGCACACCAACAAGTATATACAAAGGAAGCCACAGGAAATAATGAACAGAGTGAAGGCATTGAAATTAAGAGGGTTTGGGAAAATCTTCCTGTAGAAGTTAGGAATTTATTTGGAACTTAAAGGAAAGCTGGGAGTCTAGTAGACTGAGCAGAGGAGGGAGAGCAAGGCAGGCCTAGAGTTCAGCCAGAGAAAATGCTGGAGTTGAAGGATGGAAGCTTTGTTCTTGGAACATCCAGGAGGCCAAGTGTCATTGGATCAAAGCATATAGGAACCGAATACACTGTAACGTGGTAGGAGTTAGGAATAATAAAACCCTACTCATAGGGAATAATAAAGAGAAAATTATCCATTTCCAAGATGATACATTATCTCCTAGAGGATTTTTGTTTGTGATGGAAGACAACATGATGTAACAGAAAGACCTAGATTCCAAATCGTACTACTAATACTAATCAGGGAGGCAGTGAGATACTGTAGAAGGTGTATAGAACATGCGTCAGAGGACTTGCCACAAATACTATTTCTGCTAATTATCATCTACGTGAAAAACATTTAGGAGTTTAGGTTAAATTACTTAAGAAGATCTCTTCCATCTCTGTGATGCTGTGTGCTATTACATCAGGTGATAAGTATCTTACGGTGGATTTCCTTAGTTGGAGATTTAGAATTGAAACGGACCTTACAGGTCATCCAAACCAACTCCTGCATTTTACAGAAAAGGAAAATGAGGTCCAGAGATGAAAAAGTGCATTGCCCAAAGTCCCTGGGAGAGTAATAGAACTGAAATATGAATCTGGAGTCTATGACTCTTCCCTTACATCACATTGTCTTTCTAATAAGTAAGTATCAGAGCCAGGACTGGAAGCCAGGTGTGAATTCCAGTCCTGGTTCTGCTATTTAATACTACTTGAATTGACTTTAGGCAAGTCATTTCATTATACAAATGTAGGCTATTACTCCTTTTCTCTTGGAGCTTTTCACACCAGTATGATCTTCCCCCACTCCGAAGTTCAACAACTGAGAGGAGCCTACTTCACTGTGCCTTATGTTTATGGTCATTTGTAAAGCTATCCTAATCTTATTCATAGAGACCTTCCTTTGAAGTATCTGATAAGAGTTTTATACATTCTCAGGTTTGGTTTTGGAGGAAGCTTCACATTCATGCATGACCAAATGAGGGGCTGAGATAATTTTCATCAGGATTCTTTGTGACTTATACTCCAGGAATGGGTACTTACATAACATTTTGCCTAATACTTTCAGCATCAGAGAAAGAAAACATTGTTACATCCTATGTAGCTATAGGCAGCAGTACTTCTTGAGGAAGTCAGCTGATCTCTCCTAATCTTAAACGAGTGAAGGCAAGAAAGCAGTAGACTAGGTAGGAAATACCATCCTAAAACTAAGCAGAAAAGTAATAATAAATATTGGAATACGTATTATTAAAGGCATTAATAACCTCTTACCTTTAGCTTTTGGAAGAATTTTGTCTTAGAAAAAAAGCTGCCGCAGCCTTTTAAAAAAAAGTATGTATATTTCAATATTCAATATATTTCAGTATTTAATATATTTATGCATATTTCTTTCTTTTTCTTTTTTTGCTTTTTAGAGGGCAGTTGGGGTTAAGTGACTTGCCCAAGATCACATGGCTAGTTTTTGTGTTAAGTGTCTGAGGCCACATTTGAACTCAGGTCCTCCCGACTCCAGGGCCAGTGTTGTATTCACTGTGCCACTTAGCTGCCCCTATTTATATATATATATGTATGTATGTATGTATATATATATTTCAGTCTCTTATGCTGTATGTCATCTTCCAGGGATGATGGGGAGGGAGCCATACCCCATATAAAAGATCTGTTTCCTATGGGTTAGTCCAATATTCACACAGGCTTCTTTCTCTTACTTAAATGTTTTCAGGAAAGGACTTTCTAGGAAAGCCTAGAATCTAATACGCTAAGCAACTATATGGGTCATGCACATGTCACCTGTAATGCACTCCAGACATCAGATAATCATGAATATAAATTTCCTGTCTGCCTTTGGATTCTAGGAATGAGGTAATCATTTTTCCTAGAAAGTTCTGTCTCTAAAAGTGGAACACTCAGCTGATACTAGGAAAGAGAACAGGTGGGGAGTGGGGGAGAAGGAAGATAGTGTTGTCTAACGGGATGACTGACATTATTTAGAACCAGAGAATTTTAGAGTTGTATGGCTCCTCAAACATTTTTTTGCTTCCACATTCTTATTTTACGTATGAAAAAACTGAGGTACAAATAGCTTGATATTTTATACAGTTTCAGAGTTGGTTTGTGATAGAATCAAGACTAGACCCCTTTCTTCCATTTCCCAGTCTAGGAATTTTTTATGTGACCACATTTGATTATTTTCAAATATACCCTTATAGACAATATCAACAATACTTGATCTCATGGCACTTTGTACTTCTTATATGTGCCTATGGTCTATGTGTGACATTAGTTTACATATATATATATATATATATCTTATCACTTTATGACCTTGTGCCTTTTTCATCTTTGTATTTCCCTTAATATCTAGAATGTAATAATTACTTAATAAGTATCAGAGGAAGGAAGGTGGGAGAAAGGGAAAGAGGAAAGAACTAGATCATATAAATAAACCTAATTACACACAAAAATACACTAGAGCATCAAGGTATTAGATTCAAGCATTTAGTAATAATGATCCATTTAATGTAGTTTTTATTTGAATGTCTTGTCTCTTTCAATCACTATGAAGTTATAACAGGGATTATAATTATAATACTAGTTCAGAAAAGAATTACCAGGAAAATTGGGTTTGTTTATCTAGGGAAAATTATGTATTAATCTGGTAAGAGTCTTACTGGTCATATTTAAAATAAGTTTAAATAACATCAGGCATTAGCAGGGAGCAGGTGTCTTAAGGGTCTAGAGATCAAACAGAATAAATCAACCTATCTTTAATCTGTCTAGGAACTCTTGTTGGTAGTAAATTACTAACCAAAAAGAGCTCTCTTGGATGTTATAGTCCATGTTAGGGGTGATATTATGATGATACTCTAACTTACCCCAAAATAAGAACTATTATTCTCTAAACAAGCTACTTTTTAGCTATGAAAGTGATATGTCTATAGAGCACTTTAATAGATTTGAATATGATTCCTCTTTTTTCCCATTTATTTTCCTTTGCTCACTAGATACATCAGTTTGATATGGGAAAAGTCTGTTAACTTGATAATCATTGAGCATTTTAAAAAGGAAGTAAAATATGTTCAACTCGACCAATCTAGGAGCTTCTGATATTCGATAGACTCTGCCCCTGAAGTTGCCTCTTGTTGTACTTTGAAATACATTATTTTATTTATCCAGTTTATTATCCTTGTAATGTTTTCTAAGGTTGATACTCAAATTAGTTTGCATTTTCCAAGTACTGCATATACCAGCTGATGGTGGAAAGAGAGGCTATGTGATGTGGTAGTTGACTACTCAGCCTCAGTTTTCACAATTTTCTGTAAAGCTGACCATCCAGTGGTAAATCCATTGTGGACATTCACACTTTGGTTATTTGATTGATATTAAATTCCAGATGAAATTCCTTTTAGTGTTATTATCAGTTATCCAATGTTATGTTTTCTTTCTTTCTATTTTAGCTGGGAAGTGGTAAATTCCAAAGCCGATGAAAAGCCCAGACTCAGCCAATGTATTGCAGAATCATGGATGAACTTCAGCTTATTTCTTCAAGAAATGGCACTCTTTAAGCAGCAGAACCCTGGCAAGGCAAGTTTCATTGTACATGAGAATCATTACATTAATTATGGCACCCAACAGATTTGGAAATAGATGGCCTAACTTATTATATCAGGTTGCAAAGGTTCATTAATTCTGAATAGACTATAAAGAATATATACTATGCTGAGAGAAAACATTAAAATTAGAGGCAGACAACCTGGATTTAAATCCCAATTCTGCTACTACACTAGTTTAGGGTGCCCTAGATGAGCCACTTTTCCCCAGCTCTAAATTAGGAAAAATAATACTTGAACAATCTATCTCACTGAGTTTTTATGGGGAAAGGATCTTATGAAGGTTAATAGTATCATATAAAGGAACATTTGGTTTTTATAAAATAGATTTTAGGGAGGTATGGATGCTATGTTGTATTAGCATAAAATCAGGCATGCTTTTATTCTGAATTTGAGATTTCTTGAAGGAGAAGCTTCCTGATTTTAAAATCATTTGTTATGTTGAAATGATATAAACCATAAAGCACTTTGTGAATTCAGCATGATTCTCCTTTGGCTATTGCTGTAGGAAAATAATTTCTTTATTGCTCTTTTCCTCCATAAATAAATAAATACACACACGTGTGTGTGTATGTGTAAATATACACATACACATATACATACACACTATATGTGTGTGTGTATGTGTGTGTATAGAGGAAATTTCTATCTGAGAAATTTATGACAACTCAATTTCCAAACTGAAAGTTAGAAAATCACATTCACCTTATTGTAAAAAGGGAGCATTTTGTAGAAATACTAATGATAAAAGAGAACAAATGACATAAATATTATTGGAAGTTCTTTTTAACACAAAATAAATAATAAACCTTAATAAACATTTGTTGAATTGAATTTGTGGGGAAGGAGGTGTCTCATGTATAGGGCTCCTTCAACCTTTTTGAGAGGAGGAAAACTGAAATGTATCACATGGGGAAAATGCGCAGTAATGCCTCCTGTGAGACTAGTCACCTTGGCAACATAGTTGTAGAGGGACCCCCTTTACTTTTTCAACAACTTCTCCCTTAAGCCCTGTGGGAACAGGGCTGTACCTACCGTGTTTCCCCGATAATAAGACACTGTCTTATTAAATTTTTTGGACAGAAAAACACCAGAGGGCTTATTTTCAGGGGAGGGCTTATTTTAATGAACATTGACAGCAATTTTAATAAACAGGTAAATGTGAACAAAAAAATGTACCAGCAAGCAAATCACTGGGGAAGAACAGGATGATGCGCTCACTGCTGCAGCTCTGATTGGATGCAGCTCGGAGCGTTTCACGGGGGGCAGGGGGAGGACGGTGCATACAGAGGGTACCGTAATGCAGCGTGTAGCGCAGGGGATCACCTTCACTACAGTAGCAATCTCAATAGGGCTTATTTTGGGGGGAGGGCTTATTTTAGAGGAATCTTACACAGTAAGGGGAGGGCTTATTTTCGGGATAGGTCTTATTATTGGGGAAACACGGTAGGTGTGGTAATGCTGACAATAGACTTCTGCCTTGTAAAGAGGAACCCTCAAGTTCCCTTGTCTCCCCCTCCCTGTGAGAACTGAAGATTGTACTCACTCTAATTATTCCGTTATTAGAATATTTAGTTCTACTTTGAAATATTTTAAACTTTTTTAGAGATATTATTATATTGGTCCTTCCTTTAGAAGTCATTAGGTGGCTTGCTGGAGAGATGCTGGACCTGGAGTCAGGATGACCTTAGTTCAAGGTTCAGCCTTGGACATTTAATAAGCTGTATGACGTAGCAAAGTCACTTAACCTCTGTTTGCCTCCATTTCCCTATCTATAAAATGAGGCACCTAACTCTGGGGTGGAGGGTAAAATGAGATATTTTTAAGTTCTTTGCAAACTTGAAAATGCTACATTGACAATGTCAGCTATTGTCATTACTGAGATTATAACATGAACTCCAGTGGAACAACATAAACTGTTAACCTCAGCTATTTCACCCTCTTCCTGTGTGAGCAGCCCATGCTTTTCTTTGCAGATACAAACCTCCTTGGTATGATATCCTTTATGCCCCTTCTTCCCCACAGTTGTTGGCGATGCGCTGTGGTAGGCTCATGTGCCTTCTCCATTGCTTTTGATACATGGGATGTTCCTTGACAAGCAGTCATACAGCATCACTGAAAAAAAATCATTCTTATAAAGACTGACCAGTATTTCAGAGAGAATGTTGGATCACTAAAAGTATTTTGAAGTGTGTTTTGGTCCCTGGTGTTTCAAAAATAAATCCTAATTTTGTTCCACATCTTAATTTTTCATATTTCATCAGTTGCCTTTTTTTTCTCATGTCAAAGGTTTAAAATAAAAAGTTAATATGAAATTTAGCCCTTCTTCTTTTAATCACTTCTTTATGAGGAAGTATGTATCCCTTTCTCACATATATCTTTTTCACATTCCTTTTAACCATGGTACTCCCTCAGCTCTGGTAATCCTAGATTCCTCAAATTCAGTGAGGGAGTTAGTGACCTAATTATACAAAAAGGCCATACAAGAATCACAAACCAAATAGCAAATATTTAATTATGACAGAATATGAAAAGTAATGTACTTAGGACCTTAAGCAAACAGTAGAATAATTCACAATATCCCTCCTCCCCAGTGTACAAAGTAGGTGTAATTTTCTATAGATAACACTTAGAAAGTAACAACCCCCAGGAAAACTCTGTCCTGACAAGGGTAGACAGGGTAGAGAATTGAATTTTTAATAGCTCATTAATTAAAATACCCTCATGAAGTTTACTATAACTTAGACTAAGGAGAAATACCTAATATAAAAATAATTTGTCATATTCAAATAATATAAGGCACAAAGTAACTATTTCTCTCATTTCCTCTTAGTTTGCTTAGTCTCAGCCAGAATAAAGATCTCCTAGTACTTGCAGGGTACAGTAGTTCACTTTGGAGGCTCCAGTCATCAGGATTTTACCAGGACTCCCAGATATTGGAATGCTTTTAGACTTACTTAGGTAGCTCCTCTTTCCAGCCTATGTTTCCTGATACAGTCCCTGTGTCCAGCCTGGCTGGTGCCTTTCCCTTTTGAAATTCTGAGGCTTTTCTTGAATAAGTAGCTCTCTTTTACTTGAATAAGTAGCTCTCTTGCCTCAGCCACAATGGGCAACTAGGTCATACTAGAAGCAGTCAGCCATTATGGGAAATGGTCAGTATGTCCTCATTGTGCAGTTTTAATGGGTTTCTCCCACTTGCATATTATAATTTAATAGCACCACTTTAAAAACAAAGGCAAAAGAAAAACGTCTACAAAGATACTTTGAGTTGAATCTGAGAATCTGGAGATTAGCAGTTTGTCAGCAAGGGAATTGGGATAGGTGATTGGTGGTCATTTTTCCTTAGGTGTGTTTGGTGGAAACTTAATTAGCTTTTCATAGCCTGTCTTCCCCATGTCTTATTATTCACGTCTTCAGTGGATTGCAGGGGTTGAGAAAGGTCAGGTCCATGATGCATCTTGCTACCTGTGCATATTATTGTTTTTGTATAGGAGCTTTGAGATATTGTGTTGTGTTTGTAAAATTTTATTGGCTTGAAGAATAAACTTCTTAGAGTGCCCTATTTTTCATAAAACGATGCTTTATTGAAAAGACATTTACTGAGTAACATCAAGTTTTCCATCTTTTTGCATTTGGCAGCATTGTTATCATCATCATAATAATTAAGGCTGTAACTTGTATCATCAGTTAGCCCTGTGTATCCTTTAAAGTTATTATGGGCAAGTATTGATGTGAGGCTATTATTGGTCTTTTGTTGAGGGAGGACATGAAATATGGAATGATATGAAATAATGATATGAATTATGAATATATTGTTTGAAAACTTTGTATCTATGTAATGCTGAAAGAATATATTTTTGTATTGTGATATGAGATCAAGAATGGCAAATATAAGGAGTGTAAGGAATTTTGGAAAGCCATATAAGATAAAACCAAATGAAGAAAGCCAAACAAGATCAGTATATGCATTCATTATATTCATTATAACATGATAAAAAGAAATAAACAAAAGTACAGGAGTAGATGAAAAATACAATTAAAGGTGATGCAGAGGGGGCAAGAATAATTGTTAGGGGGTGCAGCTAGGTGGCGTAGTGAATAGAGCACTGGCCCTGAAGTCAGGAGGACCTGAGTTCAAATGTGGCCTCAGACTCTTAACACAAAAGCTAGCCATGTGACCTTGGGCAAATCACTTAACCCCAGTTGCCCTACCTTTCCCCCTCCAAAAAGCAAAAAGCAAAAAAGCAAAAAAAAAAAAGAATAATTGTTAGGGATATCTCTAAGTTTAAGGTATTTTTTTACATGAATTAATTATAAATGTAAGTTTAATTATTTTTAAGTCCACTTATAAAAATAAGGGTGTGTATGCAGCAATAATAAAATGTCTTTATCATAAGAATACTGAATGTCAGCTTTTTTTTTTTTTTTGGCTCAACTTCTAGTTTTGCCTCCTGGTCTGCAGTGTGTGCACATTTTTTACAATCTTAGGAAGCTACATTCCTGGAGTCATACTCTCCTACTTTGTATGTAAGTCTACCCTCTTATCTTTGTTTAATTTCAGTTTTATTTGTGGCAATGTAAATATGATTGAGGTAAATCTGATTTTCTACAAGAATCTCCAGCTTTCTTTAAGATTCAGCTTGCTTGAGTGCCACCTCCTCCAGGCAGCATTTGCTGAAGCCTCCTGCTGTTCCTGTTCTTCCTCCCCGGGGGGCCTTCCAACTTCCATATTTACCTTTTATGTCCTGATTTATACATGTTTTCTCTCCCATTAGATGTAAACTCCTTGAAGGCAAGGACTTTTTTTGTTTTAAAAAAAAATCTGCCTAGCACATACTAAGTGCCTAATAAAATATTTGTTGATTGATGGTTTTATAAGAAGAACTAGATCAGGGTCGAATATCCACTCTGCCAACATATCTCATTCTATCAGTGAAGAAACTAAGGGACAATTAAGTGGCAGACCTACATCTACATCCCTGGTTATTTGACCCCAAATCCTGTCTTCTTTCTTGTATGTCATACTGAATCTCTGAAATTTATTTTCCCTGAAAATGAAATAGCCCATGTACAAGTCCGTTGGCTTACAGTTCTCAGGTTGCAAGGGCATGAATGGATAGAACTCTGGTATACTGCCAGCTTTTGAACAAGGCTCGTTGTTAAAGTTATCTGTAGCAAAGATGGTGATGATGATGATGATAGAGGAAAACTGAAAGGCTGCCTTGTTTGTGAAATAAGTTCATTATTTTTGTACACGATTTCTGTTCTGTCTACTACACAGTACTTTTCCTAAGAAATAAACACTTATTTGACAGTAAGGGACATTTGGTGCCTTTTTTTTTCCTCTAAAATTCTGAGCCCTTGTAAATAAATATTTCCCCTTTCTTTCTGTAGTACTCTGTGCCTTTTTGTGTCCACTGTTTAAATGCAATGAATTTGGACAAAGAGTGTATAGCAAGATCAAGTCATTTCTGCTGAAACTAGATTTTGGAATAGGAGAATATATTAACCAGAAGCGGCGAGAGAGATCTGGTAAGTGAGGTTTGAAATGAGGCATATGTACATGAATCATTGTTGAATTAGATTTAAAATTACTCTGAGCAAATCCTTGTACTAACCACTATTTCTACTGTTTCTATTGCTCCAAAAAGAAGACCATTTATTTCAATTAGAAAATTAAAAGGATTTTAAAAAATCTAAATTGCAGGAGAGAAAGCTCCTTGTGTACTGTTTCTTTTTTTTTTTTCTTTTTTTAAGCAATTGGGGTTAAGTAACTTGCTCAAGGTTACACAGCCAGTTATTTCTGGGTGTGGTGCTGAGTGTCTGAGCCCAGGATTCGATCTCCAGGTTGATCCCAACACTGGAACCAGTGCTCTTACTCACTGAGCCACCTGGCTGCCCCTAAGCAATTGGGGTTAAGTAACTTGCTCAAGGTTACACAGCCAGGTGTTTCTGGGTGGGTGCTAAGTGTCTGAGCCCGGGATTCGATCTCCAGGTCTTCTCAACACTGGAGCCGGTGCTCTTACTTGCTGTGCTACCTGGCTGCCCCTGTACTGTTTCTTAATATCCCCCGCCCTTTCTCCCCAAATATTTCACCTATTACTCTGAATTTATTGAATGAATGAGTTTAAAGTGGGGGAAAGCTATGGTAGTGAAAGGTTTTATTTTATTTTATATTTTGCTATTTCTGATTAAATTCCTTAGTTTAAGTTGAATTAATTTGAGAGAGGCATGTTGACATTACGGAGTTGAGAAAATGTAAAGAAGAAATAAGGTGGAAAAGAATGATGGTGAAAATAGAGAAAAATTATAAGGAGGAGGGACAGAAGGAGAATTAGGAAAAACAACTTCCCTCTTAGCTTGTTTGAGCCGATGATAGTTCCCTGTATAAACGATTTGTTCTGCTCATAAATGAGGTTCCTGCCATGAAAACATTCAAGATTTGGAAGTGTTTGGGAATTTGAGAAATGTGGGATGGGGCATGAAGAGGAAGCCATGGTAGACTTGTAGAAAATCTAGGAAACCGAAACTTAAAGCTTATATATACATTTTCTTTCTCAACAGAGGCAGATAAAGAAAAACATCACAAAGATGACAGTGAATTAGACTTTTCAGCCCTTTGCCCTAAGGTACTTTGTGTTTAATTTTCAGTTGTCCTCTTTTGTTTAACTGTAAATTCACTTACCTGCAGCAAAGCTGTTCATTATGGTGGAACTTCAACATTTCTGGGAGGTTGATTAACTTCATAAGAAAGATGCACATCTGTTAAATTATCTGTCATTTTTATCTCACAACTACTTTTCTTAGTGTTTGTGCAAGGAAATATTGTTGGAATGCAGATTTAATACTTGACTTTTCTAATTTGTCACAGGTTAGCCTTACAACTGTTGCCAAAGAGCTATCCGTGTCTGACACAGACATATCAGAGGTATCTTGGACTGATAATGGGACCTTCAATCTGTCTGAAGGATGTACTCCACAGACGGACACTTCTGATGGTATGTAGCATTAATAGTGATGATGATGATGGTAATGATGGTACTAGTATTTATATAGTTCCTACTGTAGACACTGTGCTTAGTGTTTTACAAATATCTTATTTGATCCTTGCAATAACAACCCTGGGAGGTAGGTACTTTTATTAATCCTTATTTTGTTGTTGAGAAAATTGAAGCAAACAGAGGCTAAATGATTTGCCCAGAGGTCACACAGCTATTTAGTGTCTGAGGCTGGATCTGAACTCGGGTTTTTCTTATTCCAGGCCTGGAACTCTACCGTGTTTCCCCGATAATAAGACCTATCCCGAAAATAAGCCCTCCCTTTACTGTGTAAGATTCCTCTAAAATAAGCCCTCCCCCGAAAATAAGCCCTATTGAGATTGCTACTGTAGTGAAGGTGATCCCCTGCACTACACGCTACATTACGGTACCCTCTGTATGCACCGTCTCCCTCCCCCCCATGAAACGCACGCCGCGCTCCGAGCTGCATCCAATCAGAGCTGCAGCAGTGAGCGCATCATCCTGTTCTTCCCCAGTGATTTGCTTATTGAATAAAGGTACATTTTTTGTTCACATTTACCTGTTTATTAAAATTGCTGTCAATGTTCATTAAAATAAGCCCTCCCCTGAAAATAAGCCCTCTGGTGTTTTTCTGTCCAAAAAATAATAAGACAGTGTCTTATTATCGGGGAAACACGGTATCTACCATGTCACCTAGCTATTTCCTAATGTAATAGATGCCATTCTTTTTGACAGCCTAAATTATTTTTAAGACATCATGTAAAAATACTTAATTTTCTGTTGTACCATTTGTATATGGGGTGGATATTTGGTGACAGAACAGATCTCTTACAGGATCATACATTTAAAGCCAGAAAAGAACATAGCATCCCCTGAGGCCAACCCCTTAATTTTGCAGATGGGGAAACTGAAGCCTACATTTACCCAACGTGATAGAGGACGTAAACAACAGGAGGGATCTGAAATTAGGTCCTTTTGATGTCAAATCTTGATACTTTTGTATCAGATTCCCCTGACTCTGTGGAGCACATCACCTATATTCAAGCAACAGTCTTCCCTCATTTAATAATTGAGAGAGACAGTTGAATGTAGTGAATTATGGTGACTCCTTCCTCCCCACTTTTTTTTTGCATATCATCATATAAAATATGGAAGAGTTAATTGCTTTTTGTATAAATTCAATATAACAGATTGTACAACAAACTGTATAAATGTTGGATAAATCCACTTAGATCAGTATAGCACAGTTTTCTTTAATATCTGTCCTCCCAGACATCACTAAAACTCAGAGGAGAATCTCATCAATATTTCTCCTAGCTTCACCTGACCTCTGATTGCTCACTCACTATATGTGCTTTTTTTTTTTGTGCTTTTTTGGAGGGGGGATGGTGGGGGAAGGTAGGACAATTGGGGTTAAGTGACTTTCCCAAGGTCACACAGCTAATTTTTGTGTTAAGTGTTTGTGGCTGGATTTAAACTCAGATCTTCCTGACTCCAGGGCTGGTGCTCTATTCACTGTGACACCTAGCCTCCCTGCTGTATGTGCTTTAATGTTTCATTGCACATCAAGGCTTGGGGGTGACCCTCAGATTCTCTAAGGCAATGCAAGAGGAACACTGGCTCTGTCAGGTCTCAGCAAACTAGGAAAGTTTGAGTACAGGCATATTAGGAAATAGCCTGACCAACTTTGGAAAAGTTCATTACTTGATGGCTGCACGACTACGGTCTGATTTTTTTTTAACCATAGCAATTACTGAAGATTATCTCCCAAGTTAAAGAGAGGCTGTGGATGTCCATCAGTGGAGGGGAGTAATTTATTTCTATTAGAAATTATAAATCCAAGAAGTACAAATATAAGCATAGTAAAAGTCAGGCCCTCAGAAAAACCAATATTTTACATTTTCAATGTATCTTACAAGGAATACAAATTCCCATAAGCATACTTAATGAATGAATGAGGAAGGTACTGCCATCTAAACAACAGTGTTTTGAGTTTCAGGCACCCAGGAGTCTGTCTCAGTTCTGGCTATTTGTGTGATCTCAAGCCTGTCACTCATCTCACCAACTTCTGGGCCTCAGGGGCTTTGTCATATGTGAATTGCAAGATACCAAATAATTGCTAATCTACAAGATGATTCCAATGTTCTGTTTTGGATTGTTGAATTTATGGTCTAATTTTGAAATTATAAAATAAAATAACTCTTTGCCCTAACGCATTGTACTAAGAAAGGAGGGAAAAAATCTTTGGAGGCTTAATAACAGTTACAAAAATGAAAAAAAAAAAAAGTGGGGGGGCAGTTAGGTGACACAGTGAGTAGAGTCCTGGCCCTGGAGTCAGGAGGACCTGAGTTTGGATTGGGCCTCAGACACTTAACACACCCAAACAAAAAACCTAGCCGTGTGACCTTGGGCAAGTTACTTAAACCCAATTGCCCTCCAAAAAGCAAAACAAACCAACCAAAAAAACCAGTTACAAAAATGAATGTTTGGTAATGGCAGCACTCAGTTAAGTAGGGCATGGGGAGCAAATGATAATAATTATTTATGTAGCACTTTTAATGTTTGTAAAGCATTTTATATACATTATCTCATATGATGTCCACAACAACCTTGTTAGGTAGGATTTAAGTAGTATTTACAGATTAGGAAACTGAAGTTGAGAGAGGTTACATGACTTGCCCAGCGACACATAGCTAGTAAGTGCCTGAGACAGGATGCACCCTCAGGTCTGACTAAATCCAAGTCTAGCACTTTGTCCACTTATAACACCTATAGTAAAGATATCTATGGGTTTATTGAAAACCTGTAGAAAAATCACCCCTTCAAATAACATTTATTTTGATCCTTAAAAATTTTAATTATGATTTTTATCAGTGTAGTTATTAGTATTTCTTCCCTGAATGCAGATCAGAATCTTTGTATGGCTTAGGTAGTAGTAATAATAGTAATACTAATGATAATAACATTTATATAGTGCCTTAACATTCTTTTATTCTCACAGCAACCCTGGAGGTAGGTGCTGTTATTATCCCCATTTTACAGATGAGGAAACTAAGGCAGGCAGGTTAGGTGACTTGCCCTAGGTCACATATCTAGTCAATGTCAGATGTAGGATTTGAACACAGTTCTTCCTGACTCCAGGTCCAGTGCTCTAGCCTTTGATCCATCTAGCTGTCTTGAATTCCTACGGTTAAAAGCAATTGTCACCTACTGGCCATTCCTTGGATGATGAGTCTGCCTATGCTTAGCTGTGCTGGTCCTTGTGCAGAAGAGATAGCCTCTGGGCTTGTATTTGAATACTGTCCAGCTTGCTAGGACTTGCCAGGATTTGTGCTTCACAGGCAGCTGGGCATAATGGGTAGTGCCTCAGACTTGAATCAGGAAGAATGAAGTTCAGCTCTTGCCTTAGACACTTACTGGATCTGTGAACTGAGCAAAGTCACTTAACTTCTCTTTCGGAATCAAGAAAAATATGTTAGGCACCTATTATGTGTCAAGCACCATTTTAAATTCTAGGGATATGTAGCAGCAAGCACCCCAGCGTCCCTAGGGTGGCTGCTCCCACAGGTTCTTGGATCTGCTTTGATAAAGGAAAGCAACTCAAAATGGGTTAACAAGCTTATTTTAATCAGTCAAACATGTATCATTTACCTAGTTCAGGGGAAAAAGGTCAGCACCCCGAACTTCAAAGTATACAGACACAATTATCAAGACAGAAACAGATCAAGTAGACAGATTTCCAAACTGTCCAACCATTACATCCATACCCAGTCAACATCTGGGTTTCCACATCTGGGTTTTTCAAAGCCGGGGGACTCTCAACAACGGCTTCCCAGAATTCAGATCAAATCACAGAACACTTCTCAAAGTGAGCCCCCAAAACAAAGCTACACATCAGGGCTTATATAGCCTTCTCCAGGCTCAGAGAATGTAACAACCTTATTGACTCACTGGCCAATCAAGAAGTATCTACTGAAAAACAAGCCTCCCACCCCAGGCTCCAGGAGCACTTCAGCCCAGGGGCAGGGAAGATCTTCCAAATTTGCATTCCTATTGCAGGATACAAAGGAAGGCACACCCAGTTCCTGTCCTCCAGGAGTTCACAGTCTAATGGGGGAAGACAACACACAGAAAGAGGCCGAAAAGCTGGGGGTACAGAGCAGGTTAAAGCATGGGGCTGATAACATCCTACAGCTGGGGAAGGAGGTAGTCTGAGGAGGTTAGAGTTTCAGAGTTGATTTCATCTTGCAGAATTATGAGTTTTTGGAGACAGTCCAGGAAAAAGCAGCTGGCTGGAAGATAATGAAGTGAATTCCCAGAGAGCCCTCCCTGTATGTGGAGGATCTGGGAGGATGTCTCCAATGTCCACCCTCCACTCTCTCCAATCATGGGGAGGGGAGGGTTCCCAAGGGCAATGCCTCAGTTTCTTTAGTTAAATGAAGAAGTTGGCCTCTATTCCTTTGAAGCTTTCTTCTGTCTCTAAAATCTGCTCTTATGAGAACTCAGCTTCACTTGAGATAAGGACTTTATTAACTACATCCCAGATCACTTTTATGGTAAGCACCATTTGTTATCCCCCCACATCCCCACTGGGTACTAAAATGAAAGACTTTTAAATACTAGCAGTGACTTAACAGTTATGTTAGCAAAAGAGTAATAATTCAGTATTTTTCTGCAGATAGAAATATCAAGTGCCTAGTATGTGCTTTATGAAAAGAATTTTAAGATATTCCTGTCAGGCGGGAGCTCAGACCAAGTAAACAGGACGCTCAAGGTCAACTTTATTTTGTGGAGATTCAGAGGGATGCGTATATCACCTCAATTTCTTATACTGAATATGGAGCTGAGGTAGATATGACTTCTTTTATTTTTTTCCCTAAAGAAACACATGTGGAGATATTGAAAGTTTCTCATGTATGTTACAGCTAACATTCAGCCGCAGGCTAAAGGTCCATGTTGGCTCAAGGGGCTGATTGTATACAGTTATTGGTGAAAAGCAGAAAATGAGAAAGTACTCATTTAATGTGTGAGAACACTTAATTTCATGATTATTTCCAGTTTGATGTTGATATATGCTGTTCATAACACAAAGTGAAGAACTTCTCTGGTTCTGATTTGCATTGAAAATCAAACATTAACCAGCCCATCAGGATAATATTGGACATTGACCAGTTGTTCAGTGTGTGCCATAATATACACAGTTGATTATAGGTTAAGCATATATCATGTTGCTTAACATTATCGACTTTGTACTGTCTTAGGCCTCTGAGTCAGCAGATATTGGAAAATTTGTAGAGGAGGATTCAGTCTTTAATTTACCTAGGAAATCCAGGTCAGTCTCAGCTCTCTGCTGGTTCATGGTGATGCAGAAAAAGCTGTCAGTTTTGTAAACTGCCAGAGAGCTCAGACTGAACTAAGTCATCCTTTAGATTGAAGAATTTTATTTCAGATTTCTTATATGTTTATCTTAATTATCTCATAGATCTCGACCGACCCAGTGAACAGGAGGAAGCTTTCTCTAGAGACCTTTCAGAATTTCCATCTCTAGAAAATGGCATGGGAACAAATGATGAAGATGAATTGAGCCTTGGCTTGCCCATCCAGTACAAGAGAAAAAAAGAGCAGATGGATAGTGGTCACAGACAGAGCAAAGAGAGGCCGTCAGCAGCTGGTCTTACCCTTCCTCTGAGCAGTGACCAAACCATTCACTTGATGGGTAATCTTGCTGGTGATGTCATTGTAGCTGCAATGTCTGCTGCCATCAAAGACCAGTTGCAGCAGGGAGTGCAGAAAGCATCTTCCCAGCCTGCACCTAGCCCAGGGGAAGACACAGACACAGAAGAAGGTGATGATTTTGAACTACTGGACCAGTCAGAGCTCGATCAGATAGAGAGTGAACTGGGACTTACACAAGACCAGGATGCAGAACCACAGCAAAAGAAATCTTCAGGTTTCCTTTCAAATCTGCTGGGAGGCCATTAACTTGGGAATCAGAGCTTGCAACAGAGCAGAAATAAACCACAAAAAAAAAAAAATTTAAAACAAACAAAAAGAAAAAAAAAGAAAATTATATGAGCTGTGAGCTTTAACTATTACTTTAGATTTGTTGTCCTATTTTCCCTTCTGCAGTGAATTAACTGGATATATGTCAGCTGAAACTGAAAATTTAATGTTTCTGATCATTATACCTTGACCTATAGTAGCATGGAAACAAATTCTATAACCATTGTGTTATCGGAGAGGAATGTTAACAGATTTTTCTTTAAAAGGAAAAGGTCAAACTTTAAGAGTTATACAACCCTCCGGGTATCCTCTGTCCTTTTCATCATACTTCATCTTTGAAGTCTGCAAAGCAGATTATTGAAGCACAGAAAAGACAGGTGTTGCAAACATAATATAAATAGCTTTATGCTATCCTTTCCCACTATTTTGAAACAGTTTTTAAAATTTAATGTTAAAGAACCTTCCCATCTTTTTTTTCTTTCATTTAAGAACTTGGACAGCACTACCAAAAGGAATTAAGTAGAAAACAAAATTATTTTACATAAACGATTATTTTTAAACTTGTTGGACAGGCTGATACATTTCCGGGTTATTTCTGCAGTTGTAGGCTTATAGATTTGTAAAGTGGCCTGCTTCTAAATCAATTGCCCTCAAAAAGCAAGTATTGCTATATCGTGCAGATGCTGATTATGATGTAAACAGATAAAATTTCTGTTGTATTTTGTTTTCTGTTTGTCAAATGCTTGTGATACGGATTTTGTGAGTGCTGATGTTTAACATAAACGGTCCTTCTTCCTACACAGATATGGGCTGAAGATATATTTATCTCCTACATTAGTTGATGAAACAATAGCCCCTAAAACTGTGGAGCTCTCTCTTCAGTCTGTGCTGTGGTTTGTGAACGTCAGCCGCCAAGCAGAATTATTTAATCCCATACCCCAGTCTGGGTAGTTTAAACAAGAGAGGAATTCACTTTGTTTGGAAATGTATTTATTTGTCATTTTAAGTCTACACATGTAATCTCTTGATGATTGGGTTCTGGAATAGATTTTATCTATCGAAATATTACAAAAAACTTTTTGGATAATCTATAAATAACTAAATTTGTTATAAGGAACAGATTTGTTATTAAGGAACAAAGAAAGACATGAAGCCAATTTATTAATGTGAAACTGAGAAGGGTTGAGGGACCATGTCAGCTATTATTATGATAAAAACTAATATAGCTGGCATTTTAAAAGATGAACATGGTCACCTGGGACCCTCAGAAAGGAAGGATAATCCCAGAATATAGGAAGCCTATTTTTCTCTCCTTTTCTTTTGTTTACCTGCTTTATCTTCCTAAAGAAAAATTATAGGTAATCCTACGTTTTAATGTAGTGTACCTTATTTATTTTTTTTCTTTCTGAGGTACTAAAAATCTAGACTGAATTTGCCAAATATTGGAGGGAGAAAAGTTATGTAAGACTTTTGACATTTTGTATTTGTTATTGCTGTGCTTTTGTCTGTAGGTGCCTAGTGGCTGTGTTTGCTTGTCCTTTTTGGTACAAAGTGAGTCTGTGCCTTTGTTATCTTGCCCATTCTGGAACAAAGGAAAACTATTTGTTAGATAAATTGTGTGGTTTTGGGGAAATATGTCCTAATTCCATTCAATGAAAGTTTCTGGACATGAAGAAAAAGTTATATATTAATATTGTAATGGTTTCCAGCTTCTTTTCTTCATGCGTGCTTCCTGGTTAAAAAAAAAAATTCTTGTTCAGGAAGTCTAAACATACATAAGCCATTTCAATTTCTCATATGAGAAAAAAAATGCAGGTTTTCCCCTCACCCCCTTAGTGTACCGATAAGACAATCCATGTAGTCATAAAAAGTATAAAGAAGGCAAGCTTAACAGAAGATTGTCAAGAGTTGACTTGTGTGATGGATAAACAATGAAAGGTTAGAGGGTCAAATATTTAAAACTGTATAAATTAAAAGGGGTTTGGGGTGGGGTGGGAGTTGGTTTGGGAAAAGGTGTTACCAGGATTGCAAGTATAGTAGATCAGAGACATACTAGCTTTCTTTAAACAGTGGCATTGTAAGCAAGTGTGCACTTTAATACTCTTTGCTCAAAAGTAAACGTATGATGTATCCAACAAAACAGAACTCTTCTCAAAACATTAATTAAACCAAGAAACATATAATGAAAGGAGTAGTTGTCAAGGCTTTTTGTATATAATCCTTTTTCTGGTTTTGAGATATAGTTGTAAATCAATTGTGCATTTGCCCTTGTGTTTGAGAACTTGTGTGTGTCATCTGGCACGTAAAAAAAAAAAGCAGTTTCCCCATAGTGATCTTGCTACATATGCTTTATCATAAGAACATATTATGGCATTGTATCTTTCCCCCATATCTATTTAGAAAATTTTAAAAATCTCCTATCAAATCAAAAAGAATTCAGTCAAAGTGAACCAGGTGTACCTTTTCAATCCTAAATATATTAGAGTAATTGTCCTCTAATTTCACGCAGAACATTCTGAGTAACAGTATGTAATAATACAGTATAGGTGATTATATACTATGTTTTTTAAAATAAAATAAGGCTAGAGAAGTGGAGGTTTACTATGTTGGAAGATAGAATTGGACCTTGAAAAGACTATTTTCCCATTTTGAAAGGCCTTTGTTTTTTCCTTGTCCTGTTTGCGTAAAAATACATTTTCTCGCACTACTTTTTCAGAATCATAGACTATTAGAGATGAAAGAGATATTAGAAGTTGTCTAATTCAATCACTTCATTTTACAGATAAAGAAACTGAGATCCAGAAAGTAGAATGTAAGCTCCTTTGAGGGCAGGACCTATTGAGGTTTTTTTTTTTCCTTTTGGTCTTGGTTTCCCCAGTGTCCAGCACAGAGCTTTGAATATTGTAGGCAGTTAATAAATGCTTATTCAATTAATAAAGAAACATCTGTTTTATAGCCATGTAACAAGAGGGGAGAAAAGCAATGCTTTTTAATAAAATTAAACTTTTGGTATAAAAAAAGTTGAGGGATCTAATTTTGTTGAAATAATTCTGTTTTCTCCATTTAAAGGGGAAAAAATTCTCACACACCAGAATAATGTTAAATTTGTCTTGAGTTTTAACAATGAGATATTTGTCTAAGAGAAATAAAGCAACTTCAGCATTCATATTAAGCACCATTTGTTTAAGAAGTTTGTGCTTAATGTTAAAATTTTTCCAACATTTGTGCAGAGCTGCTGTGCTTGGCACTGTGGGAGAAACAGATTAAATTAGGAATAATATCTGCCTTCATGCAGTTTGCTGTCAAGTTTGAAGGTCAGGCTGGAATATTTTAAATACATTTCTGATTTGGACCATTCAAATTATCCTGCTATAGTTAGTGGTGAGAATGGAATTACTCTGGGAGATTTGATTAAACTACCATTTAATGATGGATGGTTAATGCTAGAAGGTCCAAGAATTAGATATTTATGCATTCCTGTCCCGCCTTTTCACTACTGTGTTAATCTGGCCTAAGCTAAATGGGAAGAAGTAAATTTGGGTTCTGGTTCTATTATTAAGGCCTGAAGTAAATCAGTTAACTGCCCATTATGCCTCAGTTTCTCCCTCCATAAAATAAGGATTCTTGTACTTATTTCTTTCTACTCTACCTCACCGTGATATTGTGAGAGCAAACAAGAAAATTAATTCCTTAGACAAAAGGCGCTGTATAAAAAACAAGGTATTCATTATTTTACAATGTAATATATGAAGTCTTCCTTTGAGCATTAAAATAAAGGCAACATGCAAGTGCCTACTCAAATGAAAACTGATAAGATTTTCATGGCTTTGCACAAATGCAAAAGCATTTTGGTTTTATTTTTGAATGTTTATGAAGGAAGGCGAAATGACAATTTGTTATAATTGAGCAGAATTTTATGAAATACTAAAATCAATTTTTATTTCGTTTGGGTTCATTATTCACTCAATTGAGAAAGAAAAACTTTGGGCTAAGGAGAACTCCCAGAAATCAGTTGTTCTAGTCAGATTAAAGTCTATGAACCAAACACTGTGACAGATAACCTTAGCGTCAATTCAAATTTAATGTAATTGTACTGTATTAATCACCTGTAGACTCCATATATCCAGATAACCAGAAATTTAGGAGGTTGCAAAATGTCTTAAACCTGTTTATGGAAGTATCCTTTGCAGCACTTTACTTAACATGAATGTTTTATAAACATGGAATAATTGATAGCAATTGCAATTGTTTGTAAACCATTTAATAAATGTCTGTTAGTTTTTATCTTTCATTACATGTTTTTATTAAATCCTCAAAAATAAGTTGTAACCAACATTCTGCCCACCTATAAAACTAAGAATGACTGATAATAGGTATTTATGAAAAAATTATTATTTTGAACTACTGTCTAGAACTAATGTTTGGATTTGGCATGACTGTTAAGATGATGTCTTCTGATATATTCGGCTGATAATAGTAGACTTTAGAATCCTGTTAGCTATTATATTCTGGATTCTTTCATTGTCAAGTGTTGACAGTCTTCCTCTTTGGTGCCTAGAAATAATGAAGAGTCCACTTTGTTAGTGGTCTCTTTATGGAATCAAAATATATCCTAATTCCAGATTTAATTATTAAAGTGAAGGATATGTCAAGGAATATCACAGAATATGAAAATAATTCTTATCCAACTGCTTACTCTGAGGAAATTTTTTTTGTAGTTAGCTTCTATAAAATGATTTGAAAGTCTGTTTAAACTCTGTCAGATGGTATATCCCCAAATCATTCATAAATAATGAGGCACCTTTAACAATAGTCTCAGCAGTCATGAATGAACACTGAATTGGGCATCCCAACATTATTCTTATTGTTTAATCACATACTACTTTGATCAATCAGCATTTGCGTAGCATTACATGCTAGATAATGACATTATGTTCTTGAAAACACTAATGAATATTTATTAAGCACTTTGTACTGTTAGGTGCTGGGACAAACAAGGATGAGCTTTCTCATTTATAGAGCACTTAGGTGTTTACAAAGTGCTTTATGTGCATTATCCTATTAGACTGAAAATAAAACAAGCTCTAGGCTCCTCTAGTATATAAAGTAAAAATATTAAGTATAGTATAAAGTAAGCACATGAAAGCACCTCAGAAACAACTGAAGAATACAAGTATAATTAAGTGCCAAATTGTGTAGTTCAAACTAAATGTTCCACCCAAGAAACAAGTCATTGAAGAATCAGGGCAATGCCGGATGAAGGAGAGACAGCTAGGGCAACGTGACAGAGGTCGAGAATCAGGATGGTTTGAAAGTCAGAAAAACAAGGGAAGGAGTGAGTTATTATAATTGATAATAAGATTGAGAAATGGGGAGATTAGATTTCTGTGTTTAGTTGGTTTAGTTTCTATGGCATGGTATTGGGACAAAAGCGCACTTTCCATGGCATTAGGAATGTATGGTACCAAGTGTGGGCCAAAAGTTGGAAGAGTTTGGTAGTAAAGATAAACTGGCTGACAGCTTAAAAGGAGTAGCAAGGACAATATGAGGCTAAAGCACAGAAGATGATAATTAATGGTGATACAGTAATGAGTCTGAAGAGGGAGAAGATGGAGATAAAGTATAATAAATATAATAGGGGCAAATGTAAAGTCAGTGAATAAACATTAAGCACCTGCTATGTGCTAAGCACTGGGGATACAAAAAGAGGCAAAAGACAATCCCTGCTGTCAAGGAGCTCACAGTCTTACGGTGAAGACCACAAACAAATGTATATAAATAACATATACAGAATAAATGGAAAATAAATAATAGAGGGAAGACACTAGAATTAGGAGAGATTGGGAAAGGCTTCTTGTAGAAGATAGGATTTTAGTTGGGATTTGAAGGAAACCATGAGGCAGAGATGAAGAAGGAGAGCATTTCAGGCATGGAGCACAGCCAGAAAAAAATGGCCAGAGTGGAGAGATGGAGTGTCTTGTTTGTGGAACGACAAGAAGGCCATTACTATTGGATCAAAGACAACATGGAAGAATGGAAAGGGGAGGTTATGAACAGCTCTGAATATCAGAGTATTTTACGTCTGATCCTGGAGGTGATGGGGAACCACTAGAGTTTTTTGAATAGGATGATGAAGTTGGACCTGCACTTTAGGAAAATCATTTTGAGGCTGAATGGAAGATGGATTGGAATGGGAAAAGGAATTGGGCAAACCACCATCAGTCTATTGCAATAGATTTCACTTGGGTCCAAACAATAAGCTATGGCACAGGATAAAAAAATACAATTGAACAACAATTTGTGCAAAATGCATCTAGGGTTTTTTGGTAAACTAACCCCACATAAATCGACACAGACTTGCCAGCCAAAAGCTAATGCAATCTTAAGTTGTAGGTGGCAAGTTCTTTGAAGAGATGTTTCTTTTATCTCTGTAATAGGTGGGGGAAGGGAATAAGCATTTATATAGCATCTATTTTGTGCCAGGCACTGTGCCAAGTACTTCACAACTATCTCATTTGATCCTCACAACCCTGAAAGGTAGATGCTATAGAAACTGAGGAAAATGTGTTTGATCTGCCCGTGGTAATACAACTACTAAGTGTCTGAGGCTGAATTTGAACTCGGGTCTTCCTGAGCCCAGGCTCAGTGCTCTATTGATTCTGCCACCTGGCTGCCTGTAGTAATACCTATATAATATCACCTGGCATATAGGAGGTGCCTGGTAAACATGAATTGAATTAAGCTGCATTAATAGAATTATAATCCAGAATGACTCATTCCCTGCTCAGACCACATCTAGAGCATTGTATCCAGTTATGGGTGCCACATTTGATATACTAGAGCAAGTCTAGAAAATGACAGCCAGAAAGGAGAGGCAACTCAAAGCCATGTCATGAAAGGTTCCTAAGTCTGGAGAGCCAGGACAGTACTATTCCTTTGTTTCCTGATAGGACCTTTCATGGAAAAATCGGGAAGGCAGTAAACCTGGGCTTTAATCTGAAGATGATTTCTTTTCCTCCTTCTCTTGGAAACATGCTGTCTCACAAGATGTGTTTTTCCTGCCCGAAATAACACCACTGGTATTTTGAAGGGAACTGTCTCTTGACTCTTCTATGTGAGAAAACATTTCTACACACATGAATTTTAATATGCTTCCTGTACATGCTTCTTTGTAACTATCCTACCCAGAGTAATCTAGCCAGTAAACCCTGAGTTAAGTGGGCAGCTTCTGGCTATCAAAATTTACCTTCCTTTGGAGAAGAGGAGAAGGAGAGGGAGAGGATGAACTAAGTTAACCCATCTAGCTGGGTCCCCATTCAGGCAACTTGGTCTACTCACAGGTTGTTTGCCCTTCATTTTTGAAGAGGACCATGGATGGCATCAGGGAAATGATGACATGACTTGCAGTGGACTTTTGAATGAGGGAGTGCTGTGCAAGGTCACTTTCTTCTTTCCTTTCTTTTCCTTCCTTCCTTCCTCCCTCTCTTTTTTCCTTTCTCTAAGAGTACTTGAAAAGGCCTTAGCCTAAAAGGGCCAGGGTCTCCCATTGCATCCTGGGTCATCTCCAGTCATCTTGTTGAACATATGGTCACTGGATACAGATGGCTCTGGAGGAGAAAGTGAGGCTGGTGACTTTGCACAGCCCTCCCTCACTCAAATCAAAGTCAAATGCAAGTCATGTCAACATTTCCCTGATGCCATGGTCCTCTTCAAAAACAAAGGACAAACAACAGCCCAGAGTATATTTTATTTCTTTGTAATAATGCCCAAACACATCCCAAAGAGTCACAGGAATAAGATCTGGAATGGAGGGTCAGAGTTTAGTCCAGTCCCTCATATTGACAAAGGACAAAACAGGCTTTGAGAGATGAAGTAATTTTTTTTTCAAGGTTCAAAAGTAAGCAACAGTGACAGCATATAAACTTGATCCTCTTCATTCCAAATCTAGTGCCCAGTCCACTACAAACATCAACTTGCAGATTATTTCAGCAGACCAGATACTTAGTCTTTCTAATAAGTATACGCTCACTCTTACTCATGTGGCCTGTTTCCATTTTTAAATGGAAGCTGTTCCTGACAGATATAAGCAGGCAAGAAAGTAAGCTAATCTCTTAAATGTCAACAGAAGCCATCAGCACTCCCTCTTCTGGGTAAGACCTCTTTGTGCTCTTGCAAGGCAATGCAAACTGGACTAACAGCACATTTGGTAAGATCATATCTCAAAATTAAGTCTGTCGAGAAGAGTTTTTTTGAACTCAATTCCACAAACTATAACTAGAATTTAAATAGTTTTAAGTTATGCAAAACACTTTGTATAGAAATCATCTCATTTGATCTTCACAACAACCTTGTAAGGTAGGTGCTGTTATTGTCACCATTTAAAAAATTAATAATAAAATAGTGTGCACTTATATAGAGCTTTAAGATTTGCAAAGCTCTTATGTAATCCTGATAGGATGGTAATATTATTTTTCCAATTTTACAGGCATGGAGACTGAAGTTGAGAGGCTAAGAAACTTGCTTATGGTCATACAGCTAGTATCTGAAGCAGGGTTCAAAATAAGGTCTTCCAGACTCTAAAATGAAAGCTCTATCCATTTTGCCACCAAGCATTTATTAAATACCTATAATGTGCTATAATGTGCTAATGTGCACTGTAGCTAGGACTACAAAGGCAAAAAATATAAATAAATAAATACAGTCCTTGTAATCAAGGAGCTAACATTGTATTGGAGGAAATACAAAATATACATAAAATATTAAAAATATATACAAAGTGATGGTGTGGCATAGACACTAGCTCAAGTGCTTCCTATTGTTGAAAGGCAGCATTGAGTTGAACTTCGATGGAAGATTCTAAACAGCAAAGAAAGAATGCATTCTAGGTATGGAGGTATGGGGTGGAGTCCATGCATCAATCCTTTTATAATAATAGCTAGCATTTATATAGTGCTTTTGGGTTTGGAAAACATGTGATCTCATTTGATCCCTCAAACCCTGCAAAAAAGGTGCTATTATTAGCCTCATTTTACACATATGAAAACTGACTTAAGAGGCTGGAATATATAGTCATACAGCTACTCAACAATCATTGTGCTTACTAGGTGCTAAGCACTGGGGACAGGTTGTTGTTCAGTCGGTTTCTCAGCCCTGTCCAACTCTTCCTGACCCTTTTTAGGGTTTTCTTGGCAAAGACCCTGGGGTAGTTTGCCATTTCCTTCACCAGCTCATTTTACAGATGAGGAAATTGAAGCAAACAGGGTTAAGTGACTCGCCCAGGGGCACCCAGCTGTTAAGTGTCTGAAGCTACGTTTCGCCTCACGAAGACGTGTCTTCCTGATCCCATGCCTGGCACTGTTATCACTGCCACCTGGCTGCCTCAGGTTATATAAATGCTGTCTATTAATATTATTGTTCTTATTGTCTCAGGTAGATGCAGAATATTTTTCTACCACTACTATTATTGGACTACCTGAAAAAGAAAGGTCAAGGCTGCTTTTCTGTAAGTAATGAAATCAAATCCCCAAACCGGTGCCTTTGATGGCAGCAGCTTGAGTGATGCTCTGCCATTTGGCAGTCGCGCCGCCCCCCCCCACGCCCCCCCCTCCCCCCACAGTAAGATGGGAATCAGGACACCGAGACTGCGCGTGTCGCTTGGCTTCTGTAAAGAAAGCGCTTTGGCGACGTGAAGCCGCGTGGGAGGTGCCACTCTGCAGGGGGCAGGGGGGGACTTTTCTAATCTAAACCAACGAAATCACAAGTCCAGTCAGTAACTAAACCGTTATAATGCTTTAAATATTTAAGACACTTTTCCTCAGAAAAACTGACATAAATAGTACTGTACTCATTTCACAGATGAGGAGGATGAGATGTGTAAGATTAAGTCATTTACCTAGGGCCGAGGACAGGAGAAACAAAGAAACGCGATTTTTCCTCTTTCTTTAAAGGCCCATAAGTGGCATCACTAGGGCACCTTCCTGCAGAGGGGAGATACGCCGAACGAAACACATTCCTGGGCACGTTCACTTTAGGAATTTGTTTTGCTTGACTTGTTATGGTTTGGTAGTACTTCTGTTTTGTTTTGTTTTTTCATCAGTGTAGGGAGTAGAAGAGAAAATAGATGCTTTCTAACCGGAAAACGACAACAAAACTGAAAACTAAGGCACGCGAACAAAAGCCGCCTGCGGTGAGGATAAATAAGGCAGCCGGCCCCCGCGGGCAGCGTGGCTTTCAGGCACGGTCCCCGGCCCCGGGCGCGAAGGTCCACTTCTCCCACTTCAAGTCCAAGCCCCAAGACTGCCCAGCTTGTGCAAGCACAGGCGGGCAAGGTCTGGAGGCTCTCCGAGCGCTTTACAACCTCAGGGACTCCGTCAGTTCCGCTCTGACGCTGCATTAGTCACCACTGGGCGAGACCCAAGGAGATGCCAAGAGGAGAGCGAAGAAGTGAATGAGTTCGGGGTAAGCAGAGGGAACCATCCCCGCCTACTTCGGCTTCGCACGCACAGGACTGGGGACACAGCAACCGCCGCTGACTGCCACCGAACGCACCCAATCCGCTACCCTCTGGGCGTGACTACTTCGGACCTGAGGCGGGACTTCCTGTCCTGATCCCGCGATTTCCGGCGGACGCAGGAAGTTCAAGCCTCAGGCCTGTGGCTAGTTCGGCTGGCCGGCTCCCGGGCCTTAGCGTGGTGAGGTGAGTGGCCGGGCTGGGCCGGGCGGACCTCCGTGGCACCGGAGCCTTTCGAACCGGCCTCGTGATGGCGTCGTATACGTGCATCACCTGCCGGGTGGCGTTCAAGGACGCGGACATTCAGCGCGCCCACTACAAGAGCGACTGGCACCGCTACAACCTGAAGCGGAAGGTGGCCGACATGGCCCCGGTGACGGCCGAGAACTTCCAGGAGCGGGTCCTGGCGCAGCGGGCCGTGGCCGAGGAGGAGAGCAAGGGCACCGCCACCTACTGCACCGTCTGCAGCAAGAAGTTTGCCACCTTCAATGCCTACGAGAACCACCTCAAGTCCCGCAGGCACTTGGATCTGGAAAAGAAGGCGGTCCAGGCAGTCAGCAGGAAGGTCGAAATGTTAAACGAGAAGAACTTGGAGAAGGGGCTGGTCCCCGACGGCCTGGACAAGGACACCATGAACTCGGCCATTCAGCAGGCCATCAAGGCCCAGCCGTCCATGTCCCCCCGGAAAGTAGTCCCGGCGTCCGCAGTGTCCAGGACCCGGGTGGCCGCTGCAGGTGGACCGCAGCCCCCGGACAGAGACCCCGCGGAGAAGGCACCCCGCCTGCAGTGGTTTGAACAGCAGGCAAAAAAGTTAGCCAAGCAGCAGGGAGGGAGTGAGGAGGAAGATGAGGACGTGGAAGGCGATGGTAATGCACCTTTTAAATGACTTGGAGGATTCCTTTCCCTTGGGTTTAATTTGCAGACTTCAGAGTTTTCTAATGGTAGCAGCTACATTTCCATTGGTGGGGGCAGAGGACAGAAAAAAACGAATACTTAACCTGAAATATATAGACTTTGTCTTTTAAAGTATATTTTGATAACTGTGAATATAATTGATTTCCCTTATAATTCTATGTCACTTGTTTTTTGCATTTGAGGGCATTATTATGAAAAGGCCCATAGGCTTCACCAGACTGCAGGAGTGTGGCACAAGAAACTAAATACTCTTTTGAGTTTTTGCTCGAGTGTAGTGAAACGAGCCTGCATGGCCCTCAGCTTCAGTTTGGGGATTTAGGATTGCCTGGCCTGGAGACAGGAGGATCTGAGTTCAAATGTGACCTCAGACACACGCTAGCCGCGTTACCCAGGGCTAGTCACTTATCTCTGTTTGCCTCAGTTCCTCATCTGTAAAATGAGCTGGAGAAGGAAGGGGCAGATCACTCCAGTATCTTTAGGAGAAAACCCCAAATGGGGTCAGGGAGAGTTGGACACACCGAAACGACTCAGCAACAGTTTTCCTATCCATGATACAGCTATTGTTAATCACTTAAGACCTATGCTTTGAATTAAATTTTTTCCCCATTTGTTGAAAGTTTGATCTGCGCCTATGCCACTTTATGGTCAGACATGTGCCAGAGAAAAAAAGTTCTTTTCGACAAAGTCAGTGATGAGTTTAAGTATTCAAAATTGTTCTTCTGCAGATCTGATTAGTCTAAATGGAATTTGAGCCTTCTGTAGTCTCATTAACTTTATAAGCTAACATTCTGATGTTGGGTGGGGAGAAGGGTGGATTGTAAAATTTATAAATGTATTGATCTGTGAAATGATGTGAAGTACTATACAAATAAAAGCTGCTGTAACTATTTTTCTTGGAGTGACATTTGTGTAGTGCTAATTGTTTTAAATAGTACCTTTCTTTTGAAGAGTTCTAAGGATTCTAAAAATATTTTCTCAGTCTCATCATTTTCTTTGTTAAATTGGAGAAAGGCACAGTGCTTTTTATATTTAGATCAATTTAAGTATTAATGGCTTGCAAGTTTTCAGGTATGTAAATTAGTGAGTTTGTGAATTAACTGAATTATTGAATTAAGAGTGAATTAATAAAAGGGAATTAATGGTCACTGCCCTTAAGTTTACAATATAAATAGCTTCTTTATGGAAAACAATATATAACTTCTCTCTGACATCTTATTTCTCATACATATACTATACATACTCATATATCATACAACTATTAAATGAGATAAAACATACATAACTCTTTGTAAAGGAAATTGCCTCAGTGAATATATACTTTGTGTATACTACATGAGATGGAGTATATACCAAGGGCTGTGCTTTCATCCCTGTGGGAAAGGGAATGGCCTGAAATGTTTAAGAGGTTTGCTCTAGGCTACAAAGATAATAAATGTCAGAGGTGGGTATTTGAACACAGGTCTGCCTTACTGCCTGAAAAACAAGTATCGTCTTAAATGACTTTTGTGCATAGTAGAGATAGTAGATATGATTTTCATTACTGCATTTCTAAAACTGGCTTTATTTTTATTCTGACTTGAAGATTGGGAAGATATTGATTCAGATGAAGAGATGGACTCTGAAGAAGGTGCTGAGGAGCAAGAAGAAGTTGATGAAGTTACAGAAAACCCACCCCCTGGGGCTATTCTTGTAACAGACTGCTTGTTTTGTTCTCATCACTCCAGCTCACTCATGAAGAATGTGGCTCACATGACAAAATTTCATAGCTTTTTTATCCCTGATATAGAATACCTTTCTGATCTTAGGGGACTAATTAAATATTTGGGTAAGTCCAAACATTTTTCCTTGAACAAGAAAACATTCTGAGTGGGGTTGGATGGTGGGGAAGTAAGATGTTCTATTTTTATATGCATCAGACTTACTCTTCTTTCACATATATTTTTAAATTCTCTGTCACCAAGTTTCTTAATATGTGTTGTTTATGAATACCACAAACATGATTGTTATCTTTGAGGCTTGCAGTTAAATATAAAAAAAATTTGTCCCAAAAGGTCCTTTTTACTTTTTCTCTTAAACCTTTTTTTCATTTCTAGGGGAGAAAGTTGGTGTAGGGAAGATTTGTTTGTGGTGCAATGAGAAAGGGAAATCCTTCTACTCTACTGAAGCTGTGCAGGCTCACATGAATGACAAAAGCCATTGTAAACTCTTCACAGAGGGAGATGCTGCCCTGGAATTTGCAGACTTCTATGATTTTCGGTAGGAATAGCCTTCCCTGGAGGCCATGCTCTTGTATGGGATTGTCTGACTTCACCTGATATTAAACTAATCATATATATATATATTTTTGAGGGTCTTTTATGTGTGCTGGGCACTCTACTATGACTGAGGAAGATAAAAAGAAAAATAAAATGTGTTTCCTACTCTCAATAATTTTAAAACTTTGTTGGAAAAATAAAATGTGTACACAAATATAATACTGGAAAAAAATAAGATAGGGAATCCATCAATTCTTGGCAGCTCTCTCCAGTTTAGAATAATTCTGATTGTTAAGAAGTTTTTCTTACTATCAAGCCTGAATGTACCTTTTTGTAACTTGTATCAAGTAAAATATCTTAGAAATATATTTCTAGGGGGTGGCTAGGTGTTGCAGTGAATAAAGCACTGGCTCTAGAGTCAGGAGGATCTGAGTTCAAATTTGGCCTTAGACCCTTAACACTTACTAGTCGGGTGACCTTGGGCAAGTCACTTAACCCCAATTGCCCTGCTTTCCCCCCTCCAAAAAGCAAAAAAAAAAATGCATTTCCAGTTGGGAAATTAGATTGTACTTTATGAAGCAAGCTTATCAGCTGGGCTGAAAAGGATGAGCAAAGGTATGGAAATGGGAAAGCACAGAGTGTATTTAGAAATGGTAAAACTTGGCTGGAGGATAGAAGTCCTAGGAAAAATAGAAAAGTATGAGTCTGATCTAGAGCTCCTGGATTCTCAGCTGTTGGTATTTTACCCCTTAGACAGTGGAGATATGTGAAAGGTTCCTGAGCAGGGACTCTACTGTGGATAGATCTGCGGATTTATCTGACCTTTCCTTTGTAGAATGAATCACGTGGAGGCCTGAGGGGAGGAGGAGATGGCTCAGCTGGGGAAATCAGTCCAGAGATTGCCGCAGCCAGACCCTAGGCCAAGTTAGTAGAAGTGTTGAGGGGGCGGCCTTTAGAATTGTTTTTTTGTCTGTCTCCAGGACCGTGTACATATTGAGTGTGAATAAATATTTGTTCCATAGGGTGCAGTTGAAGGAGTTAGAAAGGAAATGCCAGGGGGAGAAGAGGTCTGGGAGGCTTAGGTCTAAGCTGGATAGAAATGCTGATATTTAGATAATGAAGTAAGCATCTATATAAGAAAATACCCATATGATGAAAGGAGGGAGGAAGACCAAAGGGTATATTTACAGATGAGAAGGGGTTATAATAAAGAGACTGAGTGTTTATAGCAGTAATCATCAGTCCCAGTGCTCCAACTGGAATTTTCATATAGCTTGAACTGCTGAAATATCGTGTTCAGGTCCTCTTCCTGAGGTGTATAGGGAGGGTAAAATGAGATGGGTTTGGGGGGTATGTAGACACAACTGATAAAAAGAACATTTCTTTTATTATAGTCAAAAAATTTCATGGGTTGAGTTCTAACACTTTGTGAAGTTCATTTAGACCTTGCCATATACAAAAATGTTTAATGTATTAGCTTCATCAGCAAATTTTAAAGATTTAGAACATGTCTCCCAATAGAGCTACTTAAATATTATTGATGCCTTTCATTTTACATTAAAGTCAATTCCTCTTTCTCACCTCTCACCCTCTCCCAACCCAATGAACTTTTTTTTCTTTTTGGAGGGCAATTGGAGTTAAGTGACTTGCCCAAGGTCACACAGCCGTCTTTGTGTTAAGTGTCTGAGGCTGCATTTGAACTCAGGTCCTCCTGACTCCAGGGCCGGTGCTCTATTCACTCCGTCACCTAGCCTCTTATATGACAGTTTTAACCTGTTAAACTTATACACCACAGTTTTGTTCATCTATTCTCCATTGGACAGACACTGTTTTTTGTTTTTATTTTGCTAATACAACCAAGATAGTTGCTTTTTAAAGAGTAATTTGAGATGGTCATTAAAGGCTTGAATTATAAAAGTTTTCTGTATAAAGAAGGTCACTTGTTTGGTCAAAGAGGTTCCTGACCTCTGACTTGGAAAGAGAGATGTGGATGACAGTGAAAGAAGGTACTGCCTTGGAGGCAGAGGAGTCAGGTTCAGAATCCCCCTTTGATGCTGACTGCACATTTGGCCATCGATAAATCACTTAGCTTTTCTGGAATCAGTTTCCTCATCTGAAAAACAAGGAATTTGGACCCAGTGACTTCTGAAGCCCCATCTAGCTCCGGGTTTATGAACCTTTGAACCTGAGAACAAAGTTATAAAGCTTCTTGTTATCCTTTTCCCTTATACTTTTGCATTGGCTATACATTGAATTAGGGAATGTCGCTTTGGTGGTAGGTCAGGGCTTATGATGGGTATTGAGCTAGACTGGCTGTGTAAGTTATGTTTTGACTGCCCCTGGAAGATTGGAAACATTCCCCCCCAACCCCCTAAATATTATGGTTCATATCCTAGTTTTTATTGAATTCCAACATAGTGTAAGCTCTTGCTTTGTGAAGGACAGGGTATGAGTTCTTTGATGACTTCATCAGTTAATATCTAAATACTAACATGATTATAGCAAATGATTTCCCAAAATTGAATCTGGAATATGCTGCAGAGCCAGTAACACTAAAGTAGTTACAAAGAGCAAGACTTGTGTTCTCATTGATGGTAGTGGCAATCTTGTGCTTGGGGGGGGTGTTGTTTTTTAAAGCATTTTTCCTCTTCTCTCCATCCCCAACCTCCCGCCTTCCCCCTTTTGCTTCAGGTTTCCTCAGATGTACCCAGAGACCTGGTGTTGACATTACTCTTGTCTTGACTCTAGTGGGTCATTGGATCTGACTGTAGGGGGCATGGGATCATAGATTTAAAGGGACCTTGTAGTCATTCATTCTAACTTCATTATTTTACAGAAAAAGAACCAGGTCCCCAAAATTTAAATGATTTACTCAAGGTCACATAGATTGTAAGTGATAGAGACAGGATTTGAATGCAAGACCTCTGTCTTCTCATCTTAGACTTATTCTACTGTACCATGCTGCCATTATGATCCTAACAAAGATTAGAATTGAGACAAGATTTAGGAATTTCATTTATATAGAGAATTCTGAGGACAGGAAATGCTTTCTCTGCAGCTTAAGTCTTTAGAGAGTTGCAGAGAGCACTGAGAAGTTATGTGACTTGCCAGTATGTCAGAGGCAGTACTTGAGCTCATGGTTGTCAGGTCAATTTTTTATCCATTTTACCATACTGCTTCTCATACTAGCATTGCTCTCTCCTCTATCCCCATCACCACCACTCTCTCCCCCCAAAAAAGGAAAAAACTCAAAAAAACAACAAAACAAAAACTTAGGAGAATTGTGACTGCCCTTGTAGATTTGTGTATTTTTGCTATTTTCCATGACAGATGACTAGACTAAATTGTGTGACTTTTAAAAGTTCAAAATCTTTATAAAATATGTTCTGTTATAGGAGTAGCTATCCAGATCACAAGGAAGGTGAGGACATCGATGTGTCTGAGGAGTTATCTTCAGAAAAGAATTTAGAATATGATGATGAAACCATGGAGCTGATTCTCCCTTCAGGTAAATGCATATTTCAAAAATTTCTTAATGTGAAATTGGATGGTCTAACAGGCACAGCACATAAGTAGATTTGCTTTCCTATTCAGGAGAAAAGAAAAACTTGATTGTTTTTAAAAGTCACTTACATTAATTAATTCTGAAGCTTGTACCTCAATTTCCTGGCTCATTTTAAAAGAAAAAGCTCACATTTCTTTTATTCGTGTTTTATGATGGGGATCCTTTAATATTTCTGTTATCTTTGTTCTTTATTTCCTGTACTGCCCTTTCTTTTCTTCTGTTTATCTCAGCCTTCTTGTTTCTAGAATTGATTATTATGTGTAATTTCCCTTCCTTCAATTTCCAGGCTGGTTTAGTCCAGTGAAACTGCCCTTCCTGCTGTTTCTCTTAGTATATTCCCTCACCCGTCTCCATTGCCTCTGCACTGATATTTCCCATACCTGGAATGCCCTCTCACTTCACCTTTGCCCCTTAGAATCCTTTTTTTTCTTGAAACTTTTTCTGATTCCCTGCTACTAGTGCCCTTCCCATTAAAATTAACTTGTATTTAGTTTTTCTATTTTTCCCTCCAGTATAATGTAGAGTCCTTGAGGTCAGGGATTTTTTGCATCTTGCCTTTGTTAACTTTGGCACCTGCCATAGTGCCTGAAGTGAACACACATACATGTACATGTATGTGTATGTGTACACATACATAAAAAGAATTTTGTTTGAATGTGCTTGCTCTAAACAGTATGCCCTTGAGTATAGTATGCAGCTAGGAGCTGGGTGGCACAGTGGATAGAGAGTGCCAGACCTGAAGTCAGGAAGATTCATCTTTCTAAGTTCAAATGTGGTCTCAGATACATACTAGCAGTGTGACTCTGGGCAAGTCAATTAACTTTGTTTGCCTCCATTTCCTGATCTGTAAAATGAGCTGGAGAAAAAAATGGCAAACTACTCCAGTATTTTTGACAAGAAAACCTTAAATGTGGGGCAACTAGGTAGCGAGTGAATAAAGCACCAGCCGTGGAGTCAGGAGGACCTGAGTTCAAATCTAACTTCGGACACTTAACACTTACTAGCTATGTGACCTTGGGCAAATTAGTTTAACTCCAATTGCCCTGCCTCCCCTCACCCCCCCAAAAAAGACAAAAAAACAAAAAAGAAAGAAAACCTCAAATTGGGGTCATGAAGAGACAGATATGACTAAAAATAACTGAACAACAATAAATTTTTTTAATGGAACTGAACATTTTAAGGTTTTTTAAAAAAAAATTTAGGGAGTGTATTTTATTGACCACTGTTTAAGGCAGATGTCAAACCATTTAGATCATAGGTTTTTTTTTTTAAGCATAACTGTATACTTTGAAAAATAGCCAACATTTTCTTCTTTATTAACTATTAAATCTAATACTTAAAATCATCATATATACAAAGTAAGAATGCTGGTTCACACTGGAAATATATAGGTGTACCAAGATGTTTGGAGTTGCTTTAAAATGTTGATATATTTTTGGGGATGCAATTTTCTTTTGTTTCTTGAAGATACAACTACTTTTTAAGTATTTTTACTGTTTCTAGGAAAATTGCATCTTAAAATGCCTTTGAAAGATAAGGTCTTAGGTCAGGCCTTCTGTTCTAGAAATAACAGATTTTTCTGTTGGTGTACAAAGAGAAATTTATGCTCTATCTCTCTAAGGGAGAAAATCAAAAGATAATTGTATTTACTTTATCTGTTAGTGTGCTGTTGAGAATGAGTTTATTTTGAGCAGAATTTAAAGTGGGAAAATTGTTCAAATCCTATTAGAGAGTGATCTTAAAATAACTTTGACAATGAAAAACCCAGTTATAGAAATGAGCTGTCCCTTGAAATTGGACACCTTTGATACACTAATGCCTTTACTGATTTTAGTGCCTTAGGGGGGTGTATTGTCAAATTGTATGATAATGTGAGAAATTGTGATGCAAAGAGTCTTGAGTTGAAAAGGAATATTGGGGACTGTCTCAGAAATAGGCTCTGCTATTTGCCATCTATGTGACCTGAGATAAACCATTCACAGTGATCTTAGGAACTAAAACAAAAGCATTTAGTGTTTTAGAGTGAAGATCATTGGCTGTAAAAATAAGATTATGTTTGATTTTTTTTAATTGGCATTGAATCTCAGACTTCAAACTGAAAAGGAGCTTTGTGACTTTTTAGTTCAACACTCATTTTACAGATGAGGTAGTTGAGGCCTAGAGAGGTTCAGTGATTTGGCCAAGGTTACCCTGGGATTAAGCAGTAGGGCCAGAATTTGGACCTATCTCCTTGGAATCCAGATCCAACACTTTTTTTTTTAAAGCAATTAGGGTTAAGTAACTTGCTCAAGGTTACACAGCCAGTTATTTATGGGTGTGGTGCTAAGTATCTGAGCCCAGATTTGATCCCCAGGTCATCCTGACACTGGGGCTGGTGCTCTTACTTGCTGAGCCACCTGGCCTCCCTAAGCAATTGGGGTTAAGTAACTTGCTCAAGGTTACACAGCCAGGTGTTTCTGGGTGGATGCTAAGTGTCTGAGCCTGGATTCGATCCCCCAGGTCATCCCGACACTGGGGCTGGTGCTCTTACTTGCTGTGCTACCTGGCTGCCCCAGATCCAACACTTTTCATTGTACAGTCCTCTCATTAAATCAAATAGGTTTCTCTGTTAGATACTTTTTAAAGTATATTTGTCAACAGATCAGTAAATTACATGTCTTCTACTAAGAATAATTATGACAGCTTTATCCCTCTAATAAAATCTTTGGCCCATCATCTGATATAAAGGATCCATCACAGGCCATTCAGGGCCATCTTAATCAAAGTGGATGTTTCATATTGGTTGTAAGATATCTCATTTTTCTCATCTTTTTTTTTGATGAAGTTCATATAGAATATTATTTCATATTTAATGTTCTATAGACTGCTGTACAACAGATGAAATGACTAATATAAGCTTATTACTGAAAGCATCTTCAGGTTAACTCTAGTAGCAGACATTGCCAAAGAAGGTATAGAGTGATAGTTCATTCTTTTCCCACGTGGTTTTGACTTTTTTCTTCTAGGTTTCTCTATTTTGAAAGCTTTTTATTCTATTTAAGTTGTAGATTCTGAGTTCAGTATGGGGACATCTATGAGAAATGTTCTTCAGTATTCAGGGATCAAATTAATGTCTGGGTGGGAATGAAGAAATGAATCAAGAAGTATTTGCAAAGTGTACTTTGTGTAAAGCACTGTATTAAGCTCTGGGGATACAAGACAGACATTCCAAATGAACAACACATTCTTTTTTCTCATAATTTTCGTTTTCATGAACAAAAAAATCTGTTTTCTTTTCCTCCTTTCTCCCTCTCCATTTGAAAAAGAAAGAAAAGCAAAACCCTCCTAACATATATGCAAAACCAGGCAAAAGAAATTCCTGTGTTGGCCATGTCAAAAAAGTAAATGTCTCAGTCTACACTAAGTCCGTCAGTTCTCTTTCTTGAAGTGGGTAGCTGTTTGACCATTAATCTCTTTAGAATTGTAGTTGGTAATTGCCTTCATCAGAGCTCTTAAGTTTGTCTTTTCAATAATTTATTGTATAAATTATTCTCTTGGTTCTGTTTGCTTCACTCTGTGTCAGTTCATAAATGTTTTCCTAGATTTCTCTGAAATCATCCTCTTCATCTTTTCTTACAGTGCAATAATTTTCCAGTACTTTCATGTGCCATAATTTGTTCAGTCATTCTTCAGTTGTTAGTTGCCCTTGATTTTCCAGTTCTTTGCCATTACAGTAAGAGCTGCCATAAATATTTTTGTAAATATGTGTCCTTTTCCTCTTTGATCTCTTTTGGGCATAGACCTAGTAAAAGTATTGCTGTTTAGTAACTTTTTTTAGTACCAGTTTAGGAACTTCTGGAGCATAGTTCAAAATTACTTTCCAGAATGGCTTGGCCAGTTCATGGTTTCACTGACAATGCATTCATATACCTGTTTTTATACCCTCTCCAGTATTTATCATTTTCATTTTTTCTCCATTTTGTCAATTTAATGGGTATGTGGTTGAACCTCAAGAGTTGCTTTAATTTGCATTTCTCAAATTATTAGTGATTTGAAGCATTTTTCCATGTGACTATTGGTAGTTTGGATTTCTTCCCTTGAGAACTGCCTTTTCATATCCCTTTGATCCTTTTAACATTTGGGGAATGGCTCGTATAAATTTAAATCGGTTCCCTCTAGATCTTGAAAATAAGACCTGTATCAGAGAAACTTGGAAAGATTTAAGGTGCCCCCAAACTAATGGGGACAGTATGGGAAAATCCCATGGTCCTTATGGTGCAATGCCAAAGTAAATAGTAATGTAGCTTCTTTAATGTCGTTTCAACTGATAAAAATCATAGTTTCTACTTTGATTCTAATGTTCTATTTAATAGTGCCTAGGACTTTAATGGTAAAAACTTCCTTTTCTGTGTCTTAAGTGGCTTTAGCTGTACTATCAACAGAAGAATTTGCCATCAGAAGTTGATAGTTGTCTTATGTATAGCTTCCAGTACCGGGTTTTGGGTTTGTTTGTTTTTGTTACATGCTAACAAACATTTAAGGGCTTGAATTTTAGTGCCAGGATTTGTTGTCCATTTGTTCATAATGGCAATTGAGGTTCTGCTATATAATTCTAGCCATTGGTCTTGACTAGCTGTTTGTTAGATGCTAATTTTTTTTTCAAAATTCAATGAGATTGTTTCAGTTTCCATCATTTCATCATATAATCATCATTGATCAATAAATCCAGGCTACCTAAAACTCACCTTTCTGTAATTTCTGATGGCAGTGGCCTAATCCTGAATAAAATCTATATTACTCAGTTTCTTTATGAACTTAATTTTTGGTTTATTTCATTTAAATATCACTTGTAACGTGCTTTTAGATTCCACTCTTGAAACTCAGTTATTTCATAAGGACTGAGTGGAGATAAACCACTATTGGTTACATTTGATAAATCCAGTTGTATATATCTTTTGTCAGGTTATATTATCTTTGGTTTGTTTCTTGAACACTCATAGTTTGTACACTTTAGTTGGTCATTCCATAGAAGGCCTTTTAAGTTCACTTTTGGACTTTTGCCATTTCATAAACTCCACTTGGAAGTAAGTAAGCTACTTTAGATCATGTTTGACCATTCCACTGGTGTATACTTACTGTCATCCTTTATTATTACTTGGTAAAGTAATGCATGTTTTTTTCAAAAAAATTTTCTTTTAAAGTATCATTATTTACAATTCATAATAATAAAACCCTGTAAAACAATTCAGTAATGTGCAGTGGGAATAATTCTATAAGTAGTCTGATATTTTTTTTTTCGCTTTTTGGAGGGCAGTTGGGGTTAAGTAACTTGCCCAAGGTTACACAGCTAGTTTGTGTGTGTGTGTGTGTGTTAAGAGTGAGGCCAGAACTGAACTTGGGTCCTCCTGACTCTGGGGCTGACACTTTACTCACTGTGCCACCTAGCTGCCCTGTAGTCTGATACTGATACTGGCTAGCGTGAAGCATTGTGGTTTTTACCAGCTTTCTTGCCTTCACCATCTTAGTGAATTTTAAGACCTTAAGGTCTTAAAAACTGATGTCAAGCACGTGTAGCATGAAAGATGACTTATCTTAAAGATGAAAGATGGTACCTGAATTATCTTAAATAATTATCATAAATAAAATGGTTTTCCACCTTCTATTATTGCTTTGCTTTCTATGTAGAATTCTTTTATTCACCTAGTTACTCAATGCAGGTTGGATGTATAAATGGATCTGAATATGGACCATTTGGTTGCTGTGCTGTGACCTAAAGATGACACAAATGAAGCTGACTTTTAACGTGTAGGTAATCAGTGTTAAAATGGATCTGCTTGAATGAATTTACTTGTTTCTGTATATATTCAAGGTGTATATATTGTATATATTGCAAGTGCAGGCTGATAGGGGAAGGGGTATGTGTATAGTAACACTACCAGACTTTTTGATTTGGGTGATCTAAGAGTGCTTGTTCTCATTTAAGGGAGCCTAACTGCAGCAGTATCGAAAACTATATAGTAAGTCTTCTTCTTTCCTCCCTTAGCTAAATTCACTTGCTTTTGGAGAAATGTCATCGTGTCACTGGTATAGGATAGCCAGCAGATGGCACTGTGTCCCTTCACTTTGAAAGGTTGGTCTATAAAATCCTCTCTTGAACCTAAAAATTTGGTGATTTTTTGTTTTTGTTTTTACAATTGGTCATCCTGTTCAGCAAGGGAAGTTGATGTAGAGTATACACTAATGAGTTAACGGTTATTGATCAGGTAGATGAAATTATTAACAGGTCCAAAATATTTGTAGTTTCATTTTTATGATCATAATATACAAATATTTACTTCTAAGTCATTTAATAAATAATAGTGAAATATTTGGAGTTTTTTTTGTTGTTTATTTTTATTTTACAACATTCAGTTCCACAGTCCCCTGAGTTTCAAATTTTCTCCCCCTCCTTCTCTCCCCCCCTCCATCATGGAGGCATGCACTCAAATACAGAATCTACAAATATCTTCACATTAATCATTAGTCAGTTTGTAAAGAAGGATTATAACTGATGGAATGATCAGTGGGAAAGAGGAAACAAAACAAGAAAAAGAAAGAGAGTGAGTAGTTTGTTTCAATCTGCATTCAGACTCCCCATCTCTTTCTCTGGATGTGGATATCTATTTCGATCATGAGTCTTTTGGAGTTCTCTTATAACCTTACATTGCTGAGAGGAGCCCTGTCTAATGAAATTACTCATCACACATATGTTGTGTCTGTGATTGTGTAGATTTTTCCAGGTTCTGCTCTTCTCACTCAGTCAGCATCAGTTTATATAAGTCTCTCCAGGTTATTATGAAGTCTGTCTGTTCCTCATTTCTTATAGCACAGTAGTATTCCATTAAATTCCTATACCACAACTTGTTCAGCCATTTCCCAGTTGATGGGCAATTTGATTTCCAATTCTTTGCCACCACAGAAAGAGCCGCTATAAATATTTTTGTACATATAAGTCCTCCTCCTTCTTCTCTGATCTCTTTGGGATATAACCCTAGGAGTGGTATTGCTGAGTCAAAGGGTATGCACTTATTTATAGCCCTTTGGCCATAGTTCCAGATTGCTCTCCAGAATGGCTGGATCAGTTCACAACTCTGCCAACAATGCGTTAGTGTTCCAGTTTTTCTACATCCTCTCCAGCAATTATCATTTTCCTGTTTTGTCATCTTAGCCAGTCTGGCTGGTGAGATGTGGTACCTAAGAGTTGTTTTGATTTGCATTTCTCTAATCACAAGTGATTTAGAACATTTTTTCATATGCTTATAGATATCTTTAATTTCGTCTTCTGAGAACTGCCTGTTCATATCCTTTGACCATTTATCAATTGGGGAGTGGCTTGTATTCTTATAGATTTGACTCAGGTCTTTGTGTATTTTAGAAATGAGGCCTTTATCAGAAACATTGGTTATAAAAATTCTTTCCCAATTTTCCTCTTCCCTCTTAATCTTGGTGACATTGGCTTTATTTGTACAGAAGCTTTTTAATTTAATGTAATCAAAATTATCCATTTTGCATTTTATAATGCTCTCTAACTCTTGTTTCATCATGAAGTCTTTCCCTCTCCATAAATCTGACAGGTAAACTATCCCTTGCTCTCCCAGATTGCTTACAGTATCAGTCTTTATACCTAGATCATGTACTCATTTCAACTTTATTTTGGTGTACAGTGTTAGATATGGGTCCAAGCCCAATTTCTGCCATACTAAGTTCCAGTTTTCCTGGCAGTTTTTGTCAAATATTGAGTTCTTATCCCCAAAACTGGGGTCTTTGGATTTATCAAACAGTAGATTACTATAGTCATTGGCTGCTAAGTCTCATGTACCCAGTCTATTCCATTGGTCCACTACTCTGTTCCTCAGCCAGTACCAAGTAGTTTTGATGACTGCTGCTTTATAATACAGTTTAAATCTGGTATGGCTAGGCCACCTTCTCTAGCATTTCTTTTCATTAATTGCCTTGATATTCTGGACCTTTTGTTCTTCCAAATGAATTTTGCTACTATTTTTTCTAGGTCTACAAAGTAATTTTTTGGTAGATTGATTGGTATGGTACTAAATATGTAATTTAATTTAGGTAAAATTATCATTTTTATTATATTAGCTCACACCCAGCCATGAGCCATTGATGTTTTTCCAGTTAGTTAGATCTGACTTTATTTGTGTGAAAAGTGTTTTGTAATTGTGTTCATGTAAGTCCTAGGTTTGTTTTGGCAGGTAGATTCCCAAATATTTTATGTCTACAGTAACTTTAAATGGGATTTATCTTTCTATCTCTTGCTGTTGGATTTCGTTAGAGATATATAGGAATGCTGAGGACTTATGTGGGTTTATTTTATATCCTGCAACTTTGCCAAATTTGTTTATTATCTCAGGTAGTTTTTGACTTGATTCTCTGGAATTCTCTAAGTATATCATCATATCATCTGCAAAAAGTGACAGCTTAGTCTCTTCTTTGTCTAATTTGATTACTTCAATTTCTTTTTCTTCTTTTATTGCCACTGCTAACATTTCTAGTACCAAATTGAATAAGAGGGGTGATAGTGGACACCCTTGTTTCACCTCTGATCTTACTGGAAATGCTTCTAGGTTATCCCTATTACATACAATACTTGCTGATGGTTTTAGATAGATACTACTTATTATTTTAAGGAAGACTCCATTTATTCTTATACTTTCTAGTGTTTTTAATAGGAATGGGTGTTGTATTTTGTCAGAAGCCTTTTCTGCATCTATTGAGATAATCATGGTTTCTGCTAGTATTGTGGTTGATGTGATCGATTTTATTGATAGTTTTCCTGATATTGAACCACCCTTGCATTCCTGGAATAAATCCTACCTGATCAAAGTGTACTATTCTTGTGATGAGTTGCTGTAGTCTTTTTGCTAGTATTTTATTTAGAATTTTTGCATCTATATTCATAAGGGAAATTGGTCTATAATTTTCTTTCTCTCTTTTGTCTCTTCCCAATTTACGTATCAGTACCATATTCGTGTCATAAAAAGAATTTGGAAGGACTCCTTTTTCTCCAATTTTCCCAAATAGTTTGTAAAATATTGGAGTCAATTGTTCTTTAAATGTTTGGTAGAATTCACTAGTAAAGCCATCTGGCCCTGGAGATTTTTTCCTAGGGAGTTCATTGATGGCTCGTTCAATTTCTTTTTCTGAAATGGGGTTATTTAAGTAGTTTACTTCTTTTTCGGTTAGTCTGGGCAACTTATATTTTTGTAAATATTCATCCAGCTCACTAAGATTGTCAAATTTATGGGCATACAATTGGGCAAAATAATCCTGATTATTGTTTTAATTTCCTCTTCATTGGAGGTAGATTCACCCTTTTCATTTTTGATATTAGTAATTTGGTTTTCTTTTTTTTTTGCCATATTGACTAAATGTCTATCAATTTTTTTCCCATAATACCAGCTCTTAAGTTTTATTTATTAATTCAATAGTTTTCTTAAATTCAATTTTATTAATCTCTCCTTTGGTTTTCATTATTTATAATTTAGTATTTAATTGGGGATTTTCAATTTGTTCTTTTTCTAGCTTTTTTAATTGCATGCCCAATTTATTGACCTCTATTTTCTCTATTTTATTTATGTATGCATTCAGGGATATAAAACTTCCCCTAAGAACTGCTATTGCTGTAACCCACAAGTTTTGGTATGTTGTCTCATTATTGTCATTCTCTTGAATGAAGTTATTTCATTGTTTCTATAATTTCTTGTTTGACCCACTCATTCTTTAGGATAAAGTTATTTAGTTTCCAATTAGTTTTTAGTCTGTCCTTCCATGGCCCTTTATTACATATAATTTTTATTGCATCATGATCTGAGAAGGATGCATTTAATATTTCTGCCTCTCTGCAATGAATTGTGAGGTTTTATGCCCTAGTACATGGTCAGTTTTTGCATATGTGCCATGTACCGCTGAGAAGAAGGTATATTCCTTTTTATCTTCATTTATTTTTCTCCAGAGGTCTACCATATCTCTCTTCTCTAAGATTCTGTTTATCTCCTTTAACTTCTTTCTTGTTTATTTTGAGGTTAGATTTATGAAGTTCAGAGAGGGTGAGATTGAAGTCCCCCACTAGTATAGTTTTGCTATCTATTTCTTCCTCTAACGTCCTTAATTTCTTCTTTAGGAATTTAGATGCTGTACCACTTTGTGCACAAATGTTTAGCAATGATATTGCTTCATTTTCGATGGTGCCTTTTAGCAGGATATAGTTTCCTTCCTTATCTCTTTTATTAGATCTATTTTTGCTTTGTCTGACATAAGGATTGCTACCCCTGCTTTTCTTTTTACTTTAGCTGAGGCATGATATATTTTACTCCAGCCTTTTACCTTTACCCTGTGTATATCCCCCTGTTTTAGATATGTTTCTTATAAACAGCATATTGTAGGATTTTGGTTTTTCATCCATTCTGCTATCCGCCTCCATTTTATGTGAGAGTTCATCCCATTCACATTCACTGTTATGATTACTCTGTCTCTTTCCCTCCATCCTATTCCCTCCCCTATTTATGCTTTCATTTTTCCCCCTTTCTCTCTTCCCCTCCTTAAGAGTTTTCCTTTTGACCACCCCCTCCCTCAGTATTCTCTTCTTATAAGCCCCCCTACCTTTTCCTACCCTTCCCTCTTACTACTTCTTCCCTCCCTTCTAATCACCTCCCCCTTTCTTATCCCTTCCCCCACTTCTACTGCCTGTACGGTATGATAGATTTTTATACTTAATGTTGTATGTTATTTCTTCCTCGAACCAAGATTGACGAGAATAAATCTCATGCAATGCTCCTCTCCCTCCTCTCTTTCCCTCTATTATAAGTTTTATGTCTCTTCTCTATAGAGTCCTATACTTAACTGATTATGTTATTCCCTCCCTGCACCAGAACCAATGAGGGAAAAGCTCATAGTATCCCTCCCTTCTTTCCCGCTACTATAATGTTTTTATGCCTCTTTGTGTGGCATAATTTAGCAGAAAGCTTCATTCTTTCCTCTTCTTCCATTGCAGTCCCTTTGCAGCCCTTAATAAGGTTTTTTATCATCATTTTGTATAATTTATACCCACGCCCTCTATCTATATATCCCTTTTAGATGTCGCCATAGGTATAGAATTCTCAGTATTAACAGGTATCAGCTTTCCATATAGGGATGTAAACAGTTTGCTCTTATTAAATAACATGGTGTGTGTGTGTGTGTGTTTTCCCTATTTACCTTTCTATGTCTCTCTTGAGTCTTGTTAATTGGAGGCTGAATTTTCATTGAGCTCTGGCTTTTTTTTTTTAATTAAATTTTAAATTTATTAATTTGTTTGTTTCCTTTTAGTTTGCAGGATTCAATTCCACAATTCCTTGAATTTCACATTTTGTCCCCCTCCTTCCCCTCCCTCCCATGGCATCTTATAATCAAGTATAGGATCTGTAAATACTTTCACATTATACAATGGTCAGGTTATAAGGATGGATTGTACCAGCTGGAATGAAAAATGGTAAAGAGGACATAAAATCAAATAAGAGAACGAAAAAGATCAGGTATTTTGCTTCCACCTGGATATAAATTTAGTTCTTTCTAGTTCTTTCTCTGGATGCACGTTTTTCTCTCCATCATGCGTCTTTTGGGATTGACTTATATCCCTGCATTGTTGAGAAGAGTCCAGTCTATCAAAGTTGGTCATCACGCATATGTTGTGTCTGTAATTGTGTACAAATTCCGCCTGGTTCTACTCTTCTCACTCAGCATCAGTTCTTTTAAGCCTCTCCAGGTAAATATGAAGACCGCCTGCTCCCCGTTTCTTATAGCGCAATAATATTCCATAACATGCATATACCACAACTTGTTCAGCCATTCCCCAATTGATGGACACCCCCTTAATTTCCAATTCTTTGCCACAACAAAAAGAGCTGCTATAAACATTTTTGTACATATGGGTCTTTCTCTCATTTCTATGATCTCTTTGGGATATAACCCTAGGAGTGGTATTGCTGGATCAAAGGGTATGAAAGTATTTATAGCCCTTTGGGCATAGTTCCAGATTGCTTTCCAGAAAGGCTGGATCAGTTCACAACTCCACCAACAATGCATTAGTGTTCCAGTTTGCCCACATCCTCTCCAGCATTTGTCATTTTCCTGTTTTGTCATCTTAGCCAATCTGACTGGTGAGATGTGGTACCTCAGAGTTGTTTTGATTTGCATTTCTCTAATCAATAGTGAATTAGAGCATTTCTTCATGTGCTTATAGATAGCTTTAATTTCTTTCTCTGAAAACTGCCTGTTCATATCCTTTGACCATTTATCAATTGGGGAATGACTTGTATACTTATAAATTTGACTCAGTTCTCTGTATATTTTAGAGATGAGTCCTTTGTCAGAGACATAGGTTGTAAAGATTCTTTCCCAATTTCCCACCTCCCTCCTAATCTTGGTTACATTGGCTTTATTTGTACAGAAACTTTTCAATTTCATGTAGTCAAAATTATCCATTTTACATTTTATAATGTTCTCTAATTCCTGTTTCGTCATAAAGTCATTCCCTCTCCACAAGTCTGATAGGTAAACTATTCCTTGTTTTAGCAGACTGCTTACAGTATCAACCTTTATACCTAGATCATGAACCCATTTAGACTTGATTTTGGTATATGGTGTTAGATAATGGTCTATGTCCAGTTTCTGCCATACTACATTCCAGTTTTCCCAGCAGTTTTTGTCAAATAGTGAGTTCTTATCCCAATCAAACAATACATTACTGTAGTCGTTGACTTCTGAATCTCGTGTGCCTAATCTATTCCATTGATCCACTCCTCTATTCCTAAGCCAGTACCAAGTAGTTTTGATGACTGCTGCTTTATAGTACAGATTGAAATCTGGTAAAGCTAGTCCACCTTCCCTAGCATTTTTTTTCATTAATTCCCTTGATATTCTGGACCGTTTATTCTTCCAGATGAATTTTGTTACTATTTTTTCTAACTCTATAAAGTAGTTTTTTGGTAAATTAATTGGTATGGCACTAAATATATAATTTAATTTAGGTAAAATTATCATTTTTATTATATTAGCTCTACCCAGCCATGAGCTATTGATATTTTTCCAATTAGTTAGATCTGACTTTATTTGTGTGAAAAGTGTTTTGTAGTTATGATCATACAGGTCCTGGGTTTGTTTTGGCAGGTAGATTCCCAAATATTTTATAATGTCTACAGTAACTTTAAATGGGATTTCTCTTTCTAGTTCTTGCTGTTGAGTTTCATTGGAAATATATAGGAATGCCGAGGATTTATGTGGGTTTATTTTACATCCTGCAACTTTGCCAAATTTATTTATTGTCTCAAGGAGTTTTTTACTTGATTCTCTAGGATTCTCTGAGTATATCATCATATCATCTGCGAAGAGTGATAACTTGGTCTCTTCTTTGCCTAACTTGATTCCTTTGATTTCTTTTTCTTCTCGAATTGCTACTGCTAACATTTCTAGTACCAGATTGAATAAGAGGGGTGATAGTGGACACTCTTGTTTCACCCCTGATCTTTTGGGAAATGCTTCCAGCTTCTCCCCATTGCATATAATACTTGCTGATGGCTTTAAATAGATGCTACCTATTATTTTAAGGAAGGCTCCATTTATTCCTATACTTTCTAATGTTTTTAATAGGAATGGATGTTGTATTTTGTCAAAAGCCTTTTCTGCATCTATTGGGATGATCATGTGGTTTCTGCTAGTTTTATTGTTGATATGCTCAATTATACTGATGGTTTTCCTAATATTAAACCATCCTTGCATTCCTGGAATAAATCCTACCTGATCAAAGTGTATTATTCTTGAGATAAGTTGCTGTAGTCTTTTGGCTAGTATTTTATTTAGAATTTTTGCATCTATATTCATGAGGGAGATTGGTCTATAATTTTCTTTCTCTGTTTTATCTCTTCCTGATTTAGGTATCAGTACCATATTTGTGTCATAAAAAGAATTTGGTAGGACTCCTTCACTAATTTTTCCCAAATAATCTGTAGAGTATTATAATCAATTGTTCTTTAAATGTTTGATAGAATTCACTAGTGAATCCATCTGGCCCTGGAGATTTTTTCCTAGGGAGGTGACTGATGGCTTGTTCAATTTCTTTTTCTGAGATGGGATTATTTAAGTAATCTACTTCCTCTTCAGTTAATCTGTGCAATTTGTATGTTTCTGAATATTCATCCATTTCCCTAAGATTGTCAAATTTATGTGCATACAATTGGGAAAAATAATTCCTAATTATTGTTTTGATTTCCTCTTCATTGGAGGTAGATTCATCCTTTTCATTTTTGATACTCATAATTTGGTTTTCTTCTTTTTTTTTATCATATTGACTAAGGGTCTATCAATTTTGTTGGTTTTTTCATAAAACCAGCTCTTGGTTTTATTTATTAGTTCAATAGTTTTCTTAATTTCGATTTTATTAATCTCTCCTTTAGTCTTCAATATTTCTAGTTTAGTATTTAATTGGGGATTTTGAATTTGTTCTTTTTCTAGGTTTTTTAATTGCATGCCCAATTCGTTGAGCTCCCTTTTCTCTAATTTAATCACGTATGCACTCAGTGATATAAAACTTCCCCTAAGAACTGCCTTTAATGCATCCCGCAGATTTTGGTATGTTGTCTCATTATTATCATTCTCTTGAATGAAATTACTGATTGTTTCTATAATTTCTTGTTTGACCCACTCATTCTTTAGGATCAAATTGTTTAATTTCCAGTTAGTTTTTAGTCTGTCTTTCCCTGGCCCTTTATTGCATATAATTTTTATTGCATCATGATCTAAGAATGATGCATTTAATATTTCTGCCTTACATGCATAGAATTGTGAGGTTTTTATGCCCTAGAACATGGTCAATTTTTGAATATGTGCCACGAACTGCTGAGAAGATAGTATATTCCTTTTTATCCCCATTCAGTTTTCTCCAGAGAGCTATCATACCTATCCTCTCTAAAATCCTGTTCACCTCCTTAACTTCTTTCTTGTTTATTTTGAGGTTGGATTTATCAAGTTCAGATAGGGGGAGATTAAGGTCTCCCACTAGTATAGTTTTGCTCTCTATTTCTTCCTCTAATTCCTTTACCTTCACCTCTAGGAATTTGGATGCTACATCACTTGGTGCATATATGTTAAGTAGTGATATTGCTTCATTCTTGATGGTGCCTTTTAACAGGATATATTTTCCTTCCTTGTCTCTTTTAATTAGGTCAATTTTTGCATTTGCTTTATCTGAGATAAGGATTGCTACCCCTGCTTTTTTTACTTTAGCTGAGGCATGATATATTTTACTCCAACCTTTTACCTTTACCTTGTATGTATCCCTCTGTTTCAAATGTGTTTCTTGTAAACAGCATATTGTAGGATTATGATTTCTAATCCATTCTGCTATTTGTCTCCGTTTTATAGGAGAGTTCATTCCATTCACATTTACAGTTATGATTGTTATCTGTTTCTTTCCCCTCATCCTATTCCTGCCCCTGTTAATGTTCGTATTTTCCCTCCCTTCTCCCTTCCCCCCCTTAATAGTTTTCCTTTTGACCACCGCCTCCCTCAGTGTTCCCTTTTCGGACCCCCTCCCTTTTCTTCCCCTTTTCCCCTTACTACTTCCCTCCCTACAAATCACTCCCACCCCCCTTTTGTAACCCTTTCCCCCTCCTACTGCCTGTAGGATATTGTTATACTTAATGAGGTATGCTGTTTTTTCTTCGCATCAAGAATGACAGGAACAGATCTCATGCGAAGCTCCTCTCCCTCCCCTGTTTCCCTCTAAAATGATGTGTGTTCTCCTTGTTTACCTTTCTAAGTCACTGTTGCTTCTTGTAATTGGAGCTTGAATTTTCCATTGAGTTCTGGCTTTTTTATCAAGAAGGTCTGGAACTCTGTTATATCATTGAATGACCATCTCTTTGCCTGGAAGCATATGCTCAGTCTCGCTGGGTATGTGATCCTTGGTTGTAATCCGAGCTGTTTTGCCTTCCTGAAAATTGTATTCCACTGCCTCCGATCTTTCAGTGTGGAGGCTGATAAATCCTGTGCAATCCTCACTGTGGACCCTCGATATTTGAATTGTTTCTTTCTGGCTGCTTGAAGTATTTTCTCTTTTATCTGGTAGTTCTGGAATTTGGCCACAACATTTCGAGGATTTTTCAGTTTGGGATCTCTTACAACAGGTGTCTGGTGGATTCTGTCGATTTCTATTTTCCCCTCAGGTTCTAGTATCTCAGGGCAGTTTTCCTTAACGAGCTCTTGGAGAATGTTGTCCAGGCTCATTTTTTTATCATAATTTTCTGGTAGGCCTATGATTCTCAGATTATCTCTCCTGGATCTGTTTTCCAGGTCAGTTATTTTTTCTTTGAGGTATTTTACCTCTTTTTCTAATTTTTCATTTTTGTTGTTTTGCTTGGCTAATTCTCTGTTCCTCATAGTTATTTGTTTCCATTTGTTTAATTCTGGTTTTTAGCAAATCATTTTCCTTGGATAATTTTTGAAGCTCCTTTTCCATATCATACACTTTTCTTTTTAGAGAGATGTTTTCCTCATTATAATGTTTTTCAAATTCTGCTATTTTCGTTTTGAGAGAATTATTCATTTTGTCTTCTATCTCTCTCATTTTGCTTTCAAAGTTCCTTTTGATCTCATCTAGGAGAGCCTTCTGTGCTTGGGATCCATTCCCTGTTGAAGTCTCAGCTGTGGGTGTGGAGTCCACAGTGTCTCCCTCTGAGGTTGGTTCCTCCCTCTGAGGATAGTAGGACTCTAGAGTCTTTGTCTTTGTAGTCTGCTTTCTACCCATTTTGAGGCAGTGTCCTAGCCACGCCCTTCCTCTAGGATCCCAAGCCTTTACTGTAGAGGGTTTTGCCCTGGGGCAAGAGTTACTATATTTTCAGGGTCAGAGGGGGGGTTTGGAGCAAGTGGGGTTCACTCTGCCATCCTTGTCTTTGGAGGTACTGAAAGGGGCTTTAAAAAAAAAAAAAAGATTTCTGGGCTATGAAGTGGTAGGCCCAGGAGTGTTTGCTGTTCAGTATAGGGGCCCCTGTATTTGCTTCTTACCTTGCTCTTTCCAGTCCCAGCCCTTTGGTCATAGGCCTGGTAGTGGACCTTGTGGTTGGTGGGAAGACTTGCCCTCAGAGTTGATCAGGCCCCTTCCAGGCCTGTGTCCGCCACGCCTTCCCGCACAGGCCACTGCGCCTTCCTGGCCTGCGCCCGCCACCGCCGCACCTTCCCGTACAGGCCACCGCGCCGTCGCCTGCTATTATTCCTTATTAGAACTTGTCCTTCGCATCTATGTATTGATAAATCTGGAAACGGCCACAGCTGCTGCTGATCTGGAGTCCCTCTGGCTGGCGGCTGGTCAGGCCCACCCTGGGGCTAAAGCCTCAGCGTGGGCCTGGGCTCGGCTCCCAGAGCTTTGCGCTGGCTGATTCCTGCCGGCCTGCTGGGCTGTTCTCAGCGGGAGGTTAGCTTCTCTGTGTCATTTTGTGGGTTCTGCAGCTCCAAAGTTTTGTTTAAAGTCCCCTTTTCACATGGATTGGAGAGGGTGGAAGCTGGAGCCCTGGGAGGGTCGTGCTTCTACTCCGCTATCTTGGCTCCGCCCTCGAGCTCTGGCTTTTTCATTAGGAAGATCTGAAAGTCTGTTATATCATTGAATGGCCATCTTCTTGCCTGGAAGAATATGTTCAGTTTTGCTGGAAAGGTAATCCTTGGTTGTAACCCGAGCTCTTTTTTTTTTTTTGAGGGCATTTGGGGTTAATGACTTGCCAAAGGTCACACAGCTAGTTTTTGAAGTATCTGAGGCCAGATTTGAACTCGGGTCCTCCTGACTCCAGGGCCGGTGCTCTATTCACCTAGCTGCCCCTACCTGAGCTCTTTTGCCTTGCAAAAAATCATATTCCAGTTCCTCCGGTCTTTCAGTGTAGAAGCTGCCAGATCCAGGCAATCCTCACTGTGGTTACCTGATATTTGAATTGTTTCTTTCTGGCTGCTTGTAATATTTTCTCCTTTGCCTGATAGTTGTGGAATTTGGCCACAACATTTTGAGGACTTTTCTGTTTGGGATCTTTTTTAGGAGGTGTCCTGGTGGATTCTGTTGATTTTTGATTTACCCTCTGATTCTAGGATCTCAGGGTAGTTTTCCTTGAGGAGCTCTTGGAAGATGTTGTCCAGGCTCATTTTTTCATCATGATTTTCTGGTAGACCTATAATTCACAGATTTATCTCTCGTGGATCTGTTTTCCAGGTCAGTTATTTTTCCATTGAGATATTTTACCTCTTTTTCTAATTTTTCATTCTTGATGTTTTCTTTGACTGATTCTTGGTTCCTCACAGCAAATGACTATTTGCTTCAATTTGGTTGAGTCTAGTTTTTAGCGAATTATTTTTCCTTGGTTAGTTTTTGAAGCTCCTTTTCCATATGTTCAGATTTCATTTTTATTTCATACATTTTTCTTTTTAAGGAGTTGTTTTCTTCATTGTAATATTTTTCTAATTTTGCAGTTTTGATTTTTAAAGCATTATTCATTTTATCTTCTGCCTCTCTAATTTGGTTTACAAAGTTCTTTTTGAGCTCATCTAAGAATGCTTTCTGTGCTTGAGACCAGTTCCCTGTTTAGGCTTCAACTGTGGCTGTGTAGTCAACACTGTCTCCCTATGAATTTGGTTCTTCCCTCTCAGGATAGTAGGACTCCAGAGTCTTTGTCTTTGTAGTCTGCTTTCTACTCATTTTGAGGCAGAATGCTAGCCACATCCTTCCTCTAGGGTTCCCAAGCCTTTACAGTTTAAGGTTTTGCCCTGGGGCAATAATTACTATGTTTTCAGGGTCAGAGGGAAGGATTGGAGCAGCCGGGGTTCACTCTGCCATCCTGGTCCCTGGAAGTTCAGATAGGGGCTTTTTAAATTTCTAGGCTGTGGATTGGTAGTCCCAGGAGTAGCTGCTGCCACTGCCAGGGACCCTGCATTTGACTCTTACCCAGCTCAGTCCGATCCCAGCCCTGCAGTGATAGGCCTAGTAATGATCCTAGCAGTTGATGTATCAAAATATCTGTTTTTACTAAGCACTGAGAGAGAAGTGAAGATAAGTAAGGCATGGTCCTTGCCCATTAGGAGCTTCTAGGTTGGTAGAGGAGATAAAAAAGGTTTAGAAATAGATTAGTATTATGATTAGGGTCGCAATTTTTGTAGCTATTTTGTTTATGAAGTACTTACTAGTGACCAAAGATTATCCACAAGTCAAGGGTGTATGTGGGTGAGCATTCCTGTGCATAAATGTATGTATATATGTGTATCCTCTGATTCAGTGACATTGCCATATTTATGAATTAGATTACTATTGTTCTGTAAAATGTTTTAAATAACATATGATTTGGAGTGAAATAAGCAAAACCAGAACAATTTATTTACATGATAGCATTAGTATAGAAATGAACAATTTTGAGGACTTTTATAAACTGATAAAGAGTAAAATGAGCAGAACTCAAAACAATTTCTACAATAACAATACTATAAAAACAGCATTGAAAGCTGTAAGAACAATGAGCAGTACAATGACTATGATTCCATTGGACTGATGATGAAACTTATGCTGCCCATTTTAGAGAGATGATGGATTTACAGAATGAGATATGAATTTTTGTGTACAGCCATTGAAGAAATTTGTTTTGCTTGAGTATGCATATTGCAAGTAATTTTTTTCTTCTTTTTTTCCAGTGGTGTAGGAGAAAGGTTTCTGCAATTTTTTTTTAAATAGAGTTGAGAGGATTGCTAAATATGTGAAATTTTACTTTCAGATGAGGTCACTCTGTTATTTGTTTTCCTTAACTGTTTTACTCTGTTATAAGAGACCTCTCAAAGTGGGAGTAATCTGTAAATGTTTATAATGTAAAAATAAATCACGTCAACAGAACTTTTATAAAAAGATGCAGATGTGAGGAGTTCATTCCAGTAAAGAGCATGCACCTGTGCAAAGGTGCAGATGAAGAGAGAATCAGTATGTATGGAAAATAGCTACTAGGCTAATTTGAAAGAGAGTAGACTGTAAGAAGCCTGGAAAGGTAAGCAGGAGCCATTTTGCATAGGGCTTTAAATACTAGCCTTAGGACTTTGTATTTAGAAGTTTTATTATATTATATTATATTATATTATATTATATTATATTATATTATA
>NW_027186349.1:9429022-9445022 GCF_028583685.1 Petaurus breviceps papuanus
TATATTATATTATATTATATTATATTATATTATATTATATTATATTAGAAGTAATAGTGTGTCAGTGACAGTTTTTTAGTAGGAGAGAGACATGGTCATATCTGTGATTTAGGAATACAAATTTTTTTTCTGTTTTGTCATTTTTTTGGTATTTAGTATTTAATTTTTCCCCAGTTACATGTAAAAATTTTTTTTTTCAACTTGCTTTTAAAACTTTGAGTTCCAAATTCTCTCTTTTCCCCTACTTCCATTGAGAAGGCAAGTAGTTTGACATAAGCCATACACATGTAGTCATACAAAACATATCCATAATAGTCATGTTTTTAAAGAAAATGGACCCCTAAAACTCAAGAAAAATGGAAGTTTTAAAAAAGCATGCTTCAGTCTGTATTCAGACACCATCAATTCTTTCTTTGGGGATGGACAGCATTTTTTATCATAAGTTCTTCAGAGTTGTCTTAGATTGTTGTATTGCTGAGAATAGCTAAATCATTCACAGCTAATCATCTTAGAATATTGCTGTTATTTTGTACACAGTACATTTCATTTTGTATCAGCCCATGCAAGTCTTTCCAGGTTTTCCTGAGAGCATCTTGCTCATCATTTCTTATAGTACAGTAGTATTCCATCATAATCACATACCACAACTTGTTCAGCCATTCCCCCAGTTTATGGGCATCCACTCAATTTCTAATTCTTTACCTCTAGAAAAGAATTGCTATAAATATTTTTGTACATATAGGTCCTTTTCCTTTTTGTTTTTTATCTCCTTTGGGATACAGGCCTAGTAGTGGTATTGCTAGGTCATTAAACTTGGTTTTATAGCCTTTTGGGCATAGTTTCCAAGTTGCTCTACAGAATGGTTGAATCTGTTTACAATTCCACCAACAGTGCATTAATATCTCATTTTTCCCACATCCTCTCCAACATTTGTCATTTACCTTTTCTGTCCTATTTGACAATCTAATAGGTATGAGACAGTACCTCAGAATTGTTTTAATTTGCTTTTCTCCAGTCAGTAGTGAGTTAGAACGTTTTTTCATATGGCTAGCGTTAATTACTTCATCTGAAAACTGTTTCTATCTTTTGATCACTCATCAATTGGAGAATGGCTCTTATTGTTATAAATTTGACTCAGTTCTCTTTATGTTTTAGAAATGAGGCATTTATCAGAGAAGTTTGCTTTAAAATTTTTTCCCACAGTTACTATTGCTAATTGTTTTTCCCTCCCTCTATTCTCTCTCTCCTTTCACTTTGCCCCTACTCAAAAGTGTTTTGCTTCTGCCCAGCCCCTCCCCCAATCTGCCCTCTTTTCTATCATACCCCCTCCCTTTCCCCTCTGACTTTCCTGTAGGGTGAGATAGATTACTATACCCAGTTGCATATATATGTTATAGGAATATCAATTTGCAAGTCATGTGGATGGATATAAGAAGTGATAAGGATTTTATGAGTGGAGAGAAAGGGATGTATCTGAGAGATGTGGTAGAGCTAGAATTGACAGCTGATTTGATAAAGTTTTGAAGGAAAGAGAAGAGTTAAGAAAGACTGATGTTGTAGCCCTGTGACTAGAAGAAATCATCAAAATAATGTTTTGATCAGGCTCTGAAAGCTATGCCATTTGCTTTTTGAACATTATACCTCGAAAAATTTAGGTATTAGGTCTTTAGAAAGCCCAGCCCAATAGCAACAGTATGGGACTGGATGGTCCTGAAATCTTGTTCTCTTTCTTTCTTGATAGTCACATTGAAGAATTCTAGCCAGTAAGACTGAAAAAACAGGTATTTTAAGGCATTAGTACAGAGGAATGAAAATCTGTGAAGTTTTCAAAAATCTAAATATATTTTAATAAATTACTTTCAAATATGAAGTCAGAATATTGATGGAATAGAAATATATTGATTCACTACTAATGATTCACTGTTTAATGATCTGGGTATAATCACCTGAGCAAACTCAGTACATCCTGACAGAATATAGGAAATGAAAAACCACAGCATACAGCCCTGGGATTTCCTGCTAGAGCTTTCTTCAGGCTTCATTTCATATCAGTCAATTATGTCTTAAGATTTTACAGCTTTGCTATTTAACCCTTTTCTTGCCTATAGTTATATCTCAGTGAAACATACTTTGGTGTTTATTGTCATCAAAAGACTAAATATTTACTTTTAATATTTTTAATATTTAAAAATATCTATTTAACATAAAATTTTAATTGAGCATCTGCTTTCAAGCCACTATACTATGTATTCAAAGTGCTAATGTTGTGAATATTGACAAGAGTCTATTAAGCACCTACTATGTGCCAAATGCGACTAAATTCCTGCCTTGTAGGAGCTTATAATCTAGTCCAGCTACATGAATATGATTCACTGAAACAATCAACATACTTGCCTATATTTCTGTGGTAATAAGCAAGTTATTTTTCCTAGTTCCTCTCATTATACAGTTACTTTACATTGATATATCAAATATTTTATATTTTATTTAATTGATTTTAAATTGTTTTAAAAGTGTTTCTTCAACAAATATTCATATTTTAGATTCTCAGTAAATACAACATTATGTGAGCAAATGGTATAAACACTGCTGTTATTCCTTAGATTTCTTATTTATAATTTGTAAGGCTTATTGGGTTGTATGTTACTTGGTCCATGAGACTAATGATGAGTGCCAGCATATTTTTAGGACTTTTTTGATTTGCAGTTTTAGAGCTAGAAGGAATCTAAGATGTCATGTAGTCCAATCTCATTTTACAGAGGAGGAAATTTAGGCCCAGGCTGGGTAAGTGATTTGCTCGAAGTCAAATTGAAAATGAGCTTCATAGTTGTAGGATTTGAACCCAGGTCTTCTAACTTCACTCCATGGATGGTTCTCACCCTGACCCCTCTATCCCAACCACACTTGCCATATGTTTGTTATTTTGTTTATTCTATATGCTTGAATGAGTTTATGTTGGAATTTATCTTTGGAAAATTATCTTGGAAAACCAATTTTTGGAAATGTGGTATGTTCTCAGTTTGAATAGATTCTTGTTTTTGTGGTGTTGTTTTTTTTTAAGCAAGTACAGTGTATAGTGAAAGTGACAAAATTCCATATTACTCAGTCATCTTCCTTTATTTATCTAGTTCTGTGTTTCCATTATTTAGGAAGGGATAGAGAAAAAGAAAGAGGAAAAAGCAAAGGAGTTGCTTTTTCATCTTTGACACTGGCTGTAGGTTTATTAACTGAATGTTTTCTTTATGCTTCTTTTTCCATCTTTAAAATAAGCCAGTAATCTACCCACCTCTTTCTCATTTCCTTGGAATTTCATTAGGTTTAATTGGTTAGTGGCTGTGGGAGTTTTTTGAAATAGATGTATACATTACTAGCTGCTATTTTTCTCATTTAGTGGCTATTGGTACTAGATTTTGAGGTATAGATTGTTTACTTTTATTTACAAAAACATCTGTCTATTCTTTGGCCTTCTGAGATTTTACTTTTATTTTGTGTACTTGTAACTCCTTTGTTCAGCTGGTAGAACTCTATCCCTTTCCCACCCATATAGACTTGAAAGCCTGACTTGTCTAGGCTTTGTTCCATAGCTTTGTGCGGTATTGCTCCAAGAGACTGTTTTGTTGTCCACAGCTCTGGGATTATAAAGTGTTCTTCTTTTGTTTTTTGTTTTTTGAAGTGTTCTTCTTAATCAACAGGTGCCAGAGTTGGTCATCGCTCCTTGATGAGGTACTACAAACAACGATTTGGTTTGTCAAGAGCTGTTACTACTGCCAAGAATCAGAAAGCAGTGGGCAGGGTGCTCCAGCAATACAGAGCACTGGGATGGACTGGGAGCACAGGTACGTGGTGTATTGAAAGCTGAAAAACTTGGAAAGGACTTTTATTTCTGGGAAGGGTTGTTGGTTAATTCTTTTCATGATAAGATGCTAGAATTTCCCTAGGGAAAATTTATCTTCTTGGTATCAGCAGCATCCATTTTAGGCCCAGTATATTAAAGACCAGCAAAGAATGTTTTATTTTTGAGAAAAATTCAGCCTCAGCCCTGACAGAATTAAGGACAGGAAGAAGGCTTAACTCCAGCCTTTCATAGTGGATTTTTGGTACCAGACATTGTAGAAAATTCTCTTCCATGTATAACCAAATGTTTAATATATTTCAAAGCAATATATTGCTTTATGTCCTATAGAGACTATTATTAGTTGTCTTTCATGTGCTTCCTTTGCACAGGGAAAAATGGTTCTATAGATAGACCACATTGTCCTTTTAATCTTAGCTAGCTGTCTCCTAAGTGTGGATTATTGGTTGCAAGGAGGCCCAGGTAAGAAGCTGGAATTCTTAGTGTGACACATCATGCTTCGAAGAAATAACTCAAACCATATATCTGAGTGAGTGTTAAATATCTGAATGAGTAGCATTGCGTTTATATCCATATTACTGAAGACACAGGTTATGATAGAGATAACTTTATTCAGCACAGTGGAGGTAAAATGGATTTTGTTTATAGATGAATCTCAGTTCCAGAGGTCCCTTACTCTGTTTCTTGGCAGTAACAAACTGAATAGTAGCTACTGAATTTTAAAACTCTAGGCCCTGTTCTCAGGGTAGAGAGGCTTTTAATTCAGAAAATATGGTAAGAAGGGCCTCCAACCTGGTTTCCATCTGAAGTTGATTCAGATTGAAACACAGAGTAAGGCAGTTTTGGCAGCCACCTCATTCTTGTCTGTAGCTACATAAATTACCTTGGAAAAAAAAACACCAGAGAGAGGTAAGATGACCTGGTTAAGTCCCATCTTTGCCCTTACTAGCTGTGTAACTGTGGGTGAATCACTGAAACTCTCTGAACCTTAAGTTTCTTTATTTGTAAAATGGGAATAACTAATTATAACACCAGTTTGCCAGGGTTCCTTTGAAGGTCTATGATATAATGTACATACAAAATATTTTATAAATCATAAAGCCATCATAGAATTATTGGTTAATCTTATCATTCAGAAGCATAAGAGTAACTTCTAGCAAGATGGCTTATTAAGCACCCCTTCCCAACTTCAAAACAAAAAGTAATATAGCAAATTAAATAAAAGAATAAAAACAGGGGAGGCTAGGTGGTGAATAGAGTACTGGTCCTAGAGTCAGGAGGACCTGAGTTCAAATGTGGCCTCAGACACTTGACACATTTACTAGCTGTGTGACGTTGGGCAAGTTACTTAGCCCCAGTTGTCCTCCAAAAAAGGAAAAAAAAAAGAATAAAAACAAAACAAATGGTGGAAAGGAAAGAACTAGTCCCAGGAAAAATTGGACTGGGGTGTTGGAAGGCTGAAAAAAATTGAATAAACAACCAAAAATAGTCCCCAGGACAGTGAATCTATACTGCACAATTTTGTTTTTATTTTTTAAAAGCAATGCTAAGACCCAAAAAAGTATAATACTGTAGCATTAAGAGGACTTCCAGAAATAATAGAATAGATGTTCCGTTATGCTTTAGAAGAGCAAAATAAGAGTTACTTGGAAGAAACAACAAAAGAAATTAAGAATTCTTTTTAAAACTTTAAATAGTTAAAAACAAGTAGAAAATCTCTCTAAAATAATAGACCTTAAAAAATGATTGGCCTCAATATAATCTCAGAATAAATCCAAAAGGCAGTAAGATTGAAAGAACACCTAAGATCTCTGCAAAGACAGAGCTACTTACCTTGAGAACAGAATTATTGATCTAGGAAAATAAGAAATTAAAAGCTATACTATAAGAGTATAATAGAGGAAATCCTAAAGTACTGATTAATATATTGCATTGCTAAAAGATAGTAACCCCCAGGTCCAACTCATTCAGAAAGATTGTGGATCAGTTCAATAAACGACAAGTCTTGCAAGCCCCCAGGAGAAGGCCCTTCATGTACCAGGCTAAATCTTCTAAGTTATTCTTTGTCTGTGAGTAATGAAAGAAAGGAGTAGAATATGATAATCCAGAATATAAATGAAATTGGCTTGCTCAGCATACTATAACAAATCCTGTAAAACGGAGCTTTCACCATCAATGAAGAAAATGGATTTTCAGCAAAGGGAAAATATATTCATCATCCCACTAAATAAACTAGACAGGACATTTCTCAAGTAATTCATCAATCAAAAGAAATGTTTAAAAAGTTAAACAAGGTCATTTAGCATGGAAAGGCCAAGTAGCTAAATCAGTGTTTCCATTGATTTATATTGACTGAGAGAACAACATGAGTATTTATGAGGGAAGCTTACAATGGGAGCTTGGACAAAAGTCTACTAGAAGAGGCATTAGAGGAAAGAATAAAATTATCATCTCTTTTTTTTTTGGAAGGGGAAAGGCAAGACATTTGGAGGTAAGTGACTTGCCCAAGGTCACACAGCTAGTAAGTGTCAAGTGTCTGAGACCAGATTTGAACTCAAGTCCTCCTGACACCAGGGCTGGTGCTCCATTCACTATGGTACCTTGTTGCCCCCAAATTATTATTTCTTGTAATACCCTTGGAAGATCATTCACAGTCGAATAGGGATGATATGGGACATCCAGAATCATACTCGTCTCTTTTTCATAAAGTTAGGAGGAGAGGGTAGTTTTCTTTCAGCTGTCTGAATTGGTCTGTACATCTTTAAGAGGACATTTTGTGCCTTCCCCTAACTTCTAGAGGTTGAAAAGAGTCAGGAAGAAAAAAGGGTGAGGACCATGGAGATTTTCTAGTTCAATTCCTTCATTTTAAAAATTGGAAGACTGAGATTCAGAAGGGTGGGTAGATTCTTTGTTTCCAGGGATTGCAGCAGGGCAACCCTGATTCTGGATCCAAAGCTTAATTAATATCCCTGGGAATGGGATCTTATTATCTCAAGCTAAGAGAGGTTGTCATTATTGGAAAGGAGGAATCAAGCTGGTGAGGTGATGTTTGATAATTTGATATCACACATTTACCTAGGCTGAAAAAATAAGAAGACAAAATCATTGTCTTAGAAGTCTCACCTTGGTTGAATCATTGAGAAAATGACATTTATGTGCAAAATCAGTGGATCAGTCCTAGAGCACCCTAGAAGGGAAAAAGAATAGGAAAGAGGAAGGACATTTCTTGGATTGAATACTATGAGTGAATGGTTTTCTAACAGAAAAGGTGATATGTAACTGATGAAACTGGACAAGGGAAGGATAAAAAAAAAGGATGATGATGGTAGTTAGCATTTATATAGTGCTTTATACGTTTTTCCTCATTTTGCCAAAAACTCTGATAGGTAGATGTTTTTATTGTCACCACTTTACAGATGAGGACACAAGTCTGAGAGATGTTAAATGACTTATCCTGAGACACACAGAGAATAAATGTCTGAGGCAAGATTTTTACTCAGGTCTTTCTGACTCCAAGATCATTGCTTTAATCAGTGTCCACCTATTTGCTTAGAGAATAACAATAAAAAGTGCATTCAGGGTATCCACACTGGAAAGAAGTAGCCTCTGAGAGGAAATGGGGATCAGATTGGCAAAGGCAGAATTTCAGGGACCCTAGTGCTGGTTTTTGAGGTGAAAAAGGTAGCCGTTTTTATGGAAAATAGTCTTATTTATAGCCTTGAGTGAGAGTGGAATAGACTTGCCCATGAAATGACAGGATGGATCACAACATAGAACTTGTACATATGCTATTTACAGGAAAATCATATAAAACATAAAGGCACATAGGGAGTTAAAATGAGGAACAAGGATAGAATTTATTATGCTCCTTTTTTGGAATTACCTGAATGGTCATTTATGATTTCAGATAAGGCAGTATATAAAAATGGAAAAATAGATATTGTCAAGGGTTACAAATATGAAACTATTTATGCTTAAATGCCCTTTGCTAATGAAACAGCATTGTTAAATGTATACTGAGGCAGGTAGGTGATGCAATGGAAAGATCTCTGAGCCTGGAGTCAGGAAGATCCTAAGTTCAAATCTGGTCTCAGACCCTTACTAGCTTGTGTGGTCCTGGGCAAGTCACTTAACTTCTGTTTACCTTAGTTTCCTCATCTGTAAAATGGGGATAAGAATAGCACCTATCTCCTAGGGTTGTTGTGAAGACCAAATGAGAGAATAATTGTGATGGTGTTAACACAGTATCTGGAACATAGCGCTGTAGAGATGCTTGTTCCCTTCCCCCCCAAATGTATGTTCACCAAGTGGCATTAACATCTAGGGCAGAGCTAACTAGAATGCAAAGATAGTAACATAATTATAAGAATTTAACAAATCTAAACTAGATCAATGAAAGCCACGTACATTGTTCTCAAAAATTTGAGAAAGAAGCCTCTTTATCACAGTGGTCTCTTAGGTAATAGTCTCTTAGGTAAGCCCTCCAGGCTCTGAGGCATAACCCCAAGAATGTGTAATTAGCCAGAGGATAAAAAAGTATGTCATGTCCTACCTTCCACTTGGATTTATCTTCAACAAAACTATAACTTTCTCTTCATCAGTGATCACCAGTACTCTTGATCTCTAGCCTTCCATGACTGTACACACTTCCCTCAGGATTGTTATGCTGTAATCTAACAAGGGGACCTGCAGCAATAGCTATGCAGGTGAAATTCTCCACATGTGCACGTGCCCCCGGTGGGGGACTCCACTCCCCTTCCCCCCCCCCCCCCCCCCCCCGTATCCCAGTATACCCTGCAGCAGGTACCCCAGCAGGGGCCTGCCAAGATCCTTGCTCATTGCCTTTCATTTTCAGTGTAACAGTGAGTTGCATAGTATGAGCCGGTGTGGATGGATTGTAATTTGCCTCACAGACTCATTATATTATCTTTCTTCCCTTCTCAAACCCATTACTCTTACAGACTTCCCTATTTTGGGCACTTCCATCCTTTGAACTAGATACCCAGGTTCAAAACTTTGTTGTGATCCTCAACTACTTCCTCTCAACATAGATCCTGTTAGTTGCCAAATCATTTTCATTCCCATGATATCTTTCTCATGGGTCTCCTCTCCATTTCACAGCCACCAACCTCATTCAATCTAGGCAGCTGTGTGGTGCAATGGATGTGGTATAGGATTCAGAGTCATGAAGATCTGAGTTCAAATTGTGCATCAAACCTTTACTAATTGTGTGACCTTGGGCAAGTCACTTTTGTCAGTTTCCTCATCTGTAAAACGGGAAAAAAAAACCAAAACATTTCTCTCATAACCTTGCTGTAAGGATCCATAACATACTAGTCCTTATCACCTCTTGCCTGTATTATTGCAATAACCTAGTTTCCCTACCTCAGATCTATAGCTGTTTTAGTCCATCTTCCACTAAATTGCCAAAGTAATTTTACTAATGCACAGATCTGACCATGTTTCTTCTCAACTTATTAAACTCCAGAACTTTCCTATTTACTTTTCCCCTTTGACTCTTGTGATTAAATATTTCATCTTTGTCTTAAAAGTCTATTATTGTGCATTAGAATGTGTGTAATTATTAATACAGCAGTATATGTATATAATTTATAAAAAAGTAAATTACATTTATTGGGGGTATATGCTGAAAACTTTCTTTACTGATCTGATGGGTTGTGTGCACATTCAAAAAATTTGGGGACCACTTTCTTATCATATGAGAAAACATGGTCTTAATATCCAAACCAGAGACTGAAGCAAGGAAAGAGAACTGAAAGACTAATATTACCAAATTTTCCATTGATGCAAAATTATTTTAGATTTTGGAAGAATGCAGCAATATATCCTTAAAATTATTCCTGTTGTGACCCAGTTGGATTTATACCAAGATGTATGGATGATTCCACGTTAGGAAAACACTTTGCATAATTAATCTTATAAATTACATAACTCATGTGATTATAATCAGTAGATAAAGAAGCAGCATTCAACAAATTATGGCTTTTTAAAAAAATTAAAAGGCTAAAATGATAATAGGAAGGCAAGGCTTTTTGTAAATATGATCAAAACCATGTGTCTAAAACCAACAACTAGGATTGTTTGTGTTAGAAAGGTCCTTTTTACTACTGTTATGGCTTTGTTGTTAATTATAATAACCTTTGTGTATTATAATAATTATTACTAATAATAACTAACAATTATATAGAACTTAACTATGCATCATGCACTGTCTGAGCATATATAATCATTATCTCATTTAATTTTGTGTGTGTGTGTTGCTTTTTGGAGGGTAATTAGGGTTAAGTGACTTGCCCAAAGTCACATGGCTAGTAAGTGTTAAGTGTCTGAGGTCAGATTTGAACTCAGGTCCTCCTGACTCCAGGGCCAGTGCTCTATTTACTGCGCCACCTAGCCATCCCAATCTCATTTGATTTTCACAACAATCCTGGAAAGTATGTGTAATTATTATTATTCTCATTTTTCTGATGAGGAAACTGAGGCAGACAGATTAAGTGACTTGCTAAGGATCACACAGCTAGTAAGTTTCTGAGGCCAGATTTAAACTGGGGTCTTACTTAATGCAGGCTCAGTATTCTATCCACTATGCCAACTAGCTGACCCATTATTGTTATTTAATAAAATACTCAAAATACTATTAGAGCTATAAGACAAGGAAAAGAAATTAAGGGAATAGCAATCAGCAAAGAAAAGACAAGACTATGATAGTTTATTTTGAAGATTGTAGAGAAGGCAAGAGATAATTTTGGAGGTAGAATTGAAAAGACTTTAAGTTGGTGAATATGATGTCTGAGTGAGAAGATTTTTGAAGATGACTGAGATTGCAAAGTTCAGTGGTTATGAGGTTGATGCAGCAGAAATAAGAAGCTGGTTTTGTGGGGAATTGATGAGTTATAATTTTTAGTGTGTTGAGTTGGAGGTTCCTAGGGACATTTATTTAGAAATGTAAGATAGGCAGTTAGTGATTTCTTACTTGGAAAGCAACTGACTAGGGCTGGATCTATAGATCTGAGAGTAAACTACATAGAGGTGATAGTCGAATCTTTGGAGATGATGAGATCACCAGTGAATGAAATGTACGAAAAGGCATTTAAGTGCTTTCTTTATGCTAAACACTGTTGTAGTCTTTAGGGATACAAATAGAAAAGTTAGACAGTCACTGTTGTCATGGAACTCAGAGCAAGAAAGAGAAGAGTTCTGATGCAGGAAGGATGGAGAGACTTGGGGGTTCTCAGAATATGCCAGCAGATTAGATGATACCTAGGAGAAACAAACTACTGGGAAAAGATTATTTATTTGATGGGAACTGCTGGGAAAATTGGAAAGTGGTGGAAGGGGTAATGACAGGGCAAATTATGAGGTCCAGTGGGCCAGAAGATACAGTGATAGGGCAGATGAAAATGCCTGTGATGATCCTTCATAGAGGATTATAATTCTGTTTGGTATATGTTGGTGCAAATGGAACCTTTTACTCTGAGGACCTCCTTGAAATATAAACCCAGCAGCGAAGGTGTTAGATCAAATGGTATGAACAATTCAGTAACTTTTCTCCCACAATTAGAAATTCCTTTCCAGAACAGATTGCTTCACTGACAGTATTTTAGTATGCTGGTCTCTTCACGGCACCTTCAATATTGAGTCGTTCCATTTTTTAAAAATTATCTCTACTAATTTGAGATATAGATATACCTAAGATATAATTTGCATTTACCTTATTAGTGATTTGAAACATTTTTTTCATATGGTTGTTGATAGTTTTCATTATTTTGAAAACTGTTGGGTCGTTTTCTCTGATCACTTATTTAATATTGAGGAATAACTCAAACTTGTGGAATTTTAGTCAGTTTTCTCTAGATTTTGGACATCAGACAGCCTGGTGGCAAAGTGGGTAGAGTACTGGACCTGGGATCAGGAAGACTTAAGTACAAATCTAGCCTCAGACACTTAACTGTGTGATCCTAAGCAGGTCTGCCTTGTCTTCCTCAGGTTCTCCATCTGAAAAATGAGAATGATCATAGCACCTACCTCCCAGGGTTGTTGGTGAAGAACAAATGAGACAATAATTGTAAAGCATTTACCACACAGTTCCATGACACTTAATGAATGCAGTATAAATGATAGCTATTATAATTATTAGATGTGTTTGATGCAGATTTTTCCCTGTAATCCATAGTTTTAATCCATAGTTCTATGTACAGTGATATGTGTTTGAGAAGATTTAAATTATATAAAAATGCAGTTGTTGACTTTGTCTTTTATAAAATCCACTAATCTCTTCTGATTATAAATTCTTCTTTTAGACATTGTTGTGAAAGATAGGACTTGTCATTGTTTTTTTAATATTTTATGATGTGACTTTTTATATTTGTTACTTGCCCATTTAAAATTTATTGTGGTATATAGTATAAAATAGTTTAAACTAGTTTTCTTGTAAACTACTTTCTGAATTACCCAGCGGTTCCCTGTCAAATAATCTTTCCTCATTGGCTTTTAAAAAAAAAAACAGTTGTCTAACACTACACTTCTATATTCATTTGCTTTAAGTTTTTTCCTGATCTAATCTATTTACACTGATCTGTCTTTTTTTTTAAATTAATACCAAGTAATTTTTATAATTATTGCTTTGTAACATAATATCTGGTAATGGAATCCTTCTGCTCCGCCCCCTTTTGGGGGGGGGGGCATGATTTCTCTTGAAATTTTTAAGCTTTTATGCCTCAGTATGAACTTTTTTATTTTATCTGGCTCTATAAAATATCTCTCATGTTGTCAGAGGCACCACCAGGAATGTCATCTTTTAATTCCTCTTCTCCCCAAGCTTGTAAATCCAGTCACTTGACATCTTGTTTCTACCACTGCAACATCTTTCTCATCTGTCTGTTCTCCGCTCACACAGCTACAACCCTAATTCAGTCCCTCACCATCATCACCTCTCACCTAAACTGTTGCTGGGTCTCCTAGTTGGTCTTCCTGATCCAGATATCCCTAGTTTAGTCCATCCTCCATACAACTACCAAAGGCATTTTCCTGACCATAGTATTCTCCCATTCAATAGACTTTAATGGCTCCCTATTATCTGTAAAATCAAATATAAACCCTTCTGTTTGGCACTTTAGTCCTCAAAAAGCTTGACCCTGATCTGCCTTTCCAAATCAACTACACATTCCTTTTCTTCATGCCGTATAGTCGGTCTCACTTTATTGTTTCTCCAACAAAGCACTCACTCCATTGCTCTTCTCTTTTTTTTGTACTGGCTATCCCTATCACCTAAAGGGTTGTTTTATTTTTAGGAATGTTGAGATATTTGTAGGGAAGGGGCCAGTGGATAGAGAGAAGGGTAATAATTGAATGGTAAGGCTCCTAAAGAAGTAGAGAAGGGATGGGGAAAAAAAGGCATAAGGAGAAATACATTTATAAGAAGGGTCACTTCTTTCTCCTATTCAGTTGCAAAGAAAATATGTTACAACTATATATATATATATTAAACCTTAAAAGGTTGATGAAAGAGTGTTATATTGAAGCCGTTAAGCATCACTTCTTGGAAAGTCTTAGTTTTTTGTTATACTGTATTCATAGAGTTAAAGAATTGTGGAGTTGGGAGGGACCTCCTACTCTCTGAATTTCTAATTTTTTTTAAAAACCTGGTGTACCTACAGCTTTAATGAATGGGAGTAGTGATTTTGTGTGTGTGTATGTGTGCTCTATATGGCATGTATTTGGTGTAGCATATTCATATCTGGGGATATTAGAAAGTGTCACAGTTTGGTTGATGTATAAAGTATTTGCTAACTACCATTTTAGCAATGCAGTGAAATTTGCTTTGCTACTTCCTTTTAAGCCCCATTTTCTAACAGAGTTCATCATCCTAAATTTATTGTGCATTGCTTTCCTAGAGGTGTCTCAAATGATGGGATTCTGAGAGAGTGAGAGAGAGAGTTAGTTTAAAGCACCAAGGTAAACTTTAAGGTCCCTGGAACTGCCTTCCACTTTGTGGAAATGCACAAATGACCTTTAAATGTTTTAATGATACCATCTTATGCTCACCTTTGTTTAAAAAGAATTTGTGGATCCTACTCTTGAAGGGCATATGATAATCAAGTCCCCACTTGTTTTTGCTATTCTTTTTTTTTTTTTTTTTTTTTTGCTTTTTGGAGGGCAATTGGGGTTAAGTGACTTGCCAAAGTCACACAGCTAGTAAGTGTGTCAAGTGTCTGAGGCTGCATTTGAACTCAGGTCCTCTTGACTCCACGTGCCGGTGCTCTATTCTTGTGCCACCTAGCTGCCCTATTTTGCCATTATTCTTGATGAGATTTTCTAAAGGCCAAGAGGACAAAGTCAACAACAAAAAATGCCAAACTTAGAAAACCTGTCAAATTGAAATTTTTAAAAATTTATTCTGCTGATTTACCTACTTTGCATAATTAGTTAGGTTTAGCTCTTGAGTGAGACTTTCAAGTAAGTGAGAAGGATAAGTGGAAAGTAACCTTTTGATGTGCTTAGAAAGCTCTGGGCAATTAAAATCAGGTTTAAAATATCACACTGTTTTATATACACGCAGTTTTCCTCTTCTGGTACTTGTAAGCCCTTTTTTATAGGAAAGACTGATTTCATATCCTACTTTTGCTAGGCTCTTTTTGTACCTTCTTTGCATCTTTTAATGTATGACTGCTTTTACAAAGCACCATAAGAACTGGATTTTGCACAAAACGATTTTTTCTTTGTAATGAAATACTTATTCTTTGCCTTGTGTTTTCTTATCCATAGGAGCCACTCTTTTGCGGGAGCGTGACATGCAATATGTCCAGAGGATGAAATCAAAATGGATGCTAAAGACAGGAATGAGCAACAATGCCACAAAACAGATGCATTATAGGGCTCAAGTGAGGTTCTAAGTGACTGTTTGGCTGTTAGAGGTAGGGTTCAGTGCAATCTCATCACTTCAGAAGCTCCTGATTTGTCTGAGCATCTTGATGTCTGATAGTGTGATAAAACCTCCTCAACTGCTATTGCACTATTCCCCCCACCACTTTTACCTGTTATTATACTGATTCAGTTTTCAAATGTCATCTCTGTCAAATTCTAAATTCTGAAGGCTTTATATGTGCAGAATGAGATATGCTCGAGTGATCAGGGTACTCAATAACATGTATTAGTTTGTCATTTGGCTTATGCTTTTAGATAACTATCAGAGAGCAATATACATCCAATGAAAGAAATGATTGAGAGACTTTCAAGGTGACTTGTCAAATCCAATCTTAGTTGAACTTCTAGAACAACAGTTTTTCACATCCTGGTGTGGTGGAATTACCCATGTGCCATCAACGGCAGTTTTGAGACTTAGGATTTCTATGAAGTGAATTGGACTTTCACATCTCCATAAAGTTTGTATGACTATCTCCCTGGTGCTGAGATAAAACATCACTGTGTAGTTTGATTAAACCAGAGCATCCTCCAGGAGGCGTTTCAAACTTTTTTGCTTGAAGAGTTTTCATTTCTATAGCTTATTGAAAAACAGGTGATAATACTATGATCCCAAAGCCTTTAGAACAATGGAAGCTTCTTTTCTCAGATTTTCACTAATGTGGCATGTACTATTGTGTGGAAAAAGTATATGTAATACTCCTAATTTTTATTCTAGAAAGAAATATTCATTTCAGAAAATAGTTGTGGTTGTTTTCAACCAAAGTCTTTATTCAGGCAGTTCAGGGAATGTAGAAAATGTCAAATTGAATCACACAAATCAGTGCTAAAATCTGCCAAAGAGGTAAAAAGATATATTTTGTAGAGAACATGGTAGCCTACCAGGAGTTAAAAATCAGAAAGTTAAGTATGTACCCCAACCTCTCCTATTTTCTTTGTTACTCCATCATGATTGCTGTTCATGTTTATATTGAAATCTTTCTTGAATTTATTTGTTTTTGGCCTGTTCCATTCTTGTGGAGGGCAGTCCCTAAGTGTATGACTCTGTCAATTAGTGCTGCCTTAAAAATGAATTAACAACTTGGGAAGTGACTAGTGGTACATGATATTAGTTTAATTGGCTACCTGATTCTGTAGACTTTGTTTTTTTCCCACAATAGAAGGTGGGAGAAGAATGGAGACTATATATCTCTTTTTTCTCACCAA
>NW_027186349.1:9445122-9538067 GCF_028583685.1 Petaurus breviceps papuanus
TTCTTCTTAACATATTAACCTCTCTGGCCTGGGAGAAGTTCTTCATTTAAGATGCTTTTGGTTCTCAGGCTTTCTTCTTGGGTCTATGTCTGTACAGGGGTGAAGCCTTGTGAACAACAGGCAAGTTGATGGGGACAGAATTCTTCTCGGAACTTAGAATTATATACTCCAGCTAGTTCAGTGCTTAAAATCTTTGTTTTTAGGGCGGCTAGGTGGTGTAGTGAGTAAAAGTGCTGGCCCTGGAGTTAGGAGGACCCAAGTTCAGTCAGACACTTAGCGCGCGCACAAATGCCTTGTAACCTTGGGCAAGTTACTTAACCCCATTTGCCCTCCAAAAGGCCAAAAAAAAAATCTTTGTTTTTTCACACTTTAATATTTTGCCCTTAAGACCTCACTTTTCTACAGGTGCTTTGTTTTCAATTCTTACAGGAGCTAACCTGAAATACTACATAACTTACTTTGAAGTTATGAAATTATATTTTTCTACATTTCTTTTTTATGTATTTTGGATATAGCAAGTGTTTATTGTTGCCTCCCCCCCCCCCCAAAAAAAAAAAACCAAAACCAGAACAAATAAACAAAATGAACAGAAAAACTAAGCTGCTAGTCCATTGCCAGAGAGAAATGATTCAAACTCTGGATATCAGAGTAGTGATAAAAGCTTTTCTTTGACAATACGAAATTAGTGTTGTCTGCTGCAGCTGGCTGAAAATAAATTGTGTGACATTTCTCCTCATGGGGTTGAGAATGGGACCAGATGGCCCTGGTGTGTTAGTGCAGCAGTCTTTTAGCATGAGACATCATGACTGGGATCAGAAGTGAGAGTATAATTTTGCTCCCTCCCATGCATGCCACAGAAGCCCAATGCTTTTTGACAGTTTCAGCTGCCAGGACTGGACTTAAACTGGAAGGTAAATTTTAGCAGCTTTGGATAAGATGTTCTACTTTGCATAATAGTTCTCAGGTACCTTACTTCATATCTAGGAGCCAAACAGAGTGAAGAGAGGAATGCATTGGAAAATTACATTTTAGGAATGCATTCATAAGAAAATGTTGACTTGACCTTTTATGCCTTAAGAGAAACTCCATCAATATTGGCAGTATTTTTTTTGTTCCCTTCTCATTTTTCAGTGACCTTTCCAAACATTTCAGCTGCTTTGCTTATAGGTTTGACTAAAGTTGCAAATCTCAATAAAGTCACTTAAAGCTTGTCAGAGCTTGTTTCTTAAAACAGGAGTTTGGGAAATCTAGTAAATAACTTGAAATAAGTGAGGCGTAATGGATTTTGAGGACTGGTTTAGAGTCAGAAGGCCTATGCTTCAATCTCAGTACTCATAGTGGTTTTGTGATCATGGATAAGTTATTTTGGTATAAGCCTCAGTTTCCTTATCTTACATCACCTATTTCACAGGGTTTTAGTGAAAGTCCTAGATAATAAAACTTCAAAAAATTATAATTTACATTATGTAAATAAAAAGAAATGTTACCCTCAAGTTATTTGCCAAATATAGAGAAATAAATGGCTTGCTCTTTTACTATGATAACATACCTATTATTTTTGCTAACTTGCCATTTCTTTCTCCTAGCCACTCAGGGATTCCTGTGCTAAGCACAAATTTGTACATCAGCAATTTGAAATTTAAGATAATGCATGTACACTTTTGGTTAAGAAAATAGGCAGAGGCAGAGACTTTTCTGCCAGATAACTGAGCACTAATATTCTACGAAAATTAAAGCTAATAGGAAGGAGGAGTTGGCAATGAACTGAAGAAAATTTTATAAATGCTTTAATGATTCCAAAAGAATAATTTGTAATTAGTACAGCAATTATATGCCTCATTTAAATTAACCTTTGCAATATCAGGTGGGGGGAGGGAATGCAGTGAGTTTCCTAAGGGATAATATTTGGAATACTAACCTCAGACTTATCAAGAAAACTCTTTCCAAATCTTAAAGCACAATATCATAAAATGGGAAATGAGAAATTTTAACTTAAAATAGTTTTAGAGTAGGAAGGGACCTTAGAGTTAATCTAAGCCAATTCCATAATTTAGATGAGAAAGTAGCCCTGGAGAGGAAAAGTCTAAGACCATACACAGTGTTTGTAGCAAAGCTGGGGGAATTCAATTGCTTCATTCTCCAATTTTCTGCTATTTTTACCACATGGAGCTATGAAGATATAATTATTTTTTAGTTTTGAAATGATTGATTTGTATGCAAATAATTTACTAATTACAGCTTATACCTTCTAAGGGTAAAAGACAAAACACCAATGCTCAGAACTGAAAGTAACAAAAAGACACTTTTATCTGCAATTTGAATTTTTCACTGATAACAACTGCAATCTAATAATCTCAGCACCATTGCCACCCTAAATTCCACATGTCTAAACAAGCAGCATTTAGATTTTGTGCTATTATAGTCAACCCCCCTCCTGTCACTCCATGATAGCTTTTTAACATTCCCTTCAGAACTAGGACTTATATTTTTGTCTTTGTCTTCCCAGCATGTTTGACAGGTATTTGTACATAGACAGTTAATGGATTTTTATTTGTTTGTTTGTTTATTTATTTGGAGTTAGAATGTGAAGAAAATTTTCTTTGACACCACATTTCTTGGTATAAAAGGAGGCTAATGAAATGTGAAAGAACTATCTTAAATGTATATCTTGCATAACATGACATTATATATCTCTTACAAAATGTCAGTGCAGACTCAGTAGGGAGAGTATGTGGCCAGGATTTCAGTAAAGAAGAAAATATCAAGAACAGAAGGGCAGAGAGAGAAAGGATAATGGAACTGTAGTCAAGAGAACTGATTTAGATTTCAGGTCTGCCATTTATTAGTTTCTTGCAATTCCCTAAATTTCTAGAGACTCATTTAACTTAACTGTAAAGTGAGAAAAATGATGCTTGTTATATCCTACCTCAAAGAGTTGTGTGGAAAGAACTTTGTAAACCTGAAAATACTACATAAATGGGAGCTATTCTTTTTATTAATTCTGTCAAAAGTCCTTCACTGACACCTTTTTGCATGGAGATGAACCTGCCTTAGTTCTAGAAAATCATGTCAGTGGAGCATAACTTTTGGTAGGTCACACTGAGGTGGAAAGGCTTCAAGCACACAGGCCTATTGTTAAGATGTATGTCTTCTAAGGACCAGCCTAGCTAAGTTCAGTTCATCATCATCTTACCTACAGGGTAACAACCAAATCAACTCTTTAGGGTTGCCCAAGTTATAGATGCAGTCTGTGTTGTTAGGGAGTCTGCTGTGGCAAAGTTACAAGTCCTTGAAGTATTGGAGTGAATATTAAGAGAAAAAGGAAAGCAGGGGAGGAGGTAGGTCCTTCTTAGCTCACACAACTGGAAAATCCAGTTACCTATAGCTAAAATCCATATCTGAGACCCAGATTTCCAACGGTTTCCCTGCCTCCAGCCTGTATTTACATACTTGTTTCCTTGGTGTTTTGCCTTTCAGTCTTGTCTCTTCCCTGCTGCTGCACCAATATCCTTTGACCCAGGATTTTATTCAAATGAAGTGGTGGTATTAGGCTGATACCAAATCACACCCAAAGAAAAAGGAGCATCACACTGACCAAACTTACTGGATTTGTTTGTTGCTATTGCCTGTTGAAGCTTAGTTATAAACAGCTAAACCAAATAAGGTATGTTATGGGTCTAGCTAAATCAAATACACTAGCTCAGTTTAGCCAGTAGCTTACTTTGCTGAATAATTAAGATCAAGAAAATTGGTAGCTTTTGAATATTACTAGAGCCCAACATAGAATGATTCACATATAAATTAAAGACATTTCCACGTTATAAAATAAATTTCTCAGAGCCCATACTCCTTGTTCAGTGCCTACAGCCAAAATCCTTTTTGAATTCCATGAGAAAACAGACCTAAATTTCAAAAATAAACCTTGAAAATTTTGAAGGCAAGAGGAACTGGCTATAAGAAAAAGCCATAACAGGATGAAAGGGATTATAGTATTAAAAAAAAAAAAACTTGTAGATCTCATAAAGATTGGACAGGACTAAGAGAACAGTTGACCAAAACCCCATGACTCAGGTCTACATGGGTATATGACAGGGTTTGAAGCATTTCAGTGGAGCCCATAGCTAATGGGCTGTGATTTTTTTATTTTCCTTTCTACAGAAATGCAGCAAAATAAAATCACATATTTAGCCAAATACCTACGAGCACCATTGGTCAGGTCTGCTCATAAAAAGAAAATGTGAAATAGCTTCAAATCTACCATTGAAACGAATTCTGTGTTACAGTGTCTGTCACAAATATTGTTACGGTGTCCTGTGTAAATGGTGCCAAAGAGGAGAACCAGCACTGTTTTTGCAAGTTCAGTGAGGTAGAAAGCTAACTATTTCCCACAGGTGGGCACAAATGGCCAGAGCCAGCTACAGGTTAAGTAGCAAGAGAGAGAGGTGGGGTCATTGCCATCAGCCAGAGAGGCAGATTGTGGAGAGAACTCAGTCTAGAATCTTAGTAATAATACTAGCTGTCACTTGTATAGGACCTTAAGATTTGCAAAATACTTTATGCATATTATTTTACAGATGAGCAATGAGGCTGAAGGAGATTGTGACTTGCCCAGGGTCATGTAGGGAGAATTTGTGCAAAGGAGAATTTGAACTCTGGTTATGCTGCCTCTTAAGTCCAGTTTGATAATCTGCTATACTACCTATATGTCTACAATTTGTAGAAATTTGTAGAATTGTGTAGTTTTTTTATGTGAAAGTAGGTATAGGCCAAGTACCATTATAGTTTGCCCAGGCCTGCATATTTCACTTTAGCATTGGAAATATGTCTGGTACTTGACCCCATTATAGAAAAAGACCTACATGGGGTAAATGCTATGTGGTCCATTCTAAGCTCAAGCCAATCCCCTTTGCACATGACCTTTTACTTAACAGGCCTTCTTAAAACTTTTTCTACTTGTGATTAGAGGCCCTGTTTTAAGGCATAAACTCTTAGATAGGTCCCTTAGTTCAAACAAATCCTAAATATGTGTAGAGCAGACACCTAGTACTGGTTATCACATCTCCTAATGTCATTTGACCAGGGCAAGTGGACAGTGTGACAGTACCTAAGACCTGTATGGAGACCACTTACGTTTCTCCATCACCACTAATATCTTCAGTAAGACCTTTGCTGGCAAACCACCCTTGAATATGCACCTTTATGCCAGTCCTCTGGCCTGGGACACTTAAGTGACTTTGCCTCTACATGCTAGAAATGTTCTTTACTGGCTAATTCATACCTTAACTACCTCTCTTTTTATTGTTTGTAGCTCAGGGAGGGGATCTCATCTCTCAAGATTTTACTCTTTTTAGTACAGACATCTTATATTAGGAACAGGAAAAAAAAATAAAAGTCCCTTCTGAACTAGGTCCAGGGATTTCAAAGACCTTAAATCATCTAGGTCAATTATGCCGTTTTGTGCCTGAAGAGACTGAAGCCCCCAAAGGTGAAGTGCTTTGCTTAAAGAGCACCTTATCCTTAGACCAGTTATTCAATAGGAGTTCTAATCCAAGTTCCTTGAAAATGCCTTTTTTTTTTTAGCCAGCATGAATATAAGACCATCCAGCATTTCAAAAACAATAGCCTAAAAACACCAGCAATCAGTGCCTTAGAAATAATCTCTCTTCAACTGAATTTTGTATTTCTTAGATTGTGAGATAAATCTTTGGCAGACCCTACCGAGACTGAATTTTTCCTATAGGTATACTGTGTCTGCCCAATATCAAAGTCTGAGTTTCTGGTGCTTCAATTACTTATTTTTTAATCAAGCTCTAATCCATTGTTTAGAAGTGGCCTTTGATGTGATTTCAAAATGGAGTACATCTTTTAAATTAGATCTCCATCTGCCTTTCTATGGAATGTGGGTTGGAGTGTATTAGATGGTCTTATTTTTTAACCTCTGAAAGTACAATCTCACTTAACCTGATCCCAGATATATGTGCTGTTACCAATGCTTATATTTCTAACCTGCATTCAAACATAGTTTCTTCATACTTAGTTGAACCATGGTGTCACATTTTTTTTTCTTGGTTACCTTAAACCTCCCAATGTAGGGTTCTAAGCAGTAGTTGATTTGCAGAATGTATGATTCTGCTTTATACTGAAATGGTTCTGGATAGAAGGTTCTCTAACCTATTTCATATTGTGGATTGATAATTTATGAATTGGGAGTAGAGGAGGTAAGACCACTGGCCTCCAAAATAACATTGGAAAAACCTTGGCCTAATAAAAGACTACCCCACTCCCTAAGAGGAGTATGGCATTTCAGTGTGTGGGAGCATCAGTTGGGTACCAGCAACAGCTATAGACTCTTGTCAGAAGTTTTTACTCATATATCTCAGAAACAATCTGAAAATACTTGGATTGGTTCCATCTGGAAAACAGACCCCAAATCAGCAGAGAGCCACTGAGACAATCACTACAGCTGGTCTTTACTGAGATTTTTTTTCTCTTGGTTTCTTTATTCTCTGTCCTTACCAGTCAGAATTACACAAAAGGAAAGAAAAGTGTGGTATTTTATTACCACGATCTTCCATCTTTCCTAGGCATGGTAGAACTGTAAGCCTTTGACTTCAATAGTGCAAATTGAAAATCATTTAGATGATATAACACATACGGTCTTTGGCCTTCTTACCTCTCTGTCAGTTTCTTCTCTTTGTACTTTAACAAAATTTTATGCAAATTGTATTTTAAAGGAAAATATGGACTAGCATATACCCCTTTCAATTGCTACCATTTTCTGTCCACCTCATATTGATTTCAAAAGAGCTGGTCAATGCTGAGTGTTTCCTGGTTTCAGTGATGGTCTCTAAGGGCCTTGCAATATTTCTCCCTCCCTTTTCCCAAGGGGTGGTCTCTAAGCTTCGTCTTGATAACTGAAAGAACAGCAGTAAAACCAGGAAGTAAAATAAAATTTCTGCTTGACAAGGTTATAAATCAGCATTCTTTTGGGACAGAAGGGTAGGTGTTGGGTGCTGTCTGAAAATATCTCATTGATCAGGCATCTAAGCCACTTAGTGATTTAGCAACCTAAGCATTCATAGATGAAACCATTTTATTATCCTTTAGTAATAATGATGCATGGTAAAGCTTTTGGCAAAAAGTCTGTAGAAGTTTCTATCAAAGGATTTTTTCTGGATTCAAAAGATGATAATTTTATCATTTGGATTCAATGAATTCTTTTGTTTAAAAATGCAAATAAAAGTCATTTGTTTATAATTCATTTTGAGTGAAATGTACCTTACATAAAATAATTTTTTAAATTGATGGATTTTTGGTTTTAACTTTTAAAAATGCAGTCCAAATCATAAATTGTGATTGGTAAATTAGTAAAACTGGTAAATTGGTAAAACTGTGATTGGTAAATTAGTTCATAGGATCATAGATGTACAAATGGAAAAGACCTCAGAGGCCATCTAATTCAGCCCCCTCATTTTATAGATGAGTAAACTGAGGTCTAGGACATTAAATGACTTACCCAGGGTCACACATGTAACACGCTTGGAGTTTGAATCTAGGGGCTTCTGGCCCTTTCCCCTGTATCACATTGCTTCCCTAGGACTATAAAAGTGCTATTAAGGGACTGCCTCAATAATAATAGCTAAATCAAGGTACTTTACAAATATTAATTTTATCTTCACAACAGTCCTGTGAGGTAGGTGCTTTTAAAGTTAAATAACTTGCCTAGAGTCATACAGCTAGTCTGATGCTAGATTTGAACTCAGATCTATTCTGATTCCAGATTGAGTACTCTATTTACTGTGCCACCCAGCTGCCTCATAATCTTACACTTTAAGAACAGAAAAGGATCTTTGAGGTCAGCATCTTCACTGTACAGAAGGAGGAAGATGAAGCAGGAATATGGTTTCAGAGAGATTAAGTGTTTTACCTAAGGCCACAGAGCTAGTAAGTGGCCTGGCAGATAAGTCTAGCAATTTAAATTACTCCAAAGCACTTTTATCACGACCAGCCCATTGGGCTGGTAGAGTGTTATTAACCTGTAGAAGAGGAAATTGAGTTTCATTGAGGCTGAGTAACTTGACCATGACCAAACAGCTAGTAAGTATGAGAGCTAGGATTAAAATTCAGCTTTCTTTTGTCCAACTCTAGCATACTTACCACTTCAGCAGGGTATCCCCTTCTAATCTCTAAATCATGACTCCATTGGAAATAACTTTGACAAATCGTCAGATTGCTGGATAATTTTTCTAAAAATGCAGTCATTAAAGATTAAGTGCCTACTCTGTGAGGCACTGTACTAAGCATTGGAGATACAAAAAGAGTCAAAAAACAATTTTTGGCTTCAAGGAGCTTTGCAGTCTAATGGGGGAAATGCATTCACTGAATCATTCAGATTCACTGAGGTGAAGTGACAGCCCTTAAGAGACTAAGGAGTTCTTTATAATTCTCATTTATAAAGTTATTTGGGATGTGAATTGCAGTAAAGCAAACATTTCTTGGTTAGCAACCCAGCCTCTCTATTATTGTTACTGGTCATGCTCACCTGAAATACATGGCATTGGGTTGTACCACTGAGAAGACAGGAATGGAAAATAAATGTTGAAAAAAGAATTGGTGAAGGAGAAAGGGGAATAAAGAGGTTATTTTTCCGCTAGCTTTTGAATGTTTTCAATTCATAGTGTAAAGAAAATAATACTTGAATCAGGAAAACCTGGGTTCAAACGCTGCCACAGATACCAGTCCAGTGATCATGGGAAAAGTCTCTGAGCCCCTCAACCTTCATTTCCTCATCTCTACAATGGGAATAATCTCATGCTACTTACCCAATAAGATTTTTATAAGAAAAATATTGAAAACCATGAAGTATGATGTAAATGTGAGTTGTTTCAAAATGAATTTGTTTAGGACCTTAGTAGCACCTCCATTTTTCTCTTCACTTACAACTCTTTTTCAAGAATTTCATTCTTGAGATATATCCTTCTCTCTTGGGCTGACTACCTAGGAAGAAGGTTGCCAATCAGCCCCACTTTTCCCTTTTCGTTTTGCTCCTTTGCCATTTCACATAATAACCAGGGTCATGATGAGAGTTAAAAAAAATAATCTTATTCTAGCTCATCAGCTCTTTTTGCAGTTTTGCTAAGTAGAATCTCAGTTGATTTGAAGGGCACCCAGGAGTATGATAGCAGTAAGAGGAATTTTAAATCATAATTCAGTTAAGAATTGAGACAAAGAGACCTCAAGTGGCTACAGGAGAAAAGAAGAAAGACAGTCTTAAATTGCCTAATGGCTTTTTTAACTAACTGGAAAAGGCTGGAAATCATAAAAGACCTAAAAATCCCTAAAGGGTGTGAACTGATGGAGCTGATGGACACCTGGCCCTTTGGAGGGATGAAGGTGGGGTGGGGGTGAAGAAGCCATGTAGCAGCTGATGACCTGCAGATGGAGGATGAGAATAGAGCATTCGCCATTAGAGAACAATCACAGAGATAGCCAATGTAGTAGAAAGAAGAGACAGAGAATGCCCCAGGTCATTAGGAAAACAGTTTACCTGATGACATTACCAGAAGACATTGGTGAGCGGGCCTATAGTTTCCCTGTGCATATTTCCTTCCACATGTGTTCTCAAACCATGTATATTTACTGGTTTATCCATGTTTCCTGTATATTCTCATCTACTGGTCATGTGGGGACCTGTGGGAGGTCATACCTATTTTTGTATGGGGAGGATCTTTTTTTATACCTATCTTAGTGTGCTGTTAGTTAAATGACTTTTGCTTTGAAGTAATATTTCCTATGTTTGACATAGTAAATGAAAACACATTTGTGGAGGCTCATGAGCTATGATTTTGAATGGATAATTATTTATGAATTGCCTGGAACTGAGATTGGTAGCTTTCTCGGGGCCCATATATAATGAGTGATTACTCCATACAGAATTTTAGGCCATGGGATATTGCCTGTTCTTTTCTTTGTACCCACTGAAATTTGCCTTCCCAAAATGTGAATCTCTGTAATGTTATGTTTTGGTGTTCATGTCATACTATCTTTTCCTTCTCTATTATACATTCTAATAGGAATTACTCTTTGCCCACAGTTTCCATCATTTCCACCTCACCAGTCAGTTACTCCTTCCTGATGAGAATCAGATGCAGAATAGAAGTTCCCTTCATTGTTTCCTCCACCTTTTGAAAGGGGAAATTATAATAAAAATTAAACAAGAAATTATTAACTGCCCTGCTTTTGTTAGAAAGATCTCCAGCAGATGACTGAGTAATTGAAATCCATCATCACTGTTATTTCATGCTTTCATACTAGACATGTAATCTGTTTCTTGAATTTCTTATCTAGAGGCATACATTGTTTTATTGTACTTCACTTTATTCTACTTTGCAGATACTGCTTTTTTTTTTTCAAATTCAAAGTTTGTGGCAACCTTGCATCAAGAGTCTGCTGGTGCCATTTTTCCCTTGCCATGTGCTCATGTAATCTGTGTCACATTTTGGTAATTCTCACAATATTTCAAAGTTTTTTATTATTATTATATCTGTTATTGTAGTCTGTGATCAGTGATCTTTGATGTTTACTTTTGTAATTGTTTTGGGGCATCACAGACTGCACCCATTTAAGATAGCAAACTTAATTGATAAATGTATGTGTTCTGACTGCTCCATCAACCAGCCATTCCCCATCTCCTTCCCTCTCCTTGGACCTCTCTATTCCCTGAGACACAGCAATATTGAAGTTAGGCCAACTTATAACCCTGCAGTGACCTCTAAGGGTGCAAGTAAAAGGAAGAGTAAATCCATGCAGCAAACTTCATTGTTATCCTTTTTTAAGACATTGCCACAGCCAACCTTCAGCAACCACCACCCTGATCAGTCAGTAGCCATCAATATCAAGGCAAGACCCTCCACCAGCCAAAAGATTACAACTCACTGAAGAATCAGATGATGGTTAGCATTTTTTAGTAATAAAGTATTCTTTAATTAAGGCATAATACTCTTGCATACTATGGCACACTTAATAGACTACAATATGATATAAATATTTTTATATGCACTGGGAAACCAAAAAATTTCTGTGACTCATTGTGATAATTTGCTTTATTGTGGTGGTTTGGAACTTAATCCACTTTTATCTCCAAGGTATGCCTGTATTTCTTCTTTCTGCTCAGGTGGTCTGTAGTATATACCAATGACAAAATTGTTTCTGTTTCATTTTCCCTTTTCTTCATCTAAATACTACTCACCTTGCTTTCCCCTTCCCAATTCCTAGATTTACTCTTGTGAGTTTATCTTCTTAAGATAAAAAGCCATAGCACTATAGCCAGCCATGATTCTAGAAGGTCTATAATGAATCATATTCCCGGTGTCCTGACAGAGGAGTAATGGACTTAGTGTATAATAAGACATAAATTTTTGTACATAGCAAACATGGGAATTTGTTTTTTGTTTTGTTTGTTTTTGGTTTTTTGCTTTTTGGAGGGGGGAAGGTAGGGCATTTAGGATTAAGTGACTTGCCCAAGGTCACAAAGCTAGTAAGTGCTCCATGTCTGAGGTCAACTTTGAACTCAGTTGCTTCTGACTCCAGGGCCGGTGCTCTATTCGCTGTGCCACCTAGCCATCCTGGGAATTTGTTTTTCTTGACTATATTTTATTACAAAGTGTTTTGCTTTTCTTTTTCTTCAATGATGGGAAGAAGGTAGTGCTAGAGTTGTTAAAAAAAATAAAAGAAACTCATTGAAGCATTTTTTAAAATTCATAGAAAAGAATAGAAGGGAGGCCAGTTATATGTTGAATTACTTATACACATGAAAGAGAAGGCAAGATGTAACATTATAGAAACTTACAGTTTCATATTGCAGTCCTTTTTTTCTGTTCTGCTTTGTATATGGAAATGCTCATTTTACTTGGTATCAGTTAAGTTTAGATTTTTAAAAAATGTATAATACTAATCCCTTTCTCTACCTTTAATCTGTTCCTTTTGAATGAGATACCATTCCATAGCCCTGTGTTAGTCAGATGGGACAACTCAAGTCTCAGTTATACCTATGAAGTCAAATTAATCTTGCTTTAGGATTTCTAGTTTAACCTTGCCTCTTATCCATGCTTTTTTGCATTTCTGTATACATATGTGAGGTAATAGAGTTTATTGTATCCTTTCTTGGATTTAATCTTTGAATTTCTAGCTCTTTTACTGATGTTTCTTCCTATACTATAGTTACTCTCTATGTTGCATAGCTTGGACAGTTTTCTTCCTCCTTCCTTTTCAGTATATAGCTTATTGATTAGATTTGCAAATACTTTTTTGTTCACTCTCGTTAAGTGTACTCCATCCATGATGAAGAGGCTGTCATTCCTAGATTTTAAACTGTGGTTCAGAACTTTAAATCTTATTCTCAAGGACCATTTTTTAAACCAGCTATTCATTATCCAAAACTGCCTTTCTCATCTGAAGCCCTTCCCTTCCATCAGAAGCAGATATACAAATAGAATTTAGGTCCTCTAAGGACCTAAATTTCTTGCTGAGACTTCATACTCTTCAGCAGCACACTTTAGATGGTCTTCTGACAGCCAATTTAAGTATTTATTAAGGACCTATTCTGTGCTAGACACTGTGCTAGAATGGGGAATACAAAGTTATATTTAAAAAGTCCCAGCCCTTAGGGAACTTATATTCTACGAGAGGAAGCAATATGTACAAATATGAGTAAATAAAAGTTTATATAAAATATTTACAGAGTAAATGAGAATAGAACTGAGGTTAGGAAAGTTTTCACGTTGAAGGAATTTGAGCTGAGTTTTGATGAAAACTAGGGAAACTAAGAGGTAGCGATAATGAAGGAGTATATTCCAGGCATGAAGGACACAACCTGTAGAAAAATACATAGAGATGGGAGATGAAAAGTAAGTTGGCCCCAGATGATCCTAGAAGTAATAGGGAGTCATGGGAGTTACTGAACAGGAGAGTGGCATGGTCATATCTGTCCTTTAGGAATGTGGCTTTGACAGCCATGTAGAGGATGACAGTAGAAAGTTGAGCCAAAGAGTCCGTTTTGTAGGTTATTGAAAAAGTCTAGCCAAAAGGTGGTAAGAGGCTGGGTTAGGTTGGTGATTACTTAAGTGGAGAGAAGGAGATGAATGCAGGAGATGCAAGACAGAAATACAAGACTTGGCATCTAATTGTTTATGTGGAGGGAGTGAGAGTGAGGTGTTGAAGATAAAACTAAGGTTTTGAATGAGAGGGAATGGAAGAATGGTAGTAACCTTGACAAAAATAGTCAAGTTTGGAGGATAGATGGATTGTGGGAAGGACAGAAGTAGGAGAGAAAATGTCTATTTGGACACATTTAATTAGAGCTACTTATAGGATGTCCAGTTGGAAACATCAACTAGGTAGTTGGTGGCAGAGTATTAGGACTGAATAACTTGGAGTTATCTTCATGGAGATAATAATTAAACCCAAGAGAGTTTACCAGGTCGTAAAGTGAGAGAGTATAGAAATAAAAGAAAAAAGGGCCCAGGACAGAACTTAATGGATATACCTGTGGTTTCAAGTTATAATGTGGATGTTTGAAGTCTCAGTAAATGAGTCAGTGAAACAGGTAAGAGGGAAAAAAAAGTAGAACAGTGTCATGGAAACTCAGGATAGTGTGCCCAGAAGAAAAAGGTGTTCATTAGTGTCAACAGAGGTCAAGAGGATAAAGGACTAAAATAAAGTCATTGGATTTGGCATCTGAGAAATTATTGGTAACTTTGGAGAGAGCAGTTTCAATTGAGCAAAGAGGAAGAAAGCCAGATTGCAAAGTACTGAGAAAGGAAAGAAAGTGGAGGCAGTGAATGCAGATAGATTTTTCTAGGCGTTTGTCTGAGAAAGGGAAGTGATATATATGAAGAGATGCATAGGGTCGTGAGGGTTTTTTGGTTTGTTTGTTTTTTTTAATTATGAGCATGTTTGTATGCATCAGAGAAGGAACCAGTACATAGAGAGGGATTGAACCTATGGTTCATAGGTTCAGTACATAGAGAGGAGAGGGAGGCAATCTGCTAAAGAAGATGATAGGCGAGGCTAAAGGTACACATAGAAAGGCTGGCCTTGGTGAAAAGGGTGACATTCATCAGAGACAAGTAAAGTAGAAGAGAACAGGGGATGATGTCAAGGGGTTTTCAGATGTAAAGAAGGAAGAAGGAATGAGCTCATGGTGAATGGCCATTATTTTCTCAGTAAAATATAAAGTGATATCCTCAGTTGTCAGAGTGGAGGGAGGGAAATAACTCGAATATTTTGACGAAAGTTTTGAATGACTCTAATGGGGACTTTGATAAAGAAGTGGTCACCAAAACTTTTGGATTGTGCATCTCTATTAGTAAAATATTTTTGGTCCCACACCCCATCATATTAATATTAAAAAAAAAACTATAGACATTCATTGGGGAAGGAAAATGGAAGAAGGAGTCATTTTGAGGGGCTGTTGATAGTGAGTGAAAGGAATTGTTTGTATTGGAGTTAGGCCAATAATTTCCTATAATGAGGAAAGTAGGGTGCAACCTATTGTCCCACCTTCTCATTGGTTAATCATATGCCCCTTGAGGTTAGAGTATCAGTGAGGAAGGAGTAAAATGTGTCTTGCTGCATTTAAGGTCCAGTTGAGTTATAGCATAACTTTGTCACGTAGCTAGTCATCCCAGTTGTGTAAGTGCCTCCGATTCTGTTTAGCATCGAGAGAGGAGGTGGCAGATACGTCATTTGTGCCCAGGTAAATCACTTGAAATGGGGAGATGTCATCTGGTTTGATAAATCTTAGGAGGTTTTCTATCACATCTTAGATGTATGCTCTGGCAAGAGAGGAATTCTTTCTATTGTTAATAATAGCCAAGTCAATAAATGGCTGCCCCAGTATTGCTTGGCAGGGAGGGACCATTACTTGTTTCTTCTTTCTTTTATTTTTCTGACTTATTGGAAGGCTGGGTGAAACACTGAAAAGAATACTCAACTTGAGGTAATGGTTCATTGAAGATGCCAAGATCATCCACTGCATCCTGGGCCATTGCCAGTGTTCACCTTGACTTTGTCCTGCCATTGGACTTCAATGGAAGAGAGAGGCTGATGACTTTGTTCAGCTGTGCCTCACTTAAATCCAGTTCACACACAAGTCAGGACATCCACTTCATGATGTCATTGGTCCTCTCCTAAAATGAAGGACAAACAAAAACATGGTGCCTATAAATGTTTGACTCTTGGCTCTGGCACTTATTGCCCTGTATGACTTTAGACAAGTCACTCATCCTCTCTATTCCTTACTTTGTAAAACACTTAGCACAGTGCCTAGCACATATAAGTGCCATACAAATGTTTATTCCCTTCCCTTTTCCCTTATAAAATGAGCTTAGATTAGGTGATCTATAAGGTCCTTTCCAGTTCTAGTTCTATGATCTCCCACCTCACAGCACATACTTCACAAAGAGTGTGAACATGAAATTCAACAGAACTCTAGCCTATGATCTTTCAAGAATGGCCTGTTTTTTAGAAAACTGGCTTCCCTTTAATAATAGCAGAATCAGTGTGTGCAAAGCCATCATTTCAATACCATACAACATATAAAAATACATGAGACATCTTTGTGGGAAAGTCATTGGTCTTGGAGTCAGATCTTGTTGCAAGCCCTCCATCGAAACTGGTTGTGTGACATTGAACGAGTCACTTAAACTTTTAAGTATCTCAGTTTCATTTCTAAACTTACATCAATAAGCTTATATAGCATACCTCCCAGGTTTTGAGGGAAGTACTTTGTGAAATTCGAAGTGCTACAAAAAAGTGAGTTAATAACAGTTGTGTTGTAGTTGAGAGGATTATGGTAGTATTATAGTGTAGTATTATAATGAAGAGTTTGTTGTGGAATGAGGCCAACACAGAGCGGGGGCTGTTTTTGGTTTTGATTTGTTTCTTATTTTCTAACGAATAACTTAACATTAAGGAAAAGTCTATTGGGGAGAAAATGGTACCCTGGCTTGAGAGACGTCTACTCCACAGATGCCTCTCATCTGAAGGGCTGACTTTTAAAAGTACAAATAGAATAAATGACAGCAGGTTGACAGCTGGTGTTTCATAGCATTTGCCAGTTCAAATTCCTGGCTTGCCCTCTGCCCTAGGTGACACAGTGGATAGAGTGCCAGCCCTGGAGTCAGGAGGACCTGGGTTCAAATTTTGTCTCAGATCTTACTAGCTGTGTGACCCTAGGTGAGTCACTTTCCCTCTTTGCCTCAGTTCCACATATGTAAAATGAGCTGGAGGAGATGACAAACCACTCTAGTATCTTTGCCAAGAAAACACAGAAGGAAGGCGACAGAGAGTTGGACACAACTGAAGTGACTCAATAGCAACAACTAGTATGAAATGGAACCGATGTGAAGACAAAGCAGGAAAGAAGGCAAAATCATGAGTTCTCTTCACTTCTAATCACTGTCTTCTGATTTTTCCCAACAGACTTTGATTTCTTTATTGCAGGCATCTTCAGTTCTTTTACTTAGTTTATGAATTAACATTTATTTTCTCTCCCACCCCCACACCACCTCCCCCCCGCCCATTAAAAAAGAAAAGCAAACACTTGTAAGAAGTATGCATTGTCACACAAAGCAGATTTCCGTATTGGCCGTGTCCAAAAACACGTCTCTTTCTGCAGCTTGAGTCCATCATCTCCTTCAGGACTTAGCTAGTGTGCTTCATTATCAGCTCTCTGGATTCATGGTTAGTGTTGTGTTGATCAGAGTTCTTAAGCATTTCAAAATTGTTTGACTTTACAGCGTTGTTTACCACTATATAAATTGTTCTGGTTCTGCTCAGTGTATTCAGCATCAATTCATGTAAGTCTTCCAGGTTTCTCTGAAACCATCTCTTTCATCAGTTCTTCCAGTATAAGGATATGGTAAGTATAATTCAAGATACAACATGGGGTCATGGATAAAGCACTGTTCTTGGAGTCAAGAAGGCTTGGGTTAAAATCCCACTGAACACATATTTATTTGTTATATAACCTTGGACAAATCACTTTCTTTCAGCCACACTTTCCTCATCTGTAATAGCCTGTGGGGAGTCAGCAAGGTGGCCCAGTGGATAGAGTGCTGGGGCTGGATTTAAGAAGACCCGTGTTCAAATGTGACCTCAAACAGTTACTAGTTGTGTAACCCTGAGTAAGACATTTGACTTCTTTTTGTCTTAATTCACTGGAAAAGGAAATGGCAAACCACTCTGTTATCTTTACCAAGAAAACTTCATGGATAGTAGATGGGTTCATGGATTCATGAAGAGTTGGACCCGACTGAACAACAACAAAAAGAATAGCCTATATTATAAGCTATTATTTTGGCTCTAACTAGATATTTCACAGGTAATGGATTATGTTGCTTAGTCAATACTGTTCATCTGTAGTCCTTGAAGATCAAAAGAACATCATTATCACCAGTGTAGACTGCAACTTCCCACATTTCGGTAACTAATGGTCATAAGTTGATGTGACTGAGAACAATTCATCAGCTGATGGCTGACCTGTTGATGAGCCTCTTCAAATTTAACTAGACTGGTTCTCGGGCCTATATGTGAAGTCATTTCAACCAGGTATCACCTCGTTTCAGGAAACCAAAAGACATGAAGAAGTTGCAACTGAATGGAAGGATGGCTCTCCATCCCTGGCATATAGTAAGTGCTTAATAAAAGCTTGTTAGTTGACTCTTTAGGCATGAATAAAAGTTAGCAAAGTTGGTTTCCTTAGGTACTCAGGAGAAACAATTGCTCTCACGCACAAAGTCATTTTATAATGCTCATAATGCAAAAAGCAAACCGACCATAATAATGTCAAAATCCACATATGCCATTATCTTAAGGCCTTTCAGTACTCCCTGTTTGCTTTTGTGTAGTTGTGCTCAAGCTTATTGAATTCCCTAATATGTGATACCTGGAGCTGTTACCAATGCTTTCACAAGGGCACAGTACAGTAGTACTGTCTTGTAAATGTGCAGCTGAATTTTAAAATCAAGTGGAGAATACAGTACAATGGAAAGGGCTTTGTTTTGAATCAGAGAACTTGGGCTAAAACCATGACAGTGCCACTTATTAATTGTGTGACTTTGGGTGAATCATTTAAGTGATCTCAGCTCCAGTTTTCTCACCTGTAAAATGTGACTGGACTAGATGACCTCTAAGTCTCCTCCAGCTCTAGGTCTATGCTACTATAACTTTACATTTATCTCTAATAAATTTCATCTCATAAAATTCAGACCAATCATCTAGCTTAAGATATTTTTGAGTTCTTCTTTTGTCATCTAATATGTTAGCTATCTCTCCTAACTGTGTGCCACCTGCAAACATGATGAACACACCATCCTTGTCCTTATATGAATCACTGATAAAAATGTTAAAATAGCAACAAGCAGAGATCCCTGGGCATCCACTGGATGTCCATTGGAATTTCTTTCCAAGTTTACATTAAATCATTAATGTTAGTGAACATATATTTATTAAATATGTATGTGGAACATCCTACTAGGCACTTTAGGGAAAATAGGAATAATAAGAAATACCTCTAGTCAAATCCTACCTTCAACATTTAATAGTTGTGTGACAGTCAGAATCAATCAGCATGCTTTATTGTGCACAAACTGAAGAATTTTAAAAGATAGATTTATGATTATATCCAGAGCTTCAGTTTTGTACCTTGTATTATACAAAACAATCCACAGAATTTATAGGAATCGGGGTAAAGACCTCCAACCAAACCTGAATTGGAAAGAATTACTTATTTACAAGTCATTTTAAGTCATTAATTCTTGTCCTAAACTAGTTTTGAAATTTAAATTCTAGTCCCACTTCTATCACTAGATAGCTTCTTTTTTGGAGGGCAGTGCAATTGGGGTTAAGTGACTTGCCCAAGGTCACATGGCTGGTAAGTGTTAAGTGTTTGAGGCCAGATTTGAACTCAGGTCCTCCTGACTCCAGGGCTGGTGCTCTATTCACTGCACCACCTAGCCACTGCTACTAGATAGCTTTTTGATCTTGAGGAAGACTCCCCTTTTTGGACTCTGTTTCTTTGTCTAGACAATAGCAGTGTAGAAGAGGTTGGGGCATCCCACACCTTAACCCTAATTAAAGTAACTAACAAGATGCTATATATTCCTAATACTTTTATGATGTGAAGTATTAGTTACTCTTTGAGCAACAGAATCAATCAAAGGTGTAAAATAAGTGTGAACAATTCTTAGATATCTTAATAGAACTAATCAGTCAATCAAAGGCATAGTCAGTGTAAAAAATAATTTGGAAGGAGAGAGATGCTTTGAGACATTAAATATTTCTCAAATACTATTACTAGGGGATGTATTGGAATTGGTTGAAAGAATGAGCCTAAGGTATATAAAAGAAGAAATTCCAACAGAAGTGTGCCAGCAACTGATTTTATTGTCAAGCTTTGGGAACTTGAGCAGGCAGCCCCCTTTTGGTGGTACCATAGAACAGCAAGTAGGGTAGAGTGAGTCCAGAAGTGTCAGCCTTCCAGCTCTCCACTGACCTATTGATCATGTCATTGAAGAGACTGGACCAGTGACGATGTATCCAGCTGGTAGCTGAGAGAGGACAGGTTAGACATTGAGAGAAAAGTTCAGCTTCAGGCTTCTATGAGTCCTGACCCTTCAGGCCCAACAGAGAACTTATACATACCTCAAGGGGAACTTCATAAGGATTTCACAAAAGGAGAAACTGACTTCCATGCAACCAGGAATTGTGAGTCTCTTCATTGATTGCCACACGTGCACTTTAAAGTTGAGGACACTCATTTGTGGGGTGGGGTGACCCAGACTTCTGTGGGAATGGTGTATTTTAGTCCTCTATAGCTTCTTAGTAAATCTCTCTCTCTGCCTCGTTTGTTTTGGAGGCATTTGGGATTAAGTTATTTACCGAGGCACACAGCTAGTAAGTGTCTGAGGCCAAATTTGAACTCAGGTCCTCCTAAAGTTCAGGACTGGTGCTCTATAGTATCTCTTTATTAAGCTAATTGATGTTAATTGGTATTGTGGAGATACCTGGTGGGGACCTCTGAACTACAATATTAGAATCTCCAACACCTCAGTTTTACCCCTAAAATCCAATGGGAGCAGTATCCAGCTGCCTTGAGGTGGGGTGGGGGTGGGAGAGGAAGGGATGACTCAATCTGCTAGTGCCCCTGGGGAGAGCCCAGAGCCCCTGCTACACAGGATTGGACCAGATAAACCCAAAGGTTTCTACCAGTACTGACACTTGATACATCTGTGAATGTGTCTTCCATCTTTACGTGAGATGGGAACAGTGTTATCAAGAACAAGACTTGGCAGGCAGTTCTTTTTACATGGATAGTTTCTTAAAGCTGGGAAACACAAGGATCATGCCTTTACATTTGACAACAGCTTTTGAAACCTGCAGGACCAATTAGCCTTTCTGTTAATTGGGCAGGATGTTACAAGAGCCGTATTTCGTTTACTGTGCCCATTGGATGGGAACAATCACAGCTGGGCTGAAAAGGCCAGATACAATTAACAAAACTAGAGGGCACATTTGCCCATCAATTATGACTCAGTGCTTTGGCTGGGCACATATTTAAAAACAACAGAAGTCGAACAACAGCAGCTACCATATTAAAAATGAAATGGATGCTCCATAAACAGCATCCACGTATGAAATAGTTTCTAGCACTCCCCCCATTGTGCTTTCAAGGCTCAGCTCCTTTTGGGATACTGTGTGCATAATAATTTGATTGTTTCTTTAGTGGCTGTCCAGATAACATTTCTTTTTCTCGTTGAAGGGAGTTTCAGAACACATCTTCCTTTGCCATTGATCTCCAAGAGGGCATTGCTTTTTGTTGTTAGAAACTGAGCAGATCTCTTCCAGTGGGATCCCTCTAGAGCAAAAAATGGGCCAGGATTGACCAGGCTTGGCAGGACATTTGAACTCCAGGCAGAAGAATATCTGTCTTTTTTTTTTTAATAGTAAATATGTTTATTATATCTTGAACTGCATCCCTCATACCCTTTTCATTCTGTCAGATGCCAAGATTTCATCCTATCCTTTCTAAGAATCTGGAAGGAACATTTTAGGTGACTGGGTATCAGGGAGAGGTCACTGAAAAAAATCTAGCCTGCTTAAACATCCCTGAATTAGGCCTGCAACTTGAGGCATTAAGAACATTAGAAACTGTTGGGGGCTAGGGGAGTGGGTCAGAGAGGGCGAAAAGATGAACTTGATCCAGGGTCCAAGAAAAGACAAAGAATAATCAAGTACTGCCTTGTGCTCAGCATTTTAGGAGAGAGGATTTAGAGGATGAAACCTTTAAGATCAAGTCCATCACCTTCATATAAGGTCTCTTAGTGGCCAGTCTAACTATTTTCATCTGCTGGATGTTTTTTTTCTTTTTGTAAATCCAGTCACTGTCCTTCGTAGATGCATTGTACATTTATTATTCATTCTTTGTATTGTTGTAGCTTGTAGGAGTTGGATTTTTGCTGTCATACTTCCTCACTGGAACAAGTTGTTCCCAATGTTGGGATGATGATGACAGTTGGGTATTTATACATATGCTTGTATTTGGAATGTGAGTTTGCAGACTATACATCATCAACTCTACTCCAATTTCTGCCAGGTAAGTAACAAAATGACAGAGGTTGTAACAGAATAAATACCCTTGAAAACTTAGCTCCTTTGGTTCCTGAGGAAGTGATGAGGAAGATATCCTTTGAAACTAGTATTGATTTTGAGCAACAATGAAGTAATCCCTTAGCTGTAACTGCTTAGGGTGACTGGGACTTTCCCCAAGGGACTGACTTTAGAAGGTGTTGGGGAATGTAGGCAATATAAAAACAAAAGATATCAGTTAGGATTTGTTGTTTAAAAATAAAAAAAATTAAAATGAGATTCTACCAGATTGCAATTAATTTCTTTTCCATGCCACCATTGTCCTTCTACACCCTCCGCCATGTTGTCTTTCCAGAAATGGTTTCTTTCCTACCTCGACAGACCAGCATCCTCTCTACCCTCTCATCCCTTTCTACTCAGGTCCCACTTCATGACACTTTTCCTGAGTGCAAAAATTCCTGTTTTTGGCTTTGAGTAGCCTTTTCTTTTTTCATCTTTCTCTTGGTTAGGAAGGGAATAGCAGTTAACTTGGAAGACCTTTGGAAGCTTTGCTTGTTGGTCTGCCATTGCAAAACTTTGCCTCTAGAAGATCCTCTAATACTAGGGAGTTGTTAGTAATGCCTAAGGTTTTTCCTGCTGGGATGCTAATAGCAACATATCTGCTGGTCCAGGAGTCACCTGCATTTTAAAATGCCATTCCTTTCATCAGTCATATTTTAGCCCCTTATTTCCCATTATCCTTTTTGTGGTTTGAGATCAATGAAAAAGCCTTGTTCCCTTTTCTAACAAATAACAATATAATAACAAATAAATATATAAATAAATAAATATAATAAAATAAAAATAAAACAAATAATAGTCACTAAATGCCACTTTCTCCATGGGAGACCTATGATCTGGGGTCAAAGTGAAATCAAAGGCACAGGCTCCATTTGAATAAGAAAGATTCACTGACCCAGAATGCAACACTGGCAAGGGCTTATTTACATGCAAATTGAGGTCTAATCAGGTGTTACAGATAAAGCTCATCAGGACAATGTGGGATTGTCTTGACGTCATTCTCCTGTACATAGATACTCAGACTGAGCAATCTCTGGTTTTAAGCACAGAAATTAGATTCACTCCGAGGGGTAGAGCATTATCAGCTATCTCACGAACCAGCAGCACTGGGGGAAGCTTCTCTCAGGAGTGGTTAACCAGGGAAGCTTCATCCCTGAAGTACTGGGCCTAGAAGGCATTATTTACAAGGACAGGGGAATTCAGAATGTGCTTGGACCTGGGGAGCAGAGGATAGCAATCAACTGTACTGTGATATTAGTAGCTCATAGATAAGTGATTTTCCTGGAAGTGAGAAGATGAGTACATTTAGGAGGCTAGGTTCTGAGATAGCAAACTAGCCATGTGACCTTAGGAAGGCCTTGAAGCCCCTCACTCCTATTTAACTTCTTTATCTGTAATAGGAGGCTAAGAATATTCCATTCACCTACTTTCCAGGGTTGTTGTAGGGATAACAAAGTCATAATAGATGTTAGTTGCTATGGAAAACAAATGGTGTAGTGGAAATAAATAATAACTGATTTACATAGTACTTTAATGTTCTTAAAGTGTTATATATACTCAAGTCAACCCTTAGAGAAACCTGTTATTTCTTGTCATCTTCATTTTACAGATGAGGAAACTGAGGGACAGAGGTTAAGGGACCTGACCAGGGTTACATAGCTAATAAATGTCTGGTGCCACTCTTGAACTCAGGATTTCCTGAGTCCAAGTTCAATGCTCTAACCATTCTACCACCTAGCTGCACCTAGCTGGAAAGAAGACTGGACTAGGATTCAGGATGCCTCAGGTTTGAACCTCGATCTCAGCACGAGCTGTACAACTCTGGGCAAGTCATCTAACCTCTCTGAGCCTTGGTTTCCCATCTCTATAATGGGAATCAGTCAGTCAAGTAACATTTAAGTGCCTGCAATGTGTTAGGGACTTGACCAGGTGCTGAGGATACAAAGAGAATCAAGGAGCTCATGATCTAACAAAAGAAGCTGAAGGCAGGGGAAGGGAGAGATGGTGACCTTGCAGTTGGGTGGGAAATGTTCGCCCTGGGCCTCCTCCTTGGAGACAGGATCTGGGAGGATCTCCCTGCTGTTCACCCTCCACCCTCTCCAATCAGAGAGAGGGAGGGCTCCAAGAAGCAGGGGATGGGCACTGGGGAAGTGCAAGCTTCAGAGCTGATTCAATCTTATGGGAAGACGAATTTCTGGAGAGCGTGGTGAAGTCCAGGTGAGCAGTTGAGCGGAAAATGGAATGTTAATACTTGTACTACCTACCCCTTAAGATTACTGTGAAGGAAACATCTTATGAAAGTTTTAAACTGCTACATGAATGGAAGTCATTGTTGTTTAAATTTGAGGTATCATTATTAAACCGATCAACAGGTACTTAGCAAATATATACCTTAATCTGAGAATTGTTCTCCTGTAGTGATATCATCCATAACCAGGACTTCACTTATCACTTATGCAGATAATTTATATATCTGTATCCACTTCCAATCTATTCCCAAAGAACCAGTTATAATAATCAGTAGTGATACAGTTATCATTTTTCAGTTGTGTATTGCTCTTCATGACCCCATTTGGAGTTTTCGTGGCAAAGATACTGGAGTGCTTTGCCGTTTCCTTCTCCAGCTCACTTTACAGATGAGGAAACTGAAGTAAACAGGGTTAAGTGACTTGCCCAGGGTCACATAGCTGACAAGTATCTGAGACTGGATTAGAACTCAGGTCTTCCTTGTTCTGGGACAGGTGTTCTATCCAGTTAGCTACCTAGCTTGTATCACCTAGTGATATGTGTTACATGAGTGATATATTGTTATAAGAAGAGTTTAGTTTTTCTTTTTCTAATCTGAGGTTGAGGCAGAAGACAAAACAAATGTTTGGTAACTTACAAAATATGATAAAGGTTTAAAAATTTTAAAGTGACAATTATTGTTATTAATATTTAGCAAAACATCCATTTGTAGAGTCACCCATGTGCTTCCTCCATGCTGATAAAGCATGAGACTTCACTTCCTAAGGAAAAGACTTTCAAATCTCCAGTAGTATCATTTAATGCAGAAACCACAAGCAGTGCATATCAACAAGCATTTATTAAACGCCTACTATATACTGAGCATTATGCTAAGCACTAGGATACAAGAAGACAAAAGACAGTCCCTGCTCCCGAGGAACTCAGTTTAAAGGGTAAGACAACGTGTGAACAACTCTGTACAAACAATATATTTATAGGATAAATCAGAGACAGTCTCGGAGGCTGTTAGTGTTAAGGGGCACTGGGGAAGGCTTCTTGCTCAAGGTAGGATTTTGGTGAGACTTGAAAGAAGTCCGAATGCATGACTCTTCTTTGCCTCTATAACCTAATAGTGTTCTTTTGGGCAGGGGGAATGGGAAAAACTGAGAGTAACAAGTGAAGACCTGCACTTCACTGAAGGAGAATGAAGAAGTTCGTGTAATAACCTCGGCAGTCAGAGTTCTTTCACTTTTCAGTCAACTAATGCTGAGAAGCTTAATGATGAAATTAAACTAAAAGCTTGTCTTCTACAGGAAGCCCTTCTTCATTTTAGTGCCTTTCCTCACTTAATCATTTCCTATTTATCCTGATATAGCTTGTTTGTACATAATTGTTGACTTCTTGTCTCTCTCATTAGATTGTGAGATTCTTGAGGATATTGATTGTGTTTTGCCTTTTTTTTTTTAATATCCCTACTGCTAAGCACAAGGCCTGGTATATAGTAGGCACTACTTAAATTCTTGTTGACTGACTGGCTGATGAGAAGATTGGGCCAATGAATTGCAGAAAGTTAAAGATGGAAGAGACTTTGGATCTGAATGAACTTGAGAGATAATCTAGTCAATAACCCTCCTCATTTTATAAATGAAACAGCTGAGGCACAGAAAGATGCAGTGATTTACCCAAGATCACACAACTACCGGCAGAGCTCCCCTACATCTTCTGAGTCACTTCAGTACTTCTGCTACTGACCAGTTCTGCCTCTCCTAATTCAAGATGAATGACTTGTCCCCAGGTACCACTTAATCAGATAAATATGTGAAGGTGTGGAAAGTAAAACCAGGGTCTAAAAAAGTCCAGCTGCCTGAACTTTATATAGATGCCTAAATCCACTAAACAACAATGACTTTTGAAAGAAAGTAATAGGTGCAGAGGAAAGAAACTTCATGGAGAAAATGAAGAAACCAAATAATGGCAGGACATTTTCTTTTGAGTTCCATTTCCTTAGGCAGATATAAGCTCATCCTACTAATTAATTCTTTATCAAAGCCTATTCACTCTATTGGCTGCACATCCTTATCCTAATATAGGCATCAGTTCCTATCCAAGCCCTGAAAACAGGAAGTATTCATTCCTGCTGGCTCACAGTGTGCTGGGCAGCTCTTGTGAAAATCCCCAATTATCTGATCATCTCATTTCCATCCTCCTCCTCATTTGTTGTTTGCGGTTTCTCATTAAATGTCTCCCAGATTTTTTCAAGGTTACAAATGTACTTTAAACCAATCCATGCATATCTACATAGATTTCCTGGGGGGGGGAAGGGTAGAAAAGAGTAGGGGAACAGACTAGTGTTGTTTAAGGAAAATTCATCATAGAAATGTTCATGATAATTATTCAGAGAAGTCTTGACCCGATGGTCAACTGTTTCAATAATGCCTTTTCTTCCACCCTTAAATCCCTCGCCCCCTTTCCCTTCTCTCATTCCTGCCCTGCTAACCTTCAGCCCTGGGTAACTCCTATCATCTGCCTCCTCCACTCCAACTCCAGAGTGGCCCGCTCTGCTGGAGATAACCATGCTGATTGGTTCTACTGCCAAATTATGCTTACAAATGCCAGCTGAATCCTAGTTACTGAACAGCAATCCTTTTATTGAAGTCTTGACTCCCTTTGGCTCTCCCTATGATGAATATTCCAAATATCTCCCTTTTCCCTCAGACTTGCAACTATGCCCCATCCATCTCACTTTTAAGAGATGACCTGGCTTCCTACTTAAATGAAAAGATTGAGTTCACTTGAAAAACAAACACAAGAACATGTTTTATACCCTTCGCTTTACTTTCACCCAATGGACTTTTCCAAGTAATAAAGAAAAAAACCAGTTAAACCATTTGACATAGCTACCACTTCTGGTTCCATTGGCTACATTCTACACCTCCAATTTTCCAAATTTCTAAGAAAAGATAGATTTGCTTATCTTTTTTTCCAGGACTACGAATAATAAATACAGCTTTTGTCTTAAATTTTAGTGTTCTTTGTATTTATGTTATCATAGTCATTGTGTATACTACTCATTTCTCACCTAGCTGTTCTACTCTGGGATTTCTCTGCCTGACTTCTCCACCAGGGAGAAAATTTATTATTGAGAAAATCTCGTCATTTTATGAGAGCTCATCAACCTTGGTACACCACTTTATCACTATCCTCTGCCTCCTTGCTTGCAGGCTGGGGCCACCATCTCCATTTCTCATGTGGCTGCACTACCGTGGGACTTCTGACTTTTCCACTTTGGTCCCAAGTCAGGTGCCTCTTCCTCTATTCCTCCCAACTTTCAGCTTTCTTTTTTTGTTTCTTCCAATAGATTATAAGTTCCTTGAGGGAGATTTTTTTTTTCATATTTGTATCCACAATTTCTGGAACATAGTAGGCATTTAATAAATGTTTATTGATTGTTGACTACTCTGTTTTTGATTCTGCTTACTCCACTCTACTTCAGTTTATATAACAATAAGAGCTAACATTTGTGTAGATTACTATGTGTCTAGTACTGTGCTAAGCATTTTACAATTATCTCATTCACATGATCTCCCATGTTTATCTAAATTTCTCAAATTTGTTTCTTACAGTATTTTTATATACCATAGTTTATTCAGTCATTCCCCAATCTATGGGTAGTCCTACTTCATTACAATTTTTTTGCTACCCCCCCTAAAGTGTTGCTATGAATATTTTGTTACATATTTTTCTTTTCATTTTTGATCTCTTCTAGGTATATGTCCAGCAGTGGGATCTTTAGGTCAAAGAGTTTAATGACTTTTCTCAAATAATTCCAAATTGTTTTTGAGAATGTTTGGACACATAATTCACAAATCCACCAACAAATATTAGTCTATCTAACTTTGTGCATTTCTTCTAACATTATCTAGTTGCATCTTTAATTATCTTTCTCAATTTTCAGGTCATTACTTTTTATTTATTTTTTGCTTTTTGGAGGGGGAAGGCAAGGCAGTTGGGATTGTGACTTGTCCAAGGTCACATGGCTAGTAAGTATTAAGTATCTGAGGCTGGATTTGAACTCAGGTCCTCCTGACTCCAGGGCTGGTGCTCTATTCACTGTGCCACCTCGCTGCCCCTAACAAAGACTTTTTTTAAAAGATAAAGAAAAAAGTTCAGCAAAACCAATCAACACATCAAAACTATCTGATGTTATAAGAATGTCTTCAAACTTATGGATCCCACACTTTTGCAAAAGAGGGATGTTCTCATATTTCTTCTTAGAGGCCAGACTTTTTTTTTATTGTAATTTTGAAACATTCATTTTTTTTTCTTTCCCTTAGCAATTGTTGTTGTCATTGTTTATTATTGTTTTCTTGGGGAAAATCTTTTCTATGATAGTTGATAATCTGCAATTCTTTTAAAATCTGCTTATACACACATACACACATTACTTTTCTATTGAATATAGCCATTAAACATAAACTTCTTCAAGTCCTTTCCTGAAAGGGAAGTGATTTGATTCAGGTTATAAATGTGCAATCATGTAAAAACATATTTCCATATTAGAAATTTCTGTGAAAGAAGAAACAGACCAAAAGAAAAAAATAAACCCTGAAAAAAATAAAGAAAATGAAAATAGTATGGCTTTGATCTGCATTCAGACTCTCCATCATTTCTTTCTCTGGATATGGAAAGCATTTTTCCTTATGAGTTCTTTGGAATTATCTTGGATCATTGATGAGGAGAGTTGTTCTTCCCATTTAATCATTGCAAACATGTTGCAGTTACTATGTACAATGTTCTGGTTCTCCTCACTTCACTTTGCATCAGTTCATGTAACTCCAGGTTTTTCTGCAATCTGCCTGCTCATCATTGTAGCACCAACACAATATTCACAGTGCTAATGGCAACTGTGAATGTGCTTGCATAGTGCTCATTTGCAAAATATAACAGACTCTCCATATAGAAGACAGAAGCAAAAATATTTATTCTGACACCTGAAAAGCAAATCCCAACACTAAGAAATTGTATCCATCATAGCAACATAGAAGTTAATACACCAGAATGCAGCAGAGAGACCATCCTTTAGCCTTCCCACAAAACCAACACTCACAAGCCTAATTGCCTCCTTGCCTGAGCATCCTCTCTCCCACAGTCTAGCTGATCTGATTCCCTGCTTCCTGTGGCTCCACTCCACCCTTCAGCAAGCTCCTCTCACTACAGGTTCCATGTGATTACATTTGACCTATTAAGGGGCAGGAAAGATCTTCAAATTCCCATTACCATTATAGTCATTTCTTATAGTAGTCCATTCATTACATTCATATACTACAACTTTTTCAGCTATTCCCCAATTAATGGTTATTCCCTCAATTTCCAATTCTTTGCCACCACAAAAAGAACTGCTATAAATGTTTATGTACAAGTAGGTCCTTCCTTTTTCCCTCCCCCTCCCCCCACCTTGCCCCTTTGAAAATTCTCTTTGGGAGTTTTATAGCCCTTTGAGCATAGTTCCAAATTGCTCTCCAGAATGGTTGGATCAGTTCACAACTTCACCAACAGTAAGTTAGTGTTTCAGTTTTCCCATATCCCCTCCAACATTTATCATTTTCCTTTTCTGTCACATTAGCCAATCTGATAGGTATGAGATGATACCTCACAGCTGTTTTAATTTGCATTTCTATAATCAGTAGTGATTTAGAGCATTTTTCAAAGGACTATAGATAGATAACTCTGATTTTTTTTTGTTTGAAAACTGCCTGTTTTCAGATCCTTTGACCATTTATCAATTGGAGAACGACTTGAATTTTATACATTGTTAAGAAAACAATATACTATGATTAAGAAATATATAAATACTACAATAAATAGTGATGACCTCTGAGGCCTCCTGCTGCTGCTTAGTTGGATAGGCTACAACTTCAAACCTCTGGGGTAGAAAGCATAAGGTGATGGGGAAAGGAGATGGATCAGCCCTCTTAGGTCCACAGGTCTTATTGAAATAGAACATATGAAATAAATATGGTACTTTATCTTGAAAAAGAAGGTTTTGTGTGGAAGTGGGCATCAGAAGGGTTACAGCTTTCAAGGTATTTTGAAGTGGGGAAGTGATGTAGTTTTCCACATTCTTGTTTCTTGCAGAAGAGATTCATGTAAGCATTCTTGAAATTTGAATTATGCTCAGATTATTCCCTAATATATCAGTCTCATTGGAGCAAATTCATATTTTCAAAACAAATGTTATAGTAGAACTGTCTGTACTCTATATTTCCATGTCTGCAATATTTTAACTCCTTAACCCTTCATGGTCTGGATTCATATTTACAGGTTTACAAAAACTTCTCTGACCAAGAGGAAGACAGAGCACATCTGAATCCTTTATCCCCAGATCTACTGGCTTTTTTTCCTTTCCTCAATCTCTTTAACATCACTGTAACATTTCATATTGTTGACCTTAACACCATTGATTCTTTCTTTGACTTTGTTGTATTTCTTTAACATCAATGAAACAGCATTTTTGTGTTTCTCCGCCTCTTTGTTTCTTCTTTGTATTCTTAGCTTGTTCCGTATCATTTCTCTGTATCCCCAACTTTTACCTTAAAACTGGGTGTTCACTAAGGTTCTGTCTTTGGTCCTTTTCCTTTCTCTTTCTGTTGCCCCTTGGGATCTTGTCTGTACCCATGGTTTTAATTGTCAACTTTATGCAGAAGACTCACAAATCTATCTCCATTCCCAACCTTTCCTCTGAGCTCCAATCTTAACTACCTGGGAGATCTCAACCCAGATGTTCTACTGGCACCTCAAACTCAACATGTCCAAACAGAACTCCTTATCTTCACATTCTCTCTCCTCTAATCTACAACTCACCCTAACTTTTCCATTTCTTCTCATGGTGCCAGCATCCTCCAGGTTATCCAGGATCAAAACACTAGAGTCATCTTTTACTCTGTGTTTTCCCTTAGCAACCATGACCCCTCCCCCTGCAATATGCAGCCTTAGCTCAGTGCACAAGATTTGTTGATTCAATCTTCACAATTATTCTGAGTTTCCCCCAACCCCCTTCCACTCTTATCACAGCCACCTTAATTCAATCCCTATCTTGCTTACTTAGACTATTTTAATAATTAAGTAACTGGCCTCCCTATCTCCAGTTTCTGCCCTTACATTGAAACTTGAAGACTCATCCTAATTGACCTCTATTATCACATCACTCCTCTCAATGAATCAATCAGTAAATCAGCAAGTATTTATTACATGTGTAATTTATGTGCCACAGACTGTACTAAGAGTTAGAGATACATATAATAAGAATGAAACAATCCCTATTCTCAGGGACCATATATTCTATTGGAAGAAAACAACAAGAACATTATATATAAGTATATAAAGAATAAATATAAATACAATGTAGCTAAACATATAGTGATTTGAGAGGAATGGCACTAGTAGCTGAGGATTTGAGAAAGGCTTCATGTCAAAAGTGATGCTTGATCTATCTTTTGAAGGAAGAAAGCAATTTTATGAGATGAGGAGTCATGGTATTTCTGGCATGTACAAAGAGCCAGTACAAAGCCATGGAGATGGGAGATGGAATGTACGAGGAACTGACAAAGTCGTTTTGGCTGAAGTGCAGATTGTGGGAGGGTGAGTAATATAGTAATGAAGCTGAAAATACAGGTAGGGGTCAGGTTGTGAAGGGCATTAGAAACCAAATTAGGGAGTTTATATTTTATGCTAGAGGTAAAAATGGAACCTTTGGAACATACTGTTTAAGAGAGTGACATTGTTAGGTCTATGCATATCACCATAGCAACTTTGTGGAGGACAGATTGGAATGAAGAGAGACTTGAGGCAGGGAAGCCAAAGAGGTGGCCATTCTGGTATTTTAGGCAAGAGGTGACAAGGACCTGAGTTAAGATGACGGCTGTTCTGTTTGGGACATGCTGAGTTTGAGGTGTCTCTGGGACAACTAATTTGAAATGTTCAGCATGCAATTGGTAATAGGACACTGAAGTTCTGGGGAGAGACTGGGGATGGACATATGACTGAGAGTCATCTGCATAGAGATGAAAATTAAATTCATGGGAGCTGATGAGTTCCTCAAGAGATCTTTAGTGTTACTGAATAAAATATCAACTCCTGATTCTTTTTATTCAAAGTTTTCTTTGTGTTTCCAGCCTTATCATAAACTCCATGTTCTCAGCCTAGACTGTAGTCCATTTCTTATCCATTGGCATCCTGCCCCTCCACCTGTGTGTTTTTGCTTTCCCTGTCCTCCGTGCTTTGAAGGGGCCCCACACCCCTCTATTTCTACCTGCTGAAGTCACTCCTCTCCTTCAAGGCTGAGCTCAAATGTCACCTTCTTCATGAAACCTATGACTACTTGCTGCTGAAAATGATCTATTTCACCTAAAATTTCTCACAGTCTTTTGCCTAGAGTTCTCTCTTGCATTTATCACATTTTCCCTTATATCACAAGTAGTTTGTATTTAAAAAAAAGTAAATATGTTGTTCCCCACCGTTAGATTGTTAGTCCCTTTAGACGATGGTTTGGGTCAGATCGCCTTCTGAATCCTCAGTCCCTGGTACAAGGCCTCAAGTATAACTGAGTCTGCAATGGTAGAAAGAGTACAGGACTTAGTAATAAAAGTTATGAATCTGGACCCTGGCTCTGCTACTTTGTAACCTATGTCACTTTGGATAAGACGTTAATTTCTAGGGCATTGGTTTTTTTTATCTGTAAAATGAATTTATCAACTAGATGGATGATTTCTTTTTTCTTTTCTTTTTTTGCAAGACAGCCGAGGTTAAGCAACTTGCCCAGGGTCACACAGATGATGAGAGTCAAGCATCTGAGGTCAGATTTGAAGTCAGGTGTTCCTGACTCCAGAGTCAGTGCTCTACCCACTGCCACCTAGCTACCCTAGATGGATGATTTCCAGTGCCCTTCCCGTTCTGAAACCTTTGGTATGACTTTTTTTTATGAGCACTAAGGTAGGCATACAACTCTGCTTTGAGAACTTAGCCTTTGGCTAACTGTATTTTTCTTGTAGTAGATAGGTATTTGAGGGGGAGAGGGGGAACCATCCTTTTTCATTGTCTGAAATGAACGATTTGATTCATTTTGGCTTCTAAAAGTGCAATGCTAATTTGATTGATCTACTGGCCTAGGAAGTTTACCGCCTAATTCATTCTCCAGACTCATCTATGGATTCTAAGAAATCATCAGACTCTCAATAGTACTTAAATTCCTTTTGTCTATTTTTCCCTCTAGTCTCTTCTTTTCTGATCACAATGCACCTCTCTCATTAATACAAACATGCCTGACAAAGAATTGCCAAAGTCAGAATTGGCAAACAAGAATTTTTTTTTTTTAATAAAAACTGCTGCGTGCTCACATCATACTTTCTATCTGATAATGATTCTAGGGGAGAGTCAGACATAAATGTGGACCTAATGTATTTGGATCTAGCCTACAGCTGGGCCTTACACCTTGCTTTGCCTATCCTTTTGGAAAGACCCCAGGCATATGGTCCTGTTGGATGCCCTTATACACCATAGAAATACTAGGTCATGGCAAGGGAAAGTAAAGAGGTAAACAGCTAGTAGGAAGTTTGGAAGTGGTCACAGAAACTTCCCATTCACCAAAAGATCAGTTAGTGAAACATTATGCTATAGTCTCAGCTTCCAGTGCCTGAATTAGGAGATCCATGAACTTTGATATTAGAGTGGCACCTTTATTTTGGCTGTTTTTTTGAGGGAGGTTCTCATTCTTAACTTTTCATATATCACAATGAAGGTCAATCCCAATTACTTCCAGAGACCCTGCCTGCTTAGTCCATAGAGTACTTTATGGAGATCTGGTTATTGGAATAATAATTAGGTAAATCAATAATCCCGTAATTAGATGTAGGTGCCAAACATCATACACAAAGCATTTCTTATACTACATCAGTGCACAGCAAAGGAATTGGAAGCAGTATTATTGAAGTGAGGCATTAACATGGTAATGTTCTCTTTCATCATATCTTAACTCCAATCAATGACTTTCCTTTAAGGTCCCATTATAAGAACGTTTTATAGAGTAGAATGTAAGCTCTTCGAGGGTAGAGAGAGTTTTTCGTTTTCAGTTTCGTATCTCCAGCAGCTAGCATAGTTTCTGGCACATAGTAGGCACTTAATAAATGTTTGTTGAATTGCTATCCAGATCTTCACTAAAGCCTTTTAGATGAAGTGACAAGTATTAGTAAAGAGCAGTAAAGGAGAGGCAGGAGGACCTAGTAGAAGGAGTTCTGGAGATAAAAATGCTAGATGATGGCATGGATTTCTTCATTTTACTCAACATTCTTACCTGTAAAATGGGAGTCACAAGGACTGAGCCTGGATAATTCACTGGTATATTGGGAAGATTCGGAACTGAGCAGGAGACATGATTTAAGGTCCTTGAAACAAAGGTGCTTCATAAATGCATGATATTTTAAGATAAATGCTATTTGGTAGAACTTTTCATTGCACACATACCTGACAAAGAACTGTGCATTTTAGAATCACTAATAAAACAGTTTCATGATTATGAGTGCTGAATGCTTATGTTAGACTTTTTCTCTGATGATGGTTATTCTGCTGTAAACACTTGATTAACTCTTTGTTAAGCAAAAGCTCAGCATGGAGGCAAGAGATTTGCAGTCAAGTCAAAATGACCTGGGTGTCAGTACTGCCCCAGATATTTAGCCCCTGGGTGACCATGAGGAAATCCCATCACCACTTTGAATTTCATTGAAATTTGTAAATATAGACTGGTTGGGATCTAGACTCCATTTTTCATTATGCTTATTTCCTAAGTGGATCATGTTCCAAGTATGACTGAAACAAAGCAAGGAGCAGTGGTTCATTTCTTCAGAACTAAGCTGATATAGAATCAGTCATCACCTGTCAGAGGCAGAGACCCCCTGGGGAGCCAGAGGAAATTTGGTGAAATAGAGGCAACTTCCCTGGGTATGCCATCACGGTGGAGTGGAGTGGTCCAGCCTAGTCTCTCCATAATGAATATCAAGACTGATACTGGCTGGTTCTATTATCACATGCCATATGATTGTCTCAGTTCAGAATGCAAAGTGGTTTAAACTAAATTTCATTATGCATTATCTGGGGTATCATTTTACATTATGAACTGGCCCAAATAATTTCCCGCACTCAGTACCTCCTCTTCACAATACAACAAAGAATTAGCCAGGCACAATCATCATTGCTTACATTTTATAGGTAGGAATGTTGGGTAAAAGGAAGTTTAAATCATTTGTTAAATTTTTCACCAAGTAATGAAGGATCCATGCCATTATCCAGCATTTTCATCTTCAAGGGAATCTAGATATTCTTTCCCTGAACTAGCTAAAATCATGGGCTATTTAAAAAAATAAAAAAAATTTGATATTATATTCAATAATGTTTTATCCTGATAGTCTCCTACATCTTACAGCAATAATCTCTTACCAATTCATACCTTTACTCTGTCCCTGTCCACAACTCATCCTTCATGTCAATGACAGAATTAGCTTTCTTGTACATAGATCTGGACAAGCCACTTCTCTGCTCAAAAATCTTTAGGGGCTCCCTCCTATTCAACTGATTATGCTTCAATTCCTTTGTTTGGAATTTAAGATCTTCCCCAATCTGACACCATCTTACTTTTGTAACCTTATCCTATCTACTTTCCTTCATGTATTTTATTTTTAAAATTTTCTTAAAATTAGATTTTACTTTATTTTCAAATATCAGCCTTTGCTCCCTCCAAGCTCCTGTCCTCCATCCCCACTGAGAAAACAAGAAAAACAAAACTCCTGTTATAAACATAATTTCTCCTTGGCCACATTAAAAAAAGATGTATGTCTCATTCTGAAGAAGTGGGTAGCATGATTTATCATTAGTGCTCTGGAATCCTGGTTGGTCATTACAATGATAAGAGTTCAGCACAATAATATTCCATCACACTTATGTAATATAACTTGTTCATCCATTCCTCAGTATATTGGCACTCCCTCAGGTTCCCATTCTTTCCCAACTCAAAAAGAGCTATAAATATTTTTGTACATGCTTAGAATTTGTTGTGCTTAGGTGAATACTTCACTTAATTTGTTGTTGTTCACTCATCATTCATTTGTGTTGGACTCTTTATGACCCCATTTGGGGTTTTCTTGGCAAAGTTATGAAGCAAACAGGGTTAAATGACTTGCCCAGGGTCACCCAGCTCTTAAGTGTCTGAGGTCAAATTTGAGCTCAAAAAGACAAGTCTTCCTCATTCCAAGCCCAGTGCTCTCTCCACTGTACCACCTAGCTGCCCTTTTTTTTTTATCATCACCCAAAACCCAACTCCCTTCCCCTCTTTTCCCCTTCCCTTCCTATTTCCCTGTTGAGTGAAATGTATTTCTGTATCCAGCTGTGTATGTGTATGTATTCTTTCTTCTGATAAGTTCAGATGAGAGTGATGTTAAAGTGTCAAACATTTCCCCTCACCCCTTCCTCCTTGTTTCTTTTGATGTCTACTTGTGCACCCTGATTATACGAGATAATTCTCCCTAAGCTTCCCTTCCTTTCCTTATCCCGTAGATTCTCTTCCCTACTTCTCTTAAGATCATCAAGACACTTCCAGGTCTTGTCTAATTGGATTCCCCGCTATGATCCCTGGTGTCCACAGGGTTCAGAGGGCACACGCATCATCATTGCTCCATATTCAAATGTAAGTAGTTTATCCTTATTTAGTTCTTTGTCATTCTTCATTCATATGTCCATTTTTAATGTTTCTCTGAACTCCTGTGCTTGAAGATCCTTAGTGAGATCTTCTCAAGATAGCTGATTCCACTTTAGGATAGCTCTAAATATTAGGAAGTTATGTTATGTTTAATTTTGTTTTATATCAACCTTATGTGTACCTATTTGGAACTTCTACTCTTGTTCCTGGTTCTGCCCTCGGAGACCAAGCAGAACACAACAAGCTCCTTTTTTGCATGACAACACTTAAAAGAATTTGAAGACAGCTGGCTCTCCCTCAGTCATCTCTTGTCCAGGCTAAACATCCTTGGTTCTTTATCTAATGACACAATGTTGTGCCAGAATCCAGATGTGATCTGATTAGAGCATGCCAAGTGTTAGCCAAATGAAAGGAGAGAATGCACAGAACCTCAATCAGCCATTAAAATCTTAATGCAAATTCATTTCTCAAATTTACAAGGGTCTTTGTAATGAGACACTGGACGGCTAAATTTTGATGAGAGGGGTGACAGGGATCAGGAAAGATTCAGAGCATGGAATAATCTAAGAGAGTGGGAGCAGCTCGAACCCCTCAATGGTAATGGGGTGGAGGGAGGGTGAAACAGGATAGCTAGAGGGCATTGTTTTTTAAAAATAAGTTTTTATTGCTCTCTTTTCTTTTTCCATCATTACAGTGTTTCCCTGGACCTCCTTACCTCTTCCCTCCCAGATAGCCATTCCTTATAATAAAAAAAATTTTTTGAGGAGGAAAAAAAAAGAAAAAACCAGCAAAAACAATCAATATATTAAAAATGCTATTATATGTAGTGCCTCAAAGCTTTGGACCCTCTTCCACTTCTTCAATGGAGTGGGGGAAGGTGCCTTCTGGTGTCACTTCTTTGAGGCTGAGCTTTATAATTTTACAACACTGATTTTTGTTTGTTTTGCTGCTGTTATTCTTTTCATTTACATGACTGTAGTCAGTGTATATTGTTTTCCTGCTCTACTTACTTCACTCTGCATCTGTTGATGTGAGTCTTTACATGCTTTTCTACATTTATCATGTTTATAATTTCTGTTAGGACAATAATATTCCATTTCATTCAAGTACTATAATTTATTTAACTGTTCCCCTAATCAAAGATCGTCTGTTTATTTCCAGTTTTTTGCTACTATAAAAAAGTGCCACTATAAATATTTGGTTGAATTTAGAACCTTTCTTTTCTCTTCTTTTTTAAAAAATCAATTACCTTTTTAGGGGTTTATATTTAGCAATGATAGTGAGGTGCCAAGGGGTGGTGGTGGTGGTGGTGGTAGTGGTGAATGTCAACAGGAAGGTTAATTAGGAGGTGAAAGAATAGGAGGATCCCAAAGTCAGACAACCTTTTCTTATAATTAAGTGTTTCCAGATGTGTCATAAAAATAGAGGACCATCCAGTATTTTAATGGTGCCTGCTATAAGTTTCTCTTGTGTTATGTTGCCAGTGGGTGCTATTAGCATGCAATTTCTTTCCTCTCTCTACTTAGAAAATATTCCCTCTCTTGAACAGAAAGAATCTGGTTCATGTTATTCAAACAGAATTCTGGCAGCCCTCCCTGTCAGAGTGACTTGACCAAGGTCACCTGGCTGCTCAATGCCAGAGGTCTGGCTTCAAGCCCAGAACTCTTTGACTTCCAGGCCCCTATTTTAACAATTATATCCTGACACACCTTGTTAATTTTACCCTCCCTTATCCACAAATCTTCAGCTCCCTAAGCTATAGGATAAAATTAATTTCTATATTATCTGGATCCATAGCTGCTAATGACATCTCAAATTTGCTGTGCATACCATTTCCTCTAAAACACCTCTGCAACTATTGCCTTTATCATTATAACCAGAAGATATGCTACTATAGAGCCTGTCATGCTCCCCAGAGCTCTCCTTCCTCTCTCTTTTTCACTTTGTTCTTTAATAACTCTCTTTGAATACTTGCATATGTATGTGTATACATGCATGTATTTATAAGTATAACATTATACTTGTACAACATCATACAGCTTTATTGGGGTGCCCAGGAAAACACTAATTGTTGTTGGGCTTTTTTGCATCTTGGGCTGGTGATATGTAGGAGATGATGGTGGCATCAACCAAGTGACCTGACAACCAGGATGTGAAGAAAGCCTTAGAGATTATCTAGTTCAACATCATTTTACAGATGAGGAAAATGAGGCCCAAAGCAGTTAACTGACGGTTCCAGAGTCATGTAGCTATTCTATAGCAGAAGCAGGACTTGAACTCAGATCCACTGACTCCATATCTTGGGTTCTTCCTACTCCATGAGAGCAGTTTCTCATAGAGCAGATGACAATACACTCCTGGACCTCAACATTTTCTAACTTCCCAAGGAGTGCTGAAGGAGAGCCATCAGAAGGGCTGTTCAAGTAAGAAGGAGGAGCTACTTATCTGCACTCTTCTTTACGTACATATGCACACACAGAGGCATGCAAGCACCATGCATGCATATATACACACAGTGACTGTGGAGCTATGTGCAGGTGAATGGTTTCTTTATAAATAGTGGCTTAAAATCTAGTTACTCTATTGTTGGTTCAAGAACTCTTGTCTTTTGTTTGTTTTTGACCTAGGAATTTATGGTATGAAGTACTCTGTAGACTTTCTTAGAATGATGATACATCTAGTCATGACTTCTCTTATGCCTGTTTGGTCTAGGAAGATGGGGTGGCCCATATGAGCTTCAAAGGACTTCTCTGGGTTAAGGATTGCTGATTTAAATTGAGAGATTGCAAATACTCTTCCCAAGACAGTTGCCATGGAAATTTTTATATTCCATGCTTCTGTCCTAGGAGGGGGGAAGCAGGGCAGTTGGGGTTAAGTGACTTGCCTCAGGTCACACAGCCAATAAATATTAAGTGTCTAGGCTGGATTTGAACTCAGGTCCTCCTGACTCCAGGGCTGGTGCTCTATTCACTGTGCCACTTACCTGCCCCATAATTTGTTATTGTAAACCATAGTTTATGATACTAGAATAATCTTACTAAGTTCTAGAAGACATATTTAGCAAGAGATTTGTCAAACTGATTGAAATCATTCTAATGTTAAATTTGAGAAGAATGGAGAGAAAGGCCCATACAAATCATGAAAGTGGATATCATAGGGAATTACAGGTATGACATAGAAAGGAGAATCAAAATGTTGAGGCCAAGGTTCTTTTCTTCCTACAACACAATTATCATATAAATTTCTTTTTTTTCTTCCTTTCCTTTTCCCTTCCATACCCCCCAGAGATAGCTATCATTAGTCACAAATACACACACATACATATATGTGTATATGTAAAATTGTTATGTATATGTTGTTGTGTATATGAAAAATTGTTCTATACATAATTTTTTATCAGTTCTTTCTCTAGATGCAGTTGGTGTCTTTCTTCATGTCTTTTATAGTTAATTTGGGTATTTATAATAGTCAAAATAACTTATTCCCTCAAGGTCATCTTTAAAACAATATTGCTATTATTGTATACGTTTAGTGTTCTCTTGATTCTGCTCTTTTCTCTCTTCATTATTTCATGCAAGTCTTCCCATGTTTTTCTAAAGTCATTAGTATTCCATCACAATCTTATGCCACAACTTGTTCAGCTGTTCCCCAATTGAAGGGCATCCCTGCAATTTTCAATTCTTTGCCACGAGAAAGAGAACTGCTATAAACATTTTAGAATATATAGGTTCTTTTCCTTTTCCTCTAATAATCTTTGGAAATAGACCTCGTAGTGGTATTTCTGTGTCGAAGGGTATATAGGTAATGTAATAACTCTTTGGGCATAATTCCAGATTGCTCTCCAAAATCATTAGTTAGATCAGTTAGCAATTCCATCAACAAAGGATTAGTGTCCCAATTCTTTCCACATCTGCTCCAGCATTTATCACTTTCCCTTCTATCATTTAAGCTAATCTGGTGGGTGCAAAATGATATTTCAAGGTTATTTTAATTTGAATTTCTCTAATCAATAATGATTTGGAGCATTTTTTCATATGACTATAAATTTTAGGTTTGATTTTTTTTTCATCAGAAAACTGTCCGTTCATATCCTTTGACCATTTATCAATTGGGGAATGACTTGAATTCTTATAGATTTGACAAAGTTCTTTATATATTTTAGATATGAGACCTTTATCTGATAAACCGTCTATAAAATTTTCCACCCAATTTTCTGCTTTCCTTCTGATCTTGGCTACATTTGTTTTATTTGTACAAACAACCTTCTTAACTTAATGTAATTGAAATGATCAATTTTACACCTAACTTTGCTCTCTATGTCTTGTTTATTTTTAAATTGTTCACCTATCCTAAAGTCTGACAAGTAATATATTCAATGTTCTAATTTTCTTGTAAAATCTCTCTTTCTATCTAGGTCATGTATCTATTTTGACCTTATCCTAGTAAATGGTTTAAAATATTAGTTTATGCCTAGTTTCTGCCATATTGCTTTCTAGTTTTCCTAACAACTTTTACCAAATAAAGAATTCTTATTCTAAAATCTTAAGTCTTTATACTTGTCAAATACAAGGTTATTATGTTATTTGATATCACAATTTGTATGTCTACTCTATTCCACTGATCTACCTTTCTTTTTCTCAGTCAATACGAGATAATTCTGATATTTACTGCTTTATAATATTGTTTAAGATTGGGTACTGCTAAACTTCCTTCCCTTATATTTTAAAAAATTTCCTTTGATATTCTTGACTTTTTGTTTTTCCAAATTAATTTTATTATTTTTCTAATTTAGTAAAAAAAAATTTTGGTAACTAATTGAGATGGCATTGAATATATAAACTAGTTTGGATAAAATTGTCATTTTTATTATATTGACCCATAAATAATGAATATTTCTCTATTTAAATGTGATTTTATTTATAGAAAAAATTTTAAAATAATTTTGTTTATATAGTTCCTGAGTTGGTTTTTGCAGATGTACTCCCAGGTATTTTATGCTGTCTAGAGTTATTTTAAATGGGGCATTTTTTAACTTTTTCTTCTAGCAGAGTTTTGTTCGTGACATATAGGAATGCTGACAATTTATATGGATTTACTTTATATTCTGCTGCTTTGCTAAAATTATTAATTGTTTCAATTAACTTTTTAATCCTTTGGGATCTTCCCAGTAGATCATCATATTATCTGCAAAAAGAGATGTTTTATTACCTCATTCGCTATTTTGATTCCTTCTATTTCTTTTTCTTCTCATTGCTATTGCTAGTATTTCCATTATAGTATTGAATGATATTAGTGGCATTCCTTGTTTCGTACCTGATCTTACTAGGAAGCCTTCTAGTTTACCCCATTATAAATAATGCTTACTGATGATTTTGGATAAATGCTTTTTTAAAAATCAATTTAGGGGAAAATACATTTATACCAATACTTTCAAGTGTTTTTAAATAAACAATGTGCATTGAACTTTATCAAAACCTTTTTCTGTATCTATTGATGCTATCATATGATTTTTTAAACTTTTAGGATCGGGGTGGCTAGGTGGCACAGTGTATAAAGCACCAGCCCTGGAGTCAGGAGGACCTGAGTTCAAATTTGGCTTCAGACACTTGACAAACTTATTAGCCATGTGACCTCGGGCAAGTCACTTAACTCCAACTGCCCTTCCTCCCCCTCCAAAAAGCAACCCCTCCCAAAATAAAAAAAACACAACAACTTTGAAGATCAATGTAATAAATTATGTTAACAGTTTTCCTCATGTTAAACTGCTCCTGCATTCTTGGTATAAATCCCACTTTATCATAATGTATAATCTCTGTAATATATAGTTGTAATCTTTTAGCTAGTATTTTATTTAGGATTTTTGTATCGATATTCATTAATAAAATTGGTCTATGATTTTCTTTTTCCATTTTTAACTCTTCCTGGTTTAGGTATCAGTATCATGTTTGTTTAAAAAAAAGGTATTTGAAGAGATCCTTTCTTTACCTATAATTTCAAATGATTTATTTAATATTGTAATCAGTTGATATTAAAATGTTTGATAGAATTCACTTGTAAGTCATCTGATCCTGGTGCTTTTGTCTTAGGAAGTTCATTTATGGCCTGTTCAATTTCTTTTTCTAAAATAGGTCTATTTAGATATTCTATTTCCTCTTTGGTTAATCTGGGAAATTTATATTTTTGTAATTATTTTCCCATTTCACTTAAATTATTAAATTTATTGCATATAATTAAGGCAAAATAACTCCTTATAATTCCTTTAATTTCAACTTCATTAGTTTCATATTCATACTTTTCATTTTTTATACTAGTGATTTGAATTTTCTTCTCTCTTTTTAAAAATCAGATTAACCAACTGTTTAACTTTTTTCCCATAAAACTAGCCCCTAGTTTTATTTATTAGTTCAATGATTTTCTTAATTTCAGTTTTGCTAATATCCTTTGAATTTCAGGATTCTTAATTGGTGTTTAATTGGGGATTTTAAGTTTGTTATTTTTTTTTTAGTTTTTTTTTCCAAATGCTTTATTAACTTCTGATTTACATCCTTAATTTCCACCAGATTTTAAGTTACAAATTTTCTCCCCGTTTTCCCCCTACCCACCACCCCAGAATAGCAGTCCCACAGGCTATCCCCTCCTCCAATCTGCTCTCTCCTATACCCCCTTAGACTTTTTCAGTAGGGCATGGTGGATCTCTATGCCCCAGTGCCTGTATATCTTCTTTCCCAATTATATGTAAGATAGTATTAATAATAGTATAAATAAGTAAATAAATAAATATACTTTTGAGCATTTGATTTTAAATCTTTGAATTCCAGATTCATTCCCTTCCTCCCTTGTCACTCACCCTTACTGGGAAGATAAGCAGTTCAGTAAAGGTTGTACATGTGTAGCTAATGTAAAACATTAACATAGAAGATATATTGTAAAAGGCTGACTATATTTTCCTCCCTCCTATCCCACCACCCACTTGTTCTGTTCTCTACTTTTATCCCATCCCTTTTCAAAAGTGAATGCTTCCAACTTCCCTCCCCGCCAGCCTGCCCTCCCTTCCATCATCACCCCCTCTCATCCCCTTCCCCCTACTCACCTGGAGGGTGAGATACCCTATTTAGTGTGTATTTCATTCCCTCCCTGAGCCAAATTCAGTGAGAATAAAGTTGATCCATACCCTTTTGCCTTCCTATTCTTCCTCTCCATTGTCACCCTTTTCCCTTGCCTCTTCTTTATGAGATAGTTTACCCCATTCTGTTTCTCTCCATCTCCTCTCATTATATTCCTCTCTCACCTCTTAATTTCCCCTTTTAAGTATCATCCCTTCCTATTAAATTGGTCCTGTGCCCTCTATCTATGTATACCTGTAAGCATATATACACACATTCACATATGTATTCATACTCCCATATACCCTCCGATATAGACATATATATATATACATATATATGTATTTATATTCCCTTTAACTATTTTCATACTAAGAAAAGTTTCATCAGTTATAATTATTGTTTTTCCATGTAGTAATGTTAATAGTTCAACTTTGATAAATTCCTTATGATTTCTTTTCCCTGTTTACCTTCTCAAGCTTCTCTTGCTTCTTGTATCTGGATGTCAAATTTTCTATTCAATTCTGTTTTTTTTTTCATTAAGAATGCTTGAGAGTCCCCTATTCCACTGAATGACCATATTTTACCCTGATACATGATACTCAGTTTTGCTGGGTAGGTGATTCTTGGTTTTAATCCCAGCTCTTTTGCCCTCCCGAATATCCTATTCCAGGCCCTTCGATCCCTCAGTATAGAAGCTGTCAGAATCTGTGTTATCCTGATTTTGTTTCCACAATATTCAAATGGTTTCTTCCTGGCTGCTCATAATATTCTCTCCTTGATCTGGGAATTCTGGAACCTGGCTATAATATTCCCAGGAGTTTTCTTTTTGGGATCTTTTTCAGGAGGTGATCAGCGGATTCTTTCAAACTCTGTTTTGCCTTCTGGTTCTAGAACATCAGGGCAATTTTCCTTAAGAATTTCTTGGAGGATAATTTCTAGGTTCTTTCCCTGATCATGGCTTTCAGGTAGGCCAATAATTTTTAAATTGTCTCTCCTGGATCTATTTTTCACATCAGTGGTTTTCCCATGAGATATTTCATATTGCCTTCTATTCTTTCATTTGTTTGGATCTGTTTAACATCATCTTGATTTCTCTTAAAGTCACTAGCTTCCCTTTGTTCTAATGTAAATCTGAGGGAAAGATTCAATTCATTGAGCTTTTGAGATTCTTTTTCCATCTGGCAAATTCAGCTTTTCAAGGCATTCTTCTCCTCATTACCTTTTTGAGTCCCAGTTGAGTTAGTCTGTTTTTTAAGGTATTATTTTCCTCAGTCAGGCTGTTGACTCTCATTTCATAATTTTCTTGCATCGTTCTCATTTCTCTTCCCAATTTTTCATCACTTCTCTTTTCTGCTTCTTAAGGTCTTCTATGGCCTGTAACCAGCTCATATTTTCCTTTGAAGCTTTTGGTGCAGGAGTTCTGACTTCACTGTCTTCCCCCTGTTCCATGCTTTGATCCTTTTTGTCCCCAAAATAGGAGTCTAATGTTGGAGTGTTCTGTTTGTTTTCTTTCCTTTGCCTGGTCATATTGCCCCTCAGTCACTTGACCCCTGGGCTTTTTGCCACAGTAGGACTCTGCCACCAGACAGGGGAGCTTTTGTCCTAAATGTTGGGGTTTTCTCAGCTGCCAGAGGTATTAGTGGTGTCCTCTCAAAGCCACCACATGCTCTGGCAAGCTGGTCATGCACCCCAGGACCTCCACCCTAGACTGCAATCCAGATCCAAGCAGGTTAAAGCAAGAGCGATTACCCCTCAGACTGGTCACTTGGTCCCCCTACACTCTTCAGGCCATAAACTGAAGCTGCCACGTGGTACTGGCTGTACCACCTTCTCAGCAGCTTCTTGCCCTGGGGGCAGAAGCTGACGCTGTCCCCCATCTACTGGTCTCAAAGTCCATACTGCACTGACCTCTCTCTTTGTCCTTAGCATCTTTGTGTTGATAAATCTGGAAATGGCCACAGCTGCTGGTGATCTGGAGTCCCTCCAGCTGGCAGCTGGTCAGACCTGCCCTGGGGCTAAAACCTCTGGCTCACTGGGACCTTGGCTTGGCTACCAGAGTGCTGCACTGGCTGCTTGCTGCCGGCCTGCCGGCCTGTCTTCAGTGGGAGGTTAGCTTCTCTGTGCCATTTTGTGGGTTCTGCAGCTCGAAAGTTTGTTTAGAGTCCCCTTTTTACATGGATTGGGGAAGGTGGAAGCCAGAGCCCAGTGGAGGTCCTGCTTCTACTCTGCCATCTTTACTCCTCCCCTTCTAGTTAATTTTTTTTTAAGTTGCATGCCCAATTCATTGATTTGCTCTTTCTTTATGGATGTAAGCATTTAGAGATATAATTTCCTCCCTAATTTTGCTTTGCCTGCATCCTGTAAATTTTGGTACTTTGTTTCATTGCTGTCATTCTAATGAAATTATTTTTTCTATGATTTGTTTTTTGACCCACCCATTCTTTAGGATTAATTAATTTTCAATTAATTTTTAATCAATGGTTTCTACAATCCTTTATTAAATGTAATTTTTATTGTATTATCATCTGAAAATGATGTATCTAATATTTCTGCTTTTCTGCATTTGGTTAGGAAGTTTTTATGCCATAATATGTGGTCAATTTTTGTGTAGGTGCCAGGTTCCAGTAAGATAAACATATATCCCTTTCTATTCCCATTTTTTTTCTCCAGAGGTCTATCATATCTAATTTTCCTAAAATTCTATTCATCTCCTTAATGTGTTTCTTTCTTATTTTATTTGTTAGATTTATCTGGTTTTCAGAGAGAAAAGTTGAGATACCCCATTAGTATATTTTTACTACTTCCTCCTGTAACTCATTTAACTTTTCTGTTAAGATTTTGATTGCTATACCATATATGGTTAGTATTGATATTACTTCATTGTCTATAGTACTTTTTAGCAAAATGTAGTTTGCCTGCTCATCTCCTTTAATTAGATCTATTTTTGCTTTTGCTTGGTCTGAGATCATGGTTGCTATTCTTCCTTTTTTAAAAAAATGTTGGCTGAAACATAATAGATTTAGTTCCACCCCCTTATTTTATTCTGTGTGTTTCTACTTTAAATATGTTTCGTGTAAGCAATACATGGTTGGATTCTGGTTTTTATTCCACTCTGCTATCCATTTATGCTTTATATGTGATTTCTTCTCATTCACACTCAGTTAGGATTACTAACTATGTATTTCCCTCCATCCCATTCCCCCCTCCCCTGTCCCATCTCTCTCTCTCTCTCTCTTTCTCCCTCTCTTTCTTTTTTTATACTGTCCCTCCTCAAAAATCTGTTTTCCTTCTGGTCACTGCCTCCCCTAATTCCCTCTCCCTTTTGTACCCCCTTTCTTATTTTCTTCCCCTTTCTGCTTTCCAGTAGTGCAAGATGGATTTCTAGGGAGTAGAAGCACAAACTTGGAATAATATCTTGCTCTAGTCACTTCCAATACATGTAAAAAATGACTCTAAACAAACTTTAGAGCTACAGAACCCACAAAGAGACAGAGAGAAACAAATCTCCCACTGAAGGCAGCCCAGCAGGCTGAGAGGAAGGGTCTAACACAGAATGCTGGGAGCCAAGCACATTTGGGTGGGAGCTGTGTGGTTCTGGCCCCAGGGCAACCTTGGCCAGAGCAGACTTCAGGAGAGTGAATCAATAGCAGCTGTGGTGGTTTCCAGACTTCTCAATCCATAAATGCCACAGACAAAGTAAAAGGTCATTGTGGAACTCTGTTGGAACAGGGGGGAACTGAAGAGGATGGTCCAGCCCCTGCCCCCAGGGTGAGAAGTGGCGGAGGAGTGACGGCTGTACAGCTGCCACAGTGTGGCTGCCTCAGGAGCTCCTGGACTGCACATCATAGGGGGACCAATTGACCACTCAGAGGGTAATGTCTTTTGCTTTAACCTGCTTGGATCTGGATCATGGTCTTGGGTGGTGGTGCTGAGGTGTGTGGCCAATGAGCCAGAGCTCGTGGGAACTGTAGATAGGGTGCCCTCCTTATAGCTCTGGCCGCTGCGAACCCCCCGGCAATTTGGGACATAGCTCTCTCCATTCTGGAAGCAGAGTTCTACCATGGCAAAGAGCTCAAAAGTCAAGTAATTGGCTGGCAATATGAGTAAGCAACAGAAGCACAAACAGACCACAGAATCCTTTTTTTGGGGGGACAAAAAGGATCAAAGCATGGAAGGGGAGAAAGACAATTAAGTCAGAACTCCTGCATCAAAAACCTCCAAGAAAAATATGAATTGGTTACAGGCCATGGAGGAGCTCAAGAAGGATTTTTAAAACCAAGTAAGAAGTGGAGGAAAAATTGGTAAGAGAAATGAGAATGATGCAAGAAAATCATGAAAAGTGAGTCAACAGCCTGCTAAAGGAGTACCAAAAATACACTGAAGAAAAGAACAGCTTAAAAAATAGACTAACTCAAGTGGCAAAAGAGGCCCAAAAAGCCAATGAGGAGAAGAATGTCTTAAAAAGCAAATTTGCCAGATGGAAAAAGGAATTTCAAAAACTCACTGAAGAAAATAACTCTTCAATATTAGATTGGAGCAAATGGAAGCTAATGACTTTATGAGAAATCAAGATACTATAAAACAGATCCAAACAAATGAAAAAATAGAAGGCAATGTACAATATCTTATTGGAAAAACCACTGACCTGGAAAATAGATCCAGGAGAGATAATTTTAAAATTATTGGACTACCTGAAAGCCATGATCAAAAAAAGAGTCTAGACACCATATTTCAAGAAATTATCAAGACAAATTGCCCTGATATTCTAGAACCTGAGGGCAAAATAGAAACAGAAAGAATTTACCAATCACATCTTGAAAAAGATCCCCAAAAGAAAACTCCTAGGAATATTATAGCCAAATTCCAGAATTCCCAGGTCAAGGAGAAAATATAGCAAGCAGTCAGGAAGAAACAATTTGAGTATTGTGGAAAGACAATCAGGATAACACAAGACCTAGCAGCTTCTACATTAAGGGACTGAAGGACTTGGATTATGATATTCTGGAGGTCAAAGGAGGTAGGACTAAAACCAAGAATCACCTACCCAGCAAAACTGAGTATAATGCTACAGGGGAAAATATGGTCATTCAATGAAATAGAGGATTTTCAAGTATTCTTGACGACAAAACCAGAGCTGAATGGATAATTTGACTTTCTTTTCTTTTAAATTTATAGTCTTTCTTTTTTATTTTTTAGTTTACATTATTAATTTCCACATGATTTTGAGTTACAAATTTTCTCCCCATTTTCCTCTACCCACCACCCCAAAATAGCGATCCCACTGAATATCCCCTCGCCCAATCTGCCGTCTCCCATATCTTCCACCACCCCCTCCCCTCCAACTTACCAGTAGGGCACAGCAGATCTCTATGCCCCAGTGTCTGTATATCTTATTTCCCAGTTTCATGTAAAGTAATAGTAATAATAGTATGTGTATATATATTAAACATTTGATTTTAAAACATGGAATACAGATTCTTTCCCTTCCTCCCTCATCATCCACCCTTACTAGGAAAATAAGCAATTCAATATAGGTTGTACATGTGAAGCTATTCAAAACATTTCCATAGTGGATATATTGTAAATGGCTGACTATATTTCCCTCCATCCTATCCCACCTCCCACTTGTTTTATTCTCTACTTTGACCCTGTCGCTTTTCAAAAGAGTGTGCTTCCAACATCCCTCCCCCGCAACCTTCCCTCCCCTCCATCATTCCCCCCTCTCATTCTCTTCCCCCCTACTCTCCTGTAGGGTGAGATATCCTATTTAGTGTGTATGTCATTTCCTCCTTAAGCCAAATTCAATGAGAGTAAGGTTGAATCATTCCCTTTTCCCTTCCTGTTCTTCCCCTCCATTGTAAGCATTTTCCCTTGTCTCCTCTATATGAGATAATTTATCCCATTCTGTCTCTCCCCATCTCCTCTCATTATATTCCTCTCTCACCTCTCAATTTCACCTGTTAAGTATCAGCCCTTCCTCTTCAATTGGTCCTGTGCCCTCTGTCTATGTATACCTGTACACATATATACACACTCACATATGTATTCATATGCCTATGTAACCTCCTATATAAACATATATGTATGTATACATACATACACACACATATATACATTTATATTTCCTTCAACTGTTCTCATACTGAGAAAAGTTTCATAAGTTACAATTATTGTTTTTCCATGTAGGAATGTAAATAGTTCAATTCTGATAAGTTTCTTATGATTTCTTTTCCCTGTTTACCTTCTCATGCTTCTCTTGCTTCTTGTATCTGAATGTGAAATTTTCTATTCAACTCTGGTTTTTTCATCATGAATGCTTGAAAGTCCTCTATTCCATTGAATAACCATATTTTCCTACTGAAACATGATACTCAGTTTTGCTGGGTAGGTGATTCTTGGTTTTAAAACCAGCTCCTTTGGCCTCTGGAACATCATATTCCAAGCCCTTCGATCCCCCAGTGTAGAAGCTTCCAGATCCTGGGTTATCCTGATTGTGTTTCCAAAATATTCAAATTGTTTCTTCCTGGCTGCTTGTAATATTCTCTCCTTGATCTGGGACCTCCAGAACCTGGCTATAATATTCCTAGGAGTTTTCTTTTTGAGATCTTTTTCAAGAGGTTATCGGTGGATTCTTTCAACCTCTATTTTGCCCTCTGGTTCTAAAACATTAGGGTAGTTTTCCTTGAGAATTTCTTGAAAGATGATTTCGAGGTTCTTTTGTTTTGATCATGGCTTTCAGGTAGTCCAATAATTTTTAAATCATCTCTCCTGGATCTATTTTTAAGGTCAGTGGTTTTTCCAGTGAGATTCTTCATATTGCCTTCTATTTTTTCATTTGTTTGGATCTGTATAATATTATCTTGATTTCTCATAAAGTCATTAGCTTCCATTGCTCCAATCTAATTCTGAAGGAATGCTTCTCTTCATTGAGCTTTTGAGATTCTTTTTCCATCTGGCAAATTTAGCTTTTTAAGGCATTCTTTTCCTTATTGTTTTTTTGAGCCTCTTTTGCCATTTGAGTTAGTCTGTTTTTTAAGGTGTTGTTTTCTTCAGTCAGGTTGTTGACTGTCTTTTCATGATTTTCTTGCATCATTCTCATTTCTCTTCCCAATTTTTCCTCCAGTTCTCTTAGTTGATTTTCAAAATCCTTCTTAAGCTCCTCTATGGCCTATAATCAGTTCATATTTTTTTCTTGCAAGCTTTTGATGCAGGAGTTCTGACTTTGTTGTCTTCCTCCTGTTCCATTCTTTTATCCTTTTTGTCCCCAAAGTAGGAGACTAAAGTCGGATTTCTGAGCTTGATTTGCTTCCTTTGCTTGTTTAAGTTGTTACTCAATTACTCGACTTTTGACCTTTTTGCCACAGTAGAACTCTGCTTCCAGAGAGGGGAGCTTTGTCCCAAATCCTGGGGTTTTCTCAGCTGTCAAAGCTATTATTTGGCTGCCCTCTCTGAAGCTTCCACACACTCTGAATCCATGGTCATGCACCCCAGGACCTCCATCCTAGACAGTAATCCAGATGCAAGCAGGTTAAAGCAAGAGCTATTACCCCTCACACTAGTCACTTGGTTCCACTATAGTCTGCAGACAAGGAGCTCTGGAGAAGCCACATGGCTGCAGCCACCGTGCCTCAGCTGCTTTTCCCTCTGGGGGCAGAGGACTGACTGCAATCCCAGACTCCCTGTTCTCAAAGTCCACTGACCTCTCACTTTCTCTTTGGCATTTATGGGCTGATAATTCTGGAAACTGCCACAGCTGCTGGTAATCTACTTTCAAGATGTCCCTCTAGCTGTGGCTGGTCAGGGTGCCCTGAGGCTAAAACTTCAGGCTCAGGTGGGGCTGGGCTCTGCTCCAAGGATGCTGCAATGGCCCCTTCCTGCTGGCCTGCCAGGCTTTATTTGGTGGGAGGTTAGTTTATCTCTGTCACTTTGTGGGTTCTTTAACTCTAAAGTTTGTTTAGAGTAATTTTTTTACATGTATTGGAGGAGGTGGAAGTGGGAGATGTGCAGAAGTCCTGTTTCTACTCTGAAAATTTGACTTTCAAATACAAGAAGGAAGAGAAGCATGAGAAGGTAAACAGGGAAAAGAAATCATAAGGAACTTATTAAAGTTGAACTATTTATATTCCTATAAGGAAAAAACGATAACTGTAACTCATAAGACCTTTCTCAGTATGAGGATAGTTGAAGGGAATATATGTGTGTGTGTATGTATATGTATGTATAGGAGGGTGTATGTATATAAATATATATATGAGTGTTGGCATATGTATGTTCGTGTATACATAGAGGACACACGATGAGTTGAATATGAAGGGATGATATCTAAAAAATAAAATTAAGAGGTGAGAGAGGAATTTATTGGGAGAAGAATGAAGGGAGAGATAGATTAGGGTAAATTATCTCATATAAAAGAGGCAAGAGAAAACTATTACAAAGGAGGGGAAGAGCAGGAAGGTGAAAGGGAATGGGACAACCTGATTCTCACTGAATTTGGCTTAAGGAGGGAATAACATACACACATGTATCAGCAAACACCCCAGCGTCCCCACGGTGTCTGACAACACAGGTTCTTAGATCTGCTTTGTTAAAGGAAAGCAACTCAAAATGGGTTAACAAGCTTACTTTAATCAGTCAAATATGTATCATTTACCTAGTTCAGGGGAAAAAGACCAGCACCCCGAACTTCAGAATATACAGACAGAATTATCAAGACAGAGAAACAGATCAAGTAGACAGTTTCCAAACTGTCCAACCATTACATCCATACCAAATAAACATCTGGGTTTCATCAACATCTGGGTTTTTCAAAGCCGGGGGGCTCTGGACAACAGCTTCCCAGAGTCATCTGATGAAATCACAGAACACTTCTCAAAGTGAGCCCCAAAACAAAGCTACACATCAGGGCTTATATAGCCTTCTCCTGGCTCAGAGAATGTAACAAGCTTATTGACTCACTGCCCAATCAAAAAGTATCTACTGAAAAACAAGCCTCCCACCCCAGGCTCCAGGTGCACTTTAGCCTAGGGGCAGGGAAGATCTTAAACATTTACATTCCCATTACAACACCCAATTGGGTATCTTACCCTACACGAAAATAGGGGAGTAAGGGATAAGAGGGTGCATGATAGAAGGGAAGGCAGATTGGGAGATAGGGTAGTTAGAAGCAAACATTTTTGAAAAGGGATAGGGTCAAAGGAGAAAATAGAATAAGTGGGGGGCAGGATAGGATGGAGGAAAATATAGTTAGTCTTTCACAATATAACTACTATGGAAATGATTTGGGTAGCTACACATGTACAAGCTATATTGAATTGCTTGTTTTCCTAGTGGGGGTGGGTGAGGAGGAAAGAAGGGAAAAAATCTGGAACTCAAAGCTTTAAAAACAAATGTTTAAAAGTTTGTTTTTTACATGCAGCTGGAAAATAAGATATACAGGTACTGGGGTATAGAAACCCATCTTGCCCTACTAGAAAGTTAGGGGGCTGAAGGGGGAGTATATAAGAGGGAACAGATTGGGGGAAGAGGCATTCAGTAGGCTTCCTATTTTGTGGTGGGGGGTAGGGGAAAGACGGGGAAAAATTTGTAACTCACAATCTTGTGGAAATGAATGTTGAAAGCTAAAAATAAAGAAAAAAAGGGGGAAACAAAAACCAAGATAGATTTCTATACCCAACTGAATGTATATATCATTCTCTCTTTTAGCAATTCTGATAAGAGTAAGGTTTAAGCAACATTCCCTTCCCCATCTTCCCCTCCAGTATAAAAACTTTTTTTGCACCTCTGTTATCTGAGATAATTTATCTCATCTACTTCTCCCTTACAATTGAGTTAAAAAAAATCAACTTCACAAGTAGAAGAGAGGAAAGGCATGGCTAGACAACAGCATATGTGAACAAAGACCAGGGATTTTAGTGGACTGGAAGTTCATCATGAGTCAACAATTTGATGTGGCAACTGAAAAAACTATTGTGATCTTGGCCTGCATCAAGAGGCACAGAACTCCAGCCTAAAGTAGTAGTAGTTATACTTTATTTTGTTCTTGTCCTATTATTCTTGAAGTAGGTAAGGAATAAGTATTTATATTGTTGTTCAGTCGTGTCCAACTCCTTATGACCTTGTTGACTTGTCCATGGGGGCTTTTTTGGCAAAGATGGTTTGTGCCAAAAATGGTTTGTGCCAAAAATGGCAGTGGTTTCCCATTTTCTTCTCCATTGTGTCCCCATTTTACAGAGGTGGAACTGAGGCAAATAAGGGTTAAGTGACTAGCTCAGGGTCACACACCTAGCAAGTGTCTGAGGCTGGATTTGAACTCAGATCTTCCTGACCTAGTGTTATATCCACTGTACCACCTAGCTGACCCAGGGATTTATATTATACCTATCTTCTAGGCACTTGTTAAGCTAAGGATGAGCAGCTTTCCAGAGGACTGCTGCTGTGAAAAACTTTCAAGGTTCTGATTACACAGTACAGTGAACTCTCTATTTGGTAGCAAACTAAGACAAAACATTCACAGAAATCAAAGTACGGCACTCACAATGTTATGGTATAGCAACTTATCACTAAAATGGCTACATAGTTTTCACCAAAGTGGTCACATAGTTTTAAACAAAGTACATTCATTTACTCAATCACAAAATCTACCCCTAGGTCACATTGTATTAATCTCTTCGATCAAAAAGTCTTCTTTCTTAAACAAAGTACATTCGTTTAGTCAATCACAAAGTACTAAGGTCAAAAGTTTTCCACCCCAGAGTGGCTAGGTGGCACAGTGTATAGAACCCCAGCCTGGGAGTCAGGAGGACCTTAGTTCAAATCTGGCCTCAGACATTTGCCACACTTACTAGCCGTGTGACCTTGGGCAAGTCACTTAACCCCAACTGCCCTTCCTCACCCTCCAAAAAACAAACCCTTCCCTCCAAAAAAAGTTTTCTACCCCTCGTAAATCATAATCTTTTCAGTTTGCATTAAATACCCAGGAGAGGTCTTTTCATCTTGACTTGAGGCAGGCTCTTAGCTTCCATTGTTACTCTTCCATGATGACAGCTCTCAGTTCTTTGTCCAGCTTCTTGTGCAGTTCCTGTTCCGTATTGCAGCTCAGTGTCTGGTCCACCTCAAGTCCTTCACAGTTTCTGTTCCTGGGAAGACAAAGCTTAGCAAAGCCACAGTAACATTCATGAACATTGCTGACATCCTCATCAATTCACTTTCTCCCTGTGAAATCACCACAGACCCAACAACAATGTCTGAGAAATCAACAGTATAGTCCCTGGGCCTCTGAAATCATCAGCAATACCCTCCTCCAGGATTTCTGTAAACACACAACAAGAAAATCCTCTTTCAGGGCTTCTGAATCAGCAGCAAGGTCCCAGGGCTTCTGTAACAATAGCACAGTTCTCTATTAGCTAACAAATTGACAAAGTAACATCAAAACAGACAAAGCACCAACACCACAGCCATGCCTCCTCCCAATTCTCCTCTCTTCTAATTTCTCACTTCTTCTCAGTTCTCAGTTCAGTTCTCAGTTCTCTTCTCTCTCTCCAGCAGTAGCAGCCCCGTCTCCAGATGCTCACTCCCAGAAGTTCTGGCCTCTCTCAGCTTGGGCTTTTCCTTATATATGGTATTAGCTCCTCCTTATTTAGCCCCTTCCTGTTCCGTCAACAAGTCCTTCCCAGTGTGGGATTCACAAGATCTGGGTCTTAATACTTAACTTGAAACTGAATGCTAAGTACCTGTTAGCTTGCCAATACCAGGGGCAGGGAAGATCTTCAAATTCCCATTACTATTACAGCACTGTGCTACTTTTATAAATATTATCTCATTTTATCCTCACAAAATCCCTGTGAGATAGGTACTGTTATTGTCCTCATTTTATAGTTAAGGGAACTGAGAAAACAGAGGTTGACATGCCCAGGGTCCTATAGCTAGTAAGTGTTTGAACTCTGATTTGAACTCAGGTCTTCCTGACGCTAGGCCCAGTGTTTTACCCCTGCTCCACCAGTTGCTTTGTAAGTATTATGTTCATTTGCTTTTGAGTACCACATTTCAGGAAAAGGAACTGACAAACTTGAGGACATCCAGAGAGGGTAATGTGGATGGAAACTACTCCTTTCTAGGAGGCCATGACATATCATAATTGGTTAAAAGAGCTAGGAATGTGTAGTCTAGAGGAAAAAAAAGACAGGGGGTTATGGTTGCTGTCTTTAAGCATTTGAAAGACCATCATATGAAAGATATAGTGACTTGTTCTGCTTGACCCTAACTAGAGTCCGGGAGTTGTAGAGTCAGGTTTGGATCAATATTTGGAAAATTTTCTAACAATTACATTTTTTCGAAAGTAGGAAGGGCTGCCTCAAGAAGACAATTGGAGAACTTTAAGCAGAGACTGGATGACTACTTTTCGGGCATATATGTATTCCTGTTCAAATAGAGATTGGACTAGATGTCCTCTGAGGTCTGCACTCTTAACATTTTTCTTTTCACTTACCCTATGAGGTGGGAAGTGGCCTTCTGAAACGGGTCTAATTTTTGGCAAATAAGCACTCTGCTCTGAGGATAATGTTGGGTAGAGTATTTGACCAGAATGGTACACTGACCAAACTAGAATGAAGGTGTCCTATAGGAAGATCAAGACCAATAAAGCTAGGATTGCATCACCGTGGAACAGGTTTAATTTTACCTGTGTATTGATGTGCTGTTACCATGGTAATCCTGCTTCCTACAAGAAGAATAGTAGGTTCAGATGGTTGTTGCATGTGCTTGGCTGAGGAGCTTACAGGGTAAAGCTACCACCTGTGTTAACATGACTAAGTTCCTCCAAGTCAAAATCCTTTCTAAATATAATGATATGAACATCAACACTGAGAACATGCAAATCTTGATAGGTTTATAGACCTTAGCTTCAGTAATTTTAGAGTCCAAAGATAGGGGAGATTAAGTTTAATAGATATCTTGGATGAAGTGCTATGAGACATCTGAGGAGAGTGAGATCATTTTTAGGTGGCAGTGGATAAGAAAAAGGCTTCATGAATTGAAAAGGTGCCTGAGATGAGTCTTGAAGAAGGCTAAATACTTTTGCAGGCTGAGATGGGAAAGGGGAAATAGTATCCATTCATGACACAGAGTCAAGAGAGTGAAGGACAAGAATGGAGGTTGGGGAAAGGATAAATAGGAAATAATTAACAGAAAGAAGGAACTAGAATTAAGAGGGGTTGAGAAAGACTTCCTTTGGAAGAGGGAATTTGAGTTGGGACTTTAGGTAATAGAGATGATGAAAGAGCCACTGAGAGGTATATCTTAATACAACCTTAGAGACAGGTCTAGGTAAAGAAAGGGAAGTACTAGGAAATGGTGGCACTGAGGGGAATCATGGCTTTGCTTCTGAAATTCAGTTACCAGGGTGTGAAGACGGGGCAACATCAGCTTTCAATCACTGTCAGTGTCAGAAAAGACTTTGACAGTGAAGGGAGGACTTGTAGAGGATACAGTACAGGTTTCCATGAAGAACACACAGGAACAGGAGTGGGAGAAGCAAACAAAATAGCAATAAAATGGATGGGATTGGAACAAAAGAAGCAAACGGAGGTTTGTTTGACCTTATCAAAACAAAAGATAGAACCTCATTTGTTTTAATTCATCTTCCTTCACTCATCATTTGTTTTTTTTTTGTATTCATATACCCATATACCCTCATATATAGACATATATATATATATTTCTATTCCCTTCAACTATTTTCATATTGACAAAAGTTTTATCAGTTACAATGATTGTTTTTCCATGTAGGAATGTTAATAGTTCAACTTTGATAAGTTCCTTATGATTTCTTTTCCCTGTTTACCTTCTCATGCTTCTCTTGCTTCTTGTATCTGAATGTGAAATTTTCTATTCAACTATGGTTTTTTCATCAAGAATGCTTGAAAGTCCTCTATTCCACTGAATGACCATATTTTCCCACTGAAACATGATACTCAGTTTTGCTGGGTAGGTGATTCTTGCTTTTAATCCCAGCTCCTCTGACCTCCGGAATATCATATTCCAAGCCCTTCGATCCCTCAGTGTAGAAGCTTCCAGATCCTGGGTTATCCTGATTGTGTTTCCACAATATTCAAATTGTTTCTTCCTGGCTGCTTGTAATATTCTCTCCTTAATCTGGGAATTCCAGAACCTGGCTATAATATTCCTAGGAGTTTTCTTTTTGGGATCTTTTTCAGGAGGTGATCAGTGGATTCTTTCAACCTCTATTTTGCCCTCTGGTACTAAAACATCAGGGCAGTTTTCTTTGAGAACTTCCTGGAGGATGATTTCTAGGTTCTTACTTTGATCATGGCTGTCAGGTAGTTCAACAATTTTTAAATTATCTCTCCTGGATCTATTTTCCAGGTCAGTGGTTTTTCCCAAGAGATATTTCACATTGCTTTCTATTCTTTCATTTGTTTGGATCTGTTTAATAGCATCTTGATTTCTCATAAAGTCATTAGCTTCCATTTGCTCCACTCTAATTCTGAAGCAATGATTCTCCTCAGTGAGCTTTTGAGATTCTTTTTCCATCTGGCAAATTTGGCTTTTTAAGGCTTGTCCTCATTGCCTTTTTGAGCCTCTTTTGCCATTTGAGTTAGTCTGTTTTTTAAGGTGTTATTTTCCTCATTCAGGCTGTTGCCTCTCATTTCATAATTTTCTTGCATCATTCTAATTTCTCTTCCCAGTTTTTCCTCCACTTCTCTTATCTGCTTCTTAAGGTCCTCTATGGCCTGTAACCAGCTCGTATTTTCCTTTGAAGCTTCTGCTTCTGACTTTGTTGTCGTCCTCCTGTAGCATGCTTTGATCCTTTTTGTCCCCAAAATAGGAGTCTAATGTTGGAATCTTATGTTTGCTTTGTTTCCTTTGCCTGGACATATTGCCCCTCAGTCACTTGACCCCTGGGCTTTTTGCCACAGTAAGACTCTGTCATCAGACAGGGGAGCTTTCGTCCCAAATGCTGGGGTTTTCTCACCTGCCAGAGGTTTTAGATGGGTGCCCTCTCTGAGGCCTCCACATACTCTGGCAAGCTGGACACACACCCCAGGACCTCTACCCTAGACTGCAATCCAGATCCAAGCAGGTTAAAGCAAGAGCGATGACCCCTTAGACTGGTCGCTTGGTCCCCCTACACTCTGCAGGCCATGAGCTGAAGCTGCCACGTGGCACTGGCTGGCTGTGCTGGGTGGTTCAGTGGCTTCTCACCCCAGGGGCAAAAGCTGACATACTCCCTCTTACCGGGTCCCAAAGTCCAGACAGCACTGAACTCTATTTTGTCCTCTGTGTGTTGATAATTCTGGAAATGGCTGCATCTGCTGCTGATCTGGAGTCCTTCCTGCCCGTGACTGATCAGACCCACCCTGGGGCTAAAACCTCTGGCTAATGCGGGCCTGGGCTTGGCTCCCAGAGAGCTGCACTGGCCAATTCCTGCCGTCCTGCCGGGCTGTCCTCAGCAGGAGGTTAGCTTCTCTGTGTCATTTTGTGGGTTCTGCATCTGTAAAGGTTGTTCAGAGTTCCCTTTTTACATTGATTAGGGAAGGTAGAAGCTGGAACCAGGCGGAGGTCCTGCTTCTACTCTGCCATCTTGACTCCACCCTCATCATTTATTTGTAATCATTTCTATAACTATAGCTTATTTTTCATATTCATATTATTTCTCCTTATACCAACTCTTCAACAGAGCTGAAGAATTCACGTTTCTTCTTGAAGCTAGACCACTGAAACATATTCCAGATAGCTTCCTCCCCATCCTGTCTTACACAGTCTATCCATGCCTTAGTATCATACATTGAGAGCTAGAAGAGACTTTGAAGGCCATCTAGTTCAACCCCCTCAGTTTATAGATTGGTAAACTGAGAGTCAGAGAAATCAATTTCACATTGATAGTAAATGGCAGAGCCAGGATTTGAATCCAGGTCCTCTGACTCTAAATTCTGCATTCTTTCCACTATACTGCTGTTATTGTTGTTCAGTCATCCGGTTCTTCATGACCCAATTTGATATGTTTTATTGGCAAAGATACTGGAGTGGTTTGCTATTTCCTTCTCCTGCTCATTTTACAGATGAGGAAACTGAGACAAAATAGGTGAGATGATTTGCCCAGGGTCACACAACTAGGAAGTATCTGAGGTTGGATTTGAAATCAGGGAGATAAGTCTTCCTGACTCCGGGTTTGGTACACTATTCACTGTGCCACCTAGCTGCCCTGTACTACTTCATTGACCTTATCATTTTTGTTTATGGCATGTGGGGAGAAAATAGGAAAGTAGAGATATAGATTTGGTAGTGATGAATGGGAATGGGTGCGATTGCTATAAGAGAATTAGGACAGTAGAGAAGAGGTTTAATGACAAGAACCTTGTGGGATGCTGCACATAAGGGATGGAAGAAGGATGAGGAGGTAGAAAAAAAGACAGAGACGGACTAATCAGAGGGTGAGGAGTGGGGAAGAATTATGAGAGCATAGAATTATAGAAGCCAGATGAGAAGAAACTGTCCACAAAAAGAGAGGGTACTGGTTCGTAGTGTCAAATGTTGTAGAGGAGAAAAAGAAGTAAAGGAAGATAAAAACAGAGGGAAAAGTAATCTGCTGGATTTGGTAATAAGGAAGTCATTTGTCACATTGGAGAGAATGGTTTTTGTAGGGTGGTGAGGCCTCGGGATAGCTCTTTCTACCCTTAACTGTTTTCATTCATCCCTCCCTTGATTTCCCTTCGTTATTCAAAATGGAATGAGCTGGGAGCAGCATTCTAGGAGTTAAAAAGAATGTAGCATGATGGAGGTCTCCTTTGTTCTATGAAATAATGCTTCTTCAGCAGCCTAAAGGAGAACTGACCCATCTGTCTTCAACATAGTATTGCAAATCCATAACTAATTAGTGTTTATGATTCCCTTTGGAACTTGTATTAGGAACAAGGAACAAGGTAGCAATAAATACTACTATGGTAGGAGTAAAAGACCAGATTCATTTTTGTGACCTGAAAGAGTTAATATACTTTCCTAAGCATCTACCTTTCTAATATGGAGTGATTTGGATACTGAGAAGAATGGGCTCATTGATTTTTAAAAGGAAGGAGGAGAATTTTTATCATTTGATAAGGGTATTCTGTTTAGCTCTTCAGAAGACTCTCTATTTCAGGGTCAGAAGAATAGAAAACATAAATACTATGTACCTCTCTTATGAGAGATTAACGATCAATGGTGATAATTTTATTCTTTAAGAGTCTGCCATAGACATTCCTGGCAGCAATACATCAAACCATAAATTAAAATACCAATTAAAATATTATGCAAAGAGTTACCTTATTTATAACACAATAATTTATTATAGAGCAGTTTACTCTCTCCTATAGTCTGCTTAAACGTGCTTCTTTCAGAGGAAGGGCCATAAAAATATACTCAGAGAAAGGAGACAGTGGTGTTGTTTTTTTAATAAGCAATGTAGTTGTCACCAGATATTATGAAGATTGATTACTAATGCATTTTTAATGTAGATAATTTATTAGATAATAGGGCTCTCTCCTCCACCCTTTGCAAGATTGTTAGCCAGAGGAAAGCATTATTGTGGTTTTTTTCTTTTGCCAAATTAAAGGTCTTTGCAGAAGAGTTTTTACCAGTTCTTAAAATGGATTGGTCAAGTTCAACTATATAACATAGACACCTTTTAAAGTGATACCTATGGTACATACCTCTCTCTCATGTTTTTATTTCCACAAGTCATAATAGGTATTTTTGGAGAAAGTGATATTCTACACAATTTTGTGCCTTCTCTTCTCCATAGGTCCTTAGCAAGTATAATGAATACTCAATAAATGCCTGTTGTATGAATGAATGAAGGAATGAATTCCCTTAGCTGTCATCTTACAGGTATGATTCATTGCTTGTGTTCTCATAGAAAAATATTGTTGATGCATTTCCGCTCATTAGTCTTATTTATGTTTGCTTTTATTTATCCTGGAAATGTGATCTATCTGCAGCCCTTTATCTAAATCCCTGTTGACCAGTAGCACCTTAAGAAATGTATGAGGAAGGGAGCAAGGGGAAGTCTATAGTTACTGATGGAGTCTTACTTAGACCAAGACACCTCTTGTGCCCGTATTGGTTAATAAGATATAGATGTCCAATTTTGGTGGTTAATCTTTATGGAAAAGGCTTAGCTTGTCATGCACCAAAGAAGTTGGTAAAGAGTTCTAATAGACTTTAAGCTTCTTATTTTTCAATTTATTTTTAGTGTCAAGATTATAAAAATGATTTATTTTAATTAATTTTAATCAGAATTCAAGCAGACATGTAGATACGTGGGGGTAGGGTGGGGTGGAGCAGGGAAGGTCATTTTTCAGCTAGTTCATCCCAACAGGATCATAAAGATGTAATATTATTCAAAAACACATGTTCTGCTGAGCCTGGAATAAGGTTCATTTATGGTGCAAGTGGTCAGTGAGTACTAGTAACCTTAAAGTTTGGAGGGCTGTGAGGTTTTTGAGGACAGAGATCATGCTTTATTTTTCCCTGTTTTCCCCTCAGTGCCTAGTATAGCGTCTCCCACAGAGCAGTTCAATAAGCATCTGGTGATTGATTAGCAGCAGAAGCAGACATCTAATTCATATCCTCCCTGCCTGCATAATTAATTGTACAAATTGACAAAAACAAATGTGAGTCTGCTCATCCTCATGTCTTTTCTTCAGACTTTATGTGCCTAGAGTACATGAGTCCAAAGACTGACAATGCCTTCCGCATTTCAAAAATCAATGTGATCACATATACATGTACTCTCACAGGCTGGGGTGTTTTTTGCATATATTAAATGGAAGTGGGAGTGTATTTAAAAGCATTAAAACTGATTTTCAAATAAAAATAGCTTTTCTAGAACATAGGCTTGTCATACTCTGCTTGGATCCAAATGCTTCTTTAAGTGACAGAAGGTGAGCCACCGACTGGTCATTTAAACCTCTCAGCATTTGATTCCTTATCTTGAAAATGGGAGTAATAGGGGTGGCTAGGTGGCGCAGTGAATAGAGCACTGGCCCTGGAGTGAGGTGGACCTGAGTTCAAATCCGACCTTAGACACAACACAAAACTAGCTGTGTGACCTTGGGCAAGTCACTTAACCCCAATTGCCCTGCCTTCCCCCCTCCAAAAAGAAAAAAAAAATGGGAGTAATAATGTTACCTATTTCTCAAGGTGGTTGTGATTATTGTTATGGATCTAAAGACCAATTACTGTCATAGACCTAAAGCTAGAAAGCACCTTAGGGGGACATTGAATCTAATCTCCTCACTTATAGATGAGGAATCTGAAGCTCAAAAAGGGTAAGTAATTTGTTCAAGGTCACCTGAAGTTAGTGACAAGCTGGAATTTGAACTCAGGTCCTGTGGCTGTTGTATGGATGAATGAATGAATAAAAAAAATGAACCTATCGATCAATTAATTAATGATTCCCTCAGCTGTATACTTTACCTCTCGCTCAGTCCAGCACACTTTATCCTGTACCTTGCTACCTTCCAATGGAAAACGTATAATAAACCTTAAAGCATTGTATTGTCGTAGTTATTTATCCTTTGTTTTTGAAGAGAACCAATGATATTAGAGGGTGACATCGACTTGATCTTGAAGTGGATTTAAGTGAGGCAGAGTTGCACAAAGTCCTCAGTCTCGCTCTCTTCCAGAGTCATTGAAGTCTTAGGGACAAGGCAAAAGTCAAGACGACTGATGAGAGCCCAGGATGCAGTGTCTTCAGTGTTTTACAAAGCACCTGTTTCCATTGCCTTCGTGGGCCTTGGAACAAATTGTTCTCATCTGCCCGTTCCTCCAGGGAAGTCTTGGGGTAGATACCCCTGACTCACCTGTGGGTTTGAGGCCTGTCAGTTACCCTCAGTTTGGTTTAGCCCATCTGCTTGGACTTACAGGTAGTGGAGAGTCAAGTGAAAAGAGGGTATCAAAGGTGGATGAGCATGGAAAGGGCTCAGCAAACCCTCACACCTGAGGCTCTAGTCCTCCTTGTGCATGAGAAGCTTTTCTTTGTGGACTGGATGTGTGATTTCATAACCCATTTAAAAAAAAAAAAGCCACTACTAAAGCAGACTGGTGCCTACTTAGCAACTGCAAGCCTTAGCGTTGTCTGATCTATGATGATGATTTTCAAAAGTGGCAATACAATGAAAAAAAAGAAAGTAAACAATGTCTGGGTTTTGAGGAAAGAACATTGGATTTAGAATCATGAAAAATAGGTTCAAGTCCTGACTCTGTCACTCACAAATTTTACCTTCCCCAAGTTACTTCACCTTTCTGGGCCTCAGTTTCCCACTCTGAAAAAGGAGGGATTATACTAAAAAATCTCTAAGGTGCCTTCCAGCTCTAGTGTTCTGTCAGCCTAAATTTTATTGATGTTTGCATTTGTAGGCTTAAAAAAAATCAAACATGTTCTTTCATTCCTCTCCTTCTAGTACATTCATCCCCTAAGAAAGTGTACTGATTGATCTTGAAAATCTACTCTTCTCATAGAAGCTCTGCACAGACCACTTCGTTTTTTAAAGTAGTTGTGATGTTATATCCTACAGTAATGTCTCATTTATTTAACATAGGGAGCAAGTTGTTCCACATAAGGGAATCTTCCCGCTAATTGCAACTTGACCCTTTAAGTGTCCAAGCTTTTAAAATTTTAACCCTTTAGGGTCAAAACCTTTCTAAAATGTGATTTTAGAATCACACATTCCTGCCTTCTTAAATAGAGTCCAATGAAGAGTTTAACCTTTTCTTATGAATTGGGGTCATCATTACATCATATATGATATTGTGATGTGATTCAGTGATTCTTAAAAGGAGTTCATGAAGACAATACTTCCCTATATGAAGTGAGTGCAGACTACTATGCTTTTAAAATGTTTACAGCTAGTTTTGTCACAATTCCACCTTTAAAAAAAATCCTGTCTAGAATCTGTCATCCTCTTAATTTATCATCTTGTATCTCTTCCTTTCTCAGACAAAGTTTTAACAAAAACTGCCTGTATTTGTTGTCTCTACCTCCTCTCCTCTCTGTTCTCAACCCTTTGGCTTCTGACCTCATAACTCAACTGAAATTGGTCTCTTCAAAGTTATCAGTGGTCTCTTAAATGCCATGTCTAAAGGTCCTTCTCAATCCTTAACCTTCTCCACCTCTCTGCATGATCTGACACTGTTGGCCTCTCTTTGCTCCTTTCTGGGTTTTCATGATTCTGTTCTCCCTTGGTTCTCCTCTTAGCTGTTGGATCACTCCCTTTCCATCTCCTTTGCAAGATCATCATCATCAATTCTTCCAACAGTGAGTGTCTCTCCAAGCTCTGACGTGGGTCCTCTTCTCTTCCTTCTCTATCTCCCTTGCTAACTTCATCAATCCACTGGTATTTAATTGTCCTTTGTAAGCAAATGACTCTTAGATTTATGTATCTCCAAACCTAGTTTCTCTCAAGCTCCATTCTTACAGCACCAACTGCCTATTAGTCATTTCAAAACTACATGTCCTGTTGACATCTCAGACTCAACATGTCCAAGGCAGAACTTAATTATCTTTCCCTCAGTACCCATGCCTTTTCCAAATTTCCCTATTTCTGTCAAGGGGACCACCATCCTTCCAGTCACCTGGGTTCCCCACCTTAGTGTTCTATCTTTGTTTTTTTTTCTTCTTAGTGTTATCTATCACTCTCAATCTTGTTTATAGCCAGTCTGTTGCCAAATTTTGTGATTTGTATATGCATCACTTCTTTTGTATCCATTCCCATCTCTCTAATCATAGGACCACCACCTTAATTCAGACCCTTTTGCCTGGACTATAGCAAAAGTCTTCTAAATGTTCTTGCAGCCTGAAGTATCTCCCCACTTCAATCCATCCTCCATTTGGCTGCCAAAGTGATTATCTTATGATACAGGCCTGATTATGAAACTACTACTCAATGGCTCCTTATTACCCGGAGAATAAAATATAAACTCCTTTCTTTGGCATTTAAAGCCCTTCACAACCTATCTAGCTTTATGACATATCACTTCTCTTCCCATATAGTGAATCTGAACTGACCTTTGTTCCACACACATAACAGCCTATCTCCCATTAAAATGCCTTTGCATATGCTATGCCCTATACTTGAAATGGACTTCTTCTTCTACTCCCTACCTTGAAGCGCTAATACATTTAAAGGATGAGCTTAAGAGTCACATTCTACAATAAGCAACAATAAATCAAAAAGAATTCATTTAAATATGTATACCAAGCAGTGTTGTAGGGACTTGGAGATACAAAGACAGAAAAAAGAGAAAGGAAAAAGAAAAGAAAGGAAATAATCCCTTCTCTAAAAGAACTTATGTTATATCAGCAGAATCACATGTACATATATACGTGTACATATATCATAACTACACAATAAACATAAAATAAATACAAGGTAGATGGGGAGAAAGGCACTAGCACTTATAAGGGTCAGGAGATGCTTTGTGTTGAAGGTTGTGTTTGAGTAGTGTCCTTTTTAAAAATATATATTATATATATTTCTAGTTACATGCAAAAAAGTTTTAAAAATTCTTTTTCTAAGAAATAATTTTGAATTCCTAATTTTCTCCCTCTCTACCTTCCCTACTCATTGAGAAGGCAAGCAATTTGATCTAGGTTATCTGTGTATAGTCATATAAAAATACTTTCCATATTAGTCATGTTGTAAAAGAAAACAGAGACAAAAAAAGCCCAGAAAAATAACAAAAGTTCTATCAGATTCCATAAATTCATTCTCCAGAACTGCATACCATTGTGTTGCTTGAGAATGGCTAAGTGATTTACAGTTGATCATTGTACAATATTGCTGTTATTCTGTACAATGTTCTCCTGGTTCTACTTACTTCACTTTTTATCAATTTGTCTAACTCTTTCCAGGTTTTTCTGAAACCAGCCTGCTTGTCACTTTTTATAGTGCAATAGTATTCCATTACAATTTTATACCACAACTTGTTCAGCCATTCCCTAGTTGATGGGCATCCCCTCAATTTCCAATTTTTGCCACCACAAAAAGAGCCACTGTAAATATTTTTTGTATGTGTAGATCCTTTCCCCTTTTTTTGTGGATCTGTGGGATATAGACCTAGTAGTGGTATTGCTGAGTCAAAGGGTATGCACAGTTTCATAACCCTTTGGGCATAGTTTCAAATTACTTTCCAGAATGATTGGATCAGTTTACTACTCCACCAATAGTACATTAGTATCCCAATTTTCCATATCCCCTCTAACCTTTGTCATTTTCCTTTTCTGTCATACTAGACAATTTGACAGGAGTGAGGTGGTACCTTAGAGTTGTTTAATTTGCATATGTTTAATCAATAGTGATTCAGAGCATTTTTTTCATATGACTACAGATAGCTTTGATTTCTTCATCTGAAAACTGCCTATTCATGTCCTTCAGCCATTTATCATTTGAGTAATGACTCGTATTCTTATAGATTTGACTCAGTTTTCTATATATTTGGGAAATGAGGCCTTCATCAGAGAAATTTGCTGTAAAAAATTTCCCCCAGTTTTCTGCTTTCCTTCTAATATAGGTTGTATTAGATTTGTTTGTGCAAAACCTTTTTAATTTAATTTATTCAAAATTATCCACTTTATATCCCATAATGCTCTCCATCTCTTGTTTGGTCATAAATGCTTTCCTTATTCATAGATCTGACAGGTAAACTATTCCACACTTCCCTAATTTGCATATGATATCACTTTTAAAAAATGATTTCACTCTATGTAAATCATGTACACATTTTTACCTTATTTTGGTATACCGTGCTAGATGTTGGTCTGTACCTAGTTTCTGCCAAGCTACTTTCCATTTTTCCCAGCAATTTTTGTCAAACAGTGAGTTCTTGAAGCTAGGGTTTTTGGATGATCAAACACTAGATTGCTATGGCATTTACTACTATGTATTGTATACCTAATTTATTCCACTCTATTTCTTAGCCAGTTCCAGATTGTTTTGATGATTATTGTTTTGTAACATAGTTTGAGATCTGATACAGCTAGACCACCTTCCTTCACATTTTTTAACACTAATTCTCTTGCTATTCTTAACCTTTTGTTCTTCCAGATGAACTTTATCATTATTTTTTCTAGCTCCATCAAACAATTTTTTGGGGGCGGAGCCAAGATGGCAGAGTAGAAGCACGACCTTCCCGCGGCTCCAGCTTCCACACTCCCCAATCCATGTAAAAAGGGGACTCTAAACAAACTTTGGAGCTGCAGAACCCACAAAATGACACAGAGAAGCTAACCTCCCGCTGATGACAGCCTGGCAGGCCGGCAGGAATCGGCCAGCCCAGCGCTCTGGGAGCCGAGCCCAGCCCCAAGCCGAGGCTTTAGCCCCAGGGCGGGCCTGACCAGCCGCCAGCCAGAGGGACTCCAGATCAGCAGCAGCTGTGGCCGTTTCCAGATTTATCAATACATAGATGCGAAGGACAAGGTGAGAGGCCAGTGCAGTCTGGACTTTGGGACCCAGGAAGTGGGAGTGCGTGGCTTTTACCCCCGGAGCGAGAAACCGCTGAGACGCCAGCACAGCCTGCCAGCGCCATGTGGCGGCTTCAGCTCCTGGCCTGCAGAGTGTAGGGGGACCAAGCACCAGTCTGAGGGGTCATCGCTCTTGCTTTAACCTGCTCGGATCTGGATTGCAGTCTAGGGTGGAGGTCCTGGGGTGTGTGTCCAGCTTGCCAGAGCGTGTGGAGACCTCAGAGAGGGCACCCATCTAATACCTCTGGCAGCTGAGAAAACCCCAGCATTTGGGACGAAAACTCCCCTGTCTGGTGGCAGAGTCCTACTGTGGCAAAAAGCCCAAAAGTCAAATCATTGAGTGGCAAAATGAGCAGGCAAAGGAAACAAAGCAGACAGAAGATTCCAACATTACACTCCTATTTTGGGGATAAGAAGGAGCAAGGCATGGAACAGGAGGAAAACAGTGAAGTCAGAACTCCTGCACCAAATGCTTCAAAGGAAAATACAAGCTGGTTACAGGCCATAGAGGACCTTAAGAAGCAGATAAGGGAAGTGGAGGAAAAATTGGGAAGAGAAATGAGAACAATGCAAGAAAATTATGAAATGAGAGTCAACAGCCTGACTGAAGAAAATAATACCTTAAAAAACAGACTGACTCAAATGGCAAAGGAGGCTCAGAAAGGCAATGAGGAGAAGAATGCCTTAAAAAGTCGAATTTGCCAGATGGAAAAAGAATCTCAAAAGCTCACTGAGGAGAATCATTGCTTCAGAATTGGATTGGAACAAATGGAAGCTAATGACTTTATGAGAAATCAAGATGCTGTTAAACAGATCCAAACAAATGAAAGAATAGAAGGCAATGTGAAATATCTCATGGGAAAAACCACTGACCTGGAAAATAGATCCAGGAGAGATAATTTAAAAATTGTTGGACTACCTGAAAGCCATGACCAAAGTAAGAACCTAGAAAGCATTCTCCAGGAAGTTCTCAAAGAAAACTGCCCTGATGCTTTAGAACGAGAGGGCAAAATAGAGGTTGAAAGAATCCACCCATCACCTCCTGAAAAAGATCCCAAAAAGAAAACTCCTAGGAATATCATAGCCAGGTTCCGGAATTCCCAGATTAAGGAGAGAATATTACAAGCAGCCAGGAAGAAACAATTTGAATATCGTGGAAACACAATCAGGATAACCCAGGATCTGGCAGCTTCTACACTGAGGGATCAAAGGGCCTGGAATGTGATATTCTGGAGGTCAAGAGAGCTGGGATTAAAACCAAGAGTGACCTACCCAGCAAAACTGAGTATCATGTTTCAGGGGAAAATATGGTCATTCAATGGAATACAGGACTTTCAAGCATTCTTGCTGAAAAAACCAGAGTTGAATAGAAAATTTGACATTCAGATACAAGAAGCAAGAGAAGCATGAGAAGGTAAACAGGGAAAAGAAATCATAAGGAACTTATCAAAGTTGAACTATTTTTTTTTTTGAAGCAATCGGGGTTGAGTGGCTTGTTCGGGGTTGCATGGCCAGTTGTTGTTTCTGGGTGTGGTGCTGGGTGTCTGGGCCCAGATTTGATCCGGGTCGTCCTGGCACTGGGGCCGGTGCTCTTGCTCGCTGAGCCACCTGGCCAAAGTTGAACTATTAACATTCCTACATGGAAAAACAATAATTGTAACCTATGAAACTTTTCTCAGTAGTTGAATGGATTAGAAATATATATATATATACATATATATATATATGTCTTTATATGAGGGTATGCGCGCATATGAATACATATGTGAATGTGTATATATACGTTTACAGGTATACATAGATAGAGGGCACGGGACCAATTTAACAGGAAGGGATGATACTTAAAAGGTGAAATTAAGAGGTGAGAGGAATATAATGAGAGGAGATGGGGAGCGACAGAGTGGGGCAAACTACCTCATACAGAAGAGGCAAGGGAAAATGTTTACAATGGAGGGGAAGAATAGGAAGGCAAAAGAGAATAGGTCAACCTTATTCCTGTTGAATCTGGCTTGAGAAGGGAGGGGATCTCACACTCCAGGAGAATAGGGGGGGAAGGGGATGTGAGGGGGGATGATGGAAGGGAGGGCAGGCTGGGGGGGAAGGAAGTTGGAAGCACCCACTTTTGAAAAGGGACAGGAGGGAAATATAGTCAGTCTTTTACAATACATCTACTATGTTATTGTTTTGCATTAGCCACACATGTACAACCTATACTGAACTGCTTGTTCCCCCAGTGGGGATAGGTGGCAGGGGGGGAAGGGAATGAATCTGGAATTGAAAGTTTTAAAATCAAATATTCAAATATATATATGTGTGTGTGTGTGTGTGTGTATACTATTATTAATACCATCTTACATGTAATTAAGAAAAAAGATATACAGGCACTGAGGCATAGAGATCCACTGTAAAAGTTGAAATGGGCATGGGAGAAAATATGGGGTAGAGCAGATTGGAGGTGGGGATATCCTGTGGGACTGTTGTTTTGGGGGGATGGGTGGGGGTAAAACGGGGAGAAAATTTGTAACTCAAAATCTGGCAGAAACGAATGATGTAAATCAGCAGTTAATAAAGCATTTAAGTTAAAAAAACATTTTTTGGCAGTTTGGTATGGTACTGAATAAATAAATTTAGGATGAATTGTCATTTTTATTTTATTGGCTTAGTCTACACATGAGGAATTAATGTTTTTCTAGTTATTTAGATCTGACTTTGTGTGAAAAGTGTTTTGTAATTGTATTCATAAAGTTCCTGGGTTTGTGTTGGCAGATAGACTCCCAAGTATTTTGTATCATCTAGAGTTATTTTAAAAGAAATTTCCCTTTCTATCTCTTGCTGCTGTGTTTGTTGGTTGTATATAGAAATTCTGATCATTCATATGGGTTTATTTTATATCCTGAAACTTTCCTGAAGTTGTTAATGATTTTATCTAGTTTTTTAGTTGATTCTCTAGGATTCTCCAAATATACATCATACTATATGCAAAGAAACATATTTTTGTTTCCTTGTTGCCTTTTCCAATTCCTTAAATTTCTTTTCTTTCTCTTATTGCTATAGCTATCATTTCTAGTACAAAACTGAATGGTGATAATGGGCATCCTTGCTTCACCTTTGATCTTATTGGGAAGGCTTCCAGCTTATCTCCTTTACAGATAATGCTGGCTGATGATTTTAGATAACTACTTATCAGTGTAAGGAAACCTCCATTTATTCCTTTGCTTTCCAGTTTTAAAATATAGGAGTGTGTGTTATATTTTATCAAAACCTTTTTCTACATCTATTAAGATAATCATATCACTCTTTTATTGATATGGTCAATAATACTGATAGTTTTCCTAATATTGAATCAACCCTGCATTCTTGGTATAGATCCCACCTGGTCAGAGTTTATGATATATTGCTATAATCTCCTTGCTAGTATTTTATTTAAACTTTGCATTATTATTCAAAGGGAAATTGGTCCAGTTTTCTTTCTCTGTTTTTGCTCTCCCTGGATTAGTTATCAGAACCATATTTGTGTCCTAAAAAGGGTTTTTGTAGGATTCCTTCTTTACCTATTTTTCCAAATCGTTTATATAGCATTGGAATTGGTATTTCTTTAAATGTTTGGTAGAATTCACTTGTGAATCCATTTGGTCCTGGGGATTTTTCCTTAGGGAGATCCTTGGTGGCTTATAAGCTCATTGGTGGCTTCTTCAATTTCTTTATCTAAGACAGGGCTATTTAAGTATTTTATTTCCTCTTCTATGAATCTGGGCAATTTATGTTTTTACAAATATGTATCCATTTTACTTAGATTATTAGATTTATTAGTATATAATTGGGCAAAATAACTACTAACAATTGCTTTAATTTCTTCTTCTTTGGTGGTGAATTCACCTTTTCTACTTTTGATGCTGATAATTTGGTTTTCTTCTTTCTTTTAAAAAATAAAATTAACTAATGATTTATCTATTTATTGCTTTTTCCTAAAACCAGTTCCTAGTTTTATTTATTAATTTAGTAGTTTTTTTTTACTTTCAATTGTATTAATTTCTCCCTTGATTTTCAGAATTGCTAATTTGGTGTTTAATTGGGGATTTTTAATTTTTTCTTTTTCAAGTTGTTTTTTTTTAGTTGCATGCCCAATTAATTGATCTGCTCTTTCTATCTTTTATTAATGTGAGTATTTAGAGATATAAATTTTTACCTAAGCATTACTTTGGCTGCATCTTATAAGTTTTGGTATGTTGTTTCATTGCTGTCATTCTCTTTAGTCAATTTATTGTTTCTATGATTTGTTCTTTGACCTACTCATCCTTTATGATTAAATTATTTAGTTTTCAATTAATTTTAATCTATGTTTCCACAGCCCTTTATTAAATGTAATCTTTATTGTATTATCATCTGAAAAGAATGCATCTAATAATTCTGGTTTTCTGCATTTAATTGTGAAGTTTTTAATGCATGGTCAGTTTTTGTGTAGATGCCAGGTACCTCTAAGAAAAGCATATAACCCTTTCTATTCCCATTCACATTTCTCCAGAGGTCTGTCATATCTAACTTTTCTAAAATTCTATTCATCTCCTTAACGTGTTTCTTTTTATTTATTTATTTTTTGGGGTTAGATTTATCTAATTCTGAGAGGGGAAAGTTGAGGTCCTCTACTACTATAGTCTTACTGTTTGTTTTTTTTTCTGTCATTCATTTAACTTTTCCTTTAAGAATTTGGATGGCATGGGTGGCCAGGTAGCACAGCGAGTAAGAGCACTGGCCCCAGTGTCGGGATGACCTGGGGGATCGAATCCGGGCTCAGACACTTAGCATCCACCCAGAAACACCTGGCCATGTAACCTTGAGCAAGTTACTTAACCCCAATTGCTTAAAAAAAAAAGAGAAAAAAATAATTTGGATGGCATAACATTTGGTACATATATGTTTAATATTCTTATTACTTCATTGTCTTTTAGCAAAATGTAATTTCCCTGATTATATTTTTAAATTAGATCTATTTTTGTTTTTGCTTTGTCTGAGATCAGCTGCTTTTTCCTATCAGCTGAAGCATAATAGATTCTACTTCAGTCCCTCACCTCTACTCTGTATGTCTCTCTGCTTCATGTGTGTTTCTTGTAAACAAAATATTGCAGAATTCTTGTTTTTCATCCATTCTTTTTAAGTTCCATTTTATGGGTGAGTTCATCTCATTCACATTCACAGTAATGATTACTAGCTGTGTATTTCCCTCCATCCTACTTTTTTCTCCCGTTTTTTACCCTTCTCTATCTTTCCTTTCACCTTGTCCTTCCTCAAAAGCATTTTGCTTCTGAAAAAGAAAAAGACAAATATCAAATTTCTTACCATATCAGGGAGAGGGAGGTGAGAGAGAGAAAATTCGGAATTCACAATTATTTTAAAAAATGTAAAAATTGTCTTTACATATAATTAGGAAAAATAAAATATTATTAAAATTTTTAAAAAGTGTTTTGCTTCTAACCATTGCCTCTCCCAATCTTCCTTCCTTTCTATCAGCCCCCTTCCTTTCTATTTCTCCTTTATTTCCTTTCTCTAATCCCCATTCCCTCATACTTCCCTGTAGATCAAGATAGATTTTTATACCCAACTGAATGTGTGTTACTCCCTCTCTGATCCAGTTCCAATGAGAGTAAGGTTCAAGCTTTGCCCACTTCCGCCCTCCCCTCTACTGCAAAAGCTTATGTGAGATCATCTATTTCTCCCTTCTCCCTTCTCCTACTGCATCCCTCTTTCTCACATCTTATTTTTTTTTGTCATTCCATCATAGTCAACTCACACTCATGTCCTCTTGTCTATATAAATATTCCTTCTAACTGCCCTAATAATAAAGTTCTAAGGAGTTTCAAGTATCATCTTTCCATGTCAGAATATAAACAGTTTAACTTTGTTAAATCTCCTATGATTTCTCTTTCTTGTTTATGTTTTTATGCTTCTCTTGAGTCTTTTATTTGAAAATCAAACTTTCTATTCAGCTCTGGTCTTTTCATCAGGAATACTTGAAAGTCTTCTGTTTCACTGAATGTCCATTTCCCCCCCTCAGGATTATACTCAGGTGGGTGATTCTTTGTTGTAATCCTAACTCCTTCATCCTCTGGAATATCATTTTCCAAGCCCTCTTTATTGATCTTTTAGTATAGAAGCTGCTAAATTGTGTATTATTCTGACTGTGGCTCTATGATATTTGAATTCTTTGTTTCTGACTGTTTGAAATATTTTCTTTGGGGTGGCTAGATTGCACAGTGAATAGAGCACCAGCCCTGGAGCCAGGAGGACCTGAGTTCAAATCTGGCCTCAGATACTTAACACTTACTAGCTGTGTGACCTTGGGCAAGTCACTTAACTCCAATTGCCCTACCTTCCCCCTTCCAAGATGCAAAAAAATTATATATATATATTTTTTTTTCTCTTTGACCTTGGAGCACTGACATTGGTCTATAATATTCCTGGGGGTTTTCATTTCAAGATGTCTTTCAGGTGGTGATTGGTGGATTCTTTTGATTTCTATTTTACCCTCTGGTTCTAGAATACAAAGGCAGCTTTCTTTGTTAATTTCTCAAAATATTATGTCTAGGCTCTTTTTTTTATCATGACTTTCAGATAGTCTGATATTTCTTTGTTTTTTTTTTAAATTTGTTTTATTGATTCTTGATGTTTTGTCAAGTAACTAGCTTTCACTTGCCCGGTTCTCATTTTTAAGGAATTATTTTCTTCAGTGAGCTTTTGTACCTCCTTTTCCACTTGTCCAAGGCTACTTTTTAAGGAGTTCTTTTCAGTGAATTTTGTACATTTTTTCCCCATTTGGCCAATTCTGCTTTTTTATTAGTTCTTTTCTCCAGTGAATTTTTGTACCTCTTTTTCTATTTGGTCAATTCCTCTTTTTTTTTTTTTGAGGGCAAATGGGGTGAAGTAACTTGCCCAGGGTTATATGGCTAGTTTTTTTGTGTGGGTGTTAAGTGTCTGAGGCTGGAACCGAACTCGGGTTCTCCTGACTCTGGGGCCAGTGCTTTTACTCACTGTGCCACCTAGCCACCCCCAATTCCTCTTTTTAAGGAGTTCTCTTCAGTGGTCTTTTTGTGCCTGTTATACCATTTTGCCTAGTCTGTTTTGTTTAAGGTATTATTTTCTTCCATATTTTAGTGCCCCCTTTACCAAACTGTTGACTCTTTTTTTTTCTTTCATCACTCTCATTTCCTTTCCCAATTTTCCCTCTATCTCTCTTATCTGATTTTTACAACCTTTTTTGAGTTCTTCTAGGAATTCTTTTTGAGTTTGTGCCCAATTCACATTTTTTTGAGGCTTTACACATAACTGTTTCAACATTGTTGTCTTCTGATTTGTGTTTTGATCTTCCCTATCGTAATAGTAATTTTCTAGTCAGATTATTTTTTTTGTTGCTTGCTCATTTTTCCAGACTATGCCTTTTAACTGTATATTAAAGTTTGGCTCTGCTCCTGGTTTTGCGGGGGCACTGTCCTAAACTTCAGGCCTTTCTTGCTGCTGTTTTTGAAAGTTGTTTTGGGGGACTCTGTAAGTTTTCAGTTCTTCCAAGGTGGTATGATCTAAGGACAGGTGCAGTCACTGCTCTCCTGGCCTGTACTCTGGTGTGTGAGCAACCAAAAGCATTCTTTTCCCTCCTGGAACTGTGACTGGGGTCCTTGTTCCTGCTACTCTTCCTCCTTTTCCTGGGATTGGGACCTGGAACCATGTATTGGCAATGTAATAAAGTCTTGTTCCCAGTACCAGTAAAGGTTCCTTTGTAATCTCCTTCTGACCAGTTGTCTGACCCTGTTCCAGAAACTGCATCAATTCAGTTGTTCCCAAGGCTTGCCACTGGCTTATTGGGGTATGGCCTGTGTTGTACTGAGCTCCACTGTCACCCCACTGTGACAGACCTTTCCTCCTGACCTTTCAAGATGTCTTGGGATGAAAAATTGTTTCACCCCATCCTTTTGTTGGCTCTGCCACTCCAGAATTGGTTTGGAGGAATTATTTTAATGTTATTGGGAGGGGTCTTGTGAGAGAGCTCAGCTGATTCCCTGCCTTTACTCTACCATCTTGGCTCCACCCCCACTTCCCCTTGAGTAGTGTCTTAAAGGAAGAGATGGCTTCTATGAGGCATTGTTGAAAGGGGAGTGTATTTCAGCCATTGGGGGCTGACTGATGCAAAGGCATAGAAATAGGAGATATGATCTCTTTCTTAGAAACAAATGGGACCATCCTGGGCTCAGACACTTAGCACCCACCCAGAAACACCTGGCCGTGTAACCTTGAGCAAGTTACTTAACCCCAAGTGCTTAGGGGCGGCCAGGTGGCTCAGCGAGTAAGAACACCAGCTCCAGTGTCGGGGTGACCTGGATCGAATGCCAGGCTCAGATACCCAGCACCACACCTGGAAATAACTGGCCATGTAACCTTGAGCAAGTTACTTAACCCCAACTGCTTACCAAAAAAGAAAAAAAAAAAGAAACAAACGGGACCATTGGGTTAGGAAAGACCATGGTCAGATATGTACTTAAGAAAAATCACTTTGGCATCTTTGCAGAGAGTAGATTGGAGTAGAGAGACATGTAAGGTAGGGAGACCAATTAGAAGGTTATGACAATAGTCCTAACAATAGGTGAAATCTCCAGTTTTTTCTGCCATGGCTGCTAGCTCCTCCTTCCTTCTGGTATAATCTTACATCTAATTTGAAATCTATTAGAGGTTGGGTTAGTTTATTAAGTTCTTTTTTAATTAATTAATTTATTTTTAGTTTTCAACATTCATTTCCACAAGATTTTGAGTTACAATTTTTTCTCCTCATCTTTCCCCTACTCTCTACCCCAAAATAGAAAGCCTACTGAATACCCCTTCCCCCAATCTGTTCTCTCTTATATCTTCCCCCAGTTTATTAAGTTTTAAGTTCCTTGAGGAATGAGACTGTATCTTTTTTGTCAGCCTAGTACAGCTCCTGAGTCCTAATAAACCCTTATTAAATATTTGTTTGTTTACTGATATCTTCTGCCCTCAACCTCATTTCTGCCTACCAGCTATCTCTTCTTTCTGTTGTCAATATGTATGACTTTCTTATTATATTTTGCTGCTTCAGTGGCTTATACTAGACAAAACTTTAGTCTATGAGTCAAGAGGTGTTAAGATTATAGATTCAGAACCTGAAAGGACTTTAGAGGTCCTCTCTTTCCATGGTCTCATTTTATAGATAAGGAAACTGCTCAGAGCAGATAAGTGACTTGCCCAATGTCCCAAAGTAATAAGGCTCTGAACCAGGAACCAAACTCACACTATGGAGCAATAGCAAATAGTGTCAGAGATAGGAGCTCTCTGGGACTCAGCTTTCTATTTTGTAAAATAATAGGTTGGAACTAGATGTTTTCCAAAATTCAATAATCTAATCTGCTGCAGTGGGCTTGGACTTCAGATAAGCAAGCTTGTTGGAGCTGCGTCTTAAGGAAGCTGGAATAGTCTTAGAGGGAGAGAGAGCCAGTGGAATTCACTTGCGGCTAAAGGGCATGATATTTCTTCCCTAGGCTTTGTGATATCTATGTATTAAGGGCATTGAATGCTCTCTTAAGGGTTATACACTGGATAAGTGAGTTTTTATCTTATGTTTGATTTTTCCCTCATTGTTTTTCGCTGGGAGGTCTGCCAAGATTACCCCTGGAAACAGATTCAACACGTAAGAGTGGCACAGAAATTCACATTAGATTCAAGATAAAAGTGGACAAAGGATATGTGTGTATATGTGTGTATGTGTGTGTATGTGTGTATGTGTGTGTATGTGTGTATGTGTGTGTATGTGTGTGTGTGCATGTGTGTGCATGTGTGTGTATGTGTGTGTATGTGTGTGTGTATGTGTGATAGTAATGGCAATTAAAGATTCCCCTGTATTGGCTTGGTTTTCAAATTGATTGTGTTAAAACCCAGAGTTTGTTAATCCCACCTGTGGGATGGGCTTGTTGATGTGAAAAGAAAGTCCTGAACTGGGAGGAGCTGGGGAGGTAGATTTGGAGAGACACTAGAGAGAGGCGGAAGATCTTTTTGGAAGCAGCACCTCCTGGAGAGAGAGAGAGACTAAGAGAATTGCTGGTGGCCGCTTTGAATTGCCCTGGACTTTTGAGACCTGCCCCCTGAGCTGCCAAGGACTGAGGAGACATGGCTGTTTTGCTGGTACTTTGTCTGTCTGTTTTGATGTTGTTTTGCCAGATTTGTCCACTGGTGAAAGACAGTCCTTTTGTTGAAGAAGTCCTGGAACCTGGCTGTCCGCTAAGAAGGCCTGAGACTGTCCTGCAGACAGAGAGTGAATACTGTCCACTGGTGAGGGACAGTGCTGTTGTTGCAGGGGTCTGGAGACTGTCCTGCAGACAGAATGAATACTGTCCACTGGTGAAGGACAGTGCTGTTGTTGCAGGGGTCTGGGAGCCTTTCTGTTGGTTCAGAAGCCCTGAAGAAGGATTTTCTTGTTGTATGTTTACAGAAATCCTGGGAGAAGGCTTTGCTAATGTGTTCAGGGGTTCTAGGACTGTTCTACAGACAGAGGATAAATTCATGAAGGGACTGGCAATGTATCTTATGGCCTTGCTAAGCCTTGTCTCCCCAGGAACTAAGATTGCTGAGAACTTGCCTCCTGTCAAGATGAAGAAAAGACCTCCATTTGGGTATTAAGTGCTGTGTTTAAACTTGATGTAACTCTGGGGTAGATTCAATTGGGATCCAGGGGTGGGGAACTTTTGACCTTATTGTGCTCTGTGATTGACAAATGAAGGTACTTTACCTATGTTTGGAAACTAATCTCCATTTGAGAAGAGGGGTTTTGTGGTGGACTTAATTAAGGTATAGCCTAGGGGTGGAGTAGTATTTAGAACTGGGACTTTGTAATTGATTGAATGATTGGAAGATCCTGGGGTGGGGTAGTACTTGGAGATTATTTAATCACACTTAGTAAATGCTGTATTTTGAATGATGTCATGTTTTGATCTTCTCTGTTCTTGGTTTGTCACTGAATAAAATAGAGAGCACCTATGCTGGTATTTTGAACCTGGGAAGTTGCCTTCTTTTGGCATTACATTACAGTATGTATGTGTATGTGTATGTGTATGTGTGTGTATGTGTATGTGTGTGTGTATGTGTATGTGTATATGTGTGTATGTGTGTGTATATATGTGTGTGTGTATGTGTGTGTATGTGTGTATGTGTGTGCATGTGTGTGTATGTGTATGTGTGTATGTGTGTGTATGTGTGTATGTGTGTATGTGTGTGTATGTGTGTGTGTATGTGTGTATGTGTGTGTATGTGTGTGTATGTGTGTGTGTGTGTTTTCTTTTTGCCTTTCTTTGTATCCCTAGGGCTTAGCGCAGTGCCTAGTACATAGTGGGTGCTTAATAATGGCTCATTGATTTGACTAGGTACTTTTGAGGTAGAATTAGGTGTACACCTTTGGAAATATGAATATTTCTAAATGAAGGCTTTTGTGTTTGTGTTAAGAGCCACTGTTTGTGTTGTTATTGTTGTTGTTGATCCTTTGTTTTAAAGAGGACCAGTGATATCGCAGGTGATGTCTTGACTTGTGTATGAATCGGATTCAAGTCATCAGCCTCATTCTATATTCCTGAATCATTGAAGTCCAGTGGTAGGACAAAAGCTAAGATGACAGGCAATGGCCTTTGATGTCTGATCAAGCTCTAACCACTCCATAGCACCTGCTTCAGTTACCTTCATTGACACTGGAGCAAATTGTTCTCATCCACACATTCTGTAGGGAAGGTCTTCACACGCATGTGCACAATACGATGGAAGTAGGGAGATAAGAAAGATGATAATATTAATAATAGCTGATATTTATGTAACACATACTAGATGCCAGGCACTGTGCTAAGTGCTTTACAGATATAATTTCCTTTTATCCTCACACCAACTCTATGAAATAGGTGCTATTGTTATCCTCAACTTACAGATGAGGGAACTGAAGTAGGCACAAGTTAAGTGACTTCCTGAGGGACATGCAAGTAGTGAGGGTCTGAGGCTGGATTTGAACTCAGGTCTTCCTAATTCTAGGTTTGGTGCTTTATCTACCACATCAACTCCAAATAGAAGTTGCTCTTAATTGCTTATATTCTTCATCTTCTCCCCTAACTCAATTCATCCATTTCCCCTCCAGATTGGTCTGTATATGTTTGTCTGGCTCAGTACTATTTTCTCCTTTTATCATGCACCATATCAAAACTCACATTTACATTATGATTGATCCTGACTTCCAGACAGGTTTATTACTTACACAGGTATCTGGGGACTTCCACGTCCCCACCTCCTCTCCCTCATCCCCCTGTCCCACAAGTTTCACGAAATATATTACATGGAATAAGAAGAATTTTAGGTATGATGAAAACCCTCAACCGAGTGTGGTTGTTTCATTTGATTTGATGAAGACTAATGCTATACTAAGCTCGTAACTGCTGAGCTTCTTGTCTCTATAGTGACTTATGAGAAAAGGTGAAAAATATCCCAGAGTGGAAGAAGGCAAGATAGATAGTCCCTAAGTAGGGTACAACAGGGGGCATTCGTGAATATTACTTTTTACAAATGCACATTTTTAAAAATTTTATTTATTTAATTTTAGTTTACAACATTCAGTTCCACAATCCCTTGAGTTTCAAATTTTCTCATCCTCCCTCTCCTCCACCCTCGCCCCCCATGGTGGCATGCACTCCAATATAGGATCTACAAATACCTTCACATTAAACATTATTAAGTTTGTAAAGAAGGATTATAACCAATGAAGTGAATGATGAGAAAGAGGAAACAAAAAAAAGAAAAGAGAGAGAGAGAGAGAGAGAGAGAGAGAGAGAGAGAGAGAGAGAGAGAGAGAGAGAGAGAGAGAAAGTAGTTTGTTTCAATCTGCATTTAGACTCTGTAGTTCTTTCTCTGGATGTGGATATTTCTTTCCATCATGAATCTTCTGGAGTTGTCTTATAACCTAACTTATAACTCAGCATTTCTGAGAGGAGCCCAGTCTTATCAAAATTAGTTGTCACACATACATTGTGTCTGTAATCGTGTACAAATTTCTCCTGGTTCTGTTCTTCTTACTCAACATCAGTTTATAAAAGTCTCTCCACATTATTATGAAGCCTGTCTGCTCCTCATTTCTTATAGCACAATGGTATTCTATTACATTCATATACCAGAACTTGTTTAGCCATTCCCCAATTGATGGGCATCCTCTTGGTTTCCAATTCTTTGCCACCACAAAAAGAGCTGCTATAAATATTTTTGTACATACAGGTCCTTTTCCCACTTCTATGATCTCTTTAGGATACAACCCTAGAAGTGGTTTTGCTGGGTGAAAGGGTATGCACTTATTTATAGCTCTTTGGGCATAGTTCCAGATTGCTCTCCAGAAAGGTTTAATCAGTTCACAACTCCACTAGCAATGCATTAGTGTTCCAACTTTTCCACATCCTCTCCAGAATTTATAATTTTCCTGCTTTGTAATGTTAGCCAATCAGACCAGTGAGGTGTGGTACCTCAGAGTTCTTTTGATTTGCATTTCTTTAATCAATAGTGATTTAGAGAAAATGCACATTTTTTTTTAATGCCAGAACATCCAGATCTTCCTTGACTCTAGGTACTTATTTCAAGTCTTGTGTGTTATAGTGAAGGTCCCAAACTTTTAATGGAGAATGATGTACCTTCTTCAAAGGTTTTTCATAGATTTATTGATTGCTAGTCCTAAAAGGAACCTTAACAACCATCTAGTACAGCTCTGTTGTTTTATGAATAAGGAAACTGAGACCTTGGTAAGTTGACTTGCCCAAGACCCTATAGCTAGTGAATGGCAGAGCTGGGATTTGAATCCAGGTCTCCTGGTTCCTAGTCATATGTTCTTTCCACTCCACCATTCACTGGAGTCCTATATTTTTCTTTTAGCAGAGACCAGGGAAATGGAGGACTTTGGAGATGATTGTTGAGAATGGCTGTGATTAAAATTCAATTTCCTTGCATCCATTGTTTAAGGAACCTCTCTTAGCTTATCCATAGAGTATAATCTGTCTGGGTCAACTGAGTTCCAGTTGGTAGAACTTTTTAACACATCTTCAAGTATTATAACCTTTGAAACTTGGGTTGCTACTACATTACAGTGAGACATCAGAATAGGAGCTTAATGGTGGAGAACTATATACCTTATAAAATTGAAGGCTATTAAGTGTTAGGCAATGATGACAATAAGTATACCTTCATTTTATAGTTATTTACACTTAACAAAGCACTTTCCTCACAACCACCTTGTGAGGTTGCAAATATTTTTTATGCCTCAAATTTATAGATAAAGAAACTTAGGATAAGCGAGTTGCCCAGTCTCTTGTCTAGGAAGTAGAAGACACTGGACTTGAACACAGTTCTCTTAGTTTCAGAGGGGATGTACTTCTGGGGCTGCTAGGTGGCCCAGTGAATAGAGCACCGGCTCTGAAGTCAGGAGGACCTGAGTTCAAATCTGGTCTCAGACACTTAACACTTACTTTACTAGCCATGTGACCTTGGGCAAGTCACTTAACCCCAGTTAATTTTTTAATTTTTGGAGGGGGGGATGCACTTCTTACTTTGCCTAAGTTAATAGATAATATTGGGGAACTACTCAGGCAGAAGAAAGTAGGGTTGACTTTAGAGCTGCAGAGTATCATCTGCCCACATATATACATGCATCACAAAAGCTGCTTATTACAATAATTTAAATTAGCTTTACCATTATCCAAATATGCTAACCAATTTGAGGACCCTGAGGCTTTAAATCCTAAAGGGAAAATTAACTCAAAGTGTGTAAGAAGCATTCAAGAATGAAATTTTGAAGATATAAATAGTACCAATTCCAATAAGAAAGAAAGGAGGGAACTAATATGAATGTATAAGCTACTCATCAATGAACTTGTATTAAAAAAAAAGTAGGAAAAAAAACAAAGAGGAATAAGATAAATAAAAAAAAAATCACACAAGAATGGCAAGTGCCAGGAGTATGGATTGATACTGGCACTGAATGTTAAATACCACAAAAAAGGACTTTTCTAGCAAGACTGAGGAAGAGGCTCCAAGAAGCTTGAGGATTGCTGCTTGGGGTAGATGAAAGGATAATGGATGAAGTGGAGAAAGCAACTCCTCTTTAGTTTCCATTTTCCTTGGCAAAGAGAAGGATCTTTGGCCCAGAAAGGACAGAACAAAACTGGCAAATTGGGAGTTAAAACACAATATAAATTAGAAGAAGATAAAAGAGAACTGGCTGCCTTAGTCTGAGTTCATGTCACCTAGCCTAGTTGAACTTTGTCAAAGTACTCAAAGAACTGGTAGACACGATTGCTGAGATATTATCAGTGATCTTTGAAAGACAGTGGAGAATGAGAGCACTGCCACAGGACTGGGGAAAGGCCAATGTCCCAATTTTTAGCAAAGGAAATAGAGTGAAGGCTGAAAATGCAAAGTCAATGAATTGGATTTTGGTTCCTAGAAAAGTTGTAGAACTTAGTATTGTTATTATTATTATTTGTAATATTTTTTTAACATCTATAACTGGAGATAGTACTCAACAGAGCCAGGATGGCTTAATTATAAACAGGCCATACCTGATTAATCTTATTTCCTTTTTTGACATAGTTTATAGATTGGTAGTCAAGACATATTTTACCTGGATTTTAACAAAGCATTTGACAGTTTCTTATGCTAACATTATAGACCACATAGAGAGATATTGGCTATATGATAGTAGAGGTGGATTTAGTCACAAAGAGCAGTCACTAGTGATTTCAGTTTGGTGATGGGTCTCTAATGAAGTCCATTAGGGATCTATTCTTTATTTTTAAAATTAATCTTTTATTTATTTATTTTTAGTTTTCAACATTCATTTCTACAAGATTTTGAGTTACAAATTTTCTCCCTATCTTTCCCCTATCCCTCACCCCAAGATAGTGAGCCTACTGAATACCCCTTCCCCCAATCTGCTCTCCCTTATATCCTCCCTCATCTCCCCCTAACTTTCTAGTAGGGCAAGATGGATTTCTATACCCCAGGGCCTATATATCTTATTTCCCAGTAAAAACAAATTTTTTAAACATTTGTTTTTAAAGCTTTGATTTCCAAATTATTCCCTTCTTTCCTCCTCACCCACTCCCACAGGGAAGACAAGCAATTAAATACAGGTTGTACATGTGCAATTATGTAAAACATTGCCATAGCAGTTATATTAAGAAAAACTAACTATATTTCCCTACATCCTATCCCACCCCCCACTTATTCTATTTTCTTCTGTGACCCTGTCCCTTTTCAAAAGTGTTTGCTTCTAACTACCCTCTCCCCCAATCTGCCCTCCCTTCTATCATCCCCCCTCTTATCCCCTTCCCCACTACTTTCCTGTAGGGTAAGATACCCAATTGAGTGTTCTTAAACCTTTAATGTTTTATATTTTTATCAATGAAATAGGTTTAATAGGCACAGGTTTAATAGAACTTAGTGAATAGAGCTAATGTGTTGGATCTCAAAAGATTCTGACAAGGTAGAATGATGGGTCAATTTTAATGAGATGAAACTTAATAGAAATAAAAAGTCATATGTAGATTCAAAAACTCATCTTCACAAGTTCAATATCATACAGGAATGGCTAGACAGCTTTATTTATTAAAAGGATCAGGAGTTTTCAGTGAGTTGAAAATTGAATATAACTTGTAGCAACAAAAAACTCCAAACAAATAAAAAACAACCCTAATGTGATCTTAAATTGAATCAAGACACGCAGAATGTCCAGAATGAGTGGGATGATTGTTCCACCATATGCCAGACTATATCTGGAGGACTCTTTTGAGTTCTGGAGGGCAACTACAAGAGTAAAAGGAATGGAACCCCTACTTTAGGGAGATCAGTTGGAGTTTCTCAGTCTGAAGAAGCAGGGGGATCATAGAGGTCTTTAACTATCTGAAGAACTACTGAATGGAAGGAGGATTAGATTTATTCTTTTCAGCCCCTAGGGAAGAAATTGCAGAAAAGCAGGTTTAGGCTTGGCATAAGGAAAAACTTTCTAACAATTAGATCATCTCAAAGTGTATTGGGTTTTGGGGGGCAGGTAATGGGTTTCTAGAGATCTTTATGTGAAGTTCCTACTGGGTATGTACCGTGTTTCCCCGATAATAAGACACTGTCTTATTAATTTTTTTGGAAAGAAAAACACCAGAGGGCTTATTTTCAGGGGAGGGCTTATGTTGTCCTGCCTCAGCTCTCCTCCGTGGCACTGCTCTCAATGGCGCCAGCAAGCAAATCACTGGGGAAGAACAGGATGATGCGCTCACTGCTGCAGCTCTGATTGGATGCAGCTCGGAGCGCGGCATGCGTTTCACCGGGGGGGGGGGGGAGGGGCAAAAATTGGGTTACCGTGATGTAGCGGGTAGCGCAGGGGATCACCTTCACTTACAGTAGCAATCTCAATAGGGCTTATTTTCGGGGGAGGGCTTATTTTAGAGGAATCTTACACAGTAAGGGGAGGGCTTATTTTCGGGATAGGTCTTATTATCAGGGAAACATGGGTAGAAGGGATTATTAGTCAGATGCAGATTGGGCTAGATGGCTTTAGAGGTCCCTTCCATAGATGTGATTCTGAAAATTTATTCTTAAAAGCTTGAAACATGGCTTCCATTCTTTTTTTTTTTTTTTTGCTTTTTGGAGGGCAATTGGGGTTAAGTGACTTGCCCAAGGTCACACAGCTAGATTTTGTGTTAAGTCTCTAAGGTCAGATTTGAACTCAGGTCCTCCTGACTCCAGGGCTGGTGCTCTATTCACTGAGCCACCTAGCTGCCCCCATGGCTTCCATTTTTTTTTAAAGCAATCGGGGTTAAGTAACTTGCTCAAGGTTACACAGCCAGTTATTTATGGGTGTGGTGCTGAGTATCTGAGCCCAGATTTGATCCAGGTCATCCCGACATTGGAGCCAGTGCTCTTACTCACTGAGCCACCTGGCCACCCCTCAACAATTGGGGTTAAGTAACTTGCTCAAGGTTACACGGTCAGGTGTTTCTGGGTGGGTGCTAAGTGTCTGAGCCCAGGATTCGATCTCCAGGTCTTCTCAACACTGGAGCCAGTGCTCTTACTTGCTGTGCTACCTGGCTGCCCCATGGCTTCCATTCTTAAAGGGCTAACCTTCACTTTCTGGGTGAATAGAAATCTTTTGACCTTCACTATTTTGTACCAGTAGTAAAGCTCACTTCAGACATTTATTTGCAAGAAATATAGTTACCCTGATGGCAGGATCCAGCACCTGCTGCCTTCATGCAAAGGAACTTCTCAAGAATATTAAGACAGATGTTTAACCACTATTTAAATTAGCCGTGAAAACCTTAAAACCACAAACAAAATCTTTTGCATTTCAAAATGTTGTGGCATTAGGTGGGGGGCGGAGGTGGCAGCGGCATAATTAGAACCATAAAGAGGTCAATAATGTTTATGGTTTGAACTGTCTCAGAGAATTTAGCAAAATGGTTTTTTCAGAAGTCTGGTCTGAGACTATGTGCCTGCTATGCTGGAAAAGAACTGTCTGGAATAAGAAGTGGTTGGGGCTCTGGAATATTCATTTCTCTCTCTACCTTTTTTAGTTAATAGAGCGAAAGCTAAAAGCCTTGAACTCTTACAAAAGCTTTTATGAAAATTAATGTATCAAGCAAAATGGATCTTTTTAAAAAAAGTCCTGAGTTGATGCATGTTAATAATATTAGCTTCAATTATATTTAGCCTTTTTCAAATAAAGCTCTTTGCAGTCTGATAAGATAGGACTCTTCCCTCCTCTCCTTTTTGTCAAACAGAATGACTCATGGATTAGCCTTTGGGCCCTATCTGTCTAGATTAAAGGGATCAGCAAAGGAAGAGAAGGGAGATGGTACTTCCTCTTTTGCCCCTCAACTTTGGCTACAAAGACCTCCCAAGAGAAATTGAAATTGGTCTTGATGTTGGACTTCAGCTATTTGGCAAATTCTATTCTTTTATCATTATTGTCTTCCTTTCCCAACTATCATTTTATGTCATTAAGTAAAAATAAATTCTGTCACCATTAGGAGACCAAGATAATTCAGCAGTGCATACTGATTCACCCTGGATCTGCCTGTAGTGTGTTTTGAAATACAAAATCTGGCTCATTGAGTTTTGGGATCTTTATAAACACTATTTATAAGGGAAATTGTCACCTCTTTTTGCAACAATTTCAAAAAACGATAATGAACCTTGCTGTGTTGATACTGGAGGACATGTCCCTGTAAATCAAAGCCTTCCCTTTGCATCCCATTACTGTTATCAGCCAGCCTGAATACCTGCAGACAGGCTGGAGAGGGGAAGAAGCAAACAGCATGCAGATGACTGATAGCTAATGACACAGGCTGGATTTTTCAGAATGAATCACTTGTCAAATGGAATCATGTTGATAACTTTCATGTGGTGATAGCGATAACGAATTAACACTCTCTGTCACTATGTACATTAATTTGTAACCATGCAATTGCCCCATTCCTGCTGTTCCCTAATATCCTTCTGTGTAATAACAATTTCCATCATTGAGAAAAGACAATAGGGAGTCTTCTCTTCCCCATCTGAAAATTGACACCTTTATTTTTCTGTTTTCAATTTCCTTTTCTTCTTCCAGATTGCTAGGTTGCAATGTCTCAATAGCCTTTTCATGGCATTACTACTGATTATAGGAGAATGAATATTCATTTATTACATTGGGTTTATAAGGTAACGCATGGAAGGCTTAAGGTGGATGAGAGTATATAAAACAGATATTGGGAACCTCAAATGACCCAGTTAGCACTTCTTGGTAAATTCTAAGATTACTTTGAAGCAATAGTTAGAAAAAATGAATCAGACATTGTCCCCAGGACAAGAAAATTAACTATGTTATGTGAATTGGTGGTCAATACATACAAACAATCAGTTAATTGAACAACTCTTTTGAATAAGAACTTATTTAACACTTCTTGTATGTTACATACATAAAAGCAGTGTGGTGTAGTAGATAAAAGAGTTGGGTTCAGTCAGGAAAACCTAGGTTTGGGTCCTGCCTCTGACACATACTGGCCCAGGGACTTGATGTTGGAGGAGTACTTCTCAGTGCCCCAGGCAACTCTCAGAAACTCTGAGTTGCAAGACAATTGCTACTCTGCCCTGGTAGAGGTAGTTTCCTCCTTGGGAAGGCCATATAACAATGAAATCACAGATCTGATTAAAAAAAATTTTTTTTTAGAGTGTTAGGCTCTATAGTAGGGTCTGGGGTAGGATATAAAGATTATAAGCAAAACAATCTCTAGAGATTCTACTAGGATAAGGGGAATACAGCAACAACGCAGTAATTATGATAATTATATGTATATGTATATATATATATATATAATGTATGTATGTGTGTGTAATCACTTACTGTATGCCAGGTACTGTGCTAAATGTTTTACAATTATTATCTCACTCGATCTTAATCATTACAACAACTCTGGGAGGTAGGTTCTATTAACCGCATTTTACAGATGAGGAAACTGAGGCAAACAGAGGTGAAGTGACTTGTCCAGGGTCATACAGCTAGTAAGTGTCTAAGGCTAGATATAAAGCAAGAATTTACCAAGAGGAAGAGAGTGCTCATAACTGGAATGTCAGGGAAAAGCAACAATGGCAAAAACAGCTTCATGGAGGATGTTGTAGCACTTAAGCTGGCTTTTGAAGAAAGACCAGTAATTTACAGGATTGGAGGGAGAAAGAATAACATTTCAGGAATGGGGCACTACTTGTGCAAAGGAAAAGAGATGGAAGATGGAAGGTCTTGTGTAGGAAGAAGCAGCTAGTAGGATTTTGGAAAACCAAATTTGTCAGTTGAGTCACAAAGCTTCCCTGTAGAAGAATATAATATTACATCTGGAGAGGACCTTAGGATTGTCCAGTCGAGATACCTCATTCCATGGTTGAGGAGACTGAGGCTGAGAGATGGGATGTCTGTCCATGACAGAGCTGGGACTAGAGGAAGTCTGCTGGCTCTTAGTCCCATTGTTCATCTCACTCTCCTATCCTATCTTTAGAACCAGGTTGTTGAGTCAGTTCTTCCATAAAGTCCTTTTCCTTTAATTATGCATTGAGAGTGCTCTCCTAAAAATAAGATAACCAGGATCTTCAACAACCAGTATTATCAACTCAATGAATGTCCTTCCAATCATTTGGTTTGTTTTCATTTGCTCAGTAATGAAACTGTAATCAGGGCTCAGTTAGTCATGGCGTACAAGGCAGAAGTGAACCACTCTGTCTGGTACTAGTTAAGAAAAGAAAAAGCCTGTCCTTTTCAAAGAAGTGAACAACCATGACTCAATCATGCAGGGAGAAGACAAGGCTATTTTTAGTCTTTCCTCAGACTGCCACAATACTTGGGCAACCCTATAACCATACATTTTCATAGACTGTTGAATCATATTAAATACTATGTCAGTTCACTTTGGAAATAGAATGTAAACAGTAGAGGATTTATGGGAAGCAAGATTACATAGCAAGTTCCTATGTAATCAATATGGCAAAAAGTTGCAGAGTCATAGATTTTGTGATATATGATAAACTAAACAATCCCAAAACTTTCTCCTACCTGACTTTTCTATCTACAATAAATCCCAACTTCCTCTTTTTATAACTTTAGAAACTGAGTATATGTAACACCAAAGCAATATTCACAGTGCCCGGTCACTATAAATGTACCTACAGGGTGCTCAATCACAAAATATAACAGACTCTCCATGTGTAAGACAGAAACAAAACATTTTTTCAGACACCAGAAAACCGAATCCCAACACTAGGAAACTGAATCCATCATAGCAACATAGAAGTTAATGCAGCACAATGTAACAGAGAGCCACCCCATCCTTTAGTGTAGCCTCCCCACAAACCAACATGATCACTATTTACTCACAAACCTGTCTCCTTTGCAAGCATCCTCTCCTCCCAACTGTCTAGCTTGCTCTGACTTCCAGCTTCCTGTGGATTCTGCTCTACCCTTCAGCAAACTCCTCCCACCACAGACTCCATGTGATTATCTTCAGCCTATTAGGGGGCAGAGTATATTTTCAAAGCAGGGAAGGTCTTCAAATTCCCTTAGGCTTATTAAGGGGCAGGGAAGATCGTTAAATTACCATTACCATTACAGTATACACTGTTTGATAAGACAGGTAGACCATTGCATCTTCAGCCACCTATAACTTTTAGGAAATTATTATATTGAGCCAATTCCCCATTTTCCTTCCCCTCCCCTCATGATTTGATTTTTTCCTTCTCTTTTCCCTCTTCCACATGGAAACCCTTCCCATATAGGATGTCTCAAAAGTCAGTGCCATTTAAGGTGATTAAAACTTAAAACGGTAGTAAGACTTTTGGAACATCCTGTATTTGAAGACAACCACCTATCATGTCCTCTCATTTGTCCAGATCCTTCAACCAGTTCTCATGTGACAAGTTTGGAATCCCCTCACTATTGTTAGTCTTCCATATATGCATTCTTATGGGAAAATGTTGAATTTTTTAGCCTAAATGATTGTTATTTAAAATAGAGTTTGTTGTTGTTCAGTTGTTTCAGTTGTGTCAGACACTTTGTGATGCCATTTGGGTTTTCTTGGCAAAGATACTGGAGTGGTTTGCCATTTCTTTCTCTAGCTCACTTTTACAAGTGAGGAACTGAGGTAAAACTGAGTTAAATGACTTGCCCAATGTCACACAGATAGCAAATATCTGAGGTCAAATTTGAACTCAGAAAGATGACATTTCCTGACTGCAGGCCTGGCACTCTGTCCATTGTCCCTGAAATAGAGTCAGTATGTCTAGTTTCTCATTACTACCATAAACTAAGCTAGCTAAGCATGCTTTGCTTTCATGGTATTATATGCAAAGCTGTTAACTCTGGGGGATTTTGACTTCCTGTTGTTATTTGTATGACTTTGTAACATATTCGTGTATTAAAAACAAAGATCATCTCTTAAAAACCTACTATGCCTAAAGCATAAAGTAAGGTAATGCGTATTCAAAGATGAAAAACGAATCAGTCCTTGTCTTCAGGGACCTCCCATGGTGTCACAGTGAATCAATCAGATTATTTTGTTTTGAGAAGCTCACGTGAGATAACGGTAGACACCTTGCTTCAGGGTTGTTCCTTGCCTAAATAAGTCCCTTTTGAGAGTCAGTGTGGGACAATGGAAAGCACAATTGATTTGGAGTCAGACGGACTGAGTTCAAAGTACACACTGGCACTTACTACCTGTGTGAGTTTGACTTGATGTCTTAGGGCCTCAGTTTCCTCATCTGTAAAATAAAGGAGTTGGACTAGATGATCCTTAATGTCTTTTTAATGTCTCTTTTACACCCACTACTATAATCCTATGAATTTCTCATCTTCTCCATTCCCTTCCTGTTTTCTCTCTTCCTCCACCTCACATCATCCCTCATTGCAATTTACCTTTACTGTGGCCTTTCTTGCTGGACTTTGTTGAGATTGCTTAATCATATTGCTTCATGGAGTGGTTTTCAACATTTTTTTCATTACCGGAACTCTTTACTTTAAACAAAACTTTGGCAGAAACTTTGAAACGCCTACTGCCAATTGTACCAAATAACATAAGGCTAGTTTTTTAAAAAACCAACAACTTGCATTTTCAGCTCAACTTTATTTTCTCATCTAAAAATATTACAAATAACTCCCTTGGCAAGATGGATGACATTGTTTACTATTAGTAAGTTTTTTTTGTCATTCGGAATGATATTGGCTGACATAGGTTACCTTGGAAGATGCTTTTCATTTCCTTTTTATTTACAGGAGGCTGTATTTGGGGGAATTCTGGGGGAGTAGAGAAAGGAGGAAGAAATGTTTCAACCAATCTCATTTTTTTAAAAATCCTGAGTTTTGTTTTAAATTTTGTTTTCTTTTGTTGACAAATGCTTTTGTAATTTAGCCAGAACTAGGGAGCTACTGAAAACTTGGCATCATTACCTATATTGCACATTAGAATCACTAGAAATAAACCCAAATTAGCGATTGTAGCACGTATAGATTTAAAGTTGAATGGTACCTTGGAGGTCATTGAATTACTCCCTCTCATGTTACAGAGGAAGAAACTGAGGCCCAGTGAGCTTATTTCTTGACAAAGGTCATAGTGTTAGAGGAGAGATTCAGACTCATGTCCCCAAAGCCACCACTCTATAGGCATATTTGTGTTTCATCTGTATTTGGAATTTTCTACTGGAATTAGATTTGCAGATGTTTTTGTCAATTTTGTTATTAAACCTTTTTCTTTCTTGTCTATCCAGTTTTCCCCAATGGTAAAGTCTTTTCTGTGAAAGGCATTGGCATAAAAACAGTATTTATGGTTAAAAAAAAACACCTAAGACTACAGGTGCTAATTTTTGTAAGCATTTTATAAAGAAAGTTATCAGTTGTGTAGTATACATTTTTGGATATGTTTAATGATTATGTCTATGCAAATAAGAAGCCACCTTGGACCAATCTCCATTCTTTCCTTTCTTTTCCTTTCCTTCCTTCCTTCCTTCCTTCCTTCCTTCCTTCCTTCCTTCCTTCCTTCCTTCCTTCCTTCCTTCCTTTCTTTCTTTCTTTCTTTCTTTCTTTCTT
>NW_027186349.1:9538167-9551301 GCF_028583685.1 Petaurus breviceps papuanus
CTTTCTTTCTTTCTTTCTTTCTTTCTTTCTTTCTTTCTTTCTTTCTTCTTTCTTTCTCATAATTGTGTGTATCAGACTTAGGTGGTAAAGCTTACTGTTGTAGGTGCTTGTGTGATATTTTAACTTCATGCTTTTTTATTTCCTTCTCTCCCCCTTCCCTGAATTTCTGATGTCACTCTTGAAACCTTATTTCAGAAACACTAGCTTAATGTGTTATCCTTTCTAAGTATAATATTTATGTTTTAACAGGGGCTTTCAATGTCCTAACCCCAAAGAAAGACAAATGGTGAAAATATCAGGTACTGGAACAGTGGAAGAGATCTTTGGGACTGGGGTCTTGGCTTGTCCCCCTCAAGTAAATAATACTATGTGGCTCTCCATTTCCAGCATGTCATCTCTATCAACACAAAAGATCATCTATAAGGGACAGGGATTTTTTGCCATCTGTAGCAAAATAAGTACAAGATTTGGAGTCACAGGAACTGAGTTATGTAGTAGTTTGACCAACAACTTGTGATATTGCACAAGTCACTTTACACTCTGTTTTTTCCTATGTAAAATAAAGTTTTGGATTAGATAATTTCTAAAGTTCTTTTCAGCTCTAAAACATATAATTCTATGTTGTAGAGAGAATTTGCAGCTTTGATGAGATGTTGGCTTAGATGGTCTTCATGGTCCCTTGCAACTCCAAGATTCTATGGTTTCATTAATAACATAGACTATGTTCCACAAATGGCTATTCAATCTAGTTCTTTGATCTATGAATTGAAAGTTGGACCAACTATTATTCCACAAAAGTCAGCTTTATCTGGTTTTATAGAAATAGGTATAGAAAATGGTGAGATACCTCATTAGTTTAACTGGGATGAAGTTGCATTTATGGTAGGCCCTCATGCTGTGTGGATGTGTGATTGTGTGAGCAATGCTTTTTTAGGTACTCTTAGTGACAAACATGCCAAATCTTCACCCCTCAGTCTCTGAAAAAAATTTCTTATAGGAAATATAAGGTTATATTCTGGAATTACTTCAGAAATGACCAAAAAATACAACATTTCTCATTAATTAATTAATCAATTAGGTTCAGTCCCTGCCCTGGTAAAGCCAGGAGAGTCTCTTTTCCCATAATCTATCTCCACTATTTCAGTTTCAAATCCTGAATTGATAACATTAAACATACATCAGTGTTACTGACCATATAATTTACTGAGTAACAAATAATAAAATGACATAGAAAAATATTTACAAGGTAAATAACTGTGAAGAGGGTCAAAGCCAGAGTGACTTCTGTGCCCTGGGAAAGAAGATGTTGAATGGAACTAGTTCACCAATGCTACCACTGCTGATTTGTTCTAGTTTCACCTCCAATCTCTCTCCTGCCACATGCCACATCCTTTCTTTTTTACTTTCTGATCTGCATACTCAAACACTAACTTCTGACTACTCAGGTGTCTCCATCTCCCTGCTTGCCTTTTTAAAAAATTATCATTTTTATTTTGAACTTATTCCAAACTTGACAAAAAGGAGAACATTTCCATATGCATAGCAGACCACAGAAGAGGTTTGTAAATAAACTTCTTAAGAAACAAATCCCCATCTCAAAATGCTTACTTTAAAAAAATACACACACACACATATAATAAATTCCCTATTTCACTTTCAAAATTGTCCTGCCTGGCTGTGCTTCCTTTTAAACTCCCTTTTGTTCTCCTCTGTGCATTAAAAAATGTTTTGGTGGCCTATTTTATCCCTGGCATCACTATTGTTACCTTTCCATCCTCTCTCTCAATTAAAAAACTAAAACAAAGAGAAAAGGGGAAATCCATTCACAGTAAATAAGCAAGGTCAAGCAGAATAATTCACAGAGTGTTGCTGTCCAAAAATATATTTCTCTTTCTACACTTTGAGCCCATAGCTGTTTTTCAAAGTTGCTTTTCTTTACAATGTCATTGTCTTTCTTTGTTTAAACTGCTCTTTTGGGTCTGTTCTTCACTTAGCATCAGTCCATTCTCAGAACTTGCCCCATCTCCCCCATAAGTCACACATATCTCTAGTTTGTCTCTAGTTGCTTTAGAGGCTACTGGCTTGATTGTCTGCACTGACACCAGTCCTGCTGGTGACCTGCTTTCCTGTGTAGTTCTTTTTTTTTTTTTTGGTTTTTGGAGGGGGAAAGGCAGGGCAATTGGGGTTAAGTGACTCTCCCAAGATCACACGGCTAGTAAGTGTTAAGTGTCTGAGGTTGGATTTGAACTCAGGTCCTCCTGACTCCAGGGTTGGTGCTCTATTCACTGTGCCACTTAGCCGCCCCTCTCATGTAGTTCTGTGGGTGCATTCTTTCTGGCCACACAGCCATCTTGACCCAAAGGCATCCTTACCTTTTTCCTAATTGATCTTGATTAGTGAGATTTTTTTTTTTTATACTGAGTTACATCTTCCACTATGTAAGATTTAAGAAGTTTAGGAATTATTTGTGTGGGTTATTTTTTCTAACTTCCTGAAGATTTTGTTCACTGCTCCCCTTATATCTTCTTCTAGAGCCTGAAATTTAAGATCTTTAACAATCTAGGTTCAACATATTCTTGTAGTCTTGCGTCATACTACTATTCTCTGTATAGCCTATGTTTTAGTCAAACTGAGCTACTAGTTCTCTCCTATCCCCTTTCACCTCCATGTGCTCATAATCAATTTCCTTGTTTGGAAGCACTCCTTCCCCAACTCTGCATGTTGAGATTCTTCTCTTTCATGGTAGAAGTCATGCATACTAGCTTAATTTTTCCTTAAAAAGTATTGAAATAACCCTTGAAATTTAATGAGCCCAGAAGACCAAGGCTCAAACTGCTGACATAGTTTCATGGTAGCAAAAGTTCAAAGACTTCTCCCTTTTGTTTGACCAGTACTCCAGCATGGTCAACACAGAGTCAGGCAAGTCCCTCACTGAATCAAAACTATATCCTTGCTAAATATACTTGCCATGCCATAATTAAATAACCCCCTATTTGTTAAACAGTTAGATTGGTCTATGAATGTCTCATTTCATTCTAGTTCTCAACCCAAACCACCAGAAATGACATATCTTCCTTCAAGATCCAACTCAGATATCACCTCCTCAAGGAACCTTCCTTGATCCTCCCAGGTAAAAGTATTCTCTTTCTCCTTAAATTTTCCTTCAGCAGTTTGTCTTGTACCTTGCTGTGCTACCTTCATATCTTATATCATCTACTCATTCCTAGCTCAGGCTCCCATTACCTTTCACTTAGATCAGGGCTTCTTAAACTTTTTCCACTGGAAACCCCTTTTCACGTTGGCATGTTCATTGGCATTGAGTGGCCTGAGGGCATGCACAGTGCAAAATGCACATGCTTTGTGTTCAGAACCAAGGCTGCAGTGAAGTTTCAGGATGTAATGTGGGCAAGTGCTGCCAGAAACACCTTGGATTCATCACACGTTTGAATTTTAATTAATTTTTGGTCATTGCACATTCAGAAACTTTCTATTGCTGCCGAATTTTTCACAACCCCTTATGGGGTCTTGACCCACAGTTTAAGAAGTGCTGGTTAGAGCACTGTAACATTATTTGTATAGCTATCTTGTCCTTTACTACTAAATTATCATTTACATGAGATCATGGATCATTATCCATCCCTATATTCTTAGTACCTAAAAGTACTTAATAAATATTTGTTGAATTGATTTATATTGCTCTTAACTTGGCATATATATGTATCAGCTCCCAAGTGAGAGAATATTTGCTCTTGGAAAACAGGGACCATCTATTATTTTCTTTGTCTTCTTTCCACCAGTGCCTGACAATGGTGCCTTGCACAGATTAGGGCCTTAATAAGTATTTGTTTTTTTAGATAGGTATTTATTTAGTATTTTAGAGGGAAAGAGACATATGAAATGAGTTGTCTAAGATCAAACATCATCCCCCGATGGTCATCAAATTTTCCATTAGACAGTTTTCTTCTAGTTTAAGAGCCTTTAAGAAAGTTAGCATATGAGATGATATAATATTGATGACCACTTTAATCTTTTTATTAATTTGTTTTGGGGGTAGCCCTTCCCTTGAAACCTTAGATTGAAACCTTGTTATAGCACTGCTTAAACTACTTGCTTTGCTACTTAACCTGGTCTTTACTTAGTATCTGGAGAAATAAAACAAACCCCCAAAACTCTTTCTGGTCTAGTTTTATGAAACAATTTGCACAGTGGAAGACCTGAGCAATCTTCTGAATTAGCTGTCATTTGTTACTGCTGGAATGTAGGTCTGTGGATTCCGGTGTACCTTAAACCTTACTGAGTTAGGCCCATGATCTCTGTCTTTTTTTTTCACCCACCAAGCATTTACTGAGCACTTACTCTTTTGGGAAGAGGCAGAGGATAGTGATAAAAAGAGGTATAAATGACACTTTCTGAGTCTCAGTGGCTAGTTGGGGGGGATTACACATGTGAAAAATCATAAGAAAACTGAAAAATCAATTCATCTTTAAAAATGCACCCCCTAGTATTAGATGTGGTCCTGTAGGTGGTGAGAAAGTAGAAGATTAAGGTTGGATCAGAGTCAGAGAGTGTCAGGGAGAGCTTCCTGGAAACTTGTTTGGAGCTAAATTATGGTGATGGTTATGGATTATCTGTGAGGAAGGTATAAGCATGTTATTTGCAAAAACATGGAGCAAATGAGTTTGTTTGGAGTGAGGCACTAAAATGGGAATGAAAAGAGGGAGGTGCGGCAGGAGGCATGGAGGTATCTTCAGGCCTGTTAAGATTGGGATAAAATTTGGGCAGGTCACCCTCAACTGGTATTCAGCCCAATGAAATTAAACAGTGGTGACATCCGGTGCTGTTGGGATCTTCTAGGGCATGGACTGTGAGGCAGGGGTGTGCTAGTAAAAGTTTAACCATCAGCACTCTGAAGAAAAAAAAAGGACACACTTTTAAGTTTAAACTTCATCATAACACTTTCTTAAGTCTAGACAATCAACAAAACAATATACAAAGCCCTGACTTGAAGTTTGAGAATTTCCTAGGTGTAAATGTTCACATGGAAAGTTTAACTATTAGCTCTCCATAGCCAAAAGGACTGGCTTCAGCATACCCCTGCTATGAGAGAATTTGGAACCCGAGATTCACAAAATAAATATGCAATTTTATGCAAGAGAGAGATGTTTAGTGGGGACCATTAAGTATATAGACACAGGGAAAAGAGTAGTTCAATAATGACCATACAAACTCAGTCCAAGAGCTCTTCCCACTGTGCCATGTTGCCATCTGTGCCCCATCTATGAACAGAAGGTTGTACCCTCAATAAGTGACCCAGTGGGGACCATTTCTGTACTGATTGGAGTCAAGAGAGGGAGGGGATTTCCCTTGCCCCTATACATTCAAATAATTAGAAGTAATCTGTGGTTAAAAGTATGTCTGAGCTGAGGGAGTGAAGATAAGTAAGCTGAAGAATTTAAATTTTACTTCTATTAAATGTCACTCAACAAATAGGTACATCATGTCCCCTTTTCTGGGGCTGGATGGGACACAAAGTTTAGATAAGTCGCAGTCCCTTTTCTCAAGGAACTTCTAATTCAATAATAGGTTATGATTCCTATATAAATCACTATATTTTGATATACAGGGCAAGGGGGAATCATGTTAATTAAGAAACAAATTACACTTCTCTGGATCAGTTTCATTTCCAACAAGATGTTTCATTTTATATCCAATGTCTTAAAAATGCTGCATTCTATAATAGATATTAATCCATTAAGAAAGACTGCCAAGCACGTAAGACTTAAGAGGAAGATATTGCAAGATTAAGACCCAATAATACATCATTTATTTTGTAAAATGAACACCTTCATCATAGGAAAAATCAATAGTATTTTATAATCTACACATAAGATATTTTCCCCCCATATTTCAGTCCAATGGAAGAAATTTAACAGCGGGAAGGAGGAATTTTCTAGTCTAGTTAATGGATGGAAAAATACTTAATGGACTTCTAAGACTTTAGTTTCTGTCAGATTCTTTGTCAGAAGGAAAATAGATTGGGTAGTTTCAGATCACTAAACTTTGGACAGTAGACTGTATCACAAAATGACCCTGTGCATTATTCAGCATGGAACTGGAAATGCTTCCTTAGACTAGGAAGAGAGGCCCAGGGTGGCTCATGAAAAACCTTTTCTCCTTGGACCATGCTGGCAATGTTCCTAGGAGCAGGCTTGCATCATTTAATAGCACTGCCAGTTTATTGACCATCATCAACTGAACTCTCATTGAAACCTGAATGAATTAATAAGTATTTTGAAAGTACATAACAGGAAAAGGAAATAGAGAATAGCAACAAGGACCAGAAGAGTGGACTAAGTGGTTTGGATAATGCCAAATGTCGAGTCAGAATATGCCTCTCAGCCCTGAGATTCTTCTCTCAAAGTCATAGGCTACATCTGTGCCTAAAGATAATTCTGTTGACCCACAACTGGTCAGGCATGTGCTCTGACGAGCTGCGATTTTCCCTCTGGTAGTGGATAGGGTTTTATGCTGGCCCATGCTCACTTCCTCATGGCGTTTCCTTTAGATGCTTTCTCCTCTCTCCAGGCCCCTGGTGGCAGCTGATCCCTCTCTCAAGAGATGACCTGACCCCCTACATCACAGAGAAAATTAAGATAATCCCTTGTGAGCTCTTTTTTCTCCTCTACTACACAACTCAAAACCTCTTTAAATCTATATTTATTTTCTCCTTCTTTGCTCAAGATTCAGAGGATAAGGTGTCACCTTGTTTAGGCCAGCCCCTCTCCTTAGTCTCTTCATCCCATCTTTGTTTCCTCCAAGGTCTTGCCTCATCATCCAGCAATCCATTTCTTTCTCATCTTCAATATTTCCCTGCTGCTCAGGTGTTCTCCATGCAAAAAACAAAATAAAACAAACAGACAAAACTCTTTTCACCTGACCCTCCCATCCTCTGAAACTATTATGCTAGATCTCTTCTCATTTTCCATGATATATATAGCCTAAAAAAACACATGTATACTCAGTTTCTACTTCTTCACTACCCATTCACTTCTTATGCTCTTGTATAACCTGATCATACTATTGAAATTGCTCGTTCAAAGGTTATCATTCATTCTTTAATTGCCAAATCTTGAGGCATTTTTCTTCATCACCATCCTGATTCACCCTTATAGAAATTCCACCTTCCCTTGGACAATGCTGCTTTCTCACCGTTCTTCTTCAACCTTTATTATTGCTTCTTCCCAGTCTTCGTTACTGGATCACCATCCATCTCTCAGGACTTAAGTATGGTTGTTCCCAAACTTTGTCTTGGTCCCTCATCATTTTTCTCTCCCCACTTTCCTTTTTTCTCTCCACATTTCCCTTTTCACTCTCATAGTCCTCATACATGTCTCATCTGCCTTCTTGCTATTTCGGTGCATGTATCCAGTCCTAGTTCCTCTCCTAAACTCCACTTGTACGTTTCCAGTTCTCTCTTGGACACCACCATCTGAAAGTCCCTCTAGCACCTTAAACTCAACAAGTCCTAAATTGAACTTACCATCTTTTTTGAAGAGGGTAACCTCATTCTTGGAATCTAATTGTTAGAAGGAATTTCAAAGACTAATTAATATAACATATACTTGATTAAGAAGCCTTTCAACATTGTAACAAAAAACTAAGTTGCAATTTTTGTTTGAAGTCACGTAGTTATGGGTAATCCACTACTTCAAAGACAACTAGTTCAAGACAGAGGATATGGGTTCAAATCCTACTTTTTATATGTGTGACCTTGAGCAAGTCACTTAACCTCAATGAGCTACACTGCAATCAACTATAAAGTGAGGGGGTTGAACTAGAAAGTCTGATGTCTATTCCAGCTCAGATTCCTGTTGTCTCTTAGTGTCATTATATATACTTCAAACAATGTTCCTATCCATTCTCTAATCTTCCTTTTTGCTTAATATAGCTAATTTCTCCCCATCTCTGCTTTTTTTTCTGGGGGAGGAGGGGTATTCTTTGCACCCTTACCTCATTATGGACTTTAGGAATCCTGGTACTATGTACTTTTTTAAAAATGCATTTAAAACATTATTTGGTCCTACTTTTGAGTTCAGGTGCCATTATTTATACTTGCTACCATCTTTTTTTTTATGCTTTATTAACTTCTGATTTACATCATTCGTTTCCGCCAGATTTTGAGTTGCAAGATTTCTCCCCGTTTTTCCCCTAGCCGCCGCCCCAAAATAGCAGTCCCACAGGATATCCCCTCCTATCTGCTCTCTCCCATATTTTCTCCCATACCCCTTTTGACTTTTCCAGTGGGTCTCTATGCCTCAGTGCCTGTATATCTTATTTCCCAATTACATGTAAGATGGTATTAATAATAATAATAATATATATTTGAATATTTGATTTTAAAACTTTAAATTCCAGATTCATTCCCTTCCTTCCTTGTCACCCACCCTTACTGGGAAGATAAGCAGTTCAGTATAGGTTGTACATGTGTGGCTAATGCAAAACAATAACGTAGTAGATATATTGTAAAAGACTGACTATATTTCCCTCCCTCCTATCCCACCTCCCACATGTTCTATTCTCTACTTCGATCTTGTCCCTTTTCAAAAGTGAGTGCTTCAAACTTCCCTCCCCCCCAGCCTGCCCTCCCTTCCATCATCCCTCCTTTCATACCCTCCCCCCCCACTCTCCTGGAGGGTGAGATACCCTATTTAGTGTGTATTTCACTCCCTCCTCAAGCCGAATTCAATGGGAATAAGGTTGACCCATTACCTTTTGCCTTCCTATTCTTCCCCTCCATTGTAACCATTTTCCCTTGCCTCTTCTGTATGAGATAGTTTACCCCAATCTGTCTCTCCCCTTCTCCTCTCATTATATTCCTCTCACCTCTTAATTTCACCTTTTAAGTATCATCCCTTCCTGTTAAATTGGTCCTGTGCCCTCTATCTATGTATACCTGTAAACATATATACACACATTCACATATGTATTCATATGCCCATATACCCTCATATACATATATATAATCCCTTCAACTACTGAGAAAAGTTTCATATGTTACAATTATTGTTTTTCCATGTAGGAATGTTAATAGTTCAACTTTGATAAGTTCCTTATGATTTCTTTTCCTTGTTTACCTTCTCATGCTTTTCTTGCTTCTTGTATCTGAATGTCAAATTTTCTATTCAACTCTGGTTTTTTCAGCAAGAATGCTTGAAAATCCTCTATTCCACTGAATGACCATATTTTCCATCTTCTTTTATTTAACTTAAGTTGATTGGTAAGTTTCTATATGGGTGTTTTTAGACAATTGCCCCTTTTCTATGCTGAAATTGTTAGTTTGTATTTTCAGAATTTCATCCTTAAGACCTTTCTGTACCTCTTGAGCCAACTAATCCTGAAAAATTTTAGACTGTGGGATACTATGGATCTTGTCTAGACCCTCTATAATCTATTGTCTCAAACCCTAGTGTGTGTATAAGACTCCTTTCCTTTTCTGTCAGTATAAGACTGTCTTTCCTTTCCTTTTCTGTCAGAAATTCTAAATGTATTGTTCACTTTCTTCCAAGATTTCCATCATTTTTACTTCAGCAACTAGCTCCCCTTTGCTGACTCTAAGACTTAGATCCACTAAATTCTTCTCATTAATTTCTCTGCCTTTTGAAGGATGAAATTACTAAGACAAGGCCCTGAAATATTGACTGGTCTGCTTTTATTAGAGCAAGAGCCCCCAAAGATTAAATCACACCTCTGTGCTAGGCTTGGGATCTGTTTCCTGAGCTACTCACCAACTTCTTTTTCTCTGAGTAGTTTATGGTAGCATTTTCCAGCAGGTTCCCCCCATATGGTTACCATATTTCCTCATAGGAATATATCTTCTTACTACAAAGTACAATCTCTCCTCTCTTTCCTTTACCTTTCCTATGCATTTTAGATAAGAGAAGAGGCAGTGCTGGCCTGGAGTCAGGGTCTGATTTTGACCCTGGTTCTCCCTCCACTTACTACTTAGGTGACTTTGAACAACCTTTTACCTTCTATGGGCCTCAGTCCCCTCATCTTTCAGACAAAGGTGGTGAACTATAGAGCCTCTGCTGTGCTTGGCAGCTCTAAATATATAATCCTTTTTTTTATAAGTATGCTGTGCCACCTCCCCTGCTCCCAAGCCATATTATAAAAAAGGACCTAATCCTCCTAAGTCTCAGTGATATCTCTGAGCTAAATTTACTCCCTGGAACAAGGATTTCTACTTCACCTTGATTGTTCCCATACTTTTTTTTTGGCCTTTTGGAGGCAATTGGGGTTAAGTAACTCGCCCAGGGTTACACGACTAAGTTGTTTTTTGTGTTTGTGTGTGTTAAGTGTCTGAGGCCAGAACCGAACTCAGGTCCTCCTGATTCTGGGGCCGGTGCTTTACTTACTGCGCCACCTAGCCTCCCCTGTTATCCATACTTTGCATATTTGTGTACACATATCACAAGCCATGGATTTTTATTGCATTCTATTTTTTTTAGATTTTATCTTCTATAAATTTTTGAGTTGTGCTATTAAAACTATTTTCTATAGTATATGGTTATATAAATTTATAGTATAAGTAAACATACATTTTCATGTATACATGTGTATACATGTACACACATGTATGCTATAAATGCATATTCATATAAAATAATAGCTAGCATTTATATAGGGATTACTATGTGCTGAGCACTTTATAAATCTGATTCCACAACAATCCTGGGAGATAGGACTATTATTACCTGCATCTTACAGATGAGGAAACTGAGACAAACAGAGGTTAAATGACACAAGGTCATATAGTTAATAAGTCTCTGAAGCTAGATTTGAATTTGGACCTCCCTGACTCCAGCCCTGGTGCTCTATCCCATATGCTCCCTATTGCCTATATACACACACGCATGCATGCAATTTTCTTCCCGCACTTCATTTTCAGTTGAAATCTCTCTTGATTAGATTTGTAAGACTACAGGCAAATACCTCTTTACCAGCCCTCGTTAAGCGGGCTCCAACATTGGTCCATCATTCATATATTTTAATCTATGATCGAGAAATCCAACCCTGGTTTTAGACAGCATCTTCTTAATTGACTGTTCTCTCCCCTAGCCTGTCTTTCTCATGTGAAGCTCTTGCCTTTGAAGTACCCATCAGAAAATATACACCAAAGCCCCCTAAACCTACCAGAAGGGGCCCCTACCAGGGTCCCTGGAAAACCACCTCATAGGCCATAAGAGTGAGGGAACTTTTCATAGGTGTTGCTAGAAACATACCCCAGATACAAGTCTGTTCTTGTTAGGTACCCAAGATTTTACTAGAAATGGCACCCCGCCCCCCCCCTTGGAATCACACTTTGTTGTTAGCAACATATTACACTGTATAAAAATGCACCTTTCAGGAGACTCGAGGCTGTCTGCCCTACTGGGGAGACAGTCACCAGCTGGTTAATAAACACTCCTATTAAATTATAATTGGCTTGGCTGTCATGTCCATTTCACCACCAAGATTGCCTTTGGCACTGACTGACAGCTGAACCAGGCTCCTTGGAGGGCCGGGAAAGCAATTCGCCCTAGAGGTGTGGCCACTGAGTGACGTTCCTCGGCCCCAAGCTCGTTTTGCTTCCCTGAGCATACCAAAAACCTGAGTCCTTCCCAAATTCTTTCAATTCAGTCCAAGAGTGTTCTTTTAGGTGAGTACTCATGTAGTGTAAAAGTGCCTAGGGGATGGCCAAGGAGTGACATTCCTCGGCCCCAGGTAGAGTAGAAAGATAAGCTGGACATGGCATCAACACCCCTACAGGCCTCCAAAGTCGGGAAGCCGATGGAATGCCCTTTCTTTATGTATTCTGTGTGTTCTTTGTAACTTTAACCCTTTATGTGTCCTGTGTGTCTCTCACTAGGTGTTGCTGTAATCTTGACTGTGCTGTAACTTTAACTTTTTGTCTCCATCTCTGGCGGAGTTGTAGCAGCAAGCACCCCAGCATTCCCAGGGTGGCTGCTAGCACAGGTTCTTGGATCTGCTTTGATAAAGGAAAGCAACTCAAAATAGGTTAACAAGCTTACTTTAATCGGTCAAATATGTATCGTTTACCTAGTTCAGGGGGAAAAGGTCAGCTCCCCGAACTTCAGAATATACAGACAGAATTATCAAGACAGAAACAGATCAAGTAGACAGATTTCCAAACTGTCCAACCATTACATCCATACCCAATCAACATCTGGGTTTCAACATCTGGGTTTTTCAAAGCTGGGGGGGCTCTGGACAACGGCTTCCCAGAATCCAGATCAAATCACAGAACACTTCTCAAAGTGAGCCCCAAAACAAAGCTACACATCAGGGCTTATATAGCCTTCTCCTGGCTCAGAGAATGTAACAACCCTATTGACTCACTGGCCAATCAAGAAGTATCTACTGAAAAACAAGCCTCCCACCCCAGCTCCAGGTGCACTTTAGCCTAGGGGCAGGGAAGATCTTTAAAATTTACATTCCCAAATATTCGGCCCCAAGATCTTTCATGCCCATAGCATAGACAATTTACTTTTGAATTAGCAGTAAGCATCACTTAGGTCACATTTTCAAGATACAGAACCAAAGTTACCAAAGTGGCCACTGGGCCCCAAACAAACACAAAGTATATTGCATTACCACTTCAATTCAAAACAAGAGTCCAAATAAAATTTCTCTTTGGGGGGGGTGTCCTTCCCCTCACAGCTCCAGCCCCTACTTCCAAGTACAGAGAGGGGGCTGGCCAACAAAACCAACAAGGTGGGGTCCTTGGGGGTTCACAGCACTTCATCCCACCCACCATAGTCACAAGTCCATCCTCCCCCTGGGTCCCAAACTGTGGGATGCAGCAAGGAAACACATTCAGTGCCCCTGCTTTGCTGCTCAGTTCTTATCTTTTCCTGTGGCTGAATTCCAAACTCCTGGGTTCCTTCTCCTCCCACAGGTGGCAGCCGCTCCTGGCTTCTGCCCAGTTCCCAATGCAGGCAGCTCACCATTCCTGCTCTCAGCTCAGCGAAGTCTGCATGCAGGCCGTTCTTCTCTCCTGTTCCATGGCTCCACAGAATCACAGCTACCACAACTGGGAAACAAACAATTATCCCAGCCCCCATACTTTCCTTT
>NW_027186349.1:9551701-9585639 GCF_028583685.1 Petaurus breviceps papuanus
GGGTCCTTGGGGGTTCACAGCACTTCATCCCACCCACCATAGTCACAAGTCCATCCTCCCCCTGGGTCCCAAACTGTGGGATGCAGCAAGGAAACACATTCAGTGCCCCTGCTTTGCTGCTGAGTTTTTATCTTTTCCTGTGGCTGAATTCCAAACTCCTGGGTTCCTTCTCCTCCCACAGGTGGCAGCCACTCCTGGCTTCTGCCCAGTTCCCAATGCAGGCAGCTCACCATTCCCGCTCTCAGCTCAGCGAAGTCTGCATGCAGGCCGTTCTTCTCTCCTGTTCCATGGCTCCACAGAATCACAGCTACCACAACTGGGAAACAAACAATTATCCCAGCCCCCATACTTTCCTTTTACTCTGCAGATCCTGTTTGTGATGCCATTTTGTAGCAGCAAGCACCCCAGTGTTCCCAGGGTGGCTGCCAGCACAGGTTCTTGGATCTGCCTTGATAAAGGAAAGCAACTCAAAATGGGTTAACAAGCTTACTTTAATCGGTCAAATATGTATCGTTTACCTAGTTCAGGGGGAAAAGGTCAGCACCCCGAACTTCAGAATATACAGACAGAATTATCAAGACAGAAACAGATCAAGTAGACAGATTTCCAAACTGTCCAACCATTACATCCATACCCAATCAACATCTGGGTTTCAACATCTGGGTTTTTCAAAGCTGGGGGGCTCTGGACAATGGCTTCCCAGAATCCAGATCAAATCACAGAACACTTCTCAAAGTGAGCCCCAAAACAAAGCTACACATCAGGGCTTATACAGCCTTCTCCTGGCTCAGAGAATGTAACAACCTTATTGACTCACTGGCCAATCAGGAAGCATCTACTGAAAAACAAGCCTCCCACCCCAGGCTCCAGGTGCACTTTAGCCTAGGGGCAGGGAAGATCTTTAAAATTTACATTCCCAATACAGGAGTCTGGAAGATAAATTGCTCAGCCCAGAGTCTCAGCCCGGGGAGCCATTGCCAAAGATCAAAAGCTCAGTCTCCTGCCAGCTCCCCATCCCCTGACTCAACCACCCTGTCAGGGCTCTTCCCCCTCTGCCAGATTGTTTCACCCCCGGGATCTAACCAGCCTACCTGGGACAACTGCCAACAGTTGCTCCACCTGGGATCCCCAAGGGAGGGAGAGAACTTTTGAAATCCAAAAATCTCAGTGCAAGGGGCCACCAGAGAGACAAAAACGCTGCCAGAGTGTATTCTGTGTGTTGTGTTATTTTGTGTATATCCTGTCTCTGGGGTACCAGCAGGTAGAAAGGATGAAGCCTTCTTCCTTTTGCCCTGCTGCGTTTTGTGTGATTGTGTAAAGAAATTTCTAAGTCTGCCACCCTGTAAGATTCAAAAAAAGCGGCCAAGACCTGCACTAGAAAGATTGATAATTTCTTAACTCTAGCCAAGTTCTATCTAAGAGAAGGAGTCACTTCAATGATCAAAGAGAAGTAGGTTTCCAAGCTTTGAAATAGGACTAACACTTAACCCTTTCCTGGGTCACAGAAAGAGAACTGTGCAACATCATTGGGAATATAGATCCAAGTAATTTAATTCATTCTGGTTACTATTTGGCACTACAAAAACTGAAGTTTAAGGTCACCAGATTGGTTATTCAATTGTTTTTATTTCAAAGTTCAAAATTAAGACCATGATTGTTCTCTTAAAGTCTTGAAGTAGATCTGAAATTTTTAAGGAATGAACACCTAAGAAATGTTTACTTGAGCAAAAAGTCAAAAAGAAAAATTCACTAAGATTTTCCTCCCCATAGTCCTACCTCTGACAAGGCTAAGGGCTATGGTGCCTTCTCACTGTGATCCAGTTCTGACCAGACCAGTGCCACAGTGACAAGTTACAACTGCTAAGATTCTCTTCCCTTTGGTCCGAGTTCTTCTTAGCTAGGGCTACAGAGCCCTCCCCTGTCATCCAGCTCTGACAGAGCTGAGGAGACATTAAGAGGTTTGAACCATTAAGATTTTTTTCCTCCCTGTTGTCCTGTGTATAACTGAGCTAGTGCTGCAGTGAAGTTAATTTGAGTTAACCTCCGCCAAAAAGAAAAAGGGGGGAAGGTACGGTAGCTACATCGGAGCTACACGGGCTCGTCATCTGCCTAGCTGAAAGGTTAAATCCCTGGAATAGAATATTTTTTCTGAATGGCATGGGAACAGTTAGACAAGGGAAAAGAAGCTTGTAAAACAAAGGTACAAACACAAGTTAATCATTATCCCATATACTAAGCCTGAGATACATCTGAGCTACTAAAGCGTGTGTTACATCTGAGCTATTTAGCCTAAAATTATATTCTTTCCACAGCCTAAATAGTTTAGTAAAAGGGTACTTGGCCTAGCTCCCACTAGCAATAGTTTTAGATGCCCAGGTACCCTGAAGCCCATCCCTCTAAGTAAGCAGAGCCTGAAATTTTTACTTCAAGTTCCCCAAACCCTCTCCTCAATTCTCCAGGCTATATCTCCTGGCATTCCCCAATTGACTGATAATGTGCTTTGAGTGTGATGAATTTGGGAAAATGGAGGGTTTTTCCCTGAAATATGGAGTTCACTCTGTAAGGTTGCTAAGGACTCCTGGAAAACAATGGAGCAGGGATAAAACACCCCAGAATATAGAGCAAAAAGAGAAAAACAAGAGAGGTACAGCTAAGAGAAAGATGAAGGAGAGAAAATCAGAAAAGTGAGAAAAAGCTTGTCAGTGAGAAACAGTGTGTTCCAAACTCTGCACTGACTGGTTGTGTGACCTAGAATAAATCACTTAACCCTGAGTCTCAATTCATCTGTAAAGTGGGGAGATGAGAAAAAGAGAGGAGAAAATGAGGTCAGAAGTCAACTAGCCTCTTCACTTGGTAAGATAAATCATTCTTATATGTAATTTGGAAATACAATTAATGTCATCTTGCAGTTTATATTATTGTTGTATTTCTACACTGTATATTGTAAAGCCTGAGTGAGGAGAAAATTGTGTAAGACCAGTAGTGTTACTTTAAATATGTATATCTGCTATTTAGAAAAACCTGTAAAACTGTTAACTAAGCTATTTTGGACTACTATTTTAATGCTAACACCTAAAATTGTTAATTGATTACTGTATGTGGAAAGGAGGAAACTAACTGGATGAAAACTTGTTTGACTAGTTCTGCCCATTCAGAGCAGTCTCTCCTGCTTACAATTCACATAACTTTTCCTTATGTTGTAAAACTGTCAAATCCTCTAGAAACTATCTCCAGGCAAGGCTGTTCAGCCTGAGAAAGGAACTTGTTTTAGTCATGTAGTTTTTAAATGAAACTAACTTGCTAAGAAGTTGCAAAGATCAAAAAGGATTTCTATAATTTGGCTTTTATATTTTAGAAGGATGGTAAATGGAATTCCTTACATTACAAGATCTGATACATCTTTATTACTTATTGCAGCCCCATGAGAATAGAAATAATTATAACTGGCTCTGAGCTGTGATTGGTGAAACTTGTTGTTTAAGGTAAAAAGCACTTGGGACCATAACTAAATTTTGAGTCTGAATTTGGGTATAGTTGTCTACATTAAATCAGTGTCTGAGAGGAAATGCCACTAGCTACTCAGAGGAATGTGATCCTGTACTGTTAACAGGTGGAAGTCTACATTTGGTAAAGGCCGAGGGGACAATCTTAGCTTCTGTCTGGGATGGGACCCCTCCTGGATCAGTTTATCCATGAGGTTCCTTTGAAAAGGAATGTTTCCCACCTATTCCTGAGTCTAGCTATGAGATGGAACAGATGCTGCATGAAATGGAATATCTGTAACTATACCTGAATTTACACAGAGCCAAGGATGTTTTCTCCTGGCACATTTGGAATGTCACATGTCCCTACTTTTCCCCTCTATAACAGGTCTCTATGCTCAGAGCAAGTAATCAGTAAAAGATATGAGCTCTTTCATGTTAGCTTATTGGAAAATCTAATATTATTTTTCATCTAAAATTAGAACATGTATAGAAAATTATGCAAATTGCTTAAGATTATTTAAAAGTTTTCAACTAACTTCCTTCATAAAAGTTTAGTGATCATTTATAAATTTTGAAACTGTTTTGAAGAAGGAAAATATTGTTAGAAAAAATTTTTAAATCTCTAGTGTGATTCTAAGAGACCCACTAAAACCTCTACTTGCAATATGTGTTTATTGCTGAATTGACGTAACAAATTGTACAGTAGAAAAGAACTTGCTGTTTTGATCCACTATCTAAGCAAGTGTTAACATTTGTAACTAAATGTATATGTGTAAAATTCATTCCCCTTTTTGAAATTCTGTTTGGCACCCCACCTCCTATTGTACTTTGCGTGACGAATGCTGTTATGTATGACTGTTAATGATTCCTTTCTCAAGTCCCTCCAAGCTCTCTGAGACATCCAGAATGCAGTCTGAGCAGTGTACCAGACCACTCTGTTGTTAAGGTGGCTGGAGGAAAAGCCTGAATTCACTGCTCTGGCGACTTACAACTGAAGATTAAGAGACTGTCCTGATGCTCCTGTTCCTGGCATTCCTGCCTTTGGCCGGTTCCAACTCCTATGCTCCTACCTTGTACTCTTGGACTCTTACTAAGACAATTGATGGGACTCTAATTGCAAAAATGTGACTCATGGCCAGTCCACCCTCTTTCTTTGATCACTGTGCCCCAGATTCATGTTGTTTCCCTATACAGGCATGTATTCTGTGGGGACCTATGCTGCTGCTTGTGGAGACATGGGCAGAAAAGCAGCCTTTGGTCAACCCAGTCATATGTCTGCCCTGAGGATGGGTCCCCTGAGTGTGGAGGACAGGGAAATATCACTGTGCCAATTGGGATTGTGTAACTTTTGCTGACTGGGTCTCCGGTGGCAGCCATGACCACCACATTTCATTTCATTTTAATACCCTTAAGTCAAGTAACCCAGTTGTCATCAGGGTTTTGGATTGGACCAAACAGGATTGGAAAACTGGGACACCTTGGGGAATCAGGTTTTATGTCACAGGAAGGGACCCCAGGGTCTTGTTCAACGCATTCTGGTGCCAAGGGATCTTACTCCCACAGGTCCCAACCCAGTCCTCAACCCACCTCCTGGTGGCGATTGAACCCCGGATGGCCCCCCTGTTTCACCCATTACCATCACCGCTGCAGACTCAGGCAGCACTCTGATAGACCCCAAGATCTTCGGACATGAGCTCAATTTCTAACTGCTGGTATGCAAGAACACCTTTTTGCTGGCAGCCCCCATTTTAGTCCCTATGTATGGCAGGATCGGCAGCAGAGGGTACCACAGCCCTAGTGCAAGAGAACAGTCCCCTGGACTCAGCTGAGTCCGAGTTTCAACTATGAACAAGAAAAGCGGGGAGTGAAGTGACCATCAGAAATTATACACCAAAGCCCCCAAACCTACCAGAAGGGGCCCCTACCAGGGTCCCTGGAAAACCACCTGATAGGCCATAAGAGTGAGAGAACTTTTCATATGTGTTGCTAGAAACATACTCCACATACAAGTCTGTTCTTGTTAGGTACCCAAGACTTTACTAGAAATGGCACCCCCCACCCCCGCCCCGCCTTGGAATCACACTTTGTTGTTAGTAACATATTACACTATATAAAAATGCACCTTTCAGGAGACTCGAGGCTGTCTTCCCTACTGGGGAGGCAGTCACCAGCTGGTTAATAAACACTCCTATTAAATTATAATTGACTTGGCTGTCATGTCCATTTCATTGGTCCATTTCACGTTCCATCAGTTGCAAGAATGAAAACATAATCTGTGCTTGTCTGAGGTCTTCTGTTTCTTGTGCAAGGCTATATACTCCTAAATGCTATTTTCTAGTTCCTTTTATATTTTATTAGTATTATTTGTCTCCATGTGGATGATCAAAAGTGGGTAGAAGTTAGCAGTTTTGACAGACTTTGAAAGGTTCTCTGTCATCTCCTAGATACATTCCTTAGATCAGGGGCTCTTAACCTGGGAACTGTGGACTTGTTTAAAAATATTTTAATAATTCCCCAATTGATAAATGGTCAAAGGACATGAATAGGCAGTTTTCAGAAAAAGAAAGCGAAGCTATCTAAAGTCCTATATAAATGCTCTAAACCACTATTGATTGAAGAAATACAGATTAAAACAACCCCAAGGTACCACTTCACACCTATCAGATTGGCTAATATGACAGAAAGGGCGAATGACAAATGTTGGAGGGAAAATGAGAAAATGAGGATACTAATGCATTGTTAGTGGAGTTCTAGAGAGCACTTTGGAACTATGCCCAAAGGGCTATAAAATTGTGCATAACCTTTGACCCAGCAATACTACTACTAGGTCTGTATCTCAGATATCCAAAAAAGGGAAAAAGGACCTATATGTACAAAAATAATTATAGTGGCTCTTTTTGTGGTGGGAGAGAATTAGAAATTGAGGAGATGCCCATTAGTTGGGAAATGGCTAAACAAGTTGTGGTAAATGATTGTAGTGGAATACTATTATGCAATAAGAAATAACAAGCAGGAAGATTTCAGAAAAACCTAGAAAGACTTCCATGAACTGATACAAAGTAAAGTGAGCAGAACCAGGAGAACACTTTATACACAAACAGCAATATTATTGTATGATGATCAACTGTGAATGACTTAGGTATTCTTAGCCACACTATGGTCTAAGGCAATTGCAAAGGACTCGTGATGAAAAATGCTATCCACCTCCAGAGAAAAAACTTGATGGACTCTGAATGCAGATCAAAGTATGCTATTTTCCCCCTTCTTAGTTGTGTGTGTGTGTGTGTGTGTGTGTGGTTTTTGTCATTGTTTTCCTTCACAATATGATTAAGATGGAAATATCTTTTTTTGAGAGTTCTTAATTTAATTAATTTATTTACTTTTAGTTTATAATATTCAGTTCCACAAGCTTTTGAGTTCCAAATTTTCTTCCCCTCCCTCTCCTTTCCCTCCCCTCATGGTAGCATGCAATCCAATATAGGTTCTATAAATACCTTCACATTAAACATTAGTCAAGTTGTAAAGAACAATTATAAGCAAAGGAATGAACAGTGAGAAAGAAGGAACAAAACCAAACCAAAAAGAGAGAGCAAGTAGTTTGCTTCAATCTGCTTTCAGCCTCTGGAAATCTCTGAATGTGGATAGCACTTTCCATCATGAGTCTTTTGGAGTTATCTGAGAGGAGCCCAGTCTATCAAAGTTAGTCATCACAGATAAATGTGTCTGTAATTGTATACAATGTTATCCTGGTTCTGATCCTCTCACTCAGAATCAGTTTATATATGTCTCTCCAGATTATTATTAAGTCTTCCTGTTCCTTATTTCTTATAGCCCAATAGTATTCCATTACATTCATATACCAGAACTTGTTTAGCCATTCCCCAATGGATGGACATCCTCTTGATTTCCAATTCTTTGCCATCACAAAAAAAAGCTGTTATAAATATTTTTGTATGTACAAGTCCTTTTCTCATTGGTATGATCTCTTTGGGATATAACCCTAGAAGTGGTATTTCTGGGTGAAAGGGTATGCACATTTTTATCGTCCTTTGGGTGTAGTTCCAAATTGCTCTCCAGAATGTCTGGATCAGCTTATAACTCCACCAACAATGCATTAGTGTTCCAATTTTCCCACATCTTCAGCATTATCATTTTCTTGTTTTGTAATGTTAGCCAATCTGACCGGTGAGATGTGGTACCTTAGAGTTGTTTTACTTTGCATTTCTCTAATCGATAGTGATTTAGAGCGTTATTTCATATGATTATAGATATTTCCAATTTCTTCCTGTGAAAACTGCCTGTTCATATCCTTTGACTATTTATCAATTGGGGAATGATTTGTATAATGTGGAAATATCTTTTGTATGATTGCACATGTGTAGCCTATATGAAATTGCCTACCATTTCAGGGAGGGGGAAAGGAAGGAAAGAAAGGAGAGAATTTGGAACTCAAAATTTTTAAAATATGAATTGAATGAATGAAATTATTTTTACTTGTAATTGGGAAAAAAATAAAATATTATTCAAAAATATTTTGATAAGTATATTTCAGTCTAATTTGTTACTTTGTAATCCTATTTATTTTATGCATTTAAAAAGATTATTCTGAGAAGGGGCCCATGGGCTTCACCAGTCTGCCAGAAGGGTCAATAATACCAAAACAACCAAACAGGAAGAACTTTTGCTCTGGAAAGACAGCAGATCTCTCTGTTGTTGTCAGGTCATCACAAAAGTGCCTCTCTGCTACTCGGTATGGGACTCACCAACCATCAATCAGTCCCTCAGTTGATTAATAAACATTATTCTATGTGCCAGGCACTGTACTAAGCCATGAGGCAGAAACAGACAAAAGACAGTCCCTGCCCTCAAGGAGCTTACAAAGAGTGATCCCTCAATCAACAGCCCTGCATGATCTAGCTCTTTTCTCTTTGGAAAGAAACTCCTATTGGTTCCTTAGCTCCGAGTGTTTAGTGGCATTTTCTCCCTTTGTCTTCTGTATCACATCCTTCCTCACACAAGAGGTCAAGATGCTCCTCAGTTGCTTCAGATATTTTTTTCTTTGTTTTTACAAGGAGCTCTTCATTCTCCATGATTACCCAGAGAGGGGAGAGACATTCTTGGAGCCTTTTTTCCTTTCCCTGGTGAGTCAGAGCAGCCTTTGGTGTTTCACCATTGACAGCAGTCATTGGCCATGGCAGGAAGGTAAGCATTGCTGTTGTTTTCCATCTTTGATAGATAATCTACCGAGCTGTCTTGCAAATCCATGAACCAGATTGGGATAATAAAGTTTGCTCAGCTGTGCTTGCTGTGTCTTGCCTTTACCATAGTGACATTTGGCTGGGCCTAACACCAGTTTTTCTGATTACTGTCATAAGATGTTTAGGCCAACTGATTCCAGATGACCACTTCTATATCTCACATTGATAAAGTGGCAAAGAAATGTCTTGCCATGGGCCTCTGGAAGTCCTGTTACTCTTTAGTCACTGTTGTCCTTGTTGCTAAGTTACTATTTCATTGCATTAAATAATTTCTGTTTATCCTAAAAGAATGAACATAACTTTAATAGCTAAAATCAAATAGCACTTAGATAACAATTACAAGTTTTCAAACTACCTTACAAATAGTTTCACATTTGATATCAACAACAACCCTGGGAGGTAGGTGTTATTATTATCCCCATTTTGCAGATGAGGAAACTGAGGCAGACAATTACTTGCCCAGGACCACACAGCTAGTAAGTGACTTGCCCAGGACCATATAGCTAGTAAGAGGCTTGATTTGAACTCAGGTGTTCCCTACTCTAGGACCAGCATTCTATCCACCATACCATGTATCTGCCTCACAAGATTAGAAACCACACTGTTCAGAGTAAAAAGAGAGTGAAAGGAAAGGAAGTGGAGACATTGATTGTAATTGACCTTTTAAAGAAGTTTAGCCAAAAAGAGAGAAGGGATAGAAGTGAAGGTTTTTGTTTTAGGTTAGAAGAGACATAGGCAAGTAGCCAACAAGCAGGGAAAGATTAAAGGTAAGTGTGAGAGTGGGGATGATAAAGGAGACAAGTGCTTGTTAAGGTGGGTTCGAATGGGATAGCTTATCCATGTAGAGGTGTTTGCCTTGGCAAGGAGAAGGGCCCCCTCCCTGTGAGGCAGGGGTGAATGGTGAGATAATGGGAGAAGCCATTTGGGTTGTATGAAGAGGTGAGGAGAAGAGGTAGCTCTTGGTGAATAGTGAACAGACTCATTTTTTTTTCACAAATATAAGTCAAAGTTCTCATCTGATAAGGTAGAGAGAAGGGGGACTTTGGGAGATTTGAGGATAGATGAAAAGGTATGAAATAGCCTCTGTGGTGAGTAGGATAGTGAGTCAGGAAGGTGCAGTAGGATAGCCTTGCTAGAATGAGATGATGTAACATAATTTTGTGATGGATCCAGTCCCCACAGTCTTATGATTTTATCCAGCAGCACCTGAATAGGAATGGAACAGATGGTGTGAGAAACCCATGGCTAAGGTTTGGCAGGGCAAATTTGGCAAGAAAATAAGGGGGCAAGGGAATAAAGAGAAGAGGACATAACAGAGTTGGCCTGTTTTGCAAAGGGGACAAGAGGGGGATAAGAAGAGAATGCAGCCAATGCAGGAATGATTGTTTGAGAAAGAACTAGGGGGTGGAGGGAGTTGTGATCACAGTGAGGATGAAGAACAAAGTTTGGTGTAGAGAGATATGGTATGACAAGAGATTGTGATCAGATGAGGGAATTTCAGTTTATGGACATGGGTGCATTTGTAGGTGATGGCAAGATCAAAGATATGACTATTTCTCTGTGTGGATGAAGTAGGATGGAGGGTTGGGTCATGGAAATGAGAAAGGTGAAAACCTGGGATCTTAGGGTGTTAAGTCCCCTGGTATACGGGTAGGTATTGGGGAGGAAAGAAAGACTGAGTCAGGCACTGAACTTATTGAGGAAAGAAGGAAGCATCCGAAAGGCTGGTAGACAACATCTACCAGGATTTTGATTAAGTAATTGATATGGTTTGAGTGAACCTCGAAGGAGGTGAAGTTATTAAGTGATAGAGACTGACCTTGGAAGTGGCAATGAGGAACAAGAAAGTATTCCAATTCCTCCACTTGGACCAGTGAGTTGGGGGGATGAGTGGTAATGTAACCAGTGCTGGAAAGTGTGGCTAGAGAGGCTGTGTTCTCAAGAAGGAGCCTGGTCTCAGGGAAAACCAACAGGTGGAAGGAGTGGAAAAGGAAAAGATTTAATGTGAAAACATTTGTCGCCTATGGGACAAGCATTCCAGAGAGCCCAGTGAGTAGCTTTAGAGTGGGACATGGAGGGGTTTGGGTTGAAGGGAATAAGAATAAGGGGGCAGGCAGCTGGGGAATGAAGAATTTGGACAATGACAGCCAGGAGTTCAGAATCATGAGGACGGAGGAGGTTGATAATTACTGACAAATCATCATCACTAGGGGCTCATCACCAGAGTGCAATACTCTTAGAGGTGTTAAACAGCTCAGGCATGGAAACCAGTGTGGGGAGCTGTTGGAATGCCTGTTCTCTTTTTTCCCTGCAGGCAGGATAGGAAAGAGACATAGATGTAAGGAGCAGGATGGAATGACATCTCTCTGTTCCCCTAGGGCAGGAAGAGTCCCTTGCAAGGAATAAGAGGCCATATTAGAAGACCCACTGGCCCCCTACAAGCAGGGTCTGAACTGGGAGTGTTTTTTATGATCAGTCTTTACCATGGAGAGCAGATGATGAAATGCACAGATTTCCTTTCTGTAGAGAGTTAGGGGTATTGTGGATTGTGTATGTCAGATGTGGTGATAGGTGTTCATAGCCTACAAGGTAGGCTACTTAGTAATAATAGGTGCTCTTTATATATCTCTTTAAAGTTTGCAAAGCACTTTACATATGTAATCTCATTTCATCCTCAGAACAACCCTGTGAAATAGGTGCTATTATCCTTCTCATTTTACAGGTGTGGAAACTGAGACTAAGAAAGGTTAAGTGATTTGCCCAGGTTATCACAGCTAGTAAGTATCTGATTCAGGATTTGAACTTAGGTCTTCCTGATTCCAAATTTAGTATCCTATCCACTTTATGTTCTAGCTGCCTAGAGTATATTGGCTAATAGGTTTATAATGGCTTTAACATAAAAGTGAAAAAATCCCAACAAAACTTTTTTTTAAGTTGAAATTGAAAAAAAAATTAGAATGGGTTTTGTCTTAATATTGTCAGGAATGGTCAAGCCAGTCCTACCTAGAGATCTTGTGATCAAAAAGTACCATGGTGACTCTCTCTAAATGCTGTTGTACTTGCTAATACACAGAGTTAGATGCCTGATGCAGGCTAATAGCCTTACCCAAGGAACTAAATAGATACACCAAGAGCACATGGGTTATTGTATATGAGATGAAATATTTCCACTGGAATAACACAGGGCCTCTAGTAACATACAGATGGTCCTGTCTAATAGAAATTGGGAGCCTTTGAGTCAGGGGTTCTTAACTTGGGGACAATGAACTTTAAAATACATACATACATACACATATATATATGTATTTCAAAGGATTGGCTTCTTTTGTGAACCTATATAATTTGTTTCATGCATTTAAAAACATTGTTCTGAGAATGCAAAGACTATGAACCACATTCTGAGCTAAATGAGGGTGAAGAAATAATCAGATTCGGGACAAATGCAACTAAAAGCACAAAGCAGCCTACTCTCTTCAAAGCTATTGTTTTCTATTTCATATGTCTAAATTGTTTATGTATGCAATTAATTGGTGGTGATAGGGTTTGTAGTGTCTCAGACTAAATATATTGTACAACAGGTGGTAAAACAGTTGCCTAACACATTTGCTGAGTGTATTCAGCAAGGTAGGGTCAGGGCTTGGAAGATCTTTGTTGTTTCTTAGTTTATACACTTATGTTCGATTTCAGAAATAAGGCAAGTTTTTTCCACACCTTCTATCTCCTCCCAAAGTTGGCATTTCAGCAGCACAGTGCTTTTTCTAACTGTCTGTGAAGTGTGAAGTTAGCAGCCCTCCCTCCAGCCCCAATTTAGTACCACAGCCTTTAGAAGCAGAGGCCTGGTTTTCTTTGCAATTCTAGTCTTGTTATCCAGAGCATTCTGCTAAGGGGAGGTAAACTACTTTTGAGTAGTAATAGAGGCCAAGGAAGATTCCTCCTGGAGTCGTACTTCCTCTCCTTGACTACCTTCTTGATACAACCTGTCTAACTTAGGGGCTCCAAATTCTTATGATTTACCTGGCTTTCTAGGTGTCTCTAAAACTGAAATTGAATTGGTTGTAGTAAGGCTGATTAGGCATTTGAACTACATTAGTGATGGATTTTTGTATGACAGATAATTGGGTAGGAGAAGAATAGCCAATGTACTAGGGTGGTCAGATGATTTCAGTGGTGGGACTCTGCAATGAGGCAGCCTAACCAGATTCTTCAATTACCTTAGAATTGTTGACTTAATAAAAGTGATTAAAAATTTTAATAACAGGCATTGGCTGCACAGAAGAAGAAACAGCGCTGATTTCACAAGCCTTGTTTCCATAAGGAATCAGCTAAAAAAGAAGTGTATAGAATGGGTTTCAATGTTCCTTGCTATAAATCAACACCTCTCATTGGCAGCCTTCTTGCCTTATGCCTCACTGTGTACATAGCCTTTCTCTGGCATATTAGTCAACAGGTGCGATCAGCCTTGGAGGAACTTGCAGGGAGAGGGGATGGTATTTGCAAGTGTTATGCAGCTTTATCCAGCAAATCCCAGTCTTCCTTGGCACCTTTGCTTAGTGAAACAGACCAAAGGCTTCCCTTCCTCCCCAACTCCTCTTGTAGGCAGGATGCCAACCCAACAGATGGAGAGGAGGGCAGGCAGAAGCCTAGAGACAGCGTTTGTGTGTATCTAGAGTGATGTGCTGGTAAAGGGCAGCCTGCCCAACCTAGATGGACCAAACTGTAACTCAACCTGAGCTCATTTGCAAATACGGAAGAGGATGGATGCGGCATTGCTAATGGAGTTCTGTGTGAGCTAGGGAAGATGATAAACAGCTTGGAGGAATTTATTCTCATCAGTGTTGTGACCTTGCTGAATTCTGAGGCACTTTCCAATCATATGAACCTTCTCTTGTCCATTAGCAGGGCAGACCCTCCTTCCTCAGGAATCTAGGCTCTAACCCCATGCCTTGAACCCTGCTTAACTGAGGATGAATAGATTGAATATGAATGAATACATGTTGCAAACCTGGAATACCTTCTACTGTGGGAAAGGGAGGGGCGGTAGTGGTAATTCATGTTGTAAAGTTCTTACTGATATACTTCAAAATGCTGCCCATGTGGGTCATGCAGTAAAGCCATGGCACATTACCTTACGTGGGGAAAGATTGGTGGTGGGGTGTGCCAGGAATATAAAATCACAGGTTTAGAACTGAAGGTGACCTCAAAGGTCACAATTCTTGCCCTAGCTGGGCACAAGCTCTTCTCTTCCTGAGCTACTGCAGTGAAGGCAGCCCTCTGTCAGACATGGAGAGGAAAGCTGATGTCTGCATTAATCAGAGGTTCCTGCCAAGCCTGGTTACTTGACCTGAGGTGAGGACTTCACTACAACGCTCCCTGTGGACATTACCCCCACCCCAGGCCCCACTACTGAGGTACCCCTTCTGGCCAAGGAGACACCTTCTAGGAAGTGGGGAAGGGAATATTCATTCATTCAGTAAACATTTATTAAGTATCTACTCTGTGCAAGGCACATAGTAATATAAAAATTGTAATATAAAAAAGAAGCAAAAGATAATCCCTGTTTTCAAGGAGTTTGCAATCTAATAGGTTTGGAATTGGAAGCCATAGGTGGAGAATTTTAGGGTTATCAGGACAAAGTTAGGGTGATCAAATTTTTCTAAAGATGTTGTTATATTTTCACTTTTTGTTTTTATATCACATTACTTTCCAGATATATCCCTCCCCTCTCCCCTATCTAACAAGTTATGCTTTGAGATAAAGAAGAAAAAAGATGGGAAAACATTTAAACAAAACCATTCTATCTGACAGCATTTACAATATTCCATATTAATAGAGCAGCTAGGTGGCACAGTGGATATAATGCTGGGCCTGGAGTTAGGAAGATCTGAGATCAAATCCAGCCTCAGACACTTACTAACTATGTGACCCTGGACAAGTCACTTAACCCTATTTACCTTAGTTTTATCATGTATAAAATGAGCTGGGGAAGGAACTGGCAAACTACTCCAATTTCTTTGCTAGGAAAACCCCAAATGGGGGTCATGAAGAGTCAGACACAACTGAAACAACTGAACAACAACCACATTTGTAGTGCCCACTTCTCCTATTCAGATGGATCTGTTTTAATGTGAGTGCCTCAGTGTTGTAGACCAAACCTGGCTCAGGCCAGGGTCGAGACTGAAATGAAATTTGACACTTGTAATCAATAGTTAACAAAAAAGTTTACTTAGCTGTAATAGAGGAAGGACATTCAGAGCAGAAAAGAGATATTCATCAAGACTACGGTTATTGGTCCAGTTCAGTAGAAGTACCTGGCATAGGTCATACTGCTGGTTTCCTGGCCTGAAGCCTCCTGAAGCCTTGTCTGTCTTTTACTTTTGAAGAGGACAATGATATCACGAGGATGATGTCTTGTCCTTCTCTCAAACTGGATTTAAGTGAGGCAGAGCTGGGCAAAATCATCTGCCTCACCCTCTCCTTCAGCGTCATTAAAGTCCAGTGGCAAGACAAAAGTCAAGACAACTGGCAGTGGCCCAGGATATAGGGGATGACCTTGGCCTTTCCAAATTAACAATAGGCTCACCCTCTAATTCTGACCATGGGTTGTATAAATACCTACTGAAGATCAGAAACAATCCACCAACAAAAATCCTTTGTCATGCCTAGGACAATCACTGGAAATGCATGTTTTACTGATGAGACTCAGTGTGATCCAAAGAAGGTGGGGCTACAAATCAGGGAGGGTCTCCATTCTATTCCTGTTCTATCTCTCTGCCATCTGTATGACCTCAAACACTCTGGGTCTCAGGTTACTCATGAGTAAATGAGAGAGTTGAATTAGATGATTTCTTAAGTGCATATTCCATGATTCTAAATTTATCTTTTGTTTATGCAGGTCAGTCCACATACTGCATATAATATATAAATGCATGTTTATAAACATAAGGGGCAAGTGACAGAGTAAATAGCAGGTGATAGACATGGATTGAGTCCTATCTCCAGAACATACTGGCTGTATGAATATGGCTAAGTCATTCGACATCTCCAATGTCCCAAGCAGCTCTCTAAGGCTATCTATCCAGCACAGAGGATTGCTTATCTGTGTGGTGACGGGGATTTCTGCACTGGGAGTTTGTCACACGGATGAGACCGCAAGTCTGTATGGCCTTTTGTGACTTTGTTAGTCCTCCACCATACTGTCCAAAACCACCTATATTTTAATGAAATATCTTCATGAAGTGTTTTTGTTTCGTTTTTTGTCTGAAGAGATTCATCATCTGTTGTGCGGCTTTCTGGAGACAAACTTTCCCCAATTTACCTTGGTCTTGAATGACTGAAACATAATTTGTCCTTTGGCTTGTACCTAGTACCTTTCTTGCTTGGTAAGACTTGTTTCTGGAGTTTGTGTTACACTAGAATAGCTTTTGAGAAACTGAGGTCACTTCCATACCAAAGATGAACCATCAGCCAAAAAAATTTTAGTGGAAGAAGAATTGGATTATTAACTTAGTTTTCAAGGTGATTTTGGGCAATAAGAAGACATAACCACAGAGTAGAGAGTATGCGCAGGACCCAAATCTTCTTTGTGCCTCTTTCATGAAGGGAGACTCCCTTTGGAAAATTTAACTCCTTGTCAAAATTAACTCCATGTTAGCAAGATTAAAGCAGAAAGATCTAGGCTTAAGTTATATCTCTGCCACTTACTGGATGTGTGGGGCAACTTTCTTAACATCTCAGTGGCAATTCTTTGAGACTGTACATTGCACAACAGACTTCCATCTGCATAAGTAGAGGGAATTATCTTAGTAGGAGTTCTCTTCCTACTCTTCTCTCCCCTTCCCTCTCCCCTCAAAAAAACACCAAAATTCAAGGTTAATGGATGCAGACTTTTGTTCTGATCTGATTAAGTCAAAAAGATTGACCTTGCCTTGTCCTTGGTATCTCTGAGTTAGGCTTATTTTTATGAAGAAGTTCACACATGGGCAAAATATTGGAAATTGTGGGGATGCCCATCAGTTGGGGAATGGCTGAACAAGCTGTGATGTATGAATGCAATGGAATACTATTGTGCAGTAAGAAATGATGAATAGGCAGGTTTCAGAAAAACCTGGAAAGATTTATATGAATTGATGCAAAGTGAAATGAGCATAACCAGGGGTAAAGCATGTACCCAGTATCAGCAACATTATGTAATGATTAACTGTGAATGACTCAGTCCTTCTCAGCAACACAATGATCCAGAACAAGTGGAAAGGACTCATGATGGAAAATGCTATCCACATCTAGATAAAGAACTGATGGACTCTGAATGCAAACTGAAGCATGTTTTTTCTTTTCTTTTATTCTTTTTCATTTTTTCCTTTTGATCTTTTTCTTCTTTTACAACTGTAACTAATATGGGAATGTTTGACATGATAGCACATGTATAACCTATATCAAATTTTCTATCATTTTTGAAAGAGGGGAGGGGAGAGAGGGAGAAAAATTTGGAACTCAAAATCTAGTAAAAAGGAATGCTAAAAATTGTCTTGACATGTAACTGGGAAAAAATAAAATACTATTAAAAAAAGTTCACATATGCTTATTTCCCACTTCCCTACTTGGCCTTAGCATTTAAAAATGGAGAACAGACAGAGAGAAACAGAGAGACAGAAATGCTGGGGAGAGAGTAGTTACACCCCAAATTCAGAGGCACTTCCTGGGAAACAAGCCTGGGTCCTTCCAGGGAACAACATGGTTCTGGAGGAGAGAGAACTATGTGGCCCCAGAGATGAAAGTAGATACACGCAACAGTGAAATGAGGGGTTCCCAGGACAAGCTGGGAGGTAGACAAATGCAAATCAATGATGGGCATATTAGCAGTGGTGGAACACAGGAGAAAATCGTTGGACCCAGAAGAGTAAATGCTGAATTCCTGGACTGTCTTCTAGGCCTAGAGGAGATCAAGGGGGAGGTAAAACAGAGGAGTAGTAAGGCACGGAGCCATGATGTGGAGGAGCAAACCCAAGCCTGTGCCCTCCTTGGGGCAGTAGCTAATTATCACTCTTCTTTATCCTCAGGGCTGTAGCAGTAATTTGCATATATGATATGTGCTTAATAAATGCTTATTGAATGTAATTGAACTGTTACATTCTCTAGTACTCAGAGTTGTATGGGCTATAAAATTTGGGGAGAAGAGGGTCAAATTTTTTCGCTTGTTGGGGAAGATCAGACCAAAGGTATTATTGTAAGACTGGAGGGTTACAGATAAGTACTTGGACAAGGTGGGTTTTGCTGGAGTTTAAGGTTGCTTAATTCTCTAGCACTACAGAGTGTTTTCCACTTGTGGAAAGGTGCCAGTCCAAGGGCAGTGCTATAAGTCTGGGAGCCTGGGTCCTTGGAGGATATTGATGCCCTTCAGAGAAGTAAAGGGAGTTATCTAGATTATTTATGCTCAGGGGCAAGTCCTGTGCATTTTTCATTGACTTAAACAAAACCTGTTCTATCTGATGTATTGTAAGCTTGAGTGATTTTATGGGAATTGAAGGACTTTTCCAATAGAGATTCTGACCTCAACAAAATGTGATGTTTCCAAAGTATGCCCTTGGTAGGGGCATGAGCCAACAAAAGAGACTTTAGTGAGAAGCCCCTGAAATTGAACTTGGCTTGTGTAGATGCTGAACTTCAGTTCTGGCAGTTAATATATCAGTCAAGTCTCATGGATATTACTGGAATGTGGGTATGTACACACTTAGATATATACATGTTGAATACATGAAACACAACTACACAATCATAATTAAAAAAAAGAACACCAGAACTTAAGCATCCCACTCAGGGTTGTTCAGTCGTTTCAGTTGTGTCCAACTCATTGTGATCCCATTTGGGGTATTCTTGGCAACGATACTGAAGTGGTTTGCCATCTCCTTCTCCAACTTATTTTACAGATGAGGATACTGAGGCAAACAGGGTTAGGTGACTTTCCCAGGGTACACAGCTACGTAGTAAGAGTCTGACACCAGATTTGAACTCAGGAAGATTGAGTCTTCCTGACTCCAGGCCCAGAATGCTATCTTCTGTACCACCTAGCTGTCCCATCCAACTCAGTATTGTCCTTCAAAATAGTGACCTGGGGTGGCTATATTCTAATTCCAGTCATAGCATGATTGTTTAAAACATTTTGGGGGGGAAGCTGTCTTTTAAAATTGCCTTCAGTCCAGAGCCCAGGAGCCATACAAGAAAAATTGCATCATTATGCTATATTCATATTTTGTTTTTTACCCCAAATGGTATTACCAAATTTGACGCCTTACCTCGTTCACAAGCCTTGGCTATGGATGACTTTTGGCTCATTCCAAAAATCAAATCCACTCTCCAAGGAGGAATATTTGCCAACTGTTGGCAATATTCGAAAGACTATGATTTAGACTCCTGAAGGGCTGGCATGTCAAAAAAGAATTAGGCTTGTTATGCATGGCCCCAGAGGGCAGCACTGGCTAGAAATTGTATAGAGACAGATTTTGCTTTGAGGTAAAGAAAAACTTCCCCCAAATCTGAGCTGTCCAAAAGTGGAAGGAACTGTCTTGGTAGTCAGAACCTCATCCCTGGAGGTCTTCAAGTCGAGTCTTTGTGGGGAATGGAATCAATTCAATTTCAGGTCCTTTTTAGACGAGGTGACCTCTGAGGTCCCTCCCAGTACCTCCTGAAATAGTTTTTAAAATGAGAGCTTCAATGGAAAGCTTCCCAAAGTAGTTCGGTTGAAAGAGGAAAAATCACTATCAATGAATGTGTTCTAGAATTTTCATTTTAAAAAATCAGTCATGTTTTTGTAGTCATATTTTACCTATATCATTATTTTAGGTATACATATGTACATATATACATGTACAGAGATATACTTCAGAAATTGGAGAAGGTAAAATGAATTGTTGGCCAGGAATTAATTCTCACTTTCTACTTTTGTTGGAATCCATCCAACTGGTCATGGATGCTTCTGGGCATGCAATGCTTTTTTGCTCTCAGAAATTATTTATAGGATTTTCTCCAGTTTTCCATGAAATATGGAAAAGTAAATTCAGTAAAGAGGACAGTCCTGGAGTGTACTTTGGGACTGTGTGTAATTCTATTAAGGATGGGAATATATGCTGGGGAAACAACCGCTATCAGCAGGGAGCCATGAGCTAGATTGAGTGCTTGCAAAGCATGTCCATGTTCTGAAATGATGGTCTGCATTTGATCAAAGCACTGCTCTCTTTGGAATCCTTATCTTCAGAGAGGAAGAAAATAAAGATGAGAACTCCCTTGTGCCTTCCTCCAGCCTGCTGCCCCCAACAAAAAGCTCATTATAAAAATGCTTTGCAGACTATCCCTTTAAATTCTTGAACATCTTAAAGCACCCAACATATGGTTCTCATTGCAGTGACATCAGCCACACCTCACAAAAGTCTCTAAACGTGTTGGATGTTGCCGTGTGCCAGCAAGCTAGAAGTTGCCAGCTTTGTTTAGCTATCCTTGCTACAATTGCTAAGGCTGGGTTGACTGTTCTCCAGGCCTTGGTTGAAACCATTTAATGTACAGCCCGGCAAGATTCCAGTTTTATTGTTACTTTTTTCTAAGAGCTGGGTAGGAGACTTCCATGGGGGAAGGGGAAAGGGAAGATGTCAATTGAAAGACTCGCTAGTGATCTCTCTTAGAAATGCAATGGACTATTGATCCATTTGTCCATGATGATGTGTGATGAGGTGAGTAATCTACTCATTGATTTTATTATTTCCACCATGCAGTCAGACTTTGAGACCCATACTTTTTAGTTACAGATTTTAAATTAAGCTCTGGTTGGAAAGACCCATTCAAAAATAGTCTAACAAGTTTCTTTCTTCAAAAAACAAACAAAACAAACACATCCAGAATCAAATGAAATACATTAAAAATTGATAAAACTTATGAATGTAGAATAAAATTCTAATCCATTACCCACAGAATTTTTTTCACCTGATGGTATAGCTTTGAGTCAATTATCTGTGGCTTCAAATATGGCAATTAAAATAAATTGTCTCTGAATGGATGTTTACTTATAACTTTTTCTCTATAATAATGTCTTAAACTACCTCATGAATCAATGGGACTCCTTTGGTTTCTTCCTTTACTCTTTGATAAGAAATAAATCTAGAGCTCTGAATGAAGTAGGAAAAAAATGAACACTGAGCTAGAGTTTGTTTCAGAATTATTTTTCCTTTCAATTGTTTTTCCTTTACTTTCATTTCTTCTAAACAGTAAGGCCTTTTGTGGACTCCATGTGATACCCTACAGTAAAATAATGCCCTGGTTAGGCATTATTAGTTATTGGGCTGTTAGTGGGACAGGCAGATGAGCTTTAGTCCAGTATTCCATTCAAACCAACTGAGCAGAAACTGAAGCAAGTCCAGTTTAAATATGCTGAAATAGGAGGCTATTTCTGATATGTTCAAGATCATGGCAGACAAGTAACTTCAGTGATGGATGGTGTGTCTTCCACTTTACAGTATCCTCACTTATTCATCCAGAATAAGAAAACGAGAGTGTCATCATACAAACCATACTTTGTGTGAATTGAATGTTCTTTAAAGGTGTTGAATAAACAGAAGAGAAATCTGAAGATCATACATCTACCTACTCATTGAACAGGTAGAAGCCACAGAAGCTTCTCAGATGAGTTGTACTAGAGCATATGTACATATTGTCAAAGCAGAACTTGTTTTTCTTGCTATTTTCTCTCCTCTCTACTTGGCCCTCTTTCTTTCTCTCTTTCTTCTTCCTTCCTTCCTTCCTCCCTCCTTTCCTCCCTCCCTCCCTTCCTTCTTTCCTTCCTTCCTTCCTTCCTTCCTTCCTTCCTTCCTTCCTTCCTTCCTTCCTTCCTTCCTTCCTTCCTTCCTTCCTTCCTTCCTTCCTTCCTCCCTCCCTTCCTTCCTCCCTCCCTCCCTTCCTTCCTCCCTCCCTCCTTCCCTTCCTTCCTTCCTTCCCTCCTTCCTTCCTCTTTCTTCATCTCCTCTACTCTCTTTCTCTGTCTTCCCCCCTCCTTTAGCTGTCTGTTTCTCTTCCCTCTCTCTCAAGTTTCTTCTCTTGCTTTTCTGTCTTTTTCACTTTTGTGCTTCCTCCCCCTATCTCTTCCCCTTGTTTTCCTTCTCCATCCCTCACCTTTTCTTTCTCATCCTTTCCCTTTCTTTTCCTCTTTTCTCCTTTTGTCTCTGTCTTTTTCTTCCTTTCCTTCTCCCTCTCCCCAATGGCTTTGACAGATTGCTGACTTAACAGAGGCAGCCACAGAGTTCCAGATTCCTGACTCCCTGAAGGAACCACATCCTGTTAGACTGCATACTCATTACAGGATGTGCTGAGACCAGACATCCACAATCGACAGAAAGTTTTATTTTATGCCCATGAGACACACAGTGCTCATCATCTCAATGAAAAGATCTTGGAAAGGGAACAAGTAGAGGTAGGAAGTAAAATCTCCATCCATTCTTTGTTCCTTAATATGCCCTAGGAAATCCCTATCTCTATCCCCTCTCTCTTTTGCCTTTGGTTCAGAAGGGAAGAAGACACAGATTGGTGGGCAGCGCATAAATGAAGGGGGGACTAGATGGCAGAAAGGTGATGCAGTGGATAGAGCACTGGGTCTGGAATCAGGAAGAACTGAGTTCAAATGAGACCTCAGACACTTATTAGCTGTGTGACCCTGGGGAAGTCACTTAACCCTGTTTGCCTCACTTTCCTTACCTGTAAAATGAGCTGGAGGAAAAAGTGGCAAACCACTCCACAATCTTTGCCAAGAAAACCCCAAATAGGATCACAAAGAGACAGGAACAACTGAAACCACTGAACAACAGGAACAACAAGGGACTGGTCCTGGGATTTCATTGGTATAAGGGACTCCATGATAAAAAATCATAAGTAAACTCCCTTTATCAATGCCAGCAGGTACTTGCTCTGCACCATCTAGTCTTAGAGATTTTTCTAGAGCACTGAGGGGCTAAAAGGCTTGCCCTGGGTCAGTATGTGTTAAAGGTAAAACTAGAACTCATGCCTTCCTGGAATAAATTGCATCTCATTTAATAATTCTACAAACAAAGGATTTATAGGTAGAGACAACTTTAGAGATCATCTAGTACAATCTTGTTATTTTACAGATCAGCAAACTGAGACCAGAGGGGAGGAATAACTTGCCCAAGGTGGAACATAGGAGCTAGTGAGTGATAGATTCTGGGCCACAATCCGCAGAATCCAGTTCTCCCTACTAGACCTAAGGCCTCCTGTGATCTTGCCCTCATACCATTTACATATATGTGTATATATATATATGTATATGTACGTATGTACATATACATTATATAAACATAAATGATGCTTATTTACCTGTTAGTTTTTATCAGAATTACAGCTTCACAGAATTTGAGAGTTGGAAGGAACTTCAATGACCATCTAATACATTTCATACCTGAAATGAATCCTGACTATAATATGTCTAATAAGTATTCATTCAGCTTCTGTTTGAGGACTTCTTTTCCTTTTCTTTTTTTTTGGAGGCAATTAGGGTAAAGTGACTTGCCCAGGGTCACACAGCCACTAAGTATATGAGTTTAGATTTGAACTCAGCTCCTCCTGACTCCAGGGTGGGTGCTCTATCCACTGCAAGTCATTTAGCTGCCCCTACTTTAGGACTTCTAATGAAGGGGAAGCACTGCCTTTCAGGGAAAACTATTCCACTTTTCGGCAATTTTCACTATTGGTAGGTTTTACTTAATATCAAATCTAAATTTGTCTCTTGAAAGCTTGGACCCATTGCTCCTTGTTCTGCCCTCTGGGGCCATACAGAACAAGTCTCAGTGTTCTTCCATAGATTAGCCCTTCAAGTACTTGAAGGCAGTTGTCATAACCCCCTGAGTTCTCTAAGCTGAGCATACTCATTTCCTTCAATAGATCTTCCTGTGTCATGACTTAGTACCTTCACCACCCTGGTTATCATCTCAATGTTGAAAAAGATGGGTCCAAATTCACATGTTTCAAGGAATCAACTCTTGCCTGTCAGACCCCAATCCTTACTTCAGCTTAATGCTTGATACTTCTCACTTCATCTGAGTCATATTATAGAATCTGGGTGTGGGAGGGGCAGTGGGGAAGTCTAAGAGTAGAAGGAACAATTAGGTTGGGAAACAGTTTATGTTAATAATTCATTTTGTATTTGTATTGTTCAGAATTTGAGAATGCTTTGTATAAATTATTCATTGTATCTGAAGGTAAAGGAAACATCAGATGCTGGCTTGTTTCATGGGTGCATCCAAACTGACCCTTTTGAAGAAAACTATTTGCTGGTGATCAGAGTAGTGCTAATAACTAGCTAGAATTTGATTGTACTCAGGAAGTGAGTATCATGGACCTCTGAACATTACTTGACAGTGATTCCCTTATTATTGGAATGCTTTAGAGAGTACAAGATATTTCAGGAACTTACCATGTATCCAGATGCATCACACTACATTCTGCTGCTAGAATTAGGTCCATGAGATCATAGGGTCATAGATTTAGATCTGAAAGGGACCTTTGAGACCTTCTATCCTAACTCCCTCACTTTATGATTGAGAAAATTTGGGTCCAGAGAGGTTGTAACTTGTCCAAGGTTTCACTGAGGTGCTAGATATAGATATATATGTAGCTATATAGATATATATAGACATTTATATAGCTATATACATAAATAGATATGTATGCATATATACATGTGTGTAAGTACACATACATATATGTATGTGTATAGCAAGGCAGCTGTGCTGTATATGGAGAGAGAGGGAGGGGTCTGGGAGCCATCTGGCTCCATCCTACTGGATTCTTGCTAACTATATTTTAAAGTCATTGTTTCTGTGCTGCTAAAAGTGTGTTTAAGTGTCGTCAGCAGCCACTAAATTTTCATGCCCTATTACAACCTTGATGGTGACCAAGATATCTAGTGTTAGAAAAGAAAATCCCTGATGCCCCATTCCCATCCCCAAATAAACGTTTCAAACGTCTGGAGTAGTAATGAAGGATACCCAGATAACTAGAGGGCAAGGGGTCCTCTATGGGCCTCAGTTTCTTCAAGTTGGTCTGGATAATCTCTTATGTCCCTTCCACTTCAGATCTATTATCATATGTTTCCTGTGTTCCTATGATACAACCTGGGCCAGTTGATCATGCCTAAAATATATCTAAGATGGGGATGGGTACTCTTTTGACTTTGATGAAACCCATTCTCCAACATATACTATGGGAAAGAAAAAACAAACCTCAAAGAAACTATTATTGGTCTCCTAAGTAGCAGCAGAAATTGCTTAAGGTTCTGGCATGAAAGAAGGGGAACAAAGCGCCAAAGAATGAAGAATGACCAACAATATAGAGAGGTGGATAGATAGACATGGTAGCTACAGGTAATTATTCCACTTAACTAGCACAGTCTCACTTTTAGAAATAGAATTGAAAAACAAGTAACAGTGATGTAGTGCAATTTCTGAAACCTCACCATGATTAATCTACTTATTGTAATTCTCCTACACAGTGAATAGAAGCCTTGATTCAATCTATTTGACTTTGGCCTTTCTGTCTCTGGTCCCTTAAACTTCCCCTGCCAGGCCCCTCCTCTCCCCCCGCTCCCCCATGCCCCAACCCCTTTCACATTTCCTCAACCCAATCAATGAATTTGTGAATACTGGATTGGAATTCAGCCAGGAATTTCTGAAAATGCAGTCTCACATTGCATGAATCTATAAGGAGGAAATTATTCAGACGATTGATGTACCTTAAGGGCAAAGCATTAAATTGATCTGTTGGCAAGGATCACCTCGTGTAACTTAACACAGCCATTCCCATAAATACTAATGTGATTATCAACCCAAAGTAGGACTTACCTATTTCTCAAAATAAGACAAGGAGTTCTGTGTACATTTTTGTGTAGAGGTTGTGTTTAATATGTGTGTGTCTTAACACACTCGAAACCAACGATGACATAAATTACACTAATGAAAGTGGTTTGTCTAGCATACAATGTGCTTGATGAAATACTTCCATTATCAGACTTTGTTTTCAAGTACTTACCTTTCCAATAAAATTATTCTCTAGGCTGAAAGTTCTTTTGCCTTTTCTTAGTCTAAATGGAGTTTTTCCTTTTAAAGGGAATCCCATAGCATCCCATTCTACCATTTTGTTTTTTGGCTATTCAGCTGTGCACCAAGCTAGTTGTCACTTTTTATTTTTCTCTTTTTGACCATATTGTTCATATGATAATACTGAAACACGGCAGAACTTTTGTTCAAAGAATGAAATACCCATCCTCATTCTTCCCTCAATGATATTTTTGCCACAGTAGCACCTCAGCAAACATCTAGTCTCTGAATAAATGTCTTAAGAACAGTTGGGAATGATATAATATATTTCCTGGATTTGAATATACTTCCTATCCCCATGACCATTATTTTGGAGGAATTTGGCTCTTCTAGAAAATTAGGAAAGGATATTCCAGATTTTGAGAGATAGGGCTGTAGATTAGTGTTGGCATGGATATCCCTTGGCAAAGCTCAAGAGCAGAAATAAAGGAATGAATAATTAAAATCTTGGTGACAATTATTACATGAGATTTTGGAAAATGTTTCACACGAAATGATTAAATAACTTTCCCCTATTACTGGCAAGCATTTAAAGATCTGATGGCCAAGAGCTTCATCAGAAGGGCAACACTGCTCATCCATGAGTAGCATGTAAGCAGGTTGCCCATTTTATACTTTTCTGGGGTAACTTTAACCATTAGACTGAGAAAGACATTGGATTACTTAGGAAATGGTAACATTGCATAGAAGCACGTTGAGATTCTACTTTTTTGGATGTTATATCTTCAAAGTGGAAACAGCTGGCCAGTTGTGTGGCAGAGCCATTCTCTGGGATATGAAGTAGTCCATCAACTCCATGTAATTGTACATTCTGCACCTGAACTAATTGGGCAACATTGTGGATGGGTTTTTAAAATGACTAGAAGCTAGAACTCTGGCTGCTTTGGTCTGGGACCACTTGGGTAGGGGAGAAAGCCTGCAGACTACTCATTTCATCCATTGCCATAGGTCTGACATTAAAAAAAAAAGCAACCTTCGCCAGAATGAAAGTAAGAGATGTGCAACTTCTGATGAGAAACCAATGGGTGATTAAGTAAGTACATTACTAATTCATATCAGAAACAAAAGTGTATATGTTACTGTATTATAAACATCAATACTGCAGTAGACCAGCCCATTGACCACCTGGAAGTGCCCCACAAACCACCAGTGGTCCCCAGGTCACACTTTGACAACCACTGGTTTCTTAAAAATGATTGATTGCTGTGGGCCACAGCTGTGGTCCCTGCACAGGGACTCAGCCTTCCTCTGTGATGATGGCTTTCCTTTCTACGAATTCATGTGTTCAAGAGCACAGGGTTAACAAGTGCTCCTAATACTCTCAGGATTCAATTCATTTCAGCCAACACTGATTTCATAGTTCCTCTGACATGGAGGAGCAGTATGGTGTGTGGATAGGGAGGTAGGAGACCTGAGTTCAAGTTCTGCCTGTGATACATGATAGCCATGTGACCTTGGGCAGGTAATCCCTTAACTTCTTAGTAACCCGAGATAACTGTCTGAAACCCTAAGTTATAGATGGATATCTGTGGGAGGTTAGTTTACCTTTCTAGTTTTATTTTCTATTACTTCCCTATGGGACTACTCATGTTCCTAAGTCTTGTCCTGCTTTTTCCTTCCACCTTGTATTTACAATTCTACCTCCCCTGTCTGGAGCAGACTTCTTTTCACATTTTTACCTGCTGAAATCCTTCTTTTCTTTTAATGGTCTAGGCAGGCATCATACCCTTGGTAAAACTTCCTCTAGGCCTTTAGGTGGTTAATGCTGGACTTGGAGTCAGGCAGACAGGGTTCAGATGCTGTGTGGGTTACTAACTATGTGACTCTGGGTAAGACTAGAGAAATAATAACAAAACTTAGCTCTCTTGGCTGTTGTGAGGATCAAATGAGATCATATGTAAAAGAATTTTATGAACTTCGATTAACTTTAAATGCTATTATTATTATTAGTAGCAGCAGTAGCAGCAGCAGCTGCAGCAGCAGTAGTGGCAATCTTTCTCACCAGCAATGTTGACTGTATTGATCATGGTGGGATGATTCTGTTCTGAGGCCTGCTCTTTTGACTGTTGGGTCTGTGGCCAGGATCGTCATTTATTTATTTACTTACTTATTTTGCTTTTTTCTTTGGAGGGAGATTGGGGTTAAGTGACTTGCCCAAGGTCACACGGCTAGTTTTTTTGTGTTAAGTGTGGATTTTATTTGAGGCTGGATTTGAGGCTGGATTTGAACTCAGGTCCACCTGACTCCAGGGCCAGTGCTCTATTTACTGTGCCACCTAGCTGCCCCAAGGATCGCCATTTATTGAGGGGTCCCAAGTCACAATGCTCCCTTCATATCTAGCTCAACTCACTCTCTTTAACTGTTCCACCCCTCTCTCAACTGCCTTGCCCCTGCTCAGTTATACCTCCCCCTTTTCAGGAAAGAAAATATATTCCAAATCACAGATAGTAAGAGAGATGATAATTAAAATAAGCTCTGATATCTCACCTCAAAGTATGCAAATTATAATGGAGGATGAATGGGAACAGTCAATGTTGGAGGGGCTTTGGGAAGACAGGCACACTAGTATACTCTTGGAGTTATGAAGTAGCATTACCATTCTGGATATCAATTCATAATTATGCAAGAAAAGTGACCAAGTTGTTCATGCCTTTTGTTCATACCCATTTTAATGTTTTATTTTATTAGAATATACATTTCTTGAAAGTAGGGACCATTGGGGTTTTTTTGTTTTTATATTTGTATTGTATCTTCAGTGCTTATCAGAGTGCCTAATACATCACAAAATGCTTTTTCTCTTTCACCTCTCAATCTATCCATCTTTCTTTCTCTCTCCTTTCTACTCCTCCTCCTCTTCTTTTTCTCTCTCTCTGTCTCTCTCACTCCCTTTCTCCCTTCCTCCCTCTCTCCATTCAGAAATAATCTATCCTTCAAAATTTTTGTGCCACATTATGTTTGGTGCACTCAAAGATAGAAAAAATATTAGAGCAGTTTTCAAAAACAGAATCAGAAGAACTGGGTTTGAGACCAAACTCTGATGCTTAGCTGTGTGACCCCTGAGGCAACTAGGTGCATAGTGGATACAGAACTAGACTTGGAGTTAGGATAGCCCTGAGTTCAAATCTAATCTTTGACATTTATTAGATCACTTAACCTCTTTGCCTCAGTTTCCTCTTCTATAAAATGGGAACAGTAATAGCACTTCCTTGCCAAGGTTATTGTGAAGATCAATGAGATAATATTTGTAAAGCACTAAAAAAATGCTAACTAGCTACAAGTTGTCCAAATGACCATAGGAAAGTCATTTTTTCTCTTTCAGAGCTCCAATAAATCTATTAAAGTTATAGAGAAATTACCCATTACCCATCCACATTGGTTGTGGAGGAAATTTCTGCACTCCAACTTTTCCCCACTGCTGAAATCACTTGTCTGTCCCTCCCACCCCCAAAAAGCTTAATCACATTATTAAAAGTATCCTAATTATTTATCTACATGTCTCTTACCTCTTACTAGATTTTAAGTTCCTTGATCATAGGAAATTGATAATTTCTAGTTTTTGCGTTCACATCCTAATGCTGTGACTGCTATGTGGTAGGCACTAAACAAATATTTGCTAAATTTGAATTTTAAAATGATCCTTTAATCCAAGACTCTTAAATTTGTTAGCCACTTATATTTCTTCATATAGGGAATGCTATTACTTCTCTTTTATTGTTGAAACTACAGAAATCCAATAGAATTAAGTGATTTATCTAGACACATACAGTGAATTGTCTGATATGAGGAAATAAACTGTATTTCTGGACTTCCTTTTTTTCTCCTACCTATTAAATATTCAAAGACCAAGGGGAAGGTCTCTGGTGAATAGACACTATCAAAGAGTCATGAAAGGACAATGAATAAGATTTGCACAGTATAGAAAGGATGTGGATGAGTTGAGATCTGTACTGGGAGATGGAGTAGTTCCATCTCTCACTTTGTAGCTCCATAAAAGTCAATACTGTTAGACCTTAAAGCCATTCTCCAATAATTAAGTAGTCAAAAAATATGAAAAAATTGTTTTTAAAATAAGAATTGTAATCTATAAATGGTCACATGAAAAGAGAGATACAAATTAAAATCAGCTCTGAGATTTTACCTTGTACTATGCAGATTGTCAAGGATGACCAAAGATGAGAATCATCAATGTTGGAGAGGCTTTGGGAAGTCAGGCACATTAATGTACTCTTGGCAGAGCCGTGAAAGAGTCTAAACATCATTTATCAATCCAGAATGACACAAGAAAAGTGACTGAATTGTCCATACCCTTTGTCTATTCTCTTTGACCCACTGATCCTGCTACTGAATTAATGTCCCCAAATAAGTAAAAGAGAGAAACAAAGGTGCAATATATACTAAAATATTTCTAGCAACATCCTTTGTGATGGCAAAGAAGTGGAATCAAAATGGAAGACCATACCTTGGGGAATAGTTAAAAGAGCTATGATATGTGAATATAATGGTACACTGTTAAGCCTCAAGAGATGTCAAATGTGAAAAACAGGGAAAAAAGGAAGATTTATGTGAACTGATACAGAGTAAATAAGCAGAATCAAGAGAACGATATATACAATGGCTATAACAAAAGGAGTGAGGAATGGAAGTACTTAAAAAATTGATGAAGGTCCTAGAGAACAATGGATGGGACACACCTCTCCTCTTATGGCAGGAAAGTGGGGTACCACCGCAGTAGATAATTGTGTACATGGTCAAATATAGTCACTCAGTTGTTTTTGTTTGTTTTTTTGCTTAATTATTTTTCAAAAAGAAGGGTTCATTTGGGAAGTAGGGTTTGAAATGTCTGATGAAAAGACAAAAAAAAATCATCAACAGAACATTTTTAAAAGAAAATCAGACTATTAACTGTATTTACTTGCTTGTATAAAACTTCAAAGAATTGGATACATTTCAAGAAAATCCCAAACTTACTAGTATCATACAATAAAGATTCTAGGTATATGGCTAAGTGTTTTTCTCATCAGGGTCAGAAACAGCATCAGTTTTCCCACTTCCCTGAAAATTAGGAATTATAAAATGTGTGAAAATAGCCATTTGAACCAATTGATCCGTTTTAAGTTCCAGGCCAATTACTCTTTACCCACCGTTGTTCATGATCTATCTCTAGGACATGTCCTCTGGTACTCACAGAGTTAAAATTCCATGGAGAGCAAAAGGCAAACTCTTTGCCCTATTATGAAGCAAAAATAAATGCTACAGGATGGATTAATTACCCTGACTACTCTCTTAGGCAAAGAGAACTTACTGATGAAGAATAAATGCCAAACTCATAGCACAACACACCCAGAGATGGATTCTCCCATTAATGTGCCATAAATACACTTAGCCGTTTTGAGAGTTTCACATATAACTAAGAAACGATAGACTGATTGAGACAGAGGGCAAGGGCAACATGGTGTATTCTGTACTTTGAAGGGAAGAGGAAGAAAAAGAATCCCATACTATTGGCTAGTCAGCAAAAAGCATAGTCATCTATCTACCTTTTGTCCTGCTGGGGAGTGAAAACGCTGCTGGGAGTTTTAGAGTTCAGACTTCGGTTAAATATCATAATCTTGAGAGATGGCCCAGCATCTTCTACGTGGCTCTAACTACCTTGGTTTGGTTTGGAGGAAACCCCAGACTCCTGTGGAACCCTAGTGAGCAGGGAGAGTGTAGGATTAGAAGGGCTGGGATGCTGAGGCTGTCTTTCAGAGAAAGAAAACAGTTGGTTTTTTTTTTTATTAAACTCTGGATTGCTTCACAGGTTGGCGAATAACCCAGTTTGTATCACTCAGTTGTATCAAGGGACTTTACTGAGGTCATATATCTTCAGCAGCTTTCACATATACAATTCACTGCAGTCACAGGATGTTTGGTGTGTATAATAGGCAAGCTGTGCCTGTGGTTTAAGGAGGTTCAAAATTTAAGGAGGATATCAAAAGCCCCAGTACTACTTGTACTACACATATGTATATGTTATATGGTCTGATCTGTATACGTGACCATACAGTTGAGGAAGGAGGCATAATTTCCCCCAGAACTGATCTGTTAATGCTTATCAATGCATTTGTAAAGTCAAGCGATATGATGTAGACTCCTTGAAATTTCCTCGTTCCTGTCCTAGTCTATCCTCACCTGTCCTCCTTGAAAACACCCCCAAATATGTGAATCACACTCTTGAGTTTAATCTGCACTATCAAAATTTGCTTGGGTCTAGAAACAACAAGTCAAACCCTAATTTGTAGCTATTTGTTGATTGCTGAGGTGTAAATGTTGCATTGATAATTTGTTGATCTCTGGAGAGTTGGTTTGAGCTGATTCAAGCACAACACCCCTGGATACAAATAGAGATACATGTGTGTATGTGTATACACAAGATATGCATACTGTATATACATGCATATACCTACATGTGTATGCATGCATCTGTATACACGTACATTTATGCATTCAACACACACATGCATGTGCACATGCCTGAATATTATATATACATATCGACATACCTATATGGGTGTTGTGTGTATGTATGCATGTGTATGTATACATATGTGTTTATATAAAATTATGTATAGCCTCAGTTTCCTCCTCTGGAAATCTGTAAAATGAGGGGCCTGGGTTGGATGACCTTTCCTGCTTCCTTCTTGTAGATGAAGATACAAGAACAAAGAATGAAACAATTACTACTCACAATGAGTTTGTTTTCTAATGGGTGACCCTCAGTTTTCCCACCTGAAAAATGAAGATTTGATATCTAAGGTCTCTCTTAGCTCTAAATCTATGATCCTATCATCATTCCTCATCCACAGATACCATAATACAGCCAACAATTATCCTGAATGCCCCGAAATTTGTCATTCAAACTACCTCCTTTCACACAAAAACAAGTGGTTTTTAAAATTGCTCTTCACTCAGTTTCCTCCAGATTACCACATCTCCTTGACAACAATAATATTGTTAATAATAATACTTAAAGTATCCACGGTTTCCCTGATGTGAAATACAACCAGGAGCGTACTTGGAGTCAGCTGGTACCTGTTCTTGAGAGCTGACTGTTAAATTTTCAGTGTGAGCATTTACACCTTGGAAATTGGCAAACACCAGATGTCAGGAAGGGTACCTAGGTGGTGCAGTGGATAGAATGCTGAACCTGCCTTCAGGAAGACTCATCTTTGTGAGTTCAAATCTGGCCTCAGATACTTTTACTACCTGTGTGACCCTGGGCAAGTCACTTCACCTAGTTTGCCTCAGTTTCCTCATATGTAAAATCATGTGGTGAAGGAAATGGAAAACCACTCCAGTATCTTTGTCAAGAAAACTCCAAAGAATTGTGTACAATTGAAAAATGACTGAACAACAACAAAAGCCGTAGTACTCTATAGAGTGGGGAGGAGGACTTTGCATGTTTTTCACCCTATCACATAAGATGATGGGTTTAGAACTGAAAGGAAATTTTGAAGTTATCTAGTCTAATTTCCCCTTTTTCTGGATGAGGAAACTGAGGTCTAGAGAAGTAAAATAATTTACACAAGGTAGTAAGTGGAAGGGTCAGGATTAGAATCCGGGACATCTGATTCTATATCCGGGCTCTTTCTACTGTGCCACAAAGCCTCAATGTCTGTGTCATTATTAAATGTATTGAATAACAATTGTTTCTCCTTAATTGACAAAATACACGATCCTGTCTTTGTGAATTTGCCTGTCTTATCATTTTGTCACTAATTTAATTTTGTTTTCAGACGTCATGGGTACAAGAAACATCTTCCATTTGACAGTATTTACCTAGGACTTCATAGCAGGGCTAGAGTCAGGACAATCAGGATCTTTCATGGTGGAGGTGTCCAAGCTTCTGATTGAGCCTCCCCAGTTTGGGGAGTGGGGTAGGAATGGGACTGTGACTGAGAAATCATTGCTCAGTTGGGTGTCAGATTTTCAGTATGAACCAAGTCCAAGAGTTAGACAATAATGGAGCTAAAAAGATAGGAGGACATGGTGTGGCGGGGTACATCGATGGAGCC
>NW_027186349.1:9585739-9672430 GCF_028583685.1 Petaurus breviceps papuanus
TCTAAGGTTTGGGCTTCAGTACCTGTAGCTCCAAGAAGCTGTAGCATGAACAATGGCCATAATCCAATACACCTGTCTTGGCAGATGAGCTAAACCAAATTGAGGGTAATCAATGAGACCATAGATGTGTGAGTGGGTTGTCTACCCCAGGTATGTGAAGACTTCCCTGGAGGAATGGGCAGATGAGAACAATTTATTCCAAGGGTCATGCCTTGGAGAACTTAGAGCTTGCTCATCTACTACACCCTGGACTGTAGCCAGTTGTCCTGACTTTTGCCTTGCCACTGGACTTCAATGACTCTGGAAGAGAGAGTGAGTCTGACGACTTTGTGCAACTCGGTTTCGCTTAAATCCACCTCACAAGGGAGTCAAAACATCGCCCCATGGTGGTCCTCTTTGGAAAACAAAGGACTAACAAGTAGTACCCGGTAATTACCCAGGTGCTGAATCAGACGAAGAATTATCCCATTTCACCACATTTGGTTGGCTTCTGTGAGTATGTGTTTGTGATCAGTTGATTCATCCTTTGGTTGCTGTTGTTTTGAAGTTCCTTTAGTTGGAGAGTTCCTGCTGCACCTGCCCTCTTTGTTCTCTGCGACAAAGGTTCTAAGTCCATACTGGTGCTTGATGTCGGATTTCTTCCGTTAGGATGTGAGCTACTTTAAAGCAGGGACCATGTTTTTGCCTTTGATTCCTCAATACTTAGCCCAGAGCATGACACATAGTAAGTGCTTATTGATTGACCCTGTGCGTATCTGGTATAATGCTATGAATTTAGAGTAAATGGAGTAAAAAAGAAGGAAAAAAAAACTGAAGTATTCTCTTTTTCTGTTCAAGTTTAGTTCAAGAATGGTTCACTTCAAGAAATGACCTTAGTATCTGGTACCTTACTTTGCCAGGTGATCATCAGACTATTTTTACAACTCAAATGGAAGTGATTCAGTTTCCTTGCATAGAGCTGTTACTATCCAGGTTTCACAGGTATACAACAATGAGGTCAGCACGCCAGTTCTATAGACCCTCAATTTGGTAGACAGTCTAATCTTCTCTCCCATACTTTCTTTCAGAGATTCCCAAACACTGGTAATGTGCACATCAACTTCACCTATGTGCACATTCCTAGAAAGTATACTGCTGAGGTAAGTGTAATCATCACTAATTACATTTAGTTTAATACACTACATACATTTACAAGTAATACACCACATACAATTACATACATTTAATACACTACATACAATACATACATTTAGTAATAATACACTAGTTTTGAATGTACAGCATTCAAAATTTTTCCACTTACTGTAACCTATGGTTCCATGTATGGATAATGTGGTGCCGTCTGGTGGAGAACTTCTGTTTCATTGATGTTAACTGTTAGGGCAAAATTAGCATAAAGAGCAATCTATCTGTTGCCGTTTAAGCTCAAGGACACCAAAAAGCTGTTGCCAAAGAATGCCAAAAACTGTTGTGGTGGGGACTCTGCCCACCCAAAAGCTATTATGGTTTCATGATGTGATGTGGTGGAACTGTCTCAAAGAATTCAGTTAGACCACCTCTAATCCAAGTATAGGCATTTATTGAGATTGACGCCTCTCATGAAGTGGGCTAAGTTCCAAGAGGAACCAGCAACTTTAGAGAAAGCAAGATGGATTTTTATAGGGTAAAGATGCAATTACACAACAGAAATTTACATAGAATAGAGGAATATCATTAATATTAAAAAGACAGGAGGAGTTTGTTAAGGGATTAGGTAATGGAGGAGGGGTCCCATCTATGGTTTGGTGGTTAAACATTCTGGTCATGCTGTCCTCCAACTGGCTAGCTGTTGTAGTCCTGTCTTGGGCTAGATGATGTGATTGTAATCGCACACCTGTTCTCATGGGAAAGGGTCTGGGGGCAGTGACCAGGTAGAAGCAGTAGCTAAATTCCCTTCATATGGATACACCTGTTGTTTCTGTGGGAAATAAGAGTTCAGAGACACACCTGTTGTTCTAGTGAGCAGTGAGCCATATATGAAGAAGTTCCATTGGTGAGGGGGCTAGTTACAGTGGGGCCTACAATGAAGTTAGAATACTGGGACTGGGGGCAGTTCTATTAGGACTCCATCGTATCCATACTTTGTTGCATTTCAACCTCAGAGGCTGCATTGAGTTCACAATCATCTGTGAACAAAAAGTCACACAGCAACCCTCCCTCCACTTTAGTCTTGCCTTGTAGTCTTTTCAAGTTAAATAATTTACAGTCACTGTGGTAGCTGATCTTGATGCCATTTTCATCCTTGTTGAAGGTATCTGACAACATTACTGAAAACATCATGTTAAAAGTGTGGGAGCAAGCACACAGCCCTGCTTCACGATTGGTGACTGGGAAAGCACAAGAACATTCTCCTTTATCCAGAACCCATGAAAACATACTGTCATGAAACTGATATACAATACTGATGAACTTCTCTGGGCAATCAAATTTTGTCATGATCTTCTACAAGCCATCATGACTGATAGTATAAAAGACTTTAGTCAGATCAATGGCATTTCTCTTGGAATTCTCGGGTAGCAAACACCATATTGATCATTCCTTGGCTCTTTCTCAAGCCACACTGGCTCTCAGATGATCATCTTCTAGGTGAAGGATCAACCTATTAAGGAGGACTCTGGCAAGAATCATGTTGTCAGTAACTAAGAAGTGACACTCCCCTGCCTCCCCCAGTCCACCCTGTGATTGTCACAGGACAACCTTTTTCCTTTTCCTTTAATTCCTGGGGGATAATCTCTAGCCATATAACCTGGAAGATGTTAGTCAGCTTTTGTATGAGCAGTGGACCCTCTGCCTTGTAAATCTCAGCAGAATCAGCACCAGGCACTTTGCCACATGAGGGGATCTTAATGGTATTAAAAACCTCTACAGAGGTATTGACTTCAACCGGAAGTATATAGTCAATGTCTTCAGCACTGGTTGATGATGGTTTATTGAGAACACTGTGGATGTGTCCAGCCCATCTCTCCAGGATCATATCCTTATCACTAATCAATGTGGCTCTATCAGCCCTGAGTAGTTGAGATGCACCATACATCTTCGGCCCATAAATAGCATTCAGGGAATCATAAAAGTGCTTTAGATTATTACTATCATATAAAACTAAGTTTCATTCACCTTCTTACTGAGCCAAGAATCCTGCATCTCTCTAAGCTTTGCTTACATTTTTGATGAAGTTAAATGCTACCTTCTTAGAGATAGATGAACTACCTGTTGGTAAACCAGGAAAAATTCTTGTTTTTCATTTAGCAGCTTCAGAACTTTCTCATAATTTTCATCAAACCAATATCATATTTCCCAAGTCTCAATGTCTCCTAGACTATTTTTAATTAAGTATTTTTGAAATGGGTATGGTTTGTTTTCAGCATCAACTTTACCTTGTGTTGAGATGACATCTTTTGAAACAGTTTTTTTTTTTTTAAATATTTTTAAGCAATCGGGGTTAAGTAACTTGCTCAAGGTTACACGGCCAGGTATTTCTGGGTGTGGTGCTGAGTGTCTGAGCCCGGGATTCGATCTCCAGGTCATCCCAACACTGGAGCCGGTACTCTTACTCACTGAGCCACCTGGCTGCCCCTAAGCAATTGGGGTTAAGTAACTTGCTCAAGGTTACACGGCCAGGTGTTTCTGGGTGGGTGCTAAGTGTCTGAGCCCGGGATTCGATCTCCAGGTCTTCTCAACACTGGAGCCGGTGCTCTTACTTGCTGTGCTACCTGGCCACCCCCGAAACAGTTTCTTTTAACATTGAGAATGGAACCCTTTATCTTCCAGTCATTGTATTCAAGCTCAGACATCAGGATGTGTGAGGTTTGATGACTATGGCTGCTGATTTCCATTCATTCAATTTACAGTTTAGGATTTGACTTGATCAGCTTTGATTACTGTAACAGAATTATGAAATAATAGAAGGTTATAATTTAGAAGACATTATAGACATTATCCAAAATAATCCTTTAAATTTAGAGATTAGGCAGTTGAGATTAAATGATGGAGATTCATAAAATCAGAGAATGTTAAAATGGAAAGGGGCTTTGCGGGGTCAATTGATCTACCAATGAGCATTTATTTTGGATTTGCTTTGTACCAAGCTCTTTTACTGGGGATATGAAGGCAAAAATGAAACAACACCTACCTTCAAGGAACTTACATTCCACGGGAGAAGACAACATATACACTATTATGAATATGTACTAAATATATATATGTATATATGAAATAAATACAAGGCACTTTTATTTGGGTACCAGAAATTTGGACAATTAGAATAGGCTTCATCTAGGAGATGACTCTTGAGTTGAGCCTTGAAGGAAACTAATAATTCTAAGAGGTAAAAATGAGGAGACCCTGCATTCTAGGCAGAGGGCATAGCCTATGAAAAGGTAAAGAGGGAAGAATGAAAGAACTTGAGAACTGGAAGGGACTTTGGCCACCTTTAAGTCCTCCTCATACACAAAAGAAATCCTTGCTATGATATAATCAAAACACAGTTGTGCCACCTCTGAATGGGGACATCCATGGGGGGAAAGCAGTCTACCACCTCACAGGGCAGTGCATTGCATTTTTGGACAGCTCTAATTGTTAAGACGCTCTTCTAAGATCAAGTCTAAATTGCCATCTTTTCAAATTTCAGCCACTGCTTTTGTCAAAGTCTAATCCTTCTCATAAAAAACTTTCAAACAGGATTTAAAGACATGACCCCCTAAGGCTTTTCTTCAAGCAAATAATCCCAGTTTCTTCCACTAATACTTATATAACATGGACTCAAGACCCTTGCAATCCTGGTTGTCCCCTTCTGGATACTCTACATGAAGTGTCCACTTAGCATGGAGATAGACTGTTCTGTATGGGGCATACCAGGATGTCCAGTTTGGCTGAGCTAAAGGAATGAAGGGAAGGAGGCAGGAAAGTAAGTTTGGAGCCAGGTTGTAAAGGACTTTTAATGCCTAACTGAAGAATTTGTATTTAATCCCAAAGGTTAGAGCAAGTCATGGGAGTTGATTGAGTAGGAGAGACATGATCAGACTTGTATTTTAAGAATAACACTGAAAATTGTGTGGAGAATGGAGAGGAGAAAGGAGATATATGAGGAAAGGAGACCAAATAGAACTCCATTGCAATAATACATGAAACAGGTGATGAAGTCCTAAACTAAGCTGGTGACTTTATGAGTGGAAAGTGGGGATAAGAGATATTATGGACATAGAATTGGTAAGACCTGCAGCTAATTAGATATATGAGAGTGCCTGGCATGACTAGGGCTGCAGACCTGTATGACTGTGAAGATAGGGTTACCCTCAACAGAGACAGGAAACACTGGGAGAGTGGTGATAGCAAAGGTTACTCCCTTACCTGTACTTAACTCCAGCACTCTCTTAGTTTAGAGTTGGAATGAAATAAGACAGCCACAAGTCGTTGAACGATTAACAGAAGGAAGTTTACTTTGCCCTGATACAGTAAAGATATGTAACAAGGATACATTCACGCTTAGGTTCTTTGGATGTGGAATTCCTCACAAAATGTGGAAATGTGTCTGGTTATCAGGGCAAGATATGGTGAAGGACATGGTGACTCACTTGGTCTTCAGAAATCCATCATGTTGGAGAGGCCCCTACTACCTGAGATTGGAATTTTTGTGCTTTTGGGCAAATAAAAAACTGTCTTATGAAAAGTAAACCCAATCTGGACCAGACAATATCTTCATCTCCTTTTAGGGAAGACTAATTCCTGTCGTTGTTGTTTGTTTTTCATTCTCAAAAAGGACCATGACATCAGGAAGGTGATGCTATGACTTTCAAGTGAATCAGATTCAAGCCAGGAGGGCTATGCAAAGTCACCAGCTTCACTTTCTCCTCCAGAGGCCCTGGGCCCAGGGACAAGATACTGATCGGGACTACTGGAGATGGCCCTGGATGCACTAGGAGACCTTGGCCTTTTTAAGCTAAGGTCTTTCTCAGGTCTCTGTCTGATTGAGACAACTAGCCTTAATGAATTCCTGTCAAAAAAAGGCAAGGGGGAATGGCTTAGGACTGCTCACTATTGTGGACAGGGCTGGGGAAGGCATTTGGGGGAAAGGTTCTGTTTTGGACACAAGTTTGGAATGCCTATGAAATATCCAGGTTAAGAGATCACATGAGATTAGAGCTTTGTAGAGAGATGGCCGCTGGATATAAAAATCTTAAAGTCATTTGTATAGAGATTATAATTAAACCCACAGAAGTAGAAAGACAAGAAGGGCTAGCATAGAGCCTTGCCAGGTAGGATATAAATGAAGATCCAGCAAAGGAGGCTGATGAGTATTGATCCATCAGGTAGGAGAAGACAGGAGAGTCATGTGTCATGGACAATTTGAGAGAAGAAAGTATAGTATTGAAGACGAGAGGGTGGTTAACAGTATCAAATGCTGTAGATAGATCAAGAGGGTTGAGAATTTAGATATTTGGATCAACTAATACAGCCCTGTTCTTTTAAGGGCAAGAAAACTAAGGCTAAGTGATTTGCCTAAGACAACACAGTGCAGAGCTGGGAACCGAATGCAGCACTTTGGCCACATAATTAGAGGCAGAACTGGGAGAAGCTAAGGTAATTGATGAAAGCATCTGTAAGGAGTATTCTAACATCCTTAACTTTAATACATTCTTTCCAGGGCACTTTGGGCTTACTGAAACTACAGAACATTACTTACTAGACTAATAGAACAAGAGGGACAAGAGCTATTACTACTTTGTCACCACTAGAACTTAGTTGATAATCTAATTATAAGTATGATTTCATTGTTCCAACTTGCCTTTAAAAAATTGGTTTTGTATTTACAAGAATGACTTAAAGGAACACACAGGGAAGAATGTTACATTTTCTTTTTCTTTTTTTTTAGTAAAAAGCTTTATTTAGTGATGAGTATTTAGGGAATTATAAGAATTTTAATTAAGCTTCTGGGCAGTGGGCAACAATCAAACAAAGTAGCTTTCAGAAATTACAAAGACTGATGCTACCACAATTATGGAGGCAGAGAAGTTGATCTGGGAAGTCCAAGAAGGCAGCAAATATTGCCAGCAGTGGGGAGGATGATGTGTGAGAGGAGCATTAGTCTTGCTCTAAGGAAGGAGAAGAAATCAAGGAGAGTTCAGGCTTCCGGGCTGGGTTTTTAGATTGCCTCATTATTCTATCATAGTTGCATAGAATGTTTTGGAAGGCAGAAGAACACCAGTCAGATATGAGTTCTTTGTGGTAGAGCAGTATAGCTCTACAGAATGTCATGACTTAAATGATTCTCACTATGTATTTGTGTTCTTTTGTGTTGTATGAGTTCCTAAGGAAACATCTCATGTGTTGGGCTATAAGTATTGCTTGAGATCTTAGTTAAACAGCCAAAGAACTAAACAGCAACAACTACGTATCACAAAGTCAGCAGAACTATGACCTTGACAATGCTTCCAAAAGCCTTACACGTTTTCTCATTTGTGTTGGTGGCATAATTTGTAGGACTGTCATTGACTGTGAGACCCTTAAAATGAGTAAGAAATGCTCTTTTAGTTTTCTTTTTTACATATGCTTTTCTCCATGTTTGCTAATGCTATGGATTAGTAGAGATATTATCGTTTCCTCATTCCCTCACTTCCATGAACAGTGGTATATAAATTACTTGGAAGAGGAAATAATTTTGACATGGTTTTATTTTGTGACAGCAGTGGTTGAGTGTGTGCTTCTTCAACTAGTCCTAGACTGATGAAACAAGATTGAACTGTTTTCCTCAGCTTAAGCTAGTTTTTTGTCAAGTAAGTGCTAGATTTTGTGCCATTCGTAAATTTCATGGCTCTCTCTCTTCCCTTTTAGAAAATTCCATGTTTTTTGAGAATGGATATCACTCCAAAGAAATATGCAAAAGTTGTGGCTTTTATAGAGCATAATTCAATAACTGTTAGTGTTATTGCGATGGCTATTGATGTGGAGGTATCAAGTGTTTCAAGGATCATTCAAGTGTACAATGAAGATATAAAAAGTTGTAAGACTTATTGTGCAAATCAATACATTTACATTACCTTGTACCATTGTAGTACCAAGATTAATGAGAGGAGATAACCAAGAATACATAAGAACCTGATAAACTGTGGGGGAAAATAATACGACCTCACATTTATACAGCACTTGAAAGCTTGCAAAGTCCTTTACCTACATTATGTTATCTGATCCTTGTAATAAGTTTGTGAAGTAGGTAGGGCAAGTACTGTTATTCCCATTTTTGCAGATGAGAAAATAGCCTCAGAGAGTTGAAGAGCCTTGTCCATAGTCATGGCTAGAAAGTGGGAAAAAAGATGCTAAGATTCAGAACCATGTCCTGTTGGGACATGACAGCAATAAATAGAGCACTTGACTTCTCATAGAGGTTGGAGAACATGGCAGTTTTCATGCTGACACCTATTTGACATTGACCCAGATTCAGTGTGTCATTTTAGGTAGGTTAAAAAATTCACGAATAGGGTCGAGTCATGTTTCTGAATAGCCTTTCTTCTCTAGCAAACTGTTCCATGCATGTAAAAAAATTAATATATCTGTGTTATTTGTGACCCAGAAAGAACATCCAGTGATGGAATAAACCAGATACAGTATTTTCATCCTGTGAAAGCCAGGTATTCTATCAGTTGTCTACAAGGCCTGCTGTTCCCATTGGCAAACCTGATGGGAAAGCTACAGGGGCATTACTCCATTAAGGCTGCTGGCAGGATTGAGGACTACGATGCCATCCAGAAAGGCCAGAACAAATTAAATGTCTAGCTGAGAAGAATGTGTGTTGACAAAAATGGCCTGAGCCCATTTTTCAAAGGAAAAATTGAAGCTATGCTTTAGGAGGATATAGACACGGATCACTGGAAAGGGGTTTCAGTTTAAAAAAATGTAATAAAGGAGTACATTGCCTTCCTTGCTTCAGCTCATCTGCTGCTTAGAAAGAATAATAAAGAATACAATTTAGGGAAAAGGATTTTATGGATGGGCTTTTCTTTTTCATTTTTTCCCCTTTCTTTAGAAACCAACCATGGAAACAGGTACATTTAGAAGTGAAATTGACTGCTGATCAATTTCTTCTACAATTACTTTTGGGATATGTTTGCATTCTTTTTGCCTCCCAAAAGCCAGGGGAAATCTTATGATCGCCTAGGACCTTGTGCCCTGTAACCCTAAGCACTCTGTCTGTCGCTATCCAGACATATTTAGGAAGTAGCAGAGATGGCTGTACACAGCTACATGGCTATAGCTCATACAGAAGGTTGGGGAACCAGTTCTTCCTGTAAACTTTCTATTTTAAAAGGCCACCTATGCTTCTGCTCCCCGAGCATAGCAAACTGTAGACTCCTTTACATGCATTCATACTGCAACCGGGTAGTTTGTGTAGATTCCTGGTTTTGGTCTTAGGTTTGCTGTTTTTATTCCTCCTCCCTCAGTTCCTGCTGACTAAGATGGGCCTTACTTTCTAGCTTTTTCCAAGACATAGTATTTAACAAGTTGGTCTTTGACTTTAATCACTTTACCTTCCTGGAATTCTTTCTACAGATCACTGTCCGGTCTCAGCTTGGACACTGCTTGAACCACACAACATTAAGTGTTAGAATCCTGGGATACTCCTGGTTGACTCCCCCATATTTTCTGTGTGTGAACAGAACAGGAATCTTCATTAATCTTTGATATTGTCATCATTATTTATCAAATAGCACTCTGAGTGACACAGAAATCAGTGGACAAATTAACTTGGGTTAGACTGCTACATAAATAAAGCTGTGGATTTTCTCTGGCTGTCTTCCATGCCTGGAATGCTCTCCCTCCTCATACCTGCCTCTTGGCTTCCTTCAAATAATAATTAAAATCTTACCTCCTGTATGAAGCCTTCCCCAAACCCTCTGAATGCTTGTGCCTTCCTTCCATCCATTATTTCCTATTTATCCTGTACATAGCATGTCTGCATGTAATTGTTGGCATGTTGTCTATCCTTCTGGATTATGAGCAGGCACTGTCTGTTAACCTTTCTTTGTATTTTTAGTGTTTAGTTTGCACAGTACCTAGCACAGAGTAGGTACCTAATAAATGCTTATTGACTTTCTGACTCTATTTGTGAATTACAAGAAAGAAAAAGAAATTATGTCTATGATTAAAAAGGTAATATTTAGGTTTTTGTTCCTTACAAGTTTTAGGATTGTAGTTTAAATACAAGGGAAGGATGAGACAGATGCTGTAGGGATGTTAGAACATTTTGGAGTTGACATTAATGTAGCCCTTAGCTTGGAAGGGAGATAAGAAGATAAGATGGACACAGAAATAAAGAGGGGGGACAGTGAAAGAAAGCAGAGAGGTATAATACTGACTAGTTGCCCTTTCCCCCAAAGTCCAACCAGTGGCAAGTGATTATTAGCTAATAGTTTGATTTAATTCTCTGTTTACACAGCCCAGGATGAAGTACAGTCATTGTAGATAAACCTCTAATCATACAAGCAGTTGTTACTACAACTGCAGAAAAAAAATCAGAGTGGGTAATTATGCAGAAAATTATTGATTTTCTTTTCAAAATGTTAATAATAGGAAAATATATAAACATATTTGGTATATTATGGAAAGTTTTGGAGCATGGCTAATGAGAGAATTTTGCATGTAATTAAATTGTGGTATATAAAATTCAGATTTATGCTTACATTGATTGGGAAAAGGTTTTAATGATCTGAAATACATTGTCTAATTACAAATGTGAAATTCCACATTTAAAGGAAAACCAATAGTACTTACTTCCAATGTCCATATAATGCTAATTTCATTTTGTCTGAGCTGATATAATTCAATGTCATATCTACTGTAGAGAAGGCATTGTATTAGATGCTAGAGATGAGAAGACCCTTCCTGCTCCTGAGGAGTTTATAGCTGAACAGGAAGAATTACATATACACATAAATAACTATAATAATGTAAGACAGAATATCGGAAATGCAAGAAGGAAATCCAAAGTCCAAAGAGAAAACTGGGGAGAAAGAGACCACTTCCAAGTAGAGGAGGAAGTGACCGGAGATTGAGGACACCTTCATGGCAGAGGGGACACCTGAGGTAGGTCTTAGAATAAATGATGGCATAAAAAACAGAAGAAAACATGAACATTAGGATAATCCAATTTCTCTTGGATATAAAGTATGCAAAAGGGAATAGATTGAAGTAAAGCTAGAAAGACATTGGAACTTTTTTTGCCATTATTATTATTATTATTATTTTTAAATCACCGGTGCTCCACACAGTGTCTATCACTTTGATAAATGCTTGTTGCCTGGAACTAGGGAGCCATTGAATGTTTTTTGTTTCTTTGTTAAACAGAGAAGTATGGTGATAATAATGTTATTTTAGAAAGATCACATGAGGGGCAGAGTCAAGATGGCAGAGTAGAATCAGGTCTTCTTTGTGGCTCTGGCTTCCACCTTCCCCAATTCATGTAAAAGGGGACTCTGAACAAACTTTGGAGCTACAGAACCTACAAAATGACACAGAGAAGCTAACCTCCTGCTGAGGACAGCGCAGCAGGCTGGCAGGAATGGGTGAGCACAGTGCTCTGCGAGTGGAGCCCAGCTCCACACCAAGGTTCCAGAATTATCAACATGTAAAAGCTAAGGACAAAGTGAGGGGTCAGTGCACTGTGGACTCTGGGACCTAGTAGTTAGGAGTGCGTGGGCTTTTGCCCCCGGGGTGAGACCCCCATGTGGCAGCTTCAGCTCCTGGCCTGCAGAGTGTAGGGGGACCAAGCGACCAGTCTGAGGGGTAATCGCTCTTGCTTTAACCTGCTTGGATCTGGATTGCAGTCTAGGGTGGAGATCCTGGGGTGTGGGTCCAGCTTGCCACAGTGTGTGGAGGCTTCAGCAAGGGCACCCAATAATACCTCCGGCAGCTGAGAAAACCCCAGCATTTGGGACAAAAGCTCCACTGTCTGGTGGCAGAGGCCTACTGTGGCAAAAAGCCCAAAAGTCGAGTAATTGAGTGGCAATATCACCAGGCAAAGGAAACAAAGCAAACAGAGAGACTCCTATTTCGGGGACAAAAAAATTTCAAAGCATGGAACAGGATGAAGACAGTGAAGTCAGAACTCCTGCACCAAAAGCTTCAAAGGAAAATACGAGCTGGTTACAGGCCATAGAGGACCTTAAGAAACAGATAAGAGAAGTGGAGGAAAAATTGGGAAGAGAAATGAGAACAATGCAAGAAAATTATAAAATGAGAGTCAACAGCCTGACTGGGGAAAATAATACCTTAAAAAATAGACTAACTCAAATGGCAAAAGAGGCTCAAAAAGGTAATGAGGAGAAGAATGCCTAAAAAGCTGAATTTGCCAGATGGAAAAAGAATCTCAAAAGCTCACTGAGGAGAATCATTCCTTCAGAATTAGGTTGGAGCAAATGGAAGCTAATGACTTTATGAGAAATCAAGATGCTGTTAAACGGATCCAAACAAATGAAAGAATAGAAGGCAATGTGAAATATCTCATTGGAAAAACCACTGGCCTGGAAAATAGATCCAGGAGAGATAATTTAAAAATTATTGGGCTACTTGAAAGCCATGATCAAAGAAAGAACCTAGAAATCATCATCCAAGAAATCCTCAAGGAAAACTGCACTGATGTTTTAGAACCAGAGGGCAAAATAGAGGTTGAAAGAGTCCACCGATGACCTCCTGAAAAAGATCCCAAAAAGAAAACTCCTAGGAATATTTTAGCCAGGTGCCAGAATTCCCTGATTAAGGAGAGAATATTACAAGCAGCCAGGAAGAAACAATTTGAATATTGTGGAAACACAATCAGGATAACCCAGGATCTGGCAGCTTCTACACTGAGGGATCGACGGGCTTGGAATATGATATTCCGGAGGTCAAAGGAGCTGGGATTAAAACCAAGAGTTGCCTACCAGCAAAACTGAGTATCATGTTTCAGGGGAAAATATGGTCATTCAGTGGAATAGAGGACTTTCAAGCATTCTTGCTGAAAAAACAGTTGAATAGAAAATTTGACATTCAGATACAAGAAGCAAGAGAAGCATGAGAAGGTAAACAGGGAAAAGAAATCATAAGGAACTTGTCAAAGTTGAACTATTAACATTCCTACATGGAAAAACAATAATTGTAACTGATGAAACTTTTGTCAGTATGAAAATAGTTGAAGGGGATATATATATATATATATATATATATATATATGTTTATATATATGCCTATATATGAGGGTATATGGGCATATGAATACATATGTGAATGTGTGTATATATGTTTATAGGTATACATAGATAGAGGGCACAGGACCAATTTAATAGGAAGGGATGATACTTAAAAGGTGAAATTAAGAGGTGAGAGATGAATATAATGAGAGGCAATGGGGAGAGACAGAATGGGGTAAACTATCTCATATAGAAGAGGCAAGGGAAAATGGTTACAATGGAGGGGAAGAATAGAAAGACAAAGGGAATGGGTGAACCTTATTCTCATTAAATTTGGCTTGGGGAGGGAATGAAATACATACTAAATAGGTTATCTCACCCTACAGGAGAGTAGTGGGAATGGGGATGAGAGGGGGTATAATGGAAGGGAGGGCAGGCTGGGGGGGAGGGAAGTTGGAAGCACCCACTTTTGAAAAGGTACTGGATCAAAGTAGAGGATAGAAGAAGTGGGAGGTGGGATAGGAGGGAGGGAAATATAGTCAGTCTTTTACAATATGTCTACTATGTTAATGCTTTGCATTAGCTGCACATGTACAACCTATACTGCACTGCTTATCTTCCCAGTAAGGGTGGGTGACAAAGGAGGAAGGGAATGAATCTTTAATTCAAAGTTTTAAAATCAAATGTTTAAATATATGTGTGTGTATACTATTATTAATACTATTTTACATGTAATTGGGAAATAAGATATACAGGTAGTAGGGCATAGAGATCCACCATGCCCTACTGGAAAAATTGAAAGAGGTATGGGAGAAAATATGGGAGAGAGCAGATTGGAAGAGGGGATATCCTGTGGGACTGCTATTTTTGGGCGGTGGGTAGGAGAAAAACAGGGAGAAAATTTGTAACTCAAAATCTGGCGGAAATGAATGATGTAAATCAGAAGTTAATAAAGCATTTAAAAAATGAAAAAAAAAGAAAGATCACATGAGCAATGGTGTGAAGGATGAAGTGGACAGAGGAGATACTGGGTTCAACAAAACCAGTTTGAGACCTGTTACAACAGCCTTGTCAAGATACCATTTGAACTAATCTAGGATGGTTGGAATGACAGTCAAAAGGAAAAGAGAGAGATTATAGTGATGGAATTGACACACCTTGTTAACTGATAAGATGTTCAATTGCTAAGTAATTTATGGCATTATGAAGTAGGGGAAGGCATGCCTGGTTTTGGGGTAGTTGCTGGGCATGACCAAAATGGCAGTGCGGAGCTATGCTTTAATCACACTTTAATAAGTCACAGAGGGTGCAGAGGTGAATGGTACAGAAAGTGCAGAGACAAGCAGTGAAGGGGAGGGGAATATAAAAAAGCAGGAGGATAGGAATGGGATGGTGGAGGAAGGCAGACAGGGTGGGGAAGAGAATGGGGAGCACGGAGGCACAGAGAGTCATTCACATAACCATGGATTGGAGTTGGGAGCACTTGGCAGCATGGACGGGATGAATATGGAAGAGTGTGGGGTAGGAGTTTGGGGTCTCATTTTTATAGGGTTTTGGTGGGGGGCAGACTTTTATTTGTTCCACCTTAGGGTTACTTCATTAACATAACCTCTCCATCTCAGAGTTATCAGCAACATGTGGCATTCTGCTGGTCTTACCACCAGTGTCTGGAGCTTATCTCAGGCTTACACAACATAGTATCAAAAGGTCCAAGTTAGCACATAATCTCAGAATTTGATTTTTAGTTAGTATGAAATTTGTTATTGTTGCCCAGTCATTTCAGTTGTGTCCAACTCTTTGGGGTCATCTTGGTAAAGATATTGGAGAGGTTTGCCATTTCCTTCTCCAGTTCATTTTATAGATGAGAAAACTCAGGCAAACAGGGGTAAGTGACTTGCCCAGGGTCACACAGCTAGTTAGTACCTGAGGTTGAATTAGAATCCATGAAAATGAGTCTTCCTAACTCCAGGTCTGGCTCTCTGTCCACTGTACCACTTAGTTAACCCCTAATATACGATACAGTTTGTAAAGTATGCTTCTTTAAATTGTAAGTGACTTCTAGGTTCCCCTTTGCAATCTTACCTCCTGCCTTTTTACTGGATACTTACAAACTTAAGATACGGACAATTCTCATTTATGTAAGTTTGATTTTATGTAAAGAATTTGAAAGAAATCAGCATTCCAAAATAATATCTATGTTAGCTTTACTATATAATACTATGCTTTCTCTCCATTCCTGCCCCTTGGTTAGGTGCTTTGGGGTCTTCCCTACCCCCCACTCTGGGTCCCCAGCCAGGAAAAAAAATGATAACAAAAATCCCTCCAAGTAAAAGCAGAAGAAAGGACATGAAGCTTGGAATAGGAAACTTGGTTTGAAACTTTTGCCCAGAAAGAGGAGACTTTAGTCCCACTTAGTCCACCTGCCCCGTATCTGCCCCTGTGTAGACACTGTATTCTCTCTGGGTTCAGATACCGCGTTTCTGCCCCCACTGCATGCACCTCTTCCTGCTCTTGCTACTTTGCCCCTAGCCCCCAAGTGTCCTTGAACCATGTTTGGGTCTCCACTGGTGAGTGCCTCCTTCTCCCTCCCTCCCTGTGTCCCCAGGATCTTGGGCAAATTCACAATAAGCAAAAATCACTTTAGATAGAGGTCTGCTAAAGGGGACACTTACACGAGAACCATCTGTACTTTCTAGAAGAGAGGCGGGTGGTCGGGGGACCAGAACAAGCTACACTTTTAACACAAATGTGGTGGGTGAGGAAGAAGGAAGAGTTAAAAGTGATTTTGAGATTCCCAGTCTGGGTGATGGGGAAGACAGAGGTGTAATTAGCAATAGTAGAGGAGTCAAGATGAAGTATAATTGGGTTTTTTTTGGGGGGTGAAGGTGGGGAATGTGTTATATTTAAGACATTTTTACATTTGAAATATCTGTATTATGGATTACTGAAAGAATGGGGAGATACGATTATGGGTGAGCTTGACATATGGAGAAAAAGAGAGGTAGTTGTTCAGGGCTGGAGACATGCAATTGTTCTCCTAATTTTATTTTCTTTTTTTAAAGGGCATGTAAGCTCTTTAAGGTCAGGGACTATTTTGCTTTTTCTTTGTTCTAAAAAGTGCTTAAGCAATGTTTAATGTAGTAGCTGATGGATAATAAATAAATACTTGTTGATTGATTGGAGATAAAGTCTTCAAACTATGGACTGATGAACTTGGCTTTGCCTGGAAAGCTCTACAATGCATTATTAAATTGATGGTCTGTGGTGGGGACACAGACTGTCCTTAAATATCTCTTTTTTCCCCCAAATTTTTATTTTAGACTCAAATGCCAGAACACAAATAGAGAATAGAAAAACAAAACAAAAACATATCATACACTTAAACATCTTGGAACTTAAATACAAAGTTAGAAAGAAATAAAAGCATGTCATGTGCATAGCAGAACATAAGAGAGAATTAAAAATATGTAACAATAAATTTTCATTTCAAGAAAGCCTATATGATAAATAATACTTGTGTTGAGAATTGCCCATCTTTTCTTTGCTTCCTTGTGAGTTTTCTTTTATTTTCTGCTGTGTACATTTTTATTTGTTCTTTTTTCCCCTTCCCCATTCCTCCCCCCTACAATAAAGTTTAGAATCTTCTCTATAGCTATAAATATAAACATACCCTCCCCCACCCCCAGAAGGTTACAATACAGTTTAGACATGTTCCTCCATAGCTATAGATATACACATACATATATAGACATACATTCCCAAATCTATTCTATTCCTGATCTTTGTTTTTATGTATATGTATATCTCTTGTTTCCTATCCCTCCTGCCAAAATACCTCTAGATGGGGTCCTCTGTCTCTCAGTTCCATATATCCTCACAGGTCACCACAACACTACCCTCTATTAAGTCAGGCCTTGAGGAATAACTTTGAGTCATCTAATCAACTGCCTCCCTCAGTGAGCCTCTCTTTATCCACTGGACTAATTTCTCAGTGATTAGCATATTCCTACTCTGTTTTACTCCCCCTATCCCCATGGAACTGAACCCTCTCTGGGCTACCAAAGTCAAATTCTTTTCCCTTATCTCAGCTGTCAGTCCCTTTATTCCTATTCATCTCAACTCTAGTCCCATAGTGTCCCTACTTAAGATCTGTCCATTCCTTTTACTGGGGTCCCTAGACAGCGTTCCCATAATTAACAAACTTCCTTTCATTGTAAACTATTTCCTTGTTCACTCCTTCCATTTTTTGGCAGGCACTGAGACCTGACTCCTTTCTGATGACACTGCTTCCCTGGTCACACTTTCTAGGCTAAATTTCCTCTCCCACTCTCAGGGAGGGAGTTCAGGTTCTCCCTCTACATTATTATGTAGCAACCTCTCCTTCTTCGATATTCATGCTATTCAAATTTATCACAAAATCCAGATCCAGATAGCCATTCTCAACTAACCCTCAAGCCATTCTTTCTCCATTTGCAATGAATTTATTGTTTGTCTTACAATCTTTCTCTCTATTCCAATTCCTTCCCTAAGTCTGTTGCAGTTTAAACCCAGGGACACCAAAAACTGGTGCGGTTTCATGATGTGTTGTGGTAGAATCACCTCAAAGAATTCAGAGTCAGACCACTTCTGTTGCGGGCGTTTGCCCTCACAACAGATCTAGACGACTAGCCCCACGGCCCTCTCACTTACCCATCCCGGGTCTTCGGTCGTCACCGGCCCCTCACGGGGAAAAAACACCAGACAGAAGGCGGAGGAGTGAAGCGGGGTGGTTTATTCTTCAGCAGTTACATGGCGGAGAGAGAGAGAGAGAGAGAGCGCCCTCTCACACAAGAAAATATATAGTGAATCCGAGCCAATCACATCGCAGTTTTACATTTATGGCCTTATATGGTGATCACCCCCATGGCCTTATATGGAGATCACCCCATATTCATTCAAAGCAACCATGGCATCGCCCATAAACCCCTCCCCCTCCCCCATCACACTTCTAATCCAATATAGGCATTTATTGAAATTGACGCCTCTCATGAAGCAGGCTAAGTTCCAAGAGGAACCAGCAACTTTAGAGAAAGCAAGATGGATTTTTATAGGCTAAAGATGCAATTCCATAACAGAAATTTACATAGAATACAGGGATATCATTAATATTAAAAAGGCAGGAGGAGTTTGTTAAGGGATTAGGCGATGGAGGAGGGGTCCCATCTATGGTTTGTTGGTTAAACATTCTGGTCATGCTTCCCTCCAACTGGCTAGCTGTTATAGTCCTGTCTTGGGCTAGATGGATGAGGTGATTGTGATTGAATACAGTAACACAACTGTTTCTATGGGAATGGGTCTGGGGGCAGTGACCAGGTAGAGGCAGTAGCTAGGTTCCAATCATATGGACACACCTGCTGTGTCTGTGGGAACTAAGAGTTCAGGGACACACCTGTTGTTCTAGTGAGCAGTGAATCATATACAAAGAAGTCAGGACATTGGTGTGGGGGTTAGGTAGGTGCATTGGGCCTGCTGTTCAGTGGGGCTAGGCCTATAATGAAGTTAGAATATTTGGACTAGGGGCAGCTTTATTAGGATTCCATCAAGTCTAGAGGACTTCAACATAAATATTGTTCCCTCAAACGTTTAAACTTTCCATTTCTTCAATCTCCTCCTTCAAATCCCTTACCCTTCTCCTTTATTCCACCTCAACTAGAGGCAGAATGATGGAGATGGTCATACTCTTGATCTTGACATCACCACAAATATTTTCCATTTTCACGAACTTCAAAATTCCTTTATCTGATAATAATGTTTTGTCATTTCATCTTTCCCTGTGACTTTTACCCCTTAACTGCTCTTCATCCTCACCAGAACCTCCGGTCCCTCAATATTTTTTCCAGGTCGTCACTTCTGCACTGGCTATTTATGCTCTCTGCCTTCCCAATCTCTACCCCACACAAATCAGTTCGGCTTTGAACTATCCTCTACTCTCTAATCTCTTGTTCCTTTGTCCAATCACTTAACTAAAATATCTTGCCAAACCTCAACCTATGTTTACTGACATCTTTTTTCATTACTATTCCTGTGCTGCTGAGGAGAGCTTAAGGAAATCAGAACACCATGCTGATTCCCACTTTAACTAATGGAAGAAAAGCAAGAAGAAAAATTTCTCTTTCATTGATTCTTTTTTCCACTCATCACCATTGCTGTTCCAAACTTTCTTATTTCTCCTCAAGCCTCCATGATACTGCCTAACCCCACCCTCTTAGATGAGTACCTAAAATCATATTGGGCCAAACAATTTTAGGTTATACAAAAGAGAACATTCCCCCTGCCCCTTTCTCCCTACCTCCTCAATTCCTATCCCTCTGGTTTTGCTTTTTCTCCCTGGCTATATCCTCCTTCACTGCAGTCTCTTACTATGAGGTGGTCAGTGGCCTTTCTTCTTGCCAAGGTCAAACCTTGTATGTATACCCTTGATTTTATACCCTTCCATCTTCTCTAGCAGACTGTCCCTCTCCCTACCACCTCCACTCTCTAATTTTCAACATCTTCTTGTCTCCTGGCTTCTTTGCTCTTGCCATAATCCACACTATCATCCAGTATCTCTCCTTTCCTTTTGTACTAAACTTCTTTAAAACTTCATTTCTACTCAGAGCTTCCAATTCTCTTCTCATTCTCTTCTAAACTAACTGCAATGTGTCTTTTGACCTCAACATTCAACTGAACCTGCTTGCTCCAAAATTACCAATGGTCCCTTAATTGACAAATCTAATGACATTTTCTTAGTTCTTATCCTTCTTGATTTCTTTGCAGCATTTGATGATCCTACTGGATATTCTCTCCTCTTTTGGTTTTTTGTGACTGTGCTCTCTTTTGTTTATCTCCTGATAATCCAGTCTGACTACTTACTCCTCAGTTTTCTTTGCTGGAACTTGTCCTTGTTACACACAGCCCTCCCCCCACTCCATGTGATGTTTCTGAAGGCTCTATCTTGGACCCTCTTTTCTCTCTATACTATCTTCCTTGGGATCATTATGGGTTCAGTTATAATCTCTAAGTAGATGATAACCATATATAATGCCCAAGTCTCACTTCTGAGCTCCAGTTCCATATTTCTATTTGTTTATTAGACATTTCAAACTGGATATCCTGTAGGCATCTAATATCAATATGTTTAAAGCAAGAATTGTTATTTTTCTTTCCAAACCCTCCCCTCTTCTGAACTTCCTAATTGTTGATGTCCCTACCATCTCCATTGTGCTGGAGAATTCTGACAAAAGGTCACTGGAGAAGGAAACGGCAAACCATTCTAGTATCTTTGCCAAGGAAATACCATACACAATATTAAAATCATAAAAGATATGACACCAGAAGATGAGTCCTCAGGTTGGAAGGTGTCCAACACCCTACTAGGGAAGAGTGGAGGACAACCATGCTCCAGAATTAAGGAAGCAGCTGGACCAGAGTTGGAAGGAAGCTCAGGTACAGATGTATCTGGTGACAAAAAGAAAGTCCAATGCTGTATAGATCAATATTGCATAGGAACCTGAAATGTAAGCTCTATGAACCAAGGTAAGCTGGATGTGGTCAAACAAGAGATAGAAAGATTAAACACTAACAACTTGGGTGTCAGTGAATTTAAATGGACAGGAATGGGTGAGTTGAATTCAGATGATGACTACAATATACTAATGTGAACAGGAATTCCTTAGAAGAAATGGAATAGCCCTTGTAGTCAATGAGAGGATGAGAAAAGCAGTAATGGGGTATAATCTCAAAAATGACAGAATGATATCTGTTTGAATCCATGGCAAACCATTCAACATCACAGTAACACAAGTCTTTGCTCCAACCACTGATGTTAAAGAGGACAAAGTTGATCAGTTCTATGAAGATCTACAACATCTTCTAGAAATAACACCAGAAAAAAGAGTCCCATTCATAATAGGGGATTGGAATGCTAAAATAGGAGATCAAAAGATAATTAGGATACCAGACAAGTTTGACGTGGGAATACAAAATGAAGCAGGGCAGAGACTAATAGAAATTTGTCAAGATTACTTGTTCATTATAGCAAGCACTCTTTCTCAACAAGCCAAGAGGTTATACTACACATGGATATCACCAAATGGTCAATATTGAAATCAGATTGATTATATACTTTGCAGTCAAAGGTGGAGAAGCTCTATACAGTCAATGGAAGGCCTGAACCTGACTGTTATCTCAGATCATGAACTTCTTATTGCAAAATTCAGACTTAAATTGAAGAAAGTAGGGAAACCATCAGACCATATAGGCATGACCTAAATAATATCCCTTATGGATATGAAGTGGAAATGATGAAATAAATTTAAGGGATTATCTGGTAGACAGAATGACTGAAGAACACAGATTCAAGATATTGTACAGAAGACAGCAACAGAAACATTCCAAATAAAAAGAAGAACAAGAAAGTGAAATAGCTATTTGATCAGGTTTTTACAAATAGCTGAGGAAAGAAGGAAAGCAAAAAGTAGAGGAGAAAGGGAAAGATATACTTAACAGAGTACAGAATTCCAGAGAACAGCAAGGAGAGAAAAGGTTTTCTTAAATGAGCAATGTAAAGAAATAGAAGAAAACAAGAGAAATGATAAAGACAAGAGATCTCTTTAAGAAAATTAGACATATCAAGGGAATGGTTCATGTAAAAATAGGCATGACAAAAGACAAAAATGGTAGGGACTTAACAAAAGTAGAAGAGATTAAGAAGAGGTGATAAGAAGTGATACAGAAGAACTAGATAAGAAAGATCTTAACATCATCAATAACTGTTGCGTTGGGGGCTCTGCCCACCCAATAAACCATTGAGATTTAGACTTTGCCCACCCAGTACCAAAAACTGTTGGGGTTTTATGATGTGCTGTGGTGGAACCATCTCAAAGAATTCAGAGTCAGATCACCTCTAATCCAAATATAGGCATTTATTGAGATCGACACCTCTCACAGAGTGGACTAAGTTCCAAGAGGAACCAGCAACTTCAGAGAGAGCAAGATGGATTTTTATAGGGTAACGATGCAATTACATAACAGAAATCGTGAATATCAAAAAGTCAGGAGGGGGTTTGTTAAGGCATTAGGTAATGGAGGAGGGGTCCCAGCCACAGTGCACCTGCACATACGACTTACAGAATGCATGTGCATACAGAAAAACCCATGGAGGGGTACCTATGTATGATAATGATATTAAGATAAGCCTTTCTACATCATAAGTTCACTGTAGGTCAGTTCTTTACTATTATTCCTCAGGTATATACTTAGGGAAAGTTCTTTCTACTGTTTTGGGGTCCACATCCTTGCTTGGGCATCCTAGTGGTGCTGCCTTCTGACTGGTTGAATATTGTTGTCTGGGACTAGATGGATGTGGTTGTGGTTGAGTGAATGGACACACCTGTTTCTATGGGTCTAGGGGCAGGGACTAGGTAGAGGCAATGGCTGGGATCCCATCACATGGACACACCTGCTGTTCTGCAAAAACTATGAGTTCATGAACACACCTGTTGTTCTAGTGAGCAGTGAGGCATATATGAAGAAGTAAGAATATTGGCAGGAGGGCTAGGTAGGTACAGTGGGCCTGCTGTTTGGTAGGGCCCATAATGAAGTTAGAATATTGGGACTGGGAGCAACTTTATTAGGATTCCATCATAACCACAGGTTACTGATCTAGAGTCAGACATCCTGGAGAATGAAATCAAGTGGGCCTTAGGAAGCTGGATTTGAACTCAGGTCCTCCTGACTCCAGGGCTGGTGTTCTACTCTCTGCGCCACCTAGCCACCCCCTAGGAAGCATTGTTAACAGTAAGACTAGTGGAGATAACAATTCCAGCTGAACTATCTAAAATCCTAAAAGATGATGCTGTTGAAGTGCTACATTCATATTTGCCAGAAAATTTGGAAAACTCAATAATGGGTTCTGGATTGGAAAAGATAAGTTTATGTCCCAATCCTAAATAAGGGCAATGCCAAAGCATGTTCAAATTACCAAACAATTGCATTCAAGATTATGATTAAGATTCTGCAAGCTAGGCTTTAGCAGTATGTGAACTGAGAATTATTAGAAGAGCAGGATGGTTTTTGAAGAGGCAGAGGAACTAGAGAACACATTAGTAACATTTGCTGGATTGTGGAGAAAGCAAGAAAATTCCAGAAAAAACATCTACTTATGCTTCATTCACTATACTAAAGCCTTTGACTGTGTGGATCATAATAAAATGTGGCAAGTCCTCAAAAAGATAGGAATACCAGATCATCTTCCTTGTCTCCTAAGGAACCTATATGTGGGTCAAGAAGCAACAGTTAGAACTGAATATTGAACATTAAACAACTGATTAGTTTAAGATTGGAAAAGGAGTGTGATAAAGCTGCATAGTGTTACCTTATTTATTTAACTTATATGCAGAGTACATCATATGAAATGGCAGACTGGATGAATCAAAAGCTAGAATTAAGATTGGTAGGAGAAACATCAACATTCTCAGATATGCAGAATATACCACTTTGATGATAGAAAATGAAGAAGAATTAAGAAGCCTCTTGATGGTGAAAGAGGAGAGTATAAAAGCTGACTTGAGGCTTAACATAAAAAAATCTTGGCAACTGTTTCAATCAATTCCTGGCAAATAGAGGGAGAAGAAATGGAAACAGTGTTCAATTTTATATTCTTGGGCTCAAAGATCATGGAAGTCAGTGACTACAGCCATGAAACTAAAAGACCCTTGTTCTCTATAAGAAAAGCTATGAATGCATTGCTGGTGGAGTTGTGAACTGATCCAGCCTTTCTGGAGAGCAATCTGGAATTATGCCCAAAGGGCTATAAATTCTTTCATATCCTTTGACCCAGCAATACCACTCCTAGGGTTATATCCCAAAGAGATCATAGAAGTGGGAGGAAGACCCATATGTACAAAAATGTTTATAGCAGCTCTTTTTGTGGTGACAAAGAATTGGAAATTAAGGGGGTGCCCATCAATTGGGGAATGGCTGAACAAGTTGTGGTATATGCATGTTATGGAACACTATTGTGCTATAAGAAATGAGGAGCAGATGGACTTCATATTTACCTGGAGAGGTTTAAAAGAACTGATGCTGAGTGAGAAGAGTAGAGCCAGGAGAAATTTGTACACAATTACAGACACAATGTATGTGTGATGACCAACTTTGATAGACTGGACTCTTCTCAGCAATGCAGTGATATAAGTCAATCCCAAAAGACTAATGATGGAGAGAAATATGTGCATCCAGAGAAAGAACTAGAAAGAACTGAGTTTATATCCAGGTGGAAGCAAAATACATGATCTTTTTCCTTCTCTTGTTTGGTTTTATGTCTTCTTTACCATTTTTCATTCCATCTGATACAATCCGTCTTTACAACCTGACTAATTGTAATGTAATGCCAAAAGAAGGCAACTTCCCAGGTTCAAAATACCAGCATAGGTGCTCTCTATTTTATTCAGTAACAAACCCAGAACAGAGAAGATCAAAACATGACATCATTCAAAATACAGTATTTACTAAGTATGATTAAATAATCTCCAAGTACTACCCCATCCCAGGACCTTCCAATCATTCAATCAATTACAAAGTCTCCGTTCTAAATACTTCTCCACCCCTAGGCTATACCTTAATTAAGTCCACCACAAAGCCCCTCTTCTCAAATGGAGATTAGTTTCCAAACATAAGTAAAATACATTCATTTGCTCAACCATAGAACACAAAAAGGTCAAAAGTTCCCCACCCCTGGATCACAATTGAATCTACCCCAGAGTTACATCAAGTTTAAACACAGCACTTAATACCCAGATGGAGGTCTTTTCTTCATCTTGACAGGAGGCAAGTTCTCAGCAATCTTAGTTCCTGGGGAGACAAGGCTTAACAAGGCCATAAGATACATTGCCAGTCCCTTCATGAATTTATCCTCTGTCTGTAGAACAGTCCTAGAACCCCTGAACACATTAGCAAAGCCCTCTCCCAGGATTTCTGTAAACATACAACAAGAAAATCCTTCTTCAGGGCTTCTGAACCAACAGAAAGGCTCCCAGACCCCTGCAACAACAGCACTGTCCTTCACCAGTGGACAGTATTCATTCTGTCTGCCGGACAGTCTCCAGACCCCTGCAACAACAGTACTGTCCCTCACCAGTGGACAGTATTCACTCTCAGTACTGTCCCTCACCAGTGGACAGTATTCACTCTCTGTCTGCAGGACAGTCTCAGGCCTTCTTAACCAAATGCCAGGTTCCAGGACTTCTTCAACAGGACAGTCTTTCACCAGTGGACAAATCTGGCAAAATAACATCAAAACAGACAGACAAAGTACCAGCAAAACAGCCATGTCTCCTCAGTCCTTGGCAGCTCAGGGGGCAGGTCTCAAAAGTCCAGGGCAATTCAAAGCGGCCACCAGCAATCTCTTAGTCTCTCTCTCTCCACGAGGTGCTGCTTCCAAAAAGAACTTCCGCCTCTCTCTTGTCTCTCCAAATCTACATCACCAGCTCCTCCCACTTCAGGACTTTCTTTTCACATCAACAAGCCCATCCCACAGGTGGGATTAACAAACTCTGGGTTTTAATACAATCAATTTGAAAACCAAGCCAATACAGGGGAATCTTTAATTGCCATTACTATCACACTAATGTATAATGTGAAAGTATTTACAGATCCTATACTTGACTATATGCTGCCATGGGGGGGAGGGGAGGAAGGGGAACAAAATGTGAAACTCAAGGAAACAAACAAATTAATTAAAAAAAAAGAAAAGCTATGGCAAATCTGTACAGCATTCTAAATAGAAGAATCATCACTTTCCTGACAAAGGTCTGTATAGTAAAAATTATGTTTTTTTTTTCCAGTAGCACTGTATGGTTGAAAGAGCTGGAATATAAGGACAGTTGAGTACCACAGGATCTATGACTTTGAATTGTGGAGCTGGAGAAGAGTCCCTTGGACTGTAAGGAGATCAAATCACTAAATACTTAAATTAATGCAGACTATTCATTGGAAGGTCAAATACTGAAGCTTAAATGAGAAGACAGAACTTATTGCAAAAGTTCCTGATGTTGGTAAAAATTGGAGGCAAAAGAGGAAGAGATGGATAGATAGTGTCATGGAAGAAACACACATGAACTTGGACAGACTTTGGGAGGTAGTGGAGAACAGACAGGCCTGCGAGCTATGGTCCATGGGATCATGAACAATAAGACTGATGGACTGAATGACAACCACAATCATCTCCTAGTGCTCCAGGTTAAAACCTCACCATCTTCCTTGACTTGATTTCATTTCTCATCTGGCTGCACTGGCTGCTCTACTTTGGGACTTCTTTAGCTTTTCCACCATATTCCAAAGAAGCAAATATTTGGAAAAACCTCATCATCCTGCAATATCCCATCACTTTGGAACTCTATCTCCTCACCACCCTCTGATCCTCTGATTGAAGGGTGGAGCCATGGACTCTAAAGCCTCCATTTAAGGAGGCAGCTCAGCTCATACATCTCTTCATTTCTCACCTGGCTGCAATACTTTGGAACTTTTTGTACTTTTCTACCATGCCTCAGCTACCTCTCCTGCTCCCTTTTCTTTTCTTTTTTTTGGTGTTATCTTCCTTCTTTAGATTTTAAGCACTTGAGGGCAGGAACCATCTTTCTCTTTTTCTCAGTGCCTGGAACGTAGCAAGCACTTAATAGATGTTGTTTGATTGAATGACTCCTTCCTGTTACCCCACATATATCACCTATTGCTAAATCATGCAATTAGTACCTCCACGATATCCCTCATGTATGTTGCCTTCTCTTTATTCACATAGTTACCACCCTAGTTCATGTCCTCACCACCACTCACCTGGACTGTAACAATTAGCCTTCTTTTGGGGAGTTGTTTCAATGGAAGATTACAGTTCTCTTTAGTAATTAAAACCACCAATAGCAAGATTACAGAAGAACTTCTAGAATTCTGACCTTGACCTAGATCTGCTCTCAAATTATCATCCCCAAATAAGAACTCACTGTCAGTGATAATGTTAATGATTCTAATTTTATTTTTCTATTTCAATAACCTTCTAATTGGCCTCACTGCCTCAAATTTCTTACCCCTTCAATCTATCCTCCACAGAACTGACAAAGTAATATACTTCTTATCCCTTTCCCTCCCCTTTCCTCATTTCTTTTGGACAGAGAAAGGGTTGGAGGAGTAAGTAGGTCCTGGGGTGCAGTGTGACTATGAGTAGCAATGTTGTGGCAGATGGACTAATTAGATTTATAGAGAAAAGCTACTCAATTTTGTCACAACTACAGCTAACTATCTCTCACTTTTTGTCTTGGGAGCTGGATAAGAAAATGTGAATCAATTATCACAAAAAAATTCTTACTACTGGCCAACAATTCAAATCATGTGTCCAAGTGGTGGTAACTAACATATCAAATTAATGCAGATATGAAATTGGGTGGCACAATTAATTCACTGAATGACTGAATTTGGGTCCGAAACATTCTTGACAGAGCAAAACAATGAATCAGATCTAAAGAGATGGAATTTTATTGATATTTATGTAATATCTTATACTTGAATTAAAAAAAAATTCAGCTATATAAATGTGAAAATGGGAAAGAGATGGTTAGACAACAGATGTGAAATGAAACCTGAGTGTTTTAGATGACTTAAAGTCACTATGAACCAATAAGTATGATGAGGATTAAAAATAACAACAAAAACTAATGTGATCTTAGGCTATATTAATACAGACAGAGTGGCCTGATAGACAATTCTATTCATCTCCTTTCTTAAGTCAATATCTAGAGTATTTGATACCTTACAAGCAACACCTTTTAAGATAGACATTGAAAAGCTGTAGTGCATCCAGAGAATATCACCAATATGTTGAGGACTGGAGACTATGCCAAACAAGAACTGGTTAAGGAAATAGAGTTGTTTTAGTCTGGAGAAAAGAAGAATGACATGCTAAGATATGTAACTTTTAAAGTGTTTGAAAGGAAACTGAGCCAAGCAGGATTAAGTGACTTGCCCAGGGTTACACAGCTAGTAGTAAATTTCTGAGGCCAGATTTGAACTCAGAGAGATGAGTCTTCTTGACTCCAGGCCTTGAACTCTATCCACTATGCCACCTGACTGCCCCTAATCACTCAGAGAACAAGCCTTTATTAAGAATCTATTACTTGTTGAGGTGGCTAGGTGGCACAGTGAATAGCAAACCAGCCCTGGAGTTAGGAGGACCTGAGTTCAAATCCAGCCTCAGACATTTAACACGCACTAATCATGTGACCTTGGGCAAGTCACTTAACCCCAACTGCCCTGCCTTCCCCCCTCCAAAAAGAAAAAAAAAGAATCTATTACATGCCAGACTCTGTGCTAGCAGCTAGAATATAAAGGCAAGGATAAAATAGCCCCTGCTGTCAGAGAATTTACATATTATCAGGAGAAACAACATGTTCATGTGTAAATATATACAACATACACACAAAGTGAATCTAAGGTATTTTGGAAGGAGGAGCGTTAGTAGCTGGCAGCTCAGGAAAAGCCTCATAGAGGGAGGGGTAGCATTTGAAATGACCTTTGAAGGATGCTAGATTCAAAGATACTGAGGCAAAGAGGAAGTGCCTTCCAGGAATAGAATACAGCCTCTGCAAAGGCACAAGGATAATTGGCATTTTATGGAGTCAGGTTCTGACTGGATCCAGAGGGCAGAACTGAGAGCAAGGGGTTCACAGAAACGCAAAGTTTCCTGTTGCTATAAGAAAGTACATCCTAATGAGCACACTGATCCTGGTATTGCCTGCCTCAGGAGTTTCCCGTCTTCTAGAAACTAGATTTTTGTTTATTTTGTAGTGAAGAATTTCTGTGCAAGTAGGGGTTGGACCTGATGATTTCCACACTCCTTTCCAACTCTGGGATTCAGTGATTCCAGTTTGGTTGTATTATCTTGGGATATATCATATAATGTATTTGAAATGTCAGATATATACTAGCAATGAAGAATGAGAGCTTCATCTACTTTGGACTTTCTAACCAAAAAAGTATAATTAGTTTGAAAAAAAGTACCAAACAGTTCAATGGACATTCTGAATTTTCAAGTTTCCTACTCAGACAATAATTTTCATTTATTTCCCAGAAGAAACACCAATTCTGGGGGCAGCTAGGTGGTGCAGCAAATAGAGCACCAAACCAGGAGTCAGAAGGACCTGAGTTCAAATCTGGCCTCAGACACTTAACACACACTAGCCTTGTGACCTTGGGCAAATCACTTAACCCCAATTGCCCTGCTTTCCCCCCTCCAAAAAGCAAAAAAGAAAGAAATAAAGAAAGAAAGACCAATGGTTAGGTTGCTTTAAGTGCCAGTGCAAATTATGACAAAAGTTTAAAAGCCAGAGAGGTTGAGGTTATAGAAACTCTAGAATCAAATTCAATCTAAATGGAATCTTAAGTAAGATAAGTTTTTTTTTTAAGAAATTGGCAACTCCCATGTAAAACAAAAGAAAATAAAAAATTAAGCCATTAGTATCAGGTACAAAGAAGTAAACATAAGCATAATTCATAACTTTGACTCAATAAATGCTAGAAACACTTCATGGGCAGTAACCATTGAAAAGTATGAGCAAATAGACAACCTATTAATATGTGTGTGTATGTGTGTGTAGGAGAGGCAGCAGAGTTTCGTGGATAAAGAATTGACATTGAGAGCGTCTAGGTGGCGCAGTGAATAGAGCACTGGCCCTGGAATCAGGAGAACCTGAGTTCAAATCCAGCCTCAGACACTTAATACACAAAAAAATTAGCTGTGTGACCTTGGGCAAGTCACTTAATCCCAATTTCCCTCCAAAAAGCAAACAAACAAACAAACAAAAAAAGAATTGACATTGAAGCCAAGATGTTCTGGGTTAAAGTCCTGCCTCTGACATATACTGGCTATGTGACCCTGGGCAAGTCATTTAATCTCTCAGTGATCTAGGGCAGGCAATTCTTCAAAACCCTAAATTGCAGAGAAAGTTCTGACTTCTATTGTTAGAAGGAGTTTCCTTACCCTGAGTTACTATACTAAGGAAATCACAATTGTCCCCAAACTATGCATAGACATATTTGCTTTGTATCTGATAACTCTGCTGATGATTTAATGAGAAGAGATAATCAATGCTTTATTGTGCTTTAAAGTTTGGAAAGTGCTTCATCTGCATTATACCAAATGTTTTAATTCCATTTAACAAACAACTATTTCTTCTTTACTATATGAAAGGCACTGTGCTGGTGCTAGAGAAACAAAGTAAAAACACCACTATTCCTGCCCTCAAAGAGCTTCCATTCCTAGAATCACAGAATCAGAGGCTGAGGGGTGTGAGGGAGGTCAGCAGCAATCTAATCCAACCTACACACCAAAGGATTCCACACTATAACTTCCCCAACAAGAGGCTGCCCAGCCTTTCCTTGAAAGGCCTCTAAGGTCAGAGGAACTCCTTACCTCTAGCCACTTTGGGATATTTCTGATTATTAGAAAGTTTCCTCCCTTTGTTAAAGAAAAACTCCTGTGAACTGTTAAATGGAAGAAACCCCAGGCCCCAAAATGGGAACCTGGAATGAACCAGAGTCTGATCACAGTTTACATAGATCATAAATGCATTTATTTGCCTGAGAAGCTTATAAGCTGGAACCTGTATGTTTTGACATGTTCAAGACCTAGTTGGAAAGAGTGAGATAGTTATACTTTTCAAACAAAGGGAGGCTGGGAATCTGGGGAGAAAAGCAGAAAGCCTTCAAGGGGATGGGGAGTTATAAGAGGAGAAGTGACAATTCCAGGTATCAGAGCTCTGGCCCTTCGATACACAAATCAGCCTGACAATTCAAGGCATGAGTACAAACAATTAGATAAGGGGACTTAAAACAAGGAGTCTCAGTAGATAAGAATGTCTCTTGAAGATCCATAAACTACCAAATGGCTCAGGGTCTACTTCAAAGCTTGTATGAGCTTAATTGGCTTCAAGAGTTCCTCATTTTCTATATGTTCAGTTAGGTTTATTCTGAGTCATTGCAAAGGATTGTTGGTATGTCAAGCCACTTTGTATCCTAGATAATACAGCCTGTCCTTATAGAGTTCTTCTGGTTATATGGATAAGTGGTAGGGGTTGGGGGGACAGGACTTAAGCAAATCAAGGTATCCATTTTCACACCTTACACAAGTCACTTTGAGGGATTATTTTCTTTAGAAATGACTGGAGGGAAAACTTCATGGAAGAAGGGGTATATTCATAGAGCACAATTATGAATGGAAGACCCAGTCTATGACTCATGGTCTTTTCCACTTCATTCTGTCCTTTGGATAAGGACTATGGCCAATGTCAGCAAGATTTGCTCTCTGTGATCCAACACTGATGTCCTACGATTTCCATACGGCTGCTTGTTCTTGTTCGGTCCTTTTCAGTTGTGTCCAACTCTTTATGACCCCATTTGAGGTTTGCTTGGTAAAGATACTGTAGTTTGCTATTTCCTTATCCAACTTATTTTACAAACGAGGAAACTGAGGCAAACAGGGTTAGGAGACTTGCCCAGGGTCACAAGTTAGTGTCTGAGTCTAGATTTGAACTCAAAAAAAGAGTCTTCCTGACTCCAAGCCCAATTCTTATCCACTGTACCACTGATGCACAGTCCCTCAAATTAAGCTTCTGGTGTCTCTAACATTTTTTCTGCTCATTCTGGTTCCCTATCCCCCTTCTAGCTCACTCTTACAGTAATGGTGTAGAGTCTAGTCAAGCTACATTCACATCATTCATATTTTGCTACAGAGCTACCTTGCAGATCTGCTGGACTGACTGTTGGCATTCTTCAGCAGGGAGAAGTAGAGAATTGAAGACAAACATGGAATTTTTTGTCAATTAGCTTGCCAAAAGATGAGTCGACTCTTTGAAAAGACTCATTTTCCTGAGTTCAAATCTGGACTCAGGCACTTACTAGCTGTGTGACCCTGGGCAAGTCACTTAACCCTGTTTGCCTCAATTTCTTCATCTATAAAATGAGCTGGAGAAGGAAATGCCAAACCACTCCAGTATCTTTGCCAAGAAAACCCGAAATGGGGTCACAAAGAGTCAGACATGACTGAAACAACTTAACAACAATAACAAATGTTCAACTGGGTCCACTCTGCAAGGCAAACATTCTGTTTCCTCCAAATTGATTCACTATTCCACTCTTCATGGTGGCTGTCCCAAACCTTATCTCTCCTTAGGCTTCCTTCCCACTGCACTATCTCCCCCAACACTCTCAGATGCAGGAAGTTCAGGGTTTCCCACTTGACCATTTACTCAAAATGCTCTCTCCTCTCCCCCTCATCTCACATCACATAGATATATACATTTATTGTATTTGGCCCCATTCTGGCTCCCCTGATCCATTCCTCCTCCCGCCATTCTGTCCTAACCAGCCATCTTGTTTTCTCTTTCAAGAAAGTAAGCAAACCACCAAGCTTAGCCCACCAAAATAAGCTGGCTCCCGCCAAATAAGCTTGCCAAGGTGGAAGTTCCCTGTTCCCTTCCATATATGGCCCTGAGCTAGTGATTAACCAATGGCTAATTTTGGCTTCTGTAACTTCCCACTTATGCAAATACTGACCTCATAGATCTGTGGTTTCTGCCTTTAAAACCCAGTGTCTCACCCCTGATGGGAGCTGCTTCATTTGGGCTCTTACCCCTGGCAGTCACGTGCTAATAGCTAATAAAGTCCCACTTTTAAATTGTCTCTTGAGTCTCGCTAGCTGATTTTACGGTACAAAACATTCATCATCTACTTCAGTCTTAGTCTCAGATGAAGATGTGACCATTTTCCTTGTCAAGGAAAGAGACATGTCTCTGAGTGATGTGTATCTTTGATTCCATCCCCTCACATCTTCTCTAGCAAATTGCCCCTACTGTCATCTGCACTCTCTGTCATCTTCAATGGCTCCCTATCTACAATACTGGCTCCTTCCTAGTTACTTACAAACATGTCTATGTCCTTTTCTCCTTAAAACATGCTCGCCCGAGCCAACCATTTCCCCTAGCTAAAATCCTATTTCTCTCCTCTCCTTTGTGGCTAAACTCCTTGAGAAAGCCATGCACATTCAGTGCCTTCACTTCTACTTCTCTTCTTTGAAACCCTCTGCAGTCTAACTTCTGACATCATCATCATCATTCAAATGAAATCACCTTCTTCAAAGCGACCAGTGATCTTTTAACTGCAAAGTCTAATGATGTTTTTTTCCATCCTGATCCTTTTTGATTTCCCTGAAGCATTTGATACAGTTAATCACCTTCCCCTCTGGATACTCTTTCTTCTCCAAGATTTTATGACTCTGCTATTTCTTGGTTCTCCTATCTAACCAATTGCTCCTTCTCATTATTCTTCTCTGGTTTTTTATTGATACCATGCCCTCAAACCGTGGGTGCCTCCCAAGGCTCTGTCCTGGGCTCCCTTTTCTTTTCACTTTATAGCAATAAATAGCCAATAAACAGTTATGAAGCACCTACTATGTGCCAGATACTGTGCTAAACTCTGAGGATAAAAATTAGGAAAAAAAATGGTCCCTACCTTCAAGGAGCTTATAATGTAAGGGGTAAAGAAAATACAAAAAATGAAATTGAAAAGGGGGTGAGGGTGGTGGACTATCTCACTTGATGATCCTATCAGCTTCTATGAGCTCAATTATGTCTATGGTGCCTATTCCCAGATCCCTATATCCATATCCAGTCTCTCTGCTAAATTACAGAAATGCATTGTCAGTTGAACAGTCAATAAACATTTATTAAATGTTTCCTATGTGCCAGACACTGTGCTATGATCTGGAGATAAAAGAAAGGTAAAAGACAGTCCTTTCCCTAGAGGAGCTCACACTCTAATGGCTCTCCTCCTACCTTTTGTTTTGTGGTTAGATTTATCTAATTCTAAGAGTGGAAAGTTGAGGTCCCCTACTAGTATAGTTTTACTGTGTATTTCCTCGAATGACTCATTTAACTCTGCTTTAGAAATTTGAATGCTATACCATTTGGTGCATATATGGTTAGTATTGATATTGCCTCATTGTCTATGGTACTTTTTAGGAAGATATAGTTTCCTTCCTTGTCTCTTTTAATTAGATATATTTTTGCTTTTGCTTTGTCTGAAATTAGGATTGCTACCCCTACATTTTTTTTCTTACTTCAGTTAAGGCATAATATATTCTACTCCAGAATCTTACCTTTACCCTGTGTGCATTTCTCTGCTTCAAATGTGTTTCTTGTAAACAACATATTGTAGGATTATGGTTTTTAATGCACTGATATCTGCTTCTGTTCTATGGGTGAGTTTATCCCATTCACATTCGCAGTTATGGTTACTAACTGTGTATTTTCTTCCATCTTATTTTTGTCCTATTTACATATTTTTTCTTTCTCATTTTACCTTGTCCCTCCTCACTAGTGTTTTGCTTCTGACCATTGCCTCCCTCAATCTGCCCTCCTTTCTATCAGTCTCCCCGTTTTTTTGTCCCCCTCTCCTCCTCTTCTCTATAAGGTAAAATTGATTCTATAACCAACTAAGTAGGTATGTTATTTCCTTTTTTGAGCCAAATTCAGTGAGAGTGAGGTTCAAGCAATGCTCAATACCCCTCTTTTTTCCCTCCACTATAACAGGGCTTTTGCACCCCTTCATGTGATATAATTTACTCCATTCTGCCTTTCTCTTCCCCCTTCTCCCAGTGCAATCCTCTTTCTCATCCCTTAGTTTTTTTATATCATCCCATCAAAGTCAACTTATATTCATACCCTTTGTCTATGTACACTCCTAACTACCCTAATAGAGATACAATTTTAAGAGTTACTAGGTTCATCTGCCAGGGTATGGATGTAAACAGTTTAACTTTATTGAATAACTTATTTTTCTTTCCAGTTTACCTTTTGATGCTTCTCTTTAGTCTTGTATTTGAAAATCAAATTTTATGTTTAGCTCTGGTCAGGAATGTTTGAAAATACCCTATTTCATTGAATGCTCATTTTCCCCCGAAAGGGTATGCTCAGTTTTGCTGGGCAGTTGATTCTTGGTTGTAATCCAATCCCCTTTGCCTTCTGGAATATCATATTCTAAGCCCTTTGATCCTTTAATGTAGAAGCTGCTAAATCCTATGTAATCCTGACTGTGACTGCTTGATATCTGATTTTTTTTTCCTGGCTGCTTGCAGTATTTTCTCCTTGACCTGAGGGTTCTGAAATTTGGCTATGACATTCTTGGCAGTTTTCATTTTGGGATCTCTTTCAGGAGGTGATCAGTGGATTCTCTCAATCACTATTTTACCCTCTGACTCCAGGCTATCAGGGCATTTTTCCTCGATAAGTTCCTGAAAGATGTTGTCCAGGCTCTTTTGCTGATCATGGCTTTTAGGTAGCCCACTAACTCTTAAATTCTCTTTGCAGGTCAGTTGTTTTTCCAGTGAAGTAGTTTACATTTTCTTCTATTTTTTCATTTTTTTATTTTGTTTTATTGATTCTTGATGTCTCATAGAGTCATTAACTTCCACTTGCCCAATTCTAATTCTTAAAGAATTATTTTCTTTAGTTAGTTTTTGTACCTCCTTTTCCATTTGGCCAATTCTGCTTTTTAAGGAGTTGTTTTCTTTTCCCAAGCTGTTGATTCTTTCTTCATGATTTTCCTGCATAACTGATGTCTTTTTGCATTTTTAATTCTACTGCTCTTATTTGATTGTGAAAATCTTTTCTGAGCTCTTCCATGAGGACTTCTTTTGGACTGAGACCAATTCATATTTCTTTTTGAGGCTTCACATGTGGGTGTTTTGATACTGCTGTCCTCTTTTGAGTTTGTATTTTGATCTTCCTTGTCCTCATAGTAATTTTCTATGGTCAGAATTTTTTGTTATTGTTATTGTTGTTTTTGCTCATTTTACAACCTATTTCATGACTTTTAAAGTTGAGCTCTGTTCCTGGGGTACAGAGGGCAGTGTCCCAAGTTTCTTATGCCAGGGGCTGGTCACTGGATTTCTGTGCCATGGCCTCTAGGGTTGGCAGTTCTTCTGGCACACTGCTGTTACCTGGCCTCGTCAATCCAACTATGCTGGGGCCTCTTAGCCTGTCAGACCTGATCACTAGTCTGCTGTGTTGGGGCTAGAGACCTCATAACTGGCCCACTGAGCTGCTGTCCTATTCAGCTGGGACCTCAGTGCTTATCTGTGCTGGGGCTAGGAACCTCTCACTGTCTTTCCCGGATACTATCTGTTCTGGGCTGCTCTCTCCTTTTACCCAAGTGGGACAGACCTTTTTTGCAATCCTTCTAAGTTATTTTGGGCTGGATAATTTTTTCATCCTGTCCCTTTGTCAGCTCTATTGCTCCAGAATTTGTTTGGAGGCATGATTTCAAGTTGTTTCAAAGGAAATTGGGGAGAGCTTGGGCCACTTCCTGCCTTTTCTCTGCCATCTTGGCTTCACCTCCTCTAACTACCCTTTGGACATTTAAAAATGGATGTGCCAGCCTCACTGTTTCCAAAACAGAACAATATCTCCTATTCCTCCCTAAACTCCACATCTTTTCAAATTTCCCTTTCACTGTTGCAGATATGACTATTCTCTTAGTCTCCCAATATGGTAATCTTGGTTTCATCATCTACTCCTAACCTTCACTCACCCTATACATATAATCCTTCTTGTAATTTCTGCCTTCATAACATATCTCATGTGTGTCCTCTTCTTTCCCCTCATAAGGCCACATCTCTAGTTTAATTCCTTATCACTTCTTACCAGGACTACTGCAATAGCCTTCTAACTGGTCTCCTTGCCTCAAACCCATCTCCACCACAGTCCATCCTCCACTCAGCTGCCAACGGGGTCCCCTCTGGGCACCCAAAGTCTGGGTCCCACCTCAGTGAGCTCCAGGGGCTTCCTATTACCTCCAGGATAAATACAAAGTCTTCTGTTCAGCACTTAAAGCTTTTCATTACTTGGCCCCTTCCGACCTTTCTAGATTTCTTTTACCTTCCTTTTCTGCACATACTTTATGATCCATCTACATTCATGTACCTACAGTTCCCTAAACATAGCACTCTATTTCTCATCTCTGAGCCTTTACAATGGCTTTTCCCTATGTTTACTGACTTAATGATCTGTCTAGCTATTCTAGAGATAAGAAAAATGAGGGTCAGAGAAGCTCAATGACTTGCCATGGGTCACATTGCTAATAAGGGGTGGCAGCAGAAGCTGAAACTAGATTTTCTTTCCTACATCTCAGAACAGTCTTCTTTATTTAATTTGTCAGGCTGTTTATTACACACACACACACACACACACACACACACACACACACACACGAAATTATTTATCTATTGTTTCATTACTGTATGGATGAAATTTTATGTTCACAGTTTTCCTCCTCTCTTTGCACACACATATCCTTAATTGTTACCATTAAGTAGAAATTGCTAGTAATACTGCAATCTTAGACAGTGACACATAATGGGTACTATTTTCTATGTTTGCTTTATAGTGGATATTATGCATATTGTATTTCAGATAATTTTGGAACATAGACATTCACTTTCAAAATTTGAAATATTCACTGAAAGATACTCTAAAATAAGAATAAAGATAAGCATTTGTTTATTGCATTGAAAGAGAAGTACACGATAGATGAAGTTAAAATGCAGAGGGAAAATGGTTCAGATAGGCAAGGATATGTCATGGAAGATATTAACCTAGAGTAATGTGATGGCTGGATCATAGGGACATTAGAACTACTGTTTCATTATTTCTTTAGAAAATGCTTTGAAGCCTAATAATTTCTGAAATCTTGACTCAGAGATCCTGAAGAGATCCCTTCAGTTTTAAATTACCATCAATTTTATCTCTACAACTCTATTGAATAATGGCTGAGCTACATATTGTAAGTGATCCATCTATGGTTCTCAAAATGCTTCAGATATGTCATGCTATTTGAACCACATAATTATCCTGTGAAATAGATGCTACCATATTTATTAGTCCCATTTTATAGATGAGGAAACTGAGGCTCAGAGAAGTTGTGATTTTCTCATGTCAATGATAAAATCAGGACCCAAGTTTTCCTGACTCCATATCCAGCACTTTTTCTACTTTGCAATGCTTATTCTCAATCTAGTGCTGTTTTAGTAAGTGAATAATTGGTCTCGCTCTTTGGCAAAGTAAGTTAAAATAAATGGCAAAGTCGCAATAACAGTAGCTAACATTTTGATAGTACTATAGGGTTTGAAAAGTGCTTTGTATATTACCTCTGAGGGAGTTCTACTATCATCTCCATTTTACAAAGGAAGAAATGGACTGAGAGCTTAAGTAATTGCTCAGGGTTACATAGCTAGTAAATTTCTGTGAAAGGTTTGGAACTCATCTCCCTGATTCTAAATCCAGTGTTATATCCCTTGCCTAAGAATACTGAAGAAAAAGAAATTAATAGTTATGAATCAATGAGAGTTGTTCAGATCCTACTGTGGATAGAGTGCAGGTTTTATATCCAGGAAGACCTGAGTTTGAATATGGCCTCAGACACTTAACAAGCTGTATGAACCTGAGAAAGTCATTTAACCTCTGTCTGTCCCAGTTTCCTCAATTTTAGGATGGAGTTAATAATAACACCTACCTCCCAGGATTGTTGGAAAGATCAAATAAGCAATATCTTTAACGTGCTTGGCATGGCACCTGGTATATAATAGGTGCTATGTGAACCTCTGTTCCCTTCTCTTCCCCTCCTACCCACTCTATACTTGTCCTTCATTAGCTTAACTTTGAATTTCTAAATTCACTATACTTTTACTAGCATTAGATTTTGTTTTTATCTAATTCATAGTATCTGACGTTGGAAGGGACCTTAGGACTTCATCTGACTCAATCTCCTCATTTTATATATAGAGAAACTGTGGCAAAAGGAGTAGTTAAGTGACTTGGCCAAGGTTGAATAGGTAGAGAGCCAACATTTGAACTCATATCCTTGACTCCAAGTTCTGCAGTCTCAAAAGTAATCAACTTCTTCATCCAATACTGAAGGATGTTGCTTAGAATGAATCTATTCTACCCAGTTGGGAGCTTTGGTGACTTTTGTATAATCAGGTTTTTTTTCTTCTTATTGTAGCAATTTCTTATTGATTTTCCCCTCTAATCTCTGAGCTCTGATAACTTAGAGTCTATAACCCACAATTTCCTACTGAATTCAATTTTTTCTTATCTAACACGCTGCTATGTTGTATCTTGACTATAAACCCCATCTTGATTATAACCCTTGAGGACAGGGACTGTCATTTTTCTTTGAATGCACAGGGAACAATACACTCATGGAAAGTGCCCAATAACACTTGCTCATGAATGGATGATAAGGTACTTCCATAATTCCAGAAAAATTTGCTGACTACAATCTGACAAACAATGTGACACGAAATGAGGATCTTTTCCTCATGATTTTGAAGGATAGAACAAATATTTCTTTGCTTTAAGTCTTTCTTGAAGGCACACCACAGGCTTAGAAAATCACGGGAATGTTTACCAGTTCTGTAAGATACCCAAAACAACTGGTTGAAAAGTAAAAAAATTCAGCCAGTCAACTAGTCATTTGGTCTTTACTACTCAAAAACAATTAATCTGACTACTTTTTTTCCCACAAAAAAGGACTGACTTGGGTGTGGGATGGGTGTTTGGGCGGGATATGGTGGGAGTAGGGACTGAATTGACTAACCTGACTAGTTGTCTTGTCGCTGCATAGACACAGGCTGTGGTTCTATTGGTGAAACTATATTTCATCTTCGTCCTCTAAAGCAGCTGTGGTGCCCTGATTTGAAATGACTTAATGAGGTATTGATTGGAGCTGTTCAGTGTGCTCTGAAACAATGAAAAGAATTGTAGAAAGCAACAACTTGAAGGCGTAGAAGGAAAAGAAGGTGAATTCCTAATGAATACAGTAGATGAGTTACTGTCAACATGATGGCTTGAATGGGGATACTTTTGAATTACGGGCATGAATTATTTAATTGGGGATAAGAAATATGGATTCATTTGCTTATTTGGAATTCTGTACTGGAGTGATGGTACATGTGGTGCGGGCAACATAAAAGTCAACAAAATAGCTTAGAGTTGAATGATATCAGAAAATTATGTTTGAAGCCAGATTTAATTTTCTCAGACCAGGAAAAATGGAGAAACTCTCTGAGTAGGAACTCTTAGCCCCTAGGGAAAGAAAGTTAGGAATTATGCCTTTTGCATATTTCCTAAACACTCCCAAATGGCTATTAATAAGAAGCATTATTGAGTCTTGGCTCTAGGACTGGATAGAGTCCTGGATTCAGTTTCAGAGATGGAGGGAATTTGAATGAGGGATGTTGCAGTCTTGTTGGAAAAAGCTTCTCCAATTTCCATTTGAGCTGATTGTGTTTCCACGGTATGTGGCTGGGTATCTTGAGGGATATTTAGGATTAACCCAGCATTGTACAGAATATTCTTTTATTAGACACACAAAAAAGATCAGATGAATGTACATGGATTCCACCCACCTTACCAATCCCCCCCCCGCCCTTGTTAAGGAGCCTTAACATTTAGAAAATGCAATTCTTGATTATTTTCTTATAAAAATACCTTTAGTAATTTTCCATACATTGGTTTACCCTACAACCACATAGGATCTCTGATTTGATTGGTGTGGGTACTCTTTCCTCTTGATATAGGTTGTTATTCCACTGTATGTTTCAGTGGATGGTCTTCAGGAAATGCAATGGTCAAAATATTCATAGCCTTCTGAGTAAGTCAGTGATGAGCCTTTCATTAAACACAGTGGGACTATCAAAAGGAGGCATGGGGACAAATTTAGGCAAGAGAGAACTGGATTAAACAACTCCACAAACATTTATTTGGTGTCTGTTATATGTTGGCAGGTGTAACCATAAGCAAAGTGAATTTTTGTTAGTATTTCTTAGAGTTCAGTTTCCTAGGATCCATGGCCATTTCACATAGAGCCTTGGCCCAGAGCAATCAGGTGCTGGGTCATGTAGGCTTTTATGCCTACTGGCTCTGAGTCAATCAGTATATATTCTGGGAGATTAGTATTTTGCCTTAGGGCTCACTCATGGGAAGAATAATTTTCCAGAAGTCTTTTTTGATTTCCCAGACAAGACTCTGGGTAGATGTTGTTAAGGGTCTCCCCACTCCCACCCCAACTTTGTGAACCCAGATGTTGGCACTCTCTGGGTCTGGTGATATATGTAAAAAGTTCTATGACTCTGTTAAGACAGTTGGAGCCCTGTTATTGGATTACTAATTGATTTTCTCCATGTTCAGGGTGATGACCTTTCCCCTGAACTAGTAGATGATGTTGGTCTTTTGGTTACTCACTTCTTTTACCTTTTACTTATATTTCTTTCTGCATTGTTTAATTAAAGTAAGATTATTAATCCCTTTGAAGCTGTCTTTCCTTTATAAAAGCAGATCCAGAGCCTGTGCTAAGTAGCCCTCCGGTGTGCTAACGTAACTGGGGCTACAGCAGGGGAAAAGATAAAAAGATGAAAAACCCTTGTCTTCAAGGCGCTTACCGTCTAATAATCACACACATATGTTATATATGCATATTTATACATATATTATTATGATAGTACATAGAATGTGATAAGAAGAAAAGAAAGATTCAGGCAAAGTGCTCAAACCTTATATTTCACCCTAGGAAGACCTGGATTTACCCCTGATATATACTGGCTCTGGGATCCTGGGCAAGTTAGCCTCTCAGTGCCTCAAGAAGCAAGATGACTAAGTTGCAAGCCGAGTCAATAAGCATTTATTAAGTACCTATATATACCACTACAATAGTGAGGGTGATAATTATTATTAATATTTAGCAAGTCAGACAACTGTAGAAAGCCATCCATAGGCCTCCATGCTGATAAATATTATAAATAAATATCATTTCCCAAGAAACAGACTTTAAATATCCAGCCATCATATGAGGCAAAAGCTACAAGCAGTGCTTGTGAAGTCAACAAGCATTTATTAAGGCCTTCTATATTCTAGGTAAGAAGAAGGAGATGGCAGAGGATGAGATGGATAGATAGTATCATAGGAACAATGAACATGAACTTGATAGACTTCAAGAGATAGTGGAGGATAGAAGGGCCTAGCATGCTATGGTCCATGGGGCCTTGAAGAGTTGGACCTGATTGAACAACGAAAATATGCCAGGTACTGTGTTAAGCACGGGGGATACAAAGAAAGAGGGGAAACTTTCTGGTCTCAAGGGAGTTACAATATAATGAAGGAGAAAATACGCAAACAATTATGTACAAACAAGATATATAAGGAGTAGATTGGAGATAATCTCAGAGGAAAAGCATTAAATTAAAAGGTCCTGTGAAAAGCTTCTTGAAAAAGGTGGGATTTTGGATGAAATGTGAAGAGCTTAAGAAGCCAGGAACTAAGGGGAGAATTCCAGGAATGAGGAACAGTCAGTGAAAATACATGGAGCGAGGGAATTGGAGCATTTTGTTTGAGGAAAGGTACAGAAGATAGTGCCACTGAATTTTAAAGTACTTGTTGGAGAATAAGGTGTAAGAAGACTGGAAAAATAGAAAGGAGAAGGTTATGAAGGGCTTAAAAGCCAAACATAAGATTTTATATTTGATCCTAGAGGCAATAGGGAGACATTGGAGTTTTAAAACAAAGGAAGTTCAGTTCGACAGCTGAGGGGAGGATGGAATGGAGAGGGGAGAGACTTGAGACAGGAGACCAACCAGCAGACTATTGCAATAGTTCAGGCTGGAGGGCCTGCACTGGGATGGTGGCAGTGTCAAAATAATAATAATAATGATATTGCTGAGGTCAGAGTTGGGAGAGTTGGTTCGGGTTTTGAAAGAATTCACTTAGACCTTCTCTTTAGCCAATGGGAGTTTTATTGATGCAAAAGCATAGGGGCCTGAGACTTAATAAGGAGCTAATAAAAGGCACTGATATAGGAAAAGGACCAGACTTATATGCACAGAAATCTACACAAATGATGATGTTATTTTAGGGTGTCTAATGGGGATGGGAGGTTTAGGGACAGGATGAGGAAGCTAGATGACAGGGGATATTTTACAACCTGGGATGGAGGGATGACTAAGAATCTTCATGGTCCCAGGTAAGGGGGAAGTTTTATGGTAGGGACTCTAGAATGCTTTCAGGCTCAGGAAAGCCTCCCAAGGTACTGAAAAGGCAATCCTTAATATTTTTTTTTGAGCAGTAAGGGTTAAGTAACTTGCCCAAGGTTACACGGCCATTTTTTTTTGTGTGGGTGTTAAGTATCTGAGGCTGATCCTGGGCCCTCCCGACTCCAGGACCGGCGCTCTTACTCACTGTGCCACCTAGCTGCCCTATAAATATGCACTGGACATACTTTTTTTTTTTTTTTGCCTTTTGGAGGGCAATTGGGTTAAGTAACTTGCCTAAGGTTACACAAGCAACTCTTAATATTAGCCCTTAGGGCACCTTTGTATCCACATCAATATTATAAATAATATAGCTAGCATATATATATAATGCATAATATGTTATATATAATATGATATATAAATGATAATAAATACCTAAAATTTATATAGAACTTACTATGTGCTTGGCTCTGTTCAAAGCACTTTTATAATTATCTCATTTGATTCTCACAACAGTTCTGAGAGGTAGGTGCTATTACTATCCCCATTTTACAGATGAGGAAACTTAGTCAAATAGGGATTAAGTGACTTACCCAGGGTCACACAGCTAGCAAACATCTAAGACTGGATTTGAACTCAGCTTTTTCCTGACTCCAGACCTGGTGCTCTATCCACTGGGACACTTAGATGAGTGAGAAGTGAGATGTAGGTATGTTAGAGAAATGTGAAGGTAGAAACAATGAGACAGGGTATCAGATTACACATGTAAGGTGAATGAGAATAAGGAATTGAGATGACACATAGGTTGTGGGTTTGGGCAAGTAAGAGAATAGTGATGCTATTGACAGTAATAGGAAAATGTGGAAGAAGGAAGGGTTTGGGAATAAGATAATGAGTTCAGGTGTGCACTTGTTGAATAAAGATGTCTACAGAACACCCAGTTCATAGCTAATAGGATATGTGGGACTGAAGATCAGGAGAGATGTTAGAGCTGGATAAATAGATCTGAAAATCATTTGCATAGAGATGATAATTTAATCCATTACAGCTGATGAAATCACCAAGCAGAAGAATATGGAGAGAGAAAAGGGATGGAGCCTTGGGGGACATTCAAAGTTAGTAGACATTGCCTGGATGGATATGCAGCGAAAGAGACTGAAAAGGAAGAGTCAGGCAGGCAGGAAGAGAACCAAGAACAGCACTGTAATGAGAACCTGGAGAAAAGAGAGTATCCTGGAGAAGAGTGTGAATGAGGATGAGGACTGAGAAAAGGCCATTGGATTTAGCTATTAAGAGATCGCTGGTAGCTGGAGAGAGAGCAATTTGAAAGATGAGGTTGGAAGCCAGACTGCAGAGTTAAGAAGAGTGAAAGGAAAAGAAGTGGACACACAGATTGTAGATTAGCTTCCTCAAAGAATTAATTTAGCCTGGTAAGGGAGGAGATATGAGACAATAGTTAGTGGGGTTGAGAGAGGCTTTTAGGTGGGAATAGGGAGACATGGGTATGTTCTGGGGTATCAGGGAAGTGTCCGACAGAGAGGAAGAGACTGATGATTAGTGAGAGGGTGGACATGATAGAGGGATCAGCTGGACTAATCTGCTGGAGAAGATGGGAAGGATGGGGTCACATCCATGTAGAGCTGTTTGCTTTGTCAAAGAAAAGGGCCACCTCTTCATGTGAGACAGGAGTGACAAAAGAGATAGTGAGGAAAGTATCTTAGTGATGGGAAGAGGAGAAAAAGGAGCTGCTACTGAGTGGTTTGATTTCTTTCAGTGAAATACAAGGCAAAGTTCTCATGGTGGGAGGAAGGTAGGAAACATGCAGAGCAGCTGCCAATCTGGATTGGGGGAGGAGGTTTTCTCCCCAAGAATTCTCTATATAATGAAATCACAGCTCCAAACAAATACATTTAAAAAAAATGTGTAGGGAATGTGAGACAGCATGGCATAGTGAATAGAGAACTAGCCTTCGAGTCAGGGAGACTTGGATTCAAGCCCAGCCTTTGACACATATTGGCTGCATTGATGCTGAGGCAAATCATATAATCCCAGCCAATCCTCTAGGACAAAAGGTTGCTGAGCAGTTACTGATATGTGATTGGGTGGGAGCTCTCTGAACTAATACAATCACAGGTCTGGTAAAACAAAACAAAACAATACAAAAACAAAACAAAAAGCCAACCAAATGAACAAATGGACTGAATACAATAGGGAGTCAATGAAAAATAATTCTAAAGGTTATCCAGCAGCACTGAGAATGCAGCTGAAGCAAATTTGTATGGATTTGTAGCATAATATATCTACAACTATAAAATGGCTCTGTGACTTCACACATGGATCCTTGTTGGCCCAAGAATGGAGAAACTGAATGAGATTAGGCTACCCACAGTTGAGGGCTCGGAGCAGGAATGTCAGAAGGCCAGGGGGGCTAGGGATTCTAAGGAAGTGAAGCCATTGGCCATATCAGCTTCTTTTGTTTTCTTCTCCCATTTAATTATTTCATCATCTCCTAACCATTGCTTTTCCTCTCCTTAGGGAATCTACTTTTAGATAACTTAGAATAATGAGGGGTGAACATAATCCTCCTTTTCCTCCTACTACATGCATTTTCTTGATACCGGAGGATAAAACATTGGAATGAACTACCAAAGGAAGACCCCTCAAAATCCTCAGAAAGTCCTTGAGAACTATTAGTTCCTTATAGGAAGGATGGAGACTGGTCAGTGGTATCAAACCCAAATAGAAACACCTCCCTGTAGGCCACATATTGATTCAGAAAACTACACATTAGCGTTATCTATTTTTATTACATTTTTATTTGTCTTGTTAAACATTTCTCAATTACATTGTTTTTAAAATTATTCTATTTTTTGTAGGGGGGAAGGCAAAGCAATTGGGGTTAAGTGACTTGCCCAAGGTCACACAGTGAGTAAGTATTAGTTGTCTGAGGTCACATTTGAACTCAGGTCCTTCTGACTCCAGGGCCAGTGCTCTATTCACTGCGCCACCTCGTGTCCCCTCCCAGTTACATTTTAATCTGGTTTGGCAGCACATGGGAGTTTGGACAACTGTGAATTTGACACTTTTGGATTAGATGCTGATAAATGTCTCTCTGTAGCTCTAAGATTTTAGGACTCAATTTCATTTTAAGTTGGCTGCCTGGTTTTCAGTGAGACTGTACTTTGGGCATAAAGAACTAATGCAGATAGATATTCATGGCTGGACAAGTCAGGAATTCAGCAGAACTTGAGTACAGCTGAGTGAGGCACCTTCAAAGGAAGATAGCAAAGAGAGCCAAAAAGTTGCATAAATTAACTTACTATTCATGGCAGGTGTGTGAAGTTAAACTACCAGAAAGAAGCAGGAACTCTACAGCTTTGGATCAAGCTGGCTACTTGCCAAGCACCTTGAGGCAGTACCTAATTTGCATATAATGATACATTTGCATAAAATATGTAGCTATAATAAACACAAACAACCCAGGACTGTTTTTTATCTTAGTCTTCCAAAGCTAGTCAATTAGCATTTATTGAACACCTACAGGGCCCTGAAAATCAATTCCATAAAAAAGGTAAAAAAAATGCCCCCCCAAGCTATTTGTATTTGGTTACCTTTGTTTTAAAGCAAGTTACCTCAAAATGTAAGTTAATAATCCTGTGCCTAATTATCTGATTGGGGTGTATTCCTGTTTCTGAAATAGAGAAAATTTCTTTGGGGTCTTTGGTTTTCCTTAAACAGAATAAATTCGAGAGGAGAGGATTAAATTTTGGAATATCAAGACTTCTTACAAGCAAACACGAGTCTTTTGCGCATTTGCATCATTCATATTTCTCAGGAGATGCAAGTGCCTTGCAGATCATCAAGCCATCACTCTTCAAACAGTGCCATGAAATGAAAGGCTATTCTTTTAAGCATTTTAAGATGAGGAATCTAATAATAAGACCTAACATTTATATAGTACCTACTATGTGCAATAGTAAAGTACAGTTATCTCATTTGGTCCTCACAACCACCCCTGGAGGTAGTTTAGTAGTAAAGGAGGTGCCTTTACTATCCTTTTACAGATGAGGAAACTGAGGCAAATGGTTAAGTGACTTACCTAGGGTAACCAGACTAACCCTAGGGTCACACAGCTAGTGAATGTCTTAGGTTCTTCCCAATTCCAGGCTCTGCACTTTGCATAGCCTAGCTGCCCATATAGGGTATATAAGTCATTTCATTAGCTAAATTAGTTAGCAGTGGTACTAACAAAGTCACGTTTCAGGTTCAAATTCCCAATGAGTTCAAAATTTTGCATTTTGGCCCCAGACCTCAGCTCTGGGTAACTGTAACACAACTTGTTATTGATTATGAGGCCGACCAGGTGAGACCAGCACAACCTGTCATCACTAGTAAAGGATCAACATTCTGTTCTCTTGTAAGGAATGTGGTTGCCAGTTGCCAGGGGGCTTCCTAAGGGAAATGACAGACCGTGATTGCTAAGTAACCTCCAGCACTGAATAAAGATTTATGTGAACTGCTGTGGGGTGGGGACAGTTAGGAGTAGCATCTTCTTAAAAAATGTAGAAGCAGGCATCCCTCAGAGGTAATATAAACCTGACAAGCCTCTTAGGATTGGTCACAGAAACTCAGGGACGTTGATGGCTCACAACAGTGGCACACTATCTCCCTGCCTCTGTTTCCTCCTCTTATGAAAGGAAGCTGAGATGCAGAGTTACTAAAGCAAAGCTAAAATTCATTGAACTTTAGAACCACTGATTCCAAACCCCTCATTTTATAGAGGAAAAAAGGTTCAGTGAAGTAAAGTACTTTAGCCAGCAAATATCTGAAGTAGGATTTGGACCCACATCTTCCTGATTCCAAGTCCAGTGCTCTAGTCAGGACAATACACTGCCTCTATAAATTGAATAAGAGGGAGAGGGCGGGCTAGGTTGAATTTGGGCAATTGCACAGTGTACTCAAGATCCTGAGTTGAACCCTGAAAAAGAAACCTTTATTTCAAGCATCAATAATTTGGGTGATGTTCTATGTGCCTTAAAATCGTGGAACATCATCATAAAGATTTAAACCAATATTTACCAATATAAAGAATTAAAATTGCAGGTGATCCAAAGGGTAATGAAGAGATGCACCATTGGCTTAATTGGTCTATGGCCCATTACTGATGTTAGCTGGTGCACAAGTAATTAAATAAAAGATATCACCCTTGAAGACATATAATTGGGCAATGAGAATGATCATATAGCAAGATTAAGGGATAAGAGATAGAGAAACCAAGAGTTACACTGATGGTCACATAATATTAAAGGACCTAAAGGATGGTGTCCGCAAACTGGAGGAGAAGCAGGTATGGAGGAGTTGTGAATGCTTTTAAATCGTTGTTGGATCTATTTACATTGATTTATTTCTGTACATGTTGTTCTCTGAAGAACGTAGACTACTTGAGAGTAGGATTGTTCATTTTTGTCTTGTCTGTGGTGCTTGGCACATAGTATGTGCGTGTATATTGAATTAAATTGGAGGTAACTGAATGGAAGCTAATCACCTCCTGTTCCTGACACTCCAAACTCTGCTGCATCCAGCTCTGGCCTCATCCCGACTTCCTTCCCCCTGGAACTTTGGACTCCAGTTCTGAAACCACCCTGGCACTGATAGGTGAGCTTTCACCTTATTTTGCCTAGAATCAGTCCTCTACCTCACTTCCTGGACACCAGCTCCAAAATCTGCCCCAAGACCTTCACTAGCTCCCCATTGCCCCTAGAATAAAATCCATTCTTCTCAATTTGGGATTGAAATCCTTCTGCAACCTTGTTCCAATCTCCCTTTCAAGCTAAATTTCACATTAGTTCCTTTATGTATTCCAAGTTGCAGCCAAACTGGACTATTGATTATTACACCAACATCTTCTGTGTCTGTGAGCCATTTGCACAAACCATCCCATATGTCTGGAATTTGCTCCCTCCTCATCTCAGCCTCTCAGAGTCATTATAATCTTTAGGTCTCCATTTGGGTGTTACCTCCTCCGTGAATCTTTCTCTGTTTCACTCAGGTACCGGTTCTCTTTCCCTCAACTAATCTTGCATTTATTGATGTGTTTACATATTACACTTTTGAAGACCAATGAATAGAGATTGAATGCATAGAATTTCATCTTTGTCTTTGTATACATAGGACCTTGTGAACTGCCGGATTCATAGGAGGCACTTTGTAATTGAATTAAAGCAAAAAAGTTAATTATCACCTTATAAGGCCATCTTACCTTAAAGGCTGTTCAATGGCAAGGAATGCAAGGGTATCAATGTAGTAAAGTGCTGGTACATTTGGAAAACAATATAGTGTTGCACATCAACTTTTCTTCCTTCCAACTAGATAATTCTAATCAATCTTGCTTCTTCCCATAGTTCTTATTTCCCAACCTTTAAAAAAGTTCTGGGACATTCTGTGAAAAATTCTTTAAGCTTTTTACATTCCTAGTTGGATTTTGGCAGTAAAAAGAAAATGAGGGAATTATCTAGTCACACAGGGTAGATTCCTATTTATGCATTTCAACATAGTCTTGGCCTTTAAAACTTCAATGCAATATTGTTGACTGGTGACTAGCCTTTACTGCTACTCTCTGACCTTTAATTCTTTTCCTGCTATTTCTATATCCAGCTGGACTTTATCTGCTTTATTTTTGGGCAGGCTTTTCACCCCCTGTCCCAGATACATTGTGCGTCACCACATTTCCAAATTGTCATGGTCACTTTGATTTGTGATTCTATTTCCAAATGCTGTCTTCCCCTGTAACCACAACTGGGTGCCTTCTAAAGCTTAGTGATGAAAATCATTAAGAGGAAAGTACTTTGCAAACTTTTAATTCCTATTTAAATATGAACTGTCATTGCTATTATTGTCACTGTTGCTATTATTATTATTGTTATTTTGTTCTCTTTATGCTTTATAGAGTTCAAATAGAAACAGTCCTAGGACAAATTGTTATACTACGAGTGCATGATTTTATGTTTAATGCTTACTAGAGTATCACACAACGGGATAAAATTATTAATTTTTTTAGTTGAGTGAAAAGGTCTATTTCCCTCCCTTTTCAGCCCTTTTTGGTTTGTCTCAGCTCTTCCTTGGACTTACATGGGGAATTGGGGTGGACAATGAGATTCCCCCCAACAGCAATGATAACTGTACCCATGGGAGCATTCCTGCCTGAGAAAGGACCTTCAGTATCTGGCTTTCTCTTCTATTTTGTGTTTTTTTCCCTGAACCCGTATCACTAAATTGTAACTTTTGTGACTTTGAAAGGTTGGGAATTGATTGCCCAGCATGAGGTGATTTCTGTAGCAACTTCTCTGAGAAGGGCATCACTTCCAATAAGAGTCTGCAACTGAAAATGCCAAAGAGATATGCCCTGGCTGGTCAGAAGATCTGGGTTTATGAGGTGCTCAGACAGTATAAATCTAAGGTGAATGTGAAATATTGGTTGACCAGGCTTACAAAGTTGTTTTTACCTATCTGTTCTACTGTTTTTTAAAAAATTTATTTTGTGGTGATGGAAATAAATGGCTAATGTTTATTTTATACTTGAAATATCTTTTCTAGAAAGGACTCTGTTAATCTCTTTTAGAGAAGACCCTAGATACAAGCCTTACCTAAGCTTTTGGAGATTTTCCCAGAGTAACTCCAGATTGGGAGGGAAGATCAATGAACAAGAGAGTGTGATCAAAGACTGCCTTTGGGGTTCAGACTCCCTCAAGACTGACCCCAAAATGTATGAGCTCAGAGCCAGAGTCCCTCGTGGAAAGGGTAACATAGCCATTGTGTTTATTTCTTTTTAATCTTTAGGCCCTTCTTTGTATTAATCCATCAGATTGTGGGCTTCTCCAGGATATAGATGACCTTTTGTTTTTCTATCTCCTCAGTGCTTAGTAAAGTACCTGACAATAGCAGGTGCCTAAAAAGTTTTTATTGACTGTTGACTGAATGACTATTAAGAAAAAACAACAGAGCCCTGAAGTCAGGAGGACTTGAGTTCAAATTTGACCCCAGACACTTGATACTTAACTAGCTGTGGAACCTTGGACAAGTCACTTTACCCCAATTTCCCTGCCTTCCCCCCTCCAAAAAAAGAAAAGGAAAGGAAAGGAAAGGAAAGAAAAGAAAAGAAAAGAAAAGAAAAGGAAAGGAAAGGAAAGGAAAAAAAAAACAACAGACCACAGTTAGTGTCCTTTAGTGATTTTAGCCAGGGCTAATCAGTGATTTATTGCAGAATAGTATAAATGGATTCTAATAAAGCATTTTCAAAGCCTCTTATAATACCTTATAGGGAAAATGGAAAGATGTTGAATGGATGATACCATGTAGTTAGGTATATTTGGAATTGATTGGGCAATTAGAGCCAAGGAAAAGTGATTAATGGAAGGATGTTTCTAGTGGAGTGCCACAGGACTCTAGCCCTGGTTCAATTCTGTTCAACATTTATTATCAATGTCTTAAACAGACACGCTTGTTTAATGCACATGTGACACAGAGCTGGGTGGATGGTGGATATGTTGGACGATTGACTACCATCGGTCCTATGCATGTAGTGCCAGACAAGAGAAAAAAAAAGATGTGAATGCCCAGCAGAGAGCTTGGAAAGCCTACTAGAAAACAAATAAAAATACTTGGGAATTCCTGGCTTCTGAGACCCATTTCAGTGAATGAGCCTAGCAAGCAGTTTAACGTGGTAGTTAAGCAGTGGGAGTTATCAGGGGTAGCAATAGAAAACATCTCATTTTCAGTAGGTAGGAAAGGTGAAAGGGATGTTCCAGTGACCTACAGAGATCATACAATGTTTATATGTCTTCTAGTGTAAAGAAAGAACCAGGTGTGCACAAAATACAGTCTGACCTCTCTGTGAGAGGAAGCCGTAAAAGGGACAGAAGAATTCTGTCCTGCTCTCCAGCTTGCCCAGCAATGAAATGCTCCTTTATAAGAATGGAAGAAGTCATTAACAAGGAAAGAAAAAAAAGGGGTAAAAATGGAAGAAATGATTATAACCTCTGCCAGGAGGTTGGAGGGTAGAAGAATGTGATTCAGAGGAAGAAGGAAACAATCCACTGAACCACTGAAATAATTGGTTTGAGGCTCTTCCCATAGACCATGGATTCTTTTTTTAACATAATGGATCTGTTTGTCATTCTGGTCAAACTGATGGCCATCTTCTTGGAATTATGTTTCTAAATGCTTAAATAGGATTACGAAGGAAACTCATTATACTGAAATAGTTCTCTCTCTCTTTTTTCCTTACTCCCTTTCTCCCTCTCCATATATATATATATATATATATATACATACATACATACATACATACACATACATATGCACATGTGTGTATTTTTTAAATCAAGTTCATGGACCCCTGGCTAAGAAACTCTGCTAGAACAAAACAGCTTGCTTAGCTCTCCAGAGTAAGAGGGCGCTACAGTTTCTATACAGAGAAAAGACCTTTAGGACACTGCAAGAAGAAAAGCGAAGCTGAGAGTGGCTACAGGTATGTGAAACGCTGTCACGAGGAAGAGAGGATCATTCTTGTTCTGTTTGGACCCAAAATACAAAACCAGGAGCAACAAGAGGAAGTTCCAAACGTGCCAATTTTGGCATGATGTAAGGAAAAGCTTCCACATAATTCAAGCTCTCTAACAGTTCAATGAGATGCCATGTGGGGTGCTGGGTTCTCCCTTCTTAGACTGTTAGATGACCCTTTGTTGGTTAGATTACAGTAGGGATTCCTTTTATTTGGGGATTGGACTAGATTCCTGTTTTAATGCTTTCCAATGCTCAAATGCTGTCCTGGTTGAGACCTGGTAGTTGGCAAAGGAGTAGCCATATGTCAACGTTGTACATAGCAGGTGCTTAATAAGTGTGGGTTGAATTGTATGGACAATTGAGAGATATGCTATCTTACCAAAGTTGTATCTGGGAGGAGATCTGATACAAATTGAAACTTTAAATGCAAAAAGAAGAGGGTTGGGTGGGGAGGGGGAGGCAGAGAAAAGCTGCCTATTTATAACCACTAGGCCAGATATCAGAGTGGCATTTGTGATACAGGTAGGATAGTGGTGGGGATGCTCAGGAGTTTGCAAGTGACTATATCCAGTAATAGAGGCAATAATAATAATAGTACTCACCAGCCTAGAGGTCTATACATAAACACACAAAATACGGGGAACCAAGTAAATTAGTGATCTCAAGTTAAATCACTACTGTAGTCACCCAAACAATTCCAAATATAATGAATATAATAAAATAATAAAAATGCTAGCCATTACATAGCTTTCCATCTTACCCATAAGGAATTATAAAAGCTTTTGTTAAATGCCTTAGAATCTATTTATGACTTTAGTTTAATGGAAACTTAGTGGGATGTGACCCAAGACTAGAATATGGCAATAGAAAGACATACCTCACTCAAAAGGAACAGATTACATAATAGTGTGCTGGTTGAGTACTATCTGTCAAAGGGTATTCTCTTGATTTAAAATCTTTGAACTCAAGAGGGCAAGTGAGGTGGGCAAATTTTGCTGAAAATCAGTGGAGGGAAAAGATATTGTAGGGGTAATGAATTAAAGGACACTGAGCTGGAAAGGAACTGGACAATGTAACATCACACATCTGGTACAGAGGTGAGATATCAGTCAGTCAATTCTTATCTAAAACTTTTAGATAAAACACTTACTATTTGTCAGCCTGAGAGTTCAGTGATTTGCTCAGGGTCAAACGGCTGAAGTTTGAAGTGGGTTATAAACTCAGGTCTTCTTAATACCAGGCCAGTTATAGGGGATATTATCTACCCAGAAATCTGCTATAAATTTATTTCTACTAAAAAGAGCTAGCATTTATATGCTTCTTTAAGGTTTGCAAAGCACTTTACATGTATGTCCTCATTTGATCCTTCTGTGAGGGAGCTGCTCTTATTAGGGATGAAGGGATTCCTCATTTCACAGACAAAGACACTAAAGGCTTAGAGAGTAAGTGATTTGCTCAGGATCACACAGCTAAGTTAAGTGTCTGAGCAGAACTTGAACTCAGGTTTTCCTGACCCCAAGTCCACTGATCTATCCACAGATCCTTGAGAATTTCTTTTTTTTTTAAGCAATCGGGGTTAAGTAACTTGCTCAAGGTTACACGGCCAGTTATTTCTGGGTGTGGTGCTAAGTATTGGAGCCTCCACTGGAGCCGGTGCTCTTACTCACTGAGCCACCTGGCCACCCCTAAGCAATTGGGGTTAAGTAACTTGCTCAAGGTTACACGGCCAGGTGTTTCTGGGTGGATACTAAGTGTCTGAGCCTGGATTCGATCCCCAGGTCTTCCCGACACTGGAGCCGGTGCTCTTACTCGCTGTGCTACCTGGCCACCCCTTCCTTGAGAATTTCTTGACCTGTCAGTAATCATATTTGTTCTTCAGAACATGCAGAAGCAGCAAGGACTACTACTATTATTCTGGACCTGATTGTGACTTCTAAGCAAGAACTGAAGACAAAAGTAGAGAAGACCAGACAATTAGAAAAAGTGGCCACACCATCCTAGAGTTCTAGGACAACAAGGAGAAGAATTTAAGGCATTTCTTGGTAAAAAGGCTTACCTTGGATTTTGGAACAGTAGATTTCAGAATTCAGAGAAAGAATCCTTAGAAACTTGTAGATTCAGATTCTACAGGGGAAAGTTGGCTAAGAGGAATGAGGAATGTATTCTGAAGAATGACATTCTGACAGCAGGAATAATTGATATTCGTAATTATCAACAATACATCAATTAACGGGGGCTGATTGCATGCAAAAGCAACTGAAACAAAAATGGAAACAAAGGGGAGGTGCTTTATGAGGCTTGTCATCAAGGATCCATGGATTTCTGCTTGTTACTGGGACAGAAAGTTCTAGAATCAGAGATGCTCTGATCCAACCTTAGTTAATATTAATAGAAGTATAATGCCTAGATCAGAGGAGTTCAATTTCATTCTGTAATTCCCCTTTGTGGGGTTATACTTCTATTCTATGTTCTTAGGGGAGTCAATAGAGTATGGTGAATAAACAGTGCTAGATTCCACATGAGATCAAATTGGTTTGAATTTTAGGTCAGTTCTGGGCTACTTGTGTGACCTTGGACTAGTCTCAACTTCTCTGGTTTTTAGTTTCCTCATCTATAAAATAAAGGGTTTGGGATTTGGAAGTTGGAATTGGAAATTAGAAGTTGACTTCTGGGGTCCTTCTGGCTCTAAATCAATGATGCATGCCATGATTCCTTTATAGAAAGATGAATTATTTCCTTCTATGTTGATTAATGGATACCTTGATCCTAGGCGGCTCAGTGGATCAAATGTTGGACTTGGAATCAGGAAGGCCTAAGTTCAAACCCCATCTTAGATACTTCTTTGCTCTATTACCCTGGGCAAGTCACTAAATGGGGATAATAATAGAATCTACCTCCAAGGGTTGTTATGAGGATCAGATGAGTTAACATATATAAAGTAAACCTTAAAGTGCTCTGAAAATGATAGCTATTATAATCTCAACCAGGAAAAAGATCTCTAGTAGTATGCTTCAGGAATCTGTCCTTGACCCTAAAGTGTTTAATCACTGATTTTTAAAATCAATGACTTGGTGATCCATTATAGGACCATTGATGATGTGATGGCATTTATCAACCTTGAAACTGATGCAAAGCTGGGGGAAGAGCAAATTCAAGGGATGACAGATTCAATAGCCATAAAAGTTGGAATAATCTGGAACTACAGGCCAAATTTAATGAAATTAGTTTTAACAATTAGAACTATTTGAAAATGGGAAGAATGTGATATTAAGGGCCCTAACACTGCATGGGTTTAAGGAAAAATTTTATGATCTCCTATCAAGGAGATGATAGAGGTGATTTTTACATCACGTAGAAGAATGAATTAGCTAAATCCCAAGATTCCTTCCATTTCTGGAATCCTGTTCTCTTCCTTAATTTTTCAGAATCTGGATCAAGAAGTATGATTTCTCATTATAGTATCTTATTTATAGCATTTTATTATGTCAGACTTTGAATACTGGATTTAGTATGTGATAATATAAAAATGCAAAAGAAGTTGGTTTTTCCCATGTGTGTTTATGAGGCTTTTTTTTTGGTGTTTTCCCCTTTTCTCTATGAATGATAAAATCTGAAGCAATATGGTTTAGTCTCTAGGTATTTGGACTCATTGTAGGAAGGAAAAAGTAATTTTGTTACATAAAAAAAGCATCAAGAATACAAGAACAACAAGGGAAAATGTTTCTCCTTTATTAAATGTAGAAGGGATGTTGATAATAAAATATCTCCCTTCCCCAGAAAAAAAGACTACCATTATACTTTTTTGGATTTTTACCTCTTTCTTCATTCCCAGTTAGGGTAGGGTCCGTACTACTCTGTGGCAATTGCCTGCAGGCCAACTCTAATGTGAAGTACTAAACAAAAGACCATGGGTGAATATTAACCTTTTAATGTGTTTATAGTATACTTGAGAGTCTGGAGGCTGACTGGGGAGAAATTAAGAATTGTCAGAAATTCAGGACATGGACAAACGTAATAGTACCTTTGTTCTTTGTTTTGCCATGAAGACTCTGATGGAAACCTAGATAGAGGCATGAACCTCTTGGCCTGGCAAATTTTACACATTAATGTTTCATAGAGTCAAGACTATCAGAGCATGCTCCTATTTCTTTGAGAACATATTCAATAAATTTATACTTACCCAGGAGGTGAGTAATACTTTTTCATCCCTTTACTTTTTCTTTTTACTTTCTTAACCAATAATAATGCTCAAAGTAAATGAGCATTGTAATTTACTCAAATGCCCAAAGGAAATAAGCTTTATAATTTAATCAAAAGAGCAAATTTGGGAACAGAGGTAATGGATAACATCTTTACTTTCATATCAGTAAATACTAGAGAACTCCTGGGAAGCTAGGAAAACAAGTAAAATATTATTAACCCATGCTACTAGCCTTTCTATATAAAAAGGGAAGTCAGCATTATTCTATCTCCAGTCTTTGTCAGGCCTCAGTCTGCTAAAATCTAAAATGAATATCTCTTCCTTCCTTCCTTCCTTCCTTCCTTCCTTCCTTCCTTCCTTCCTTCCTTCCTTCCTTCCTTCCTTCCTTCCTTCCTTCTTTCCTTCCTTTCTTTTTTTCTTTCTTTCTTTCTTTGCTTTTTGGAGGGGGGAAGGCAGGGCAATTGGGGTTAAGTGACTTGCCCAAGGTCACATGGCTAGTAAGTGTTAAGTGTTTGAGGTCAGATTTGAATTCAGATCCTCCTGACTCCGGGGCTGGTTCTCTATTCACTGAGCCACCTAGCTGCCCCATGAATATCTTTTTATGAGCATTTCTTTTCATTTTCTAGAATAGATGCTAATTTAGAGAAGCATTTGATGCTAAATGTAGATAGTAAAATAAGTAAAAGAATTTAATCAATTATTCAAACAATCCTTTATATTTTAAGAAAAGTCCTACAAACCTGAGAAATTGTATTTACTCATCATCTTAAAAAGGTGAACTAGAATTGTAACCATACAAAACAAACACAAATACAACAATGAATAGAATTATCTGTTTATATCCTTAGATCATTTATCATTTGAAGAATGACTCTTTTTCTTTTAAATTTCTTTTATAGCTTGGAAATGAGATGAAATGAGTTTCTTTTTATCAGAGAAACTTGTTGCAAAGCTATTTTCCCCAGCTATTTTCCTTTTAATCTTTATTATATCTGTTTGAGCAAAAACTTTAATTTTATTTAATCAAAGTTATCAGTATTGTCTTCTGTTATCCTCATTCTTCCTTGTTTGGTCATGGACATTTTTCCTAGCTACAGATCTGATGATAATTTTTTTCCCATTTCTCTATTTTGTTTATGATGTAACCTTTTATGTAATTTACCAATAACCAGTTGGTGCTTATCTTTGTATAACATGTGAAGCATTGATCTAAATCTAACTTCCTTCACCCTGCTGTCTAATTTCCCAGTAATTTTTGTTAAATTGTGAGTCTTTATTCTAGTAGGTATAGTCTTTTGGTTTATTCAATAATAGAGTACTGGATACATCTGCTTCTGAACGTGTATACCTGATTGGTTTCACTGATCTATTTCTCTATTTTTTAACCAGTACTAAATAGTTTAAATAATTACTGCTTTGTAGTTTAGTTTGTAATCTGGTACTGCTAGGCTCCCTTTGTTCCCATTTCTTTTCATTATTTCTCTTGAGAGTCTTATCCTTTTTTTCCACTATATGAATTTTGTTATTTTTTTCTAGGTCTATAACATAATTCTTTGGTAGTTTCACTACCTATAGTCATATGGAAAAAAAATGTTCTAAGTCACACTGGAGCAATGCAAATTATAGCAGTTCTGAAATTCCATCCCACACCCATCTGAGTGACAAAGATAACTACAACAACAAAAAAGAAAATGAATGTTGGAGGGGTTGTGGGTAAACAAACACATTGATAAACCCTATGAATGATACAACCATTCTGCAAAGCAATTTGGAATTATACCCAAAAAATTACTTTTTTTTTTTTTGCTTTTTGGAGGGCAATTGAGGTTAAGTGACTTGCCCGAGGTCACATGGTTAGTTTTTTGTGTTAAGTATCTGAGGCCGCATTTGAACTCAGGTCCTCCTGACTCCAGGGCTGGTGCTCTATTCACCGCACCACCTTGCTACCCCTCAAAAAATTACTTTTGACTGTACTATACTATTTCTAGGCCTACACTCAAAAGAGCTTGAAGGAAGACAAAAATGTCCTTCACATAGAAAAATATTTATAGCAGTACTTTTTGTGGTGGCAAAAAAAAAAAAATGGAAATGAAGAAATACTTTTGTGCTGCAAGAAATAAGTAGATAATTTTTAAAAAGACATGAAAAACTTAAATGAACCAATGCAGAGTGATGGGAAAAGAACCAGAACAATTTATACTACATCAATATTCTAAAAATAATTTATTTTGAGGACTTTTAAAAAATGATGAAGAATGAAATTATCAGTTAGGAAAACAATATGTACAATAACAACAATAGTATAAAAACAAACCTGTGAAAGCAATAAGAGCTATGATAAATACCATTCATGATTCCAAAGGACTGATGATGAAACATGCTCTCTGTTACAGAATGGTGAGAAACTTAGACTGCACACATACATGTATGTAATAGTAATGGAATTTAAAGATCCCCCTGTATTGGCCTGGTTTTTGGTTTGATTGTGTTAAAACCCAGAGCTTGTGAATCCCACTTGTGGGATGGACTTGTTGATGTGAAAAGAGAGGGCTGAACTGGGAGGAGCTGGTGACGTAGATTTAGAGAGACACAAGAAAAGAGAGAGGCAGAAGAACTTTTTGGAAGCAGCATCTTGGAGGCAGAGAGACTGAGAGGATTGCTGAGGGCCACTTTGAATTTCCCAGGACTTTTGAGACCTGCCACCCAGAGCAGCCGAGGACTGAGGAGACATGGCTGTGTTGCTGGTACTTTGTCTGTTTTGATGTTGTTTTGCCAGATTTGTCCACTGGTGAAAGACAGTCCTGTTGTTGCAGAGGTTTTGGAACCTTGCTGTTGGTTCAGAGCTCCTGAGACTGTTCTGCAGACAGAGAGTGAATTCTGTCCACTGGTGAAGGACAGTGCTGTTATTGCAGAGGTTCTGGAACCTTGCTTTTGGTTAAGAAGCCCTGAAGAAGGATTTTCTTGTTGTATGTTTACAGAAATCCTGGAAGGGGGTTTTGCTGATGTTTTCAGGGGTCCTAGGACTGTTCTGCAGACAGAGAATGAATTAATGAAGATACTGGCAATGTATCTTGTGGCCTTTCTAAGCTTTGTCTCCCCAGGAACAAAGATTGCTGAGAATTTGCCTGTGTCAAGATGAAGAAAAGACCTCCATTTGGGTATTAAATGCTGTGCTTAAGCTTGTTGTAACTCTGGGGTAGATTCAATTGTGATCCAAGGGTGGGGAACTTTTAACTTTTTGTGCTCTGTGATTAAACAAATGAATGTACTTTACTTATGATTGGTAACTAATCTCCATTTGAGAAGGGGGGCTTTGTGATAGACTAAATGAATGTACAGCCTAGGGGTGGAGTAGTACTTAGAAGAGGGACTTTGTAATTGATTAAATGAATGTAATGTCCTGGGGTGGGGTAGTACTTGGAGATTGTTGAATTATACTTAGTAAATGCTGTATTTTGAATTATGCTAAATTTTGATTCTATCTGTTCTTAATTTGTCACTGAATAAAATGGAGAGCACCTATGCTGGTATTTTGAACCTTGGGAAGTTGCCTTTGCTTGGCATTACAATATATTACCATTGAGAGAATTTGTTTTATTGACTACGCATATTTGTCACAAGAAAATTGTTTTTCTTTCTTTTTTTCAATGAGATGGAGGGGCATGAAGAAAATATATTTCTGGTTTTTTAAAGAAAAAGATGAAAAGAGTGCTACAGATGTTAAATATCATATGCACTTTCAGATGGGGTTGTTGTAGTATCATTTTTACTTAACTGCTTTGCTACAGTAGACATCTCATGAAGTGGGAGAAATCTGTAAATATTTACATTGGAAAAACAAAACATATCAATAAAAGTTAACTAAAGAATGAATGAGAAGAAATGAGAGACAATATAGAAGAAATTCAAATTGAAGGTATATAGAAGGAGAAGGAAGAAGATGAGGAAGATAGATGTAGTATAGTAGAAAGACGGCTCAACAGGAGTCAGGGGAGAATCAAGTTTGAATTTTATCACTGATACTTGCTAGTTGTTTGACCATGAATAAGTTACTTATACTTTCTATGCCTTAATTTCGTCATCTGTAAAGTGGGGATAATAATGCCTATAGTATCTATCTTACAGGAATATTATAATGCCCAGTGAAATCTTGTGCCTCATTAGAAGCAGCTGGTGTCATACGTCTGGACCTGGGATCAGGAAGATCGGAGTTCCAATCAAACCTCAGACACTTGACTAGCTGTGTGACCTTGGGAAGTCGTTTAATTTTATTTGCCTCAGTTTCCTCAGAAAAATAGGGGTAGTAATAGCACTTACCTCATAGGGTTGTTTTGAAGATCAAATGAGATATTTGTAAAAAGTGCTTAGCATGGTGCCTGGTACCTAGTAGGTGCCTAATAAATGATTATTCCCTTCCCTAGCTCATAGTAGGCACTATATAAATATTTAGGGAAGGAGTATAAAACCATTTAATAGGCTGCTGAGAAAGCCCATGTAATTGTCTGATGCAAATTTATTTATTTGTTTATTCATTAAAAAATACTTGTCAGGCTCCTTCTAAGTTTGCCTTCCTCTAAAGGTAGGTAACTGGGCCATATGTTTTCATGAAAATTCTTACAGACTTGAGACTCAATTATTTCCATATAAATATACAGATTGAAAGAACTGTCAGTGAAACAGAGGAAGATAACCTACTGAAAAGTTATCTGAATAGGCAAATACTGTATCCACTGTTGAGTTTACCACTCTGCCAAAGCTGCCCTGCCAAAAAGGGAATAGTAGGTTTTTACTGTGTTACACCAGAGGGATAAATTAGGGCCAGTGAGTAGAAGTTACAGGAAATATATATTAAGGTTTTCTAATAATATGGTCTCTCCAAAATTAGAATTATGTGAATGTGAGCTGTCCCAGCAGGTGTTTTAGGAGAAGATTCCTACATTCAAATAGAAGTCATGCTAGATCAGGTTTCTTAACCTGGGATCTGTGAAGTTTTTAAAAACACACACACATATCTACATATATATATTTTAAAAACATGTTCATACATACACATATATACATATTTTAATATAATTGATCTTCTTTATAATTCTATATGTTTTTTAATTTTTAAATTCCCTTCCTGTCAGTCATTTTATTATTTTTATTTATTTTTAAATAATATTTTATTTTTCTCCAATTATATGTTAAAACAATTTTTAACGTTTGGATTTTTTTTAAAGTCTTGAGTTCCAAATTCTATTCTTTTCTTGCCTCTTTCCTCCCTCCGGTGGTAAACAAACTAATACAGGTTATACATGTATAATCATGTAAGCCATTGTACAAGAAGAAAGAAAGAAAGAAAGAAAGAAAGAAAGAAAGAAAGAAAGAAAGAAAGAAAGAAAGAAAGAAAGAAAGAAAGAAAGAAAGAAAGAAAGAAAGAAAGAAAGAAAGAAAGGAAGAAAGAAAGAAAGAGAGACAGAAAGGAAGGAAGGAAGAAAGAAAGAGAAAGAGAGAGAGAGAAAGAAAGAGAGAAAGGAAGGAAGGAAGGAAGGAAGGAAGGAAGGAAGGAAGGAAGGAAGGAAGGAAGGAAGAAAGAAAGAAAGAGAGAGAAAGAAAGAGAGAAAGGAAGGAAGGAAGGAAGGAAGGAAGGAAGGAAGGGAAAAATAGTATGCTTTGATCTGTATTCAGACAGTATCACTTCTTTCTCTGGAGGCAGATCGCATGTTTCATCATAAATCCTTTGGGATTGTCTTGCATCATTATATTGCTGAGAATAGCTAAGTCATTCACAATTCTTCATTGTTCTTTATGGCTCTATATACAATGTACACCTGGTTCTGCTCACTTCACTCAACATTAGTTCATGTAAGTTTCTCCAGGTTTTTTGGAAATTATTCTGCTTGCCATTTCTTATAACACAATAATATTCCATCACAATCTTTTACCATAGCTTGTTTAGCCATTCCCCAATTGATGGGCATCCCCTCAGTTCCCAATTCTTAGCCACCATTGAAAGAGCTGCTATAAATATTTTTGTATAAATATGTCATTTTCCATTTTCATGTCTTTGGGATATAGACCTATGAATGGTATTGCTGGATCAAAGGATATGTACAGTTTTATAGTCCTTTGGACATAGTTCTAAATGGCTTTCCAGAATGGCTGAATCAGTTCACAACTCCACCAAAAATGCATTAGTGTCCCAGTTTTCCCACATTCCTGCAATATTCATCATTTTCCTTTTTTGTCATATTAGCCAATCTGATAGGTGTGAAGTGGTACCTCAGAGAATTCTGTATATTTTATGCATGTACAAACATTATTCTTAAAAGGGATCCATAGACTTCATCTGACTACCAGAGGTCTATGAATACAAAAAAGTTATGACCCCTAGACTAGAAAATCTCCAAGTTCTTCCCAACTTCTCTAAGATTCTAGGAGAAGAAAAAAGGAAAGAGGAAAAATGAGAAAAATGACAAGAAGCATGCATATGATAGAAGTGGGATAGTGTGCCCAGCAATTTTGTCAGGGCTAAGTACATGTAGATTAACTAGCCTGGGATTAGAGAACTGCCTAGAGCTCTGAGAGTAATGAGGACTTGTCAAGGTCACACAGCCACTACTTGTCAGAAGCGTGTGTCAATATTTCACTAAGCTGAATGGCATATGAAATGACTACAGAATACGGCAAAATTTTCAACCCAAGGACAAAATATACTATTCACACCAAGTCTGAGAAATTTCTGAAATTATTAATTTAATTAAATCCCAAGAGAATGCTGAAATATTCCACTATGTTGACAATAGCAGAATAACCTGAACTTTGGGATTCAGAAAGCTTGCAACAATATGGTAGTAGACACCAGAGGTAGGATGGTGTTTGGAGGTGGGAAGGTAACTTTGATATTGGTTCTGTTCTGTTTTTAATAAATGTTTTAGATGAAGATATAGGTGTATCAAATTTGTGGATGACATGAGATCACAGGATAATTAGATTTAGAGTCAGAAGGGACCTCAGTGGCCATCTAACCCAACATTCTTGTCTTAAAGATTCAGTAACCAAGGATCACAGAGTTTAAGTGACTTGCTTAGGGACACAGGTAGTGAGAGATTGGTGAGATTTTAACTCAGGTCCCTTTGATTTGAAATCCAGGACATTTTCCATAATACCATAGGCTGTTTCCTGCTGGAAGAAATGGACAATCTTCTGAGCTAAAGAATCTAGATCTGAAAAAGAACCTCATGAGAATGAATGAATTATCATGGGAAGCCTGGTAAGACAGAATTGAATAAGGATCTGTGTCAAACCCTACACTTCAGTTAAAAAAAATGAAATTGATTCATGCAGGATAAATCAGGTATTATTAGACAATGGAATGAATGTCTAGTCATGGACACTCCACATCCTAATGTGGAAAAACAGCTAGGTTTTCGGTTGCCAAAAATACTGATGTCATATTTGGTTTGTATTAATAATTAATTAAGGAGCATGAGGATCTTGATGAGAGCTGATCTTGAAGTCAGGAAGACAGGGTTCAAGTCTGCTTCTGATGCATGCTGACTGTGTGACCCTGAACAAGTCATTTATCCCCTTGAAGCTCTAGGCAGCTCTTTACAACTCTAAGTATCAAAGAGGTGCTGAGCAGCATTGGTAAAGGCTCCTGGAGGTTTTAAACATCAATTAAATCACAAGTCTAGTACTCAGTTCTGCTATAACCCAACATATGCATTACAAAGAATCACTGAACTATATAAAAATTCAAACAATAAAACCACAGGGCTTATAGGAAAAATGAACTAAGGGTTATAACGTTTAAAAATGACAGTGACAAATTTTTTTAAAATAGGAACCTAGTAAACAATGAAAGCACAATTTTACATGTGATGAATGGTTAAGAAATCTATAAATATTGCAATAAATATTACTGGTGTCCTTGACTAGGTTCTGCTTGGCCTGTACTCTAGCTCCCATGGCCAGGGAAGGTGGGTGATAGGTGGTGTATGTGGATATGGACCAACCCTGCTCCACTCACAGTTCCTATTGTGCCAGAAGATAAATCATGAATATGGTACCTTGCCTTGAAAAAGATCTGAAGTTAGAAGTGGGTGCTTGAATTCTGTCTGGTGTGAAACCACTGAAGCTTCAACATGAGAAACTTCCACCTTGGGATCCTGGTGACTGCTTTCCTGTGAGGAACATAGATGGGATCTTCCTATGACTAGGAACTTGAGACAGATGGCATGGCCTCCTCCATGAAGTGCCCTGGGGAACAACCCGCCAGCTCTGGTGCCAGGCCCATTTTCACCAAGGAGATGCATCTCTGGCTTTTTGATGAGCAGGTGGCTTGGATGTATCAGGGATTAAAGGATCTGCATTATTGCTACTATGTCAATCACTCTGGAGCAAAGTCATATTTTCAAAACTAGTGTTACAGCAGAAATGAATGTGCTTGTCCTTATCTCTAAGACCAAGAACAATGGCATCTTACTGTAGTCCTCCTTGGTTAGATAACACACATCTTCATGTCATCTCTTCAAGGAGGACAGTGACCAGCTGGACAGCATACATCCAGAGGAGGTGAGCAGAATGGTGGGAGGACTTTCAAGCTATGCCATACAAAGGTCAATTGAAGGAAATGGGGATGAATGGTATGAAGAAGAAAAGATTTAGTGGGATATATTAGTGGTCTTGATGTTATAAAAGGGCTTCCACATAGGAGGAAGATTAGATGTTCTCTTCTACTTGGTGAACAAGGACACAAATAGGAATAATGGATAGAAGTTGAGGCATCATAGCTTAGTACAAAGAGCACAGAAACTGCAATCAGAAGACCGGGTTTAAATATCAGCCTTGCTACTAATTATCTGTGTGACCCTGGAGAAGACTTTACCTCAGTTTATTCATCTGTAAAATGAGAGGACTGAAGATGCAGATGATCTCTCAGTCACTTCCACTTTGGGCCCCCAAGAGGACCCTACTCTAGGCAGCTTGGTTAAGGGCAGGGTGGTTTTTTTTTTTTTTAGGATTGGGGAAGCTGGATATGTTTATAGGCAAAGAGGAAGGAGCTAATGGAGAAGGAGGGTGAGGGAGCTAGAAGGAAAGTGAGAAAAAGAGTGGGACAGAAGGTGGTTAAAGGAGGGAGGTCAGGGATGAAGGGGAAAATCATTCTAGTTCATACTCAATTACCTGATTTTTTTCTCTCCCCACTCTATCAAAATTTAGCAGGCATCGAAACTAGGATACTTCCCTATGACTCTTGGAGATCACTCAGTTTGGGCTGGACCATTTGGACATAATGGAATTTCTCAGGGTCAGAAAACATCTGTTCAATTAGACCTAGTTCCATCCCATAGTCTTTGTTCTCTGGGCCTACTGATTTCTCAGTCTGCAATCATTGATCCTGGGTCAGGATGCCCTAGTACTGCTTAAAAACAACCCATGGCAAAAGATTTCTGGAATTTTTCTTAAGATTAATAATCTCATGAATTCAAGTTGAGAGAAATATACCTGTAATTGAGATTAATGTTAATGGCTATATGCAAATATTCTTACCATTAATAAAAGAATATTATTAGTATTTTAGTATAGCAAGTTTCCATATATTGACACTTAAAACTTCAACACAAAGCTCTTTCAGGATGTTTTAATGATCATTGAATGACTTAATGGATGTTGAGTTGCAGGCTATTAACCCAGAGCCTGACCTCTATTAGCTATGAGTTAGGGTAGCAACATAACTTTCAAGAAAGGTAGCAGAGTAAATATGGTGAGTGATTAAGCTTCAGCAGCTCTTTCCATCTTTGCATCATTGTAGTAACCTGTATAATTTTAAAAATAAGTTGATCACTCAGGCCTTCCAAACCAAAGAATTTAATTTTCTTTGGCTCTCAATTTGCATGTGATTGAAATGAAGTTCAGCCTTTGCTCTTATTTTGAAGAGAGAAGGGAGAAAAGAAAGAGGTTTAAGTAAAGGTCAAATTGATAACTCGGGTAAGCAAACCTCATACTTTAAAGAATAACTAGAATGTCTTTGGGGAAATGGATTATTATTTTTGTTTTTACCCAAATAGACCTCTGTAATTGACTACACACAATCAGGGAGGTTTTTACCTTCTCCAAAGAACCAGGCAAGGCAGATTTCGTCTAATCAACAGGGTATCTGATTAGTCATAGTGCTGTTCTCCCCCGATATGTCAAATTCAATGTTGCTATGAATATTTATGACTCATCAGGAATTCTATCTGTCTATATATTTAGCCCTGTGAGGTACTGCATTTGTTTTTATTTTAGAAGTCATTTAGTGACATTTTCCCTTTTGAACAAAACAAACAGCAATACTTAATGGTGATGACTGGAAAGCAATGAAAATAAAAATGATTCTTTCTGTATTTTCCTTCTGTCCCAATCACAGCTGCTCCAAAAGCACAGTGGGCAGCTAGGAAATTCAGTGTGGGGAGCACTGGAGCTAAAGTCAGGAAGGCCTGAGGTCAGATTTGGCTCCAGTGTGATGCTGGTCAAGTCACTTTGTTGCTGTCTGCCTCAGTTTCCTCATCTGTAAATGGGAGTAATAATAGCACCTTTCCCCCAGGGCAATTTGAGAGGATAAAATGAAGTAATATTTGTAAAGCAATCTAAATTTATAAGGAAACTCTGTATAAATGTGGCTATTATTAGTAATAACAATAATAAATTGCATCAAACTATCTTTTCTTTTGTGTTAATTGGGCTCCTCAATAAACTCAGTTTCCACAGGTGTGAAATGAGAAAATTGAATTAATCACCTTCTTAGGATCTTTCTAACTCTAAAATCTATGATGCTATGATCCCCACCAGGTTCTCAAAGATTATTACATTTTCATTAATAAGCTTTTATAAGAGAAAAAGGTCTGCCTTGGAGTTCAAATGCCTTCTAAACTCATCTTCTTCAGCACAGCACAAGCTCACTTCATAAATGGTAGCTCAGGTGAAGACCTTGGATGGTATGGGACAAGTATGGCTACTAATGATACTTACTCCATTCATTTTAATCAGTGGCCAACATGTACAAGACTCTGTGCCAGGACCTGGAGGACCCAGAGATGAATAAACATAATCTTTTCCCTCAAATAACTTAATATCTAGTTAGCGGAATAAGACAGGCATGATTCACGCATAGATGAGGTACAAAGTAGTATGAATCTGAGAAGGGACCAATGTTTCAGGAGTTCAGAGAATAATGATATAGCTATCTGGTCTATGCCTTAACAATTCAAAAGGATGACAGCAGAAAGAGAGGGAAGATAGCATTTTAATCAAGGAGATAAAGTGAAAAAAAAGCATAGGGAAGGGACAGAGTGATAAAGAGTGAGATGGGATGGTAGCTTGATGTGGCAGCAGGGTCAAGGGCAGAGTGTTGTTTTTTTTTGTTTGTTTGTTTTAGGATTGGGAAAGCTGAATGTGTTTATAGGCAAAGGGGAAGGAGCTGTTGGAGGAGAGTGAGGGGCCTAGAAAGAAAGGGAGAAAAAAGAGTGAGAAAGGAGATGGTGGATGGAGAGAGGTCCAAGAAAAGGCAGGAGAGATGGGATCAAAGACAGTTTTTCATCTTGCTGCACCAGCAGCAGCACTTTCAAAGGCAGAGTCAGCCCAGCTTGGCAGCTGTGGAGATTATTGTCATGGAATCATTGGAGCATAGATCTAGGGCCAGAAGGGACTTCAGTGGTCATTTCGTCCAACACCTTTGTGTTCCAGACAATTTAAGTGTTTTGCCAAAGGTCATCATGTTTAATAGTTTCTATACTTATTTTTTTTTTATTCCACACACCTACTGATAAAAAATTTTGAGCATGCACCCCCAATATATGTATATTTACTTATTTATAAATTATATACTACCATACTAATAACCATATACCTTATGAAACATAAAAATAGACATTAAAAAGAAAAGATAAATATAAAATAATAATTGATTTGGGAGGTGATGGAATTTGTTGAATAGAAGAGTGACAAGTCAGACTTGTACTTTAGGAAAATCACTTTGGTGTTGGATTGGAATGGGAAGAAAGTTGAGGCAGACTGACCATTTGGGAAATCATTTTTTTTCTATTTCTTTTGGAAAAATAAAACACTTTTTTATTGATAACTCTTTTTTATGTTGCATAATTTCCCCCTGTATCTCTCTCATGTTTCCCTTGCCATCATACAGAACAAAGAATAATTTTAAAAAGAAAAGGAGGAAGAACAGAAAATATAAGCATAACTGATCAATACATAGAAAAAATATGACTATTTGCAATGTTCCATACTCATGGGCCTCCCCACCTCTGTGAAAGATTTGTCTTCTTATATGTCTACTTTGAGGCCAAACTTATTCTTTGTAATTTTGTGATATTCAATGTTGATTTTTTTGTGGTCTATGTTTATGCCAGTTACCTTGCTGTAGTTATTGTGTATATTGTTTCCTTAGCTCTGTTCGCTTCAATTTAAATCAGCTCATTTAAGGTTTCCATACTTTCCTGTATTTGTCATATTCATTTCTTCTGATTGGCTGATCAGAAATGTTTTGGGGCAAGGTCACCAAAGCTCCTATCTTGGAGACCAATGATGTGTAGATAGTTATGGAACTGAGCTGGGATTCTAACTCGGGTCCTGTGAATATCAAGTTCAACCCTCTTGGTTTGGCATCAAGCTGAAAGGAAGCACATAATATTTCATTTTAAAACAAAAATGAGGACTCATGACCTAGAGCAAAGAATTAATATAAAAATGTTCATTAAGTCGAACAAATCCCCCTTGATGGACCTCCCATCTACTCTGTATGTATCTTAGCTATTTTCCTGTTTGCCCGCCCTATTAGAATGCAAGCTCCTCGAGGGCAGGAACCAATTTTTTCTGCTTTTCTTTGTGTCCTTAGTACTTAGCACAGTACCTGGATATAAGAAGTACTTCATAAATGCTTGTTGATTGACTGACTGAGACACCTCAACCCAGTGAAAGCAGTTTATGGGGATGGTATGATGTAACGTCAAGAATAAGAATTTTTTTTTTTACTGGAAGAAGAGTTTAAAGAAGTTAGGGAAGATATCTATCATGCTGTGTGAAAGAGTCATACAATCGCAACATGGATGAAAATAGTGAAAATGTCAGAGATGTGATTCATTCAAATATATGATTAAACATGAGAGCATTGACTGAGGAGCTAAAATTTGATAAATAAGTAGACTCATTCTGAAACAAAAATCAAAGAGGATTTTTTTTGCATTGATTTTGGAATGATGAACAAAAATAGAAATTTAGAATAGAAGCTATGGCAAGAGTGTTGGCTCTATATTCTAAGGACATAGGCTCAAACCCTAGGTCTGTATCCTCTACTTGTGTAACCTTGAGAAAGTCATACTTATCCCCCCTCCCCAACACACAACAATTAAATAAGGTGGTTGGGTTGGCTGACTTCTAAGGACCCTTCCAGCAGCTAGAAATCCGTGAACCTATGAAAGCGTTAATTGCTAATAAAACAATAACTTCCTTGTATGTTATTGAAATACAGTGCTGAAGTCTATATTGGAAAACTTAACATTTTTGAAGGGCAAGAAAGTGTGTTTTATGAAATTAGGAGGCAAGAAAACATTACTTGATTTCTTTGATATTTATTTTCAAGGTTAATGGTCTCCAACTCTTTAAGAAATTGGAGGACCCAGGATAGACACACTATGTCTTACTATCAAAATCACTTGGCTCATGCAATAAGCTCCAAAAGTGGCAATTCACATTAGTCTTGGTCCTTACTCTTACCCCAAGAAAATCAGGCTACCTTCTGGTGCCTACTGTCAATACTCAATAGTAGAGACTTAAGGAAATGACAAAAGAGAGAGCATTGATGCTTTCCTTCCAGACAGATACATCATTGGGACCCAAGAAGAGGAAAAGTGACAGCAAAGAAGAGCCTCACACAGTGTGTGTGTGTGTGTGTGTGTGTGTGTGTGTGTGTGTGTGTGTGTGTGTGTGTGTGTAAAGCCATGCTCCTTTTCTTTGGTTGTCTTAAATTCACTATCCTACTTTGGAAAGATAACACCCATTTTCCCCTTCTTCCCCCCCTTCTTTTCCTTTATCCTCTTTTCCTTCCCTACTCTTTCTTTACTCTCTTATTTCTATCCCTTCCATTTCTGCTTCTTCTTCTGCCGAAATGGTAGGTGCCTTAGGGAATGAGTTAGGGTAGAGGGGCCCAGATGAGGAACAGGATCAAGATTCAGGTTACAGGAGGTAGCAGCTTTTACTAATCACTCCCCTTTAAGTCTTGTCAAAGTTCAGGAGCATTTTTTTGTTCCTACTCCATTTGTGTTTGTGTAGCCCTAATGAGCTTTCCCCAGAATAAATGGTCCCTCTTTTCCACACACACACACACACACACACACACACACACACATGCTTCAAGTATCTTTTTTTGGTCTTTATGACAGACTGATTCTTCTAGGTGGAAGAGAAAATTAAGCTTAGTAAATGTTGAATAAAAATCATCCTTGAAGTAATTTTTCTGTGACACAGAAATCCTATGAATGAACAATGTGGTTTTTGTTTGAAAAAAGGCAATTTGGTACAAGAGAACACATTATAGATGTGCACCTATAGCTCCCACAGTTTTCCACATTCAGAAAGCTGAAATTCAAGAGGTCATTTGGTGGAAAATGGTTTTGTCAATATCAAGTGTAACACCAAGTCTTTCACTGTTCTACTTTCCTATTCTAAAGTACAAATGGGCTTTCATGAGGGTACTTATGTGGATGGAGGTTAATATTCTTTAGAATTTTAATGGGTTTGCTGAACTCCTTTTTCTCTAGGCAGGAGAGTCATCCAACCTCAGTGGAAAGAGCCGTTTGGAAAAAGTATACCCAGACTGACCAATTCAGTGAACAAAAAGGGAAAAATAAGGTAAATTAAGCAACTCATCATTCACATGGCCAGAGAGCTGGATCAATACTGCTCAGCTATTACAATAATGAGAATATCCTCCTTTAAAAAAAAAGAAAAAAAAAGACCAAGTATAACACTTGAAAAAGGAACTTCAGACCTTCCCATCAATTCTTGTGAATTTTTCTCTTTCCTAACCAAGGGGAATTATGGAGGTAAGATCAGGGGAATGAGTCAGGTGTGTATGGGAAACAATAAAGACACTAACCTGTTTGGGAGTCGAGATAGATTTTTACATAGTACTTAAAGGTTTGCAAAGAGCTTTACATGCGATTTCATCCGATCTTCATGACAATTCTGTAAAGCAGGTGCTATTATTATCCTCATTTTACAGATGAAGGAACTAAAGTTGAAAGAGGTTTTAACCCATTTTTCCCATGGTCCACCGTTAGTATCTGAGGCAGCATTGGAACTCAAGTCTTCCTGACTCAAAGGCCAAGACTCAATCCACTGGTCCGACTAATAATTAGGACTGCTGTGAGACGAGATGGGTCTGTATGAGAGTTGAGAAAATACTTTGAATACTACACTTAGGAATTTAGATTTGATGTAATAGGAGAGAAAGAGTCACCACAGGTTCTTGAGGGAGGCTTGACATGAAGGAATTGGTATTGGAAAAAGATTATCCTAGTAGGCATGAACAAGGGGAGATTGAAGAGTAGAAAATAATACTGATCTAGACTAAAAATTCCTTTTTTTAAAAAAATTATTTATTTTTCATTTTCACCATTTATTTCCATAAGTTTTAAATTTTCTCCCCCTTTCTCCCCAAGATGGTTTACAATCTGATATAGGCTATACACATACATTCCTATTAAACACATTTTCACATTAGTTGTGTTGAATTATAATGAATGGGAAAAACCATGAGAAAGAAAAAAAAAACAAAATAAAAAAGAAAATAGTCTGCTTCATTCTGCATTCCTACTCCATAGTTCTTTTTCTCGATGTGGCTGGCATTTTCCATCATATGTCCTTTGGAATTGTTTTAGGTCCTTGCAGTGCTGAGAAGGGCTAAGTATGTCAAAATTAGGCCTTGCACACTATGGCTGTTACTGTGCACAGTGTTCTCCTGGTTCTGCTCTTACTCAGCATCAGTTCATATAAGTCTTTCCAGGTTTCTCTGAAGTCCTTCTGTTCATCATTTCTTATAGCACAATAGTATTCCATTATATTCATATACCACAACTTGTTTAGCCATTTCCCAATTGATGGGCATCCTCTTGATTTCTGGTTCTTGGCCTCTACAAAAAGAACTGCTATAAATATTTTTGTACATGTGGGTCCTCTTCCCATTTTTGCGATCTCTTTGGGATACAGCCCTAGGAGTGATATTTCTGGGTCAAAGGGTATGCATATTTTTATAGCTGTTTGGGCATAGTTCCAAATCGCTCTCCAGAATGGCTGGATCAGCTCACAGCTCCACCAAAGATGAATTACTGTTCCTGCTTTCCCACATCTTCTCCAACATTTATCATTTTCTTAAACATTCATTTCTAAGCTAATAAAGTAGGGGCACAGGATTTAGAGTGTGAAGAGATCTGTTGTCTCACCTCTGCCGTTTTACATAAAGGAGAGAAAAAATGGAAAGGGAAATGAAGAAGCATTTATTAAGCTCTTACTATGTGTCAGGCACTGTGCTAAGCACTTACCATATATTCTTTTATTTTATCCTCACAACAACCTGGGGAAGTAGGTGCTGTTATTAGCTTTATTTTGTATTTGAGGAAATTGAGACAGACAAAAAGTAAGTGACTTGCCCCGAGTCACACAGCTAGGGAGTGTCCAAGGTCAAATTGGAAATCAGTTCTTCCTGACTCCAGGACCAGCTCTCTAAGCACTTCATCGCTTAGTCAGTAAAGTAACTGAATGACTTCTTGTATAAGATCATTCAGCTGGTGAGGACCAGACCAGAATTCAAACCTAGGTTCTGTGGCATAGAATCCAGGGTTCTTTCCACTGCTCCATTTTGGCTATCTTGTTCCCATAGACCAAGAAAGTGTTTATTTTTTAAGTGCAAGAAATAGGAACAGGGAGACAAAAAATATAATAGACAAGAATAGTTTGATTTCTCCTCATTTCATTTGAACACCTAGTATCAAGTCCAGCACAGAGCAGGAGCTAGGTTAAGTAGCTTAACAGTCCTGACTGGTTCAAGGACCACACGTAGGGGACAGGAGAAAGTGACACAACATATAGATGCCTTAGTAGTGGCCTGTCTTTTGTAGCAGGACTGAACACAGATCTTTGGTAAGTGGAGTTGAGAGAGCTTGTGCAATGTGAGTTAAAACTCATCTCCAATTCGTTCTGATTAAATACTCTGTTATCACAAAGCCAATCAAAGTATTTTCTAGGAGAGATATTGAGAAAGGAAATAGTGATTTTCTCATGTTGCCCTGTGAATTCCATGTTATATATATATATATATATCCTAAGAATCTCAATCTTTTATGGGAGGTTCATATTTTTACCTTGCATACCAAATAATTGACTTTGCAACGCAGTAAGGTTTGGTGCCTTGTCGTTCTCACTACATTGGGGATGAGGAAATTGAGGAGCAAATTAGGCCATTTGTCCAAGATCACACAAGTAGAAATAGCAGAGACAAGATTTGAACCCAAATTCTCTGACTATAATAAATTCAGCCCTCTTTTCACTGTACTAATTTGCTTCCTACTTTCTTTTTTTTTAACGCTACAACAAATTAACATGTCCATTAAACATTCATTAGTATGTAAATGCTTAGTAACACTGATGGACTATTTAAATCTAACTTTGCTTTTAATGTTTCTACTTGACTTTCCTGGTGGGTCTGTTAATGGCCTGGCCCATCTCCTAAGGCTTTCTTGGGGAGCTCCTCCAGGGCCCATTTTCTCCAGGTAGGCAGCTGCTCATTCTAACTGGAGTTATTTGCAGGTATTTACAGTCATAATAATAATAGTGTCTGCAGCTAATTATGTTAATATGAATACTAACATGAAACCTGCAGTTTATGCCCATGTCATTGTTTTTCTCTCCAGAGTTTATAAAAATTCAGCCTAATTCTCTCCTTCCCTCTATGCCAATGTGCCTTTTCAGGCCAGTTTCCATTCTTGGTCTCCATTGAAGTTGCTTAGTCTCCCCATTCCCACAAGGTTAAGGCCTTGACTACAGTCTTCTTGTGAAAGAAAGCCGTTTCTTTTATTACAGAAGTATAGAATTTGAGTTAGAAAGGAACTTTGTGGTCCTCTAGTTCATCTGATCCATTAAAGGAACCCCAACTATGACCTACTGGAGACATCTATGCTCCGTTCAAAGACCTTGGAGGAGAAGGAGCCCCCGCTTCTCTTCCGCCTTCTGATAGCTATCATTGCCTGGCATCGTGTAGATTTGCCTCTCTATACCTTCTGCCCTTGCTCTTAGCTCTGTCTTCTGAGGATACAATGAACAAGCCTCACACTGCCCACTTCTATACTGGAACACTTCAAATATCTGAAGACCTTTGTTATATACTCTCTGAGTTTTGCTAAAGCTAAACATGGTCCTTATATGACATGGAATCAAAGACAGTGCACCGCCCTGGTTGCCTTTGTTTGGCATTTTCCAGTGGAACAATGTCCTTTTTAAACTGAGGAGGCCCATTTCTAAAATATATAGAGAACTGAATCAAATTCATAAAAATGCCAGTCATTCTGCAATTGATAAATGGTCAAAGGATCTGAACAGGTAGTTTTCAAATGAAGAAATTAAAGCTATCTATAGTCAAATGAAAATATGTTCTAAATAACTATTGATTAAAGAAATGTAAATTGAAACAACTCTGAGGTACCACCATGCACCTATCAGATTGGCTAATATGACAAAGAAGGAAAATTATAAATGTTGGAGAAGATGTGGGAAAATTGGGACACTAATGGTGGAGTTATGAACTGATCCAACCATTCTGGAGAACAATTTGGAACTATGCCCAAAATCAAACTGTGCTGTACATACACTTTGATCCAGCAATACCACTATTAGGTTTGCATCCCAGAGAGATCATAAAAAAGGAAAAAGGACCTACCTGGACAAAAATATTTATAACAGTTCTTATTAAAAATATAATTAATTTGCGTTTTTTTAGTTTTCAACATTCACTTCTACAAGATTTTGAGCTTTAAATTTTCTCCCATTTCCTCTCCTCCCCAAGATAGTGTGCAATCTGATATAGGCTCTATGTATACATTCATATTAAACATATTTTCACATTAGTCATGATGAAGAATTAGACTAGTGCACTAGTCACTGTACAATGTTGCTGTTGCTGTGTACAATGTTCTTCTGATTCTGCTCACTTCACTCAGCATCAGTTCATGTACATGGTTCTAACCAAGCATATTATTTCCACTTTTTTTTCATGGTTTTTCCCTTTTGTTCTGATTCTCCTTTCACAACATGACAAATATGGAAATATGTTTAACATGATTGTACATGTATAACCTATATCAGATTGTTTGCTGTCTTGTGCAGGCGGAGGGTGAGGGAGGGAGAAAAATTTGGAACTCAAAATCTTATAAAAAATCAATGTTGAAAATTATTTTTACATGTTAAGAGAAAAAATAAATACTATTTACAAAAAAATAAAAATAAACTGAGAAGGCCTGAATTGAGCACAGTATTACACATGAGATCTAACAAGGTCAGAATACATCATCTCTTTATTTCTGGAAGTTAACACCCCTCTTAATGTAGCCCAGGATCATGTTAGCTTTTTTTGGCTGCCACATTGTCTTATATGAGACTCAACTCCTCATCCCTCCATGTCTCTTATTTGGACAACTGCTTCCTATCCTTGCTCCCTCCTCCTTATAATTGTGAACTTGACTTTTCAACACAAATGCAAATCTAATCCTTCTGGCACAGGATAGCCTTTCAGATACTTAAAGATAGTTAGCAAGTCTCTTCTCCAAACTAACCATGCCTTATCTGATTAATTAAGATGCAGATGTGATGATTCCAATTGCCATTCAGTAGGAATAGTGACCTTTCCAGGTCCTTTGCTAGATTGTCTAAAATGCTCTCCCAAGTATCAAATTCAAGTAACTTACACCTTCCTGACAGTCACCAAGGAGGCCAACAGACTAGGGAAATCATAGCTCTGACAAATATATTATGTTTGAGATTATTTTTGACAACCAAAGTATAAATAATTGTAATTAATGAATCTGCTAACAGTGCTTTCCACTTTAGAGTGTTAGCCCATCTCATTATTAATGGTGATGCTTGAGAAGCAATAACAGAGTATTAGAGAGGGTCTCAAGAGATTTGGGTTCTAATCCTAGCTTGCCACTAAGTAGTTGTATGCTTTTGACAATTCATGTTATCTGTCATGGCCTCAGTTTCCTCATCTGTAAAGTGATATGAATGGATTAAATAAACTCTACAGGTCCCTTCCAGTTCTAAATCCTACTTATATACTTATATCTGGTTAAATCCTATCTAAAAACATCTTGCAACAAGAGATATGCACAAACATCAAAACAAAGATCAGGAGTAGAATATGTTTGGGAAAGTCTATTAATGTATAAATGTATGTATATGTTTATAGCTATAGAGAAACAGATCTAAACTTTATTGTAGCCTTCTATGGGGGAGGGAAAAAAGAACAAAGTAAAAAAGTGCACAGCAGAGAACAAAGGAAAACTCACAAAGAAGCAAAGAAAAGGTGGACAATTCTCCACAGGAGTATTTTTTATCATAAAGGCTTTCTTGAAATGAAAATTTGTTGTTACATATTTAGAATCCTCTCTTATGTTCTGCTATGCTTTTTTTCCTTTCTAACTTTGTATTTAAGTTTAAGATATGTTTTTGTTTCTTTTCTCTATTTGAGTCTAAAGTTTTAAAACAAAAACCAAAACATCTTGCTATGCCAATGATTTGATGAGACTGAAGGCAAACAGAGGTTAAGTGACTCTTATCCAGGGTTACATAGTAAGTATCTGAAGTTAGATTTGAACTCAGGTCTTCCTGATTGCAGGCCCAGTGCTCTATCCACTGAGCCATATAGCTGCAGCATATTTTAGAATAGTTCACTTACATATACTGGTTTAAGATTTGTAAAGCACTTTATATATGTTTTCTTATTTGATTATTGTAAGACAGGTGCTATTATCCCCATTTTACAGGTAAGGAAACTGAGGTGGATAGGGATTAAGTGACTTGTTCAAGGTCCCACAGATTTTTAACTGCCTAAGGCAGGCTCTGAACTCGCCCTTCCCGACTCCAAGTCCTATACTCTTACCACTGAGGTACCTAACTTCCTGTTAAAGGAGGTTGTCTATACACTTCTATTTTGTAAAGCTCACTGATTACTTAAAGACATCACTATGTTGGTAGTGGCATGTGATTTTCAGAGTGTCTAGTTTTCATTTACTTCTATTCCTCTTTTCTTCTTTTTAATTATTCATATACTTACTGAAACTTGTCAATAGCATGGCTTAAGATATTTGATTTCATTCTATTTAATGTCCCCATGCCCTTTCAGTAGCTACCCTATCATCATGGTATACATTTGGGATAGAAGGTTTGACCTTTATACTGTCCAATATTGGATATGAACACTCCTTCAGAAATCTATAGGTGAGCAACAGAGCAGGGGTTCTTAATGTTGTGTGTGTGTGTGTGTGTGTGTGTGTGTGTGTGTGTGTGTGTGATGGGCTCCTCGGCCTTTCTGGTGAAGTCTTTGGACCCTTCTCAGAAATAGCGTTTTTAAACATATATGATAAAATACATCAAATTATAAAGGAAATGAAATTTAGTGAAATGCACTTAACAAAATTAAAAATAAAAAATCAAGTCACAGCCCCCAGGACCTTGCTACAAAGGAACATTATACTAATTATGTATAGTGGAAACAACACAACAACAGAGATGATGCGACGCCCAACAGGGAGAGGCCAAGGGCAGGGCAACGATGTCACCAAAGGACATCAGTGGCTCTGCAGGACTGGCCCTGAGAGTTAATCTAGCCTGGCCAGGCATGTCACTTTGTGTTGAATGAGCCCCACTCAGAGCTGGATCTCTATCCTCTTTGGCACCCTGAGCCCCAGGACCTCTTTGCATTCCAAGGCCACAGACGACTAAATGTATTGATTGGGCTCATGAGGACTAGACAAGAATTCTATTGAATGATAATCCTATAGCCTCATTCTGAGAGGCAGGGGATGAGGTCCAAGGTCTCTAGGGATAAATGATGCATTTATATTTCCTTTGGAGCAGGCCCTTTACTATCCCTGGTACTCTGAGTTTGGGGTGAATCCCTTTTGGAGCAGGTCAGGAGGACAAAAGGCCCTGGATGATATGGTAATGATATGGTAAGCAGACCCTTAGGTAGCTTTGAATGCATCAATCATGAGAAAGCTGGATAAATACGAGCACAAAGGTTATTAAAATTCCACTTATGTATTAATTAATTATTCTGGTTGTTTTTATCTGCATATTCCCTTTTCTTCCTCTGGGAAAAGGACCTCGTCTGATCAGTCTCATATTGTTTTGTTGGAATAGCTATTCTTTCGAACCATCCGTATCATGACCCCTATAGATCTTATCTTAAATGATTTTCATGAGTTGGAGGTCTCTTTTTTTGTTTTGTTTTAATTTTAGGAGTACCAATGCTGTATATCTTGCTACATAATTTCTCACCTCCTTATAGTGGAAAATGTCAATGTGGGTGTGATAGAGTTCCATAAATAGTGTATAATCTTTTTATCATTAGATAAAAATCTCATGCTGTTAGTAATAATGTCATCTTTCCCCTCCTCATTTACAATCTCTAACATTGGTTTAAAGCCATGAATTAGCCCTGGGACATTTTTTTTTCTCTATGCTATCATTCCATCAGCCCTCTTCATCCCTTCTCTGAACACCCTCATCAAGAATATGAACAATTCAGACACGGTTAATGTGGTATTCACACCGCCAAGTGGTATCCTCTGGACTGAGACAACCACTGGTCCCTGACTGCCCCCTCTGCCCTGTTAACACTTATGATGTCAGAAAAACCTAAACTACTTCCGCCTTCCTGCACCTGACTTTGCCTTCTCATCTAGTCCAGGAACCAGCATTTAATAACCTATTCCATCTAGACTGAATCCATCTGTGGCTCTATGAAATTGGAGATACTTCTCTCCATCTGAACAGAGCTTTCTCTGAATCTTCAGATAATGGGGACATCCCTCCATATTTTCAAGTAGGCCATTTGTCATAGTTGTAATGAATGTTGTCCTAATTGACACCTGTTGAAATCCTTAATCTCTTCCTGCAAGGCCTTCTTTCTTGAAGCATTCCATGATTAGTGCAGCTGAATGTGATCTCCCTTATTTCAAATTATTCTAGATCACACCTGGATCTGTGGCAACTCCCCCCCCCCACAACTTCTCACATGTGAGGTCCCTAAAATAGTTACCCTAGAACATACATCTGCTCAAAACAATAGCTCATGAGCCTCACTGATGTGTTTACTTTTTCTCTAGTCAACCAGAAGGTTCAATTAATTTGAAATTAAGACATTTAATGAAATAGCATAGTAAGAAGATTTGCAACAGAACATTGTCCTCATGACTGTAGGGCATACTCTCCCATAAATAAATGCATCACTATTGGTAGTTAGAATGTGCATGCACTGAGATCATGGGAGAGGGGTCCACATGTGGGGAATCCATTTGGAAGGGTAGTTTAGGCCTTTGAAACTGCAGGGCTCTGGATGTGTTCTGATGATACTGTCATGCTGCTCTAACAAGACATTTCTCCTTGGTTCCATTTCTCTGCTGTTTGCTTCCCTTGTTTCACTGAATCAGCTCCTTTCTGGGTACATTTTTCTGTTGGACTTTGTTGGTCTTGTATTCTCTGTTGGCATGTTCATCCCTTTAGAATGACTTCTACTGTCTCAACTTCATTCTGCTAGGGTATATGGTAGCTTAAAACCTCTCCTTAATAAGGACAGGCTAACAGCTCCTCAGTCACAGCCACCATGCCCAGAGAGCAAGAGTGCCCCAGGAAAAACAAACACATTAAAAATTTTTGATGATAGTGTTCCTTTCCAGGAAACACTATCATCTTGGCAGATTGGCTAAACCAGGCTGAGAGTAACTGTGAGGCCTCAGATCTGTTGGTGAGCCAGGGAGATGCCTACCCTAAGCATATGGAGACTGGGAGGACAAGGAATATTTGTTCCGGTGGCCATGAAAGTCATTGAAGCAGACACTGTAGAACACTTAGAGCCTGGTCAGACATTGAAGACTCCAAAGTTTTCCACTGCACGCCAGGTCATAGCCAATTGTCTTGACTTTTGTCTTGCTACCAGACTGATGACTGGAAAAGAGAGTGAGGCTGATGATTTTGTACAACTCTGCCTCACTTAAATCCAATTCCTGTGCAAGTCAAGACATCACCCTGTGATGTCATTGGTCTTCTTTGAAAACAAAGGATGAATGAACAACAACAACAAAATCTCCTCATTGAAAGTCATTTGAAAGATATTGATCTGGAGTGGCTAGGTGGTGCAGTGAATAAAGCACTGGCCCTGGAGTCAGGAGGATCTGAGTTCAAATCCAGCCTCAGACACTTAACACTTACTAGCTGTGTGACCTTGAGCAAGTCACTTAACCCCAAATACCCTGCCTTCCCCCCTCCAAAAAAAATCAAGAAAGGAAGAAAGCAAGAAAGAAAGGAAGCAAGAAAGAAAGGAAGAAAGCAAGAAAGAAAGGAAAGGAAGAAAGAAAGGAAGGAAGAAAGGAAGGAAAGAAGGAAGGAAGGAAGGGAGAAAAAGAGAGAAAGATATTGATCTAACCAACCAAACTAGAAAATCAGTGTAGACAAAAACCACATATTGCCCAAATCAAGATTTGTGGTTGGAGGAGCAGGAGGGAGTGAGCTCATCAGTACATAAATCTTGAAAAAACACTTCAGATGGATGATGAGCCAGTCCTATAATTGAATAATAGGTGATTAATATGTATTTGAGACATTTACAGCAATTCAATGATGCCAAACTGCTTGCCCCAACACCTGTCTTTTTAATTTCAACATTCTCCTGATGATGCTATATGAACAAGTAAATGAAAAACATGTATTATATGTTTACTCTATGTCGAGCACTGTGCTTTAAACCCACTATACCAGAAAAACTAAAATTCCAGGTTGCTTAAAGGACAAGGGAAAGCTGCATGGTGGGTGTAAGTAGGCTGCAGCATGTTATCAAGTATGATGTGTTCACAGGGAATATTGTTGAACACAGACAACTTGAAAGGGAGGAGGGCTGCTCATACACCGAGAGTAGGAACAACAGAAGAATGAGCTGAATACTGCATGGGCGTCCCCAAGTTTTTTTTCTTTTTAACAAGGTGATAGCTTTCAGTGAATTGTGGGAGATTCTCTGTGAAGGATTTACTGAAAGAAATAGATGAGCCCCAATGGATGAAAGTGTGTAGAAGTATAGGGAGAAAATACCCAGCAAAGAAATCACAGACATCCAAGCAATTAGAGGTCATGTTTATATTGCTTCATTGCTGTTTTAAGTGCAACATCTCACTTGGTCTTCATAACAAATTACTATAAAATAATAAAGTGTTCATTAGATTGACTTGAGATAGGGAGTACAAGTTTTTTTTTTTTAAAACAACAACAAATATTATCTCCTTTCTAGTTTTTTTTTAAATGAAGAAACTGAGGTTCAGGGAGATTTGTAATGAAAAAGAGGAAGAATCCGGACTCAAGCCCTGGTTTTCTGACTCTAAATCTGGTCCTCTCTCTGGAAGCACCAAAAATGAAATGTTTTCTAGGCAGTTTCCAGGCACTCTAAAAACTGTTTTTTTTAGTGTCCTTTTCTACCTCCTCAGTCATACTGCCCCCATGCCACACAGGATAAAGGACCATTTTGTATTTTGATCAGTTTCATAGGTCATCCTGTCCTAAAATATGTATTCGTCATATGTTGATGTAATTTTTGATATCTTTTGATGATTTTAAAAATGTATCCTATGTATTACTCATCACATATGTTACTTACATGTATACCATATATAACATATAATACAACACATCCTCCGTTAATGTCTTATTCCAATATTTCATTATAGCATGAATGTAACCATTGAACTGCACAAAAAGCTGCTCTGATTATAAGGCACATGTCTGATCTCTGAGGGGCTATTAACCTCTGTTATTGGCAACTGCTAGCCTTGCTAATAAATAGATTATGCTCTGACCTTTGTGCCTCAGATTCTCTTCATCATAGATTTATATTATGACAACTGAAATGCCCCAAAGCACTAGAAATTAGAAAGATAATTAAAGAGTGCACTAAGACATTCAAGGAGTAGATTGATACTGAGAAATTATAAGTACAGAAAAAATAAGAATATTTATTAATCAAAACAGTTATGACATATAAACACCTTCACTAATATCTTGCAGCAGGGAAGGAGTGAGAGACAGGAAGAAACACTAAAAGGAGAGCAGAACTGTCAATAAATAAAGCAAATCACAATATGATTTTTAAATGGTTGCATATTGGCTGAAACAACCAAAATTCAAGTCTGCCTTTTAGCATTTGTCTGAAACAAGAAAAATCAGTTCAGATTGTCTGTGCCTACCACAAGATTTATGAGCATTTAGTGTGACTTCAGTGACATTTACAATGCTATTTAATAAGTTTAACAAACTTCCAAGTCAGATAGGGTAAAGGCACTCTAAAAGTGAAAGGCAAAGGAAATATTTTGATTTAAGGGTAAATAGAGACTATTAAAGGAAATCAGCCAAAGGAGTTCTTGGAAATATTAACAAATTTTCAGGACAGAAACTTGACAGTACATATTCTAAGGTGTGGAAGGAAATAAGCATTTCATTGAACTCCAAACCATTCTAAACTAAGCTTTAATTTCTAGATTTAATAATCCCATTCCAGGGAGAAATCAGTAGTACTCAAAGGTATGGGCAGCGCTCTCTTAGCAGAGCTGATTGATCTGGTCAGTGACCTCCCAGCAATGCACCAACTTATTTCAGCTGATGCTTTGGGGGAATCATAATTATTGTTGATATTTGGGCAAGACTTGCAAAAGTGTAAAGATAAAACGGAGAACCCCGGAGAAGAGCCAGAACAGAACAATGGACCTGAGAAAAGTTAGGTGGTTTTAGCTAGCAGGAGCAAAGGTTGCTTATGCAAGCTATCTTTTTGTCACTTTCTAACTCTCTTCTTTTCCTAGTAGAGAGTGCACTCTATCTTCACTCAATTAGAGCAAGGCCTGCCACATCTGCCTTCCAGGGTTCTATCATACTTTGGAGCAGATGGGAGTTTCTCTTACTCTACTGTCATTGTCTCCAGCCCTCGCTGTCTATGTTACTTCCTGCTGGGGCCTGGGAGTAGTACCCCAGGTACCTTTAACCACTCAATATCATTTAGCTTTGACAAAGGGATATTTAACTTAAAGAGAAAGCGAGAGCAAATGTATAAATATTTCCCTGGAGCATCATGGGGACTTACTATGTAGCATTAATTTTTTTCATATTCACATCCAGATGCAACATGACTCCTGGGTGACTCTTTATCTTAGGTACTGCTGGCTTGGATAGATTGCAAAGGTTACTCCTTTGGGCACTGATGCTGACCGTGATGCAAGATCTAGAGCTGGGAAGCTTGGGCACTCAGTCTCCTAATTGGAAGCTCCCATCTCTTCACTTAGAATGGGAAAAAAAAAGCCAATTTCAGAGGTCAGGGATCATGCCCTGTTTCATGGGCCTACATTATGTTCTCAGCTGAGAAGGTCCAAGGCATGGTGATAGGTCAGCCACGAATACAATGTCACTTAAGGGAATAGCTTTGAAGAGCCTAAACCAGGCTCACTTAATTCAGCTACACAGTCAGTTTTGAAAAATAGCTTCTTCTAACCATGTGGTTGACAGAACAAAACCTAGCTTCAGAATGTCAACACATGCTACACAGTGTCCCCAAGGCAATGGCATTACATGACATCACGATTCTCCAGGATGTAGGGATCCCCCAGCATCTCCATATGGGTACCATCAAAAGTATTCTGCACATGTGCAACTAGCTTTACACAAAGATCAAATTATTTAATCTATAAGGCCAAGTCTACACTAGCGAAGCATAGAACTTAAGTAATTACTGGGTCATTCATATGTAATGGACTTTTGTTTTGATTCTCAATTATTTTGATCCTTTATGTGTTTTTATTTTAATATACAGACCAGAGCTATTGGGTATCACATTGGTGAGTCCTTCTTTTTCTAGTCTGTTGGGTCAACGTGGGGTTTACCAAAGGAGGCAAATGGCAACAGAAAGTCCCCTTTTCCTACCTCTGTTCAAAATTTTCTTATATAATATTCAATTAATGCATGATTCATTTGCATTAATAAGCTCATTAAAAAGAAATGCCTCTCTGAGGGCAAAAAAAAAATCGCTCTCTGAAGGAAGATTTTGCCTTTCATTCATTCATACCTTAGCCTAAGTTTCTTTAAATAGATAATCTAACATTTACCTGAGATCAGGGATAGGAGTATTGATTGGTAGAGAAAGAAGTAGGAAGTAATTCTGAAGCTTTCAAAAGTTTTCTTTTGACTAAAATCCTTTGTTAACAGGGTCTAGATTTTTCCTGAGGCATCATCCACGTATTTGAGTCTAGGAAAGTATTCAAAGTCCTGACTAAGATGATATGTTATTATAATTCTCATTGAAATTTTTCTTCTCATCTTTGCCTCCAACTTCCCTGGCTTCCTTCAAGTCTCAACTAAGGTCCCTCTTTCTCCAAGAAGTCTTTCCCAACAATCCTTGTCAAACTTAGTGCTGCCTTCCCCCTGACATTGTCTTCAGTTTACCCTCTACATATCTTGTTTGTATATAGTTATTTACATGTTGTCTCCTCCAGCAGACTGTGAGGTCCTTGAGAGCAGGCAGTGTTCCCCCTCTCCCCCTTCTTTGTATCCCTAGTACCTAGAATAGTGCCTGGCACACAACAGGCACTCAATAAATGCTTATTGATTGATTGTCAAAATCCTCTAAGATTCCATGAAAGATTTAACAGCAGAGATGACTGTTTGACAGACTTCTTATTATTACTATTAAATGCGGCATTAAGTAACAAGATATGCACATCAAAGTTATATTCCATTATCATGGAAAGATGTCCAGTACAGAGTCCAAAAGGAAGAGAGATTCCTTATGAATGTTCATCCATGGCATTATGTTGAGTGCATAAAGCACTGGAACACTGGAGAAACTTTTAAGTGAGAGCATTTACTCAATCATTCAATAAGCATTTATTAAGCACCTATTTTGAACTCAACAACACTTGAAAAACCAGGTAGATGAGGAATGTCTATTGTATAGATTCTAATAATGCAGTCAGATGGATAACTGTTTATTTAGTACATTTGTCTTGGCCAGAAAGAACATAGATAATGAACTGGGTCCAAAATTGAGTAGAAGGAGAGAAGGCTAGATTGTCTTTAGAAAATTATGAAAAACTTGTAGTTAATTAAATCAATTATTTAACAATTTAATTTTAAAATTTACCTTATTTTAAATTAATTTTTAAAATTTAATTAATTTGATAAAGTAATTAATTTAATTTCTACCTATGACCAAAGCACATCTATCTATCTATCTATCTATCTATCTATCTATCTATCTATCTATC
>NW_027186349.1:9672440-9824109 GCF_028583685.1 Petaurus breviceps papuanus
ATCTATCTATCTATCTATCTATCTATCTATCTATCTATCTATCTATCTATCTATCTATCTATCTATCTATCTTATCCATCCCATCATCTCTATCTAACTACACACAATATATATATATATATATATTTTTTTTTTCCTTCAGTAATATTGTGTGGCTGAAAGTCAGGAATAACAGTCTCCAAAGAATGAAAGTTTCATTTCACCTCAAAACAATGGAGAGAATGCCTTGTTTGCCCTTAAATAGTAAAATCTGTCATCACTCTAATCAGTAGTTGAGCTCCTCCTTTAGCCTCATTTTCTCTTGACTACTTGACCTTTAATTACTGTTTATAGACTTGGCTAAAGTGAGGAACAGAACTCTGCCTAAATCAAAGGTGATTGCTAAATAATCTCATCTTCCTCCCTGACCATCACAGACTTATTTAGTGCTGCAGTACTCTACACATTGTGGGTACTTTGATACCCTGAGACTTTGATAATATCAGAGACAGGTGGTTGCAATGGGTGGGTTCTTCTTTGTCCCAGATCTGACACTTAAGAATAAGAAACCTGGGGCAGTTAGGTGGTACAGTGAATAGAGCACCAGCCCTGGAGTCAGGAAGATCTGAGTTCAAATCTAGACTTAGACACTTGATGTACTTACTGGCTGTGTGACCTTGGGCAAGTCACTTAACCTCAACTGCCTTGCCTTCTCCCCCTCCAAAAAACAAAAGAATAAGAAACCCTGCCTTTGAGAAGCTTTACTTCTTAATTTCTTTCTTCAACATTTACAGTGTTCATTTGTTCTTATATAAAAGTTTGGCATAATCTCTTGATTCATCCCCCATAATGTATGGTGATAACCATACATTAAAAAAAATTTATCTTAATCAGAAATTTTTTTTAACATCCAAGGATCTATTAAGAAGGATCAGCATATTGCTGATGATGAAAATAACATTGATGATGATGATGACAACGAAGATTTGCTCACAGCAACTCATTAAAAAATCTACTAAGCATTGAGTATCTACAGAGATGAAATCAAAGATTGGTTAAAGTATTGAAGGAAGAATACACCCCCTACAACTATCTCTTAGGATTGAACAACTGTGCTCAGAGGTCTGCTTCTGTAAAAAGGAGGTCATAACCTTGGAGCTAAATGCATATGAAAAAAAAGAATTCCTGTTTATAACTGTCATATGAGAATTTGGGAACAGCTGTGGATTGAAGTGATGGTAGATTTTACTACTGGAGTGTAAATAAGTCATCTTTCCCCACCCTAGCAGCAGAGCCAAGCTAGTTTGGATTGTCAGGGAAGTAAACTCTCTGACTCTTATGTCTTGTCTAGATTAGAACATCCAGAATACTCTGGTAAGAGTTTAGAAGAGTTAAAAACACCATCTTCATAATGATTACTTTAAATATGCTTTGCCTGAATGAAGGAAAATGTTTTCCTTGGCAAATTGTTTAGAAGACCTTGAAATTGATTAAACCACAGGGAAGGAGTTTTTATAAAGCTGATTTAATTTTTTTTCCCACTGATTTTCTAAATTTGTTGCATAAGAAGAATGAAATGAAGTCCAACGAGATTAACTTAGTAATAATGCTTTCTAAAATGAAATCCAAAATTAATACTGGTACTAGAAATATGATTAAGCAACTGCAGTAAATACTTTTAACTATGATCTAATAAGCTAAACAAAGAGTTCTAGTGCTATTGTGGTGTCAGAATATGTATGTTACAAAGCTCTGCAGCAGAAATCCTCCTTGGGCCTTTGGAAAGACCTTTGGCGCTGTGCTGTGCTGGGGGTTCTGGACTATAGATTCCATTTGTGTCACACTCTCAAGTTTACATCGTACCTCACATACATGCTCTCATTTGATCCTTACAATCCTTTGAGGTAGGTGCTATTATTATCCCCATTTTGCATATGAGGAAACTGAGACTCAAGGAGTTAAGTGATGTGTAGGCTCAACAGAATCTGAGTCAGAACTCAAGCCCAGGTCTTCGAGACTCTTAGCCTAGTTCTTTATTTACTATATCAAATTGCCTCCAAGTGTCTAGAAAGAGGCCCTTACCTGTCGATCTTCTTGTTACAGGCAATGTAAGACATTAAAGGAGAAGACAATCTGAAGGGAAAGTCTCAAGGACTGCTCTGTTTATGTGCCGGCTGACCTAAGAAAGAGAGGTAGCTCAGGTGAGCTAACACAAGGCTGCAGCCCATGCTCACAGAGAGCTATGGGGAAGCTGGTACTTTCGTAAGTATGAAAGGAAGTTAGTATTTTTATAATCATTTAATTGGATTATAAATGTCACCTCTACTAAGTAAGGTTTTTTTTTTTCCCTTTCCAATTCACCCAAGCGAAGTATATCCTTACTTTTATGTTTATGAAAGTGAGGACCAAATGAGAAAGTATGTGAGGCACCATAGAAACTTCAGAGCACTACATGACTCTTTTATGTTTATTAAAGTCCTAAGGATACTAACTAAAAGTACTAACAAATGCCTAGTAGAAGTGACATTTATAATCTGATTAACTGTCTCAGGGCTTTGCAAAGGAACTTAATTTTGATGTAGAAGAAAATCAGAAATGAGAGCAGATTATGTCTGCTGCTGTTAACTTTGTAATGGAATCATGAGTTGTTTAGTATTTATATTAGTGGCATAGTTCTAGAGTTTTACTATTTTATACAGATTTTATTTAGGACTCACTTCCTCTCTGGAGGAGTAGTAAGTGAGGGGCAATAACTGACCACTATGTGATCTCTGTGGTCCCAGGGGATTCTTGTGTGATAAGGAATAACAGCAGCTGCCATCCAGGGATGTGGGCAGATGGTAGTTCAAGAGGCAGACCAGATGTTAGCCAAAGAATATGATAAGGAAAATGTTTTCTTCATTCAGACCAAACTTTATAAGTAATTCCAAAGCTACTATTCCAGGGATAAGAATTTAGTGCGTTCATGCAGGGTAATATCAATGGTGTGGATACTTCCTCCACCCCTGCCATCACAGCACATCCCCCATCTTGCACTGAAGCATTCTTCTCCCAGTTTTTCAGTAAATCCTCCATATAAGATATGTCCCAGGCACTGGAGATCTTTCATGGCTACCTCTAAGGACATTCATCTATAAGCAGGCACCTTCGCACTGTGACTGACCACTTCGTCCACTCTCTTCTTCCTGTCATGCATGTGATGTGGTTTACACCACCCCTTGTGTATCAACAGGCTGAAACCAGCCCACACACACTATAGGTCTTTCCACTGCCCTCTCTTATTGTTGTTCAGTCGTTTTCAGTCACGTCTGCCTCTTCATGACCGCATTTGGGTTTTTCTTGGCAAAGATACCTGAGTGGTTTGTCATTTCTTTCTCCAGCTCATTTTACAGATGAGGAAACTGAGGCAAACAGGGTTGAGTGACCTGCCCAGGGTCACAAAGTTATTTAGTATGTGGGATCAAGTTTGAATTCAGGGAGATGAGTCTTCCAGGCCCAGTGCTTTATCCTCTGCATCACCTAGGTACCCTGTAGTTCTTTGGGTCAACTGCAATTGTATTTCAGTGGACTACATGCAGTGTTGCATGATTCTTGACCATATAATGTCGTTGGGAGAATATTATGTTAAAAAGATAAGCTCTTGTGGCAGAAAACATTTTAGGATTATTGCAAGTACTGCACAATTTCCTAGATGAGATCCAGCTCAGTCTCCTCTTCTTATGTAACTATGGGCCCTGTGCATTACCTACCAACAGCATCCATCTAACACATGGGCAATACGGGTTTTTCATCCATTAAAGTTTTCTCTTTGTGTTTGGTAAAACCAACTTTTTAAAGATTATTAGATATTCTTAGAGAATTAAGTATTCTCAGTTCTCTAAAAATATCTACAGAGGAACTGGAAAGAAAGTTTTCATCAGTCAAAGTCAGATAGGGAGAAGCACAGCTGAAGAAGGGAACAGATAACAAAAGAACAATCATATACCAAAGGGTCAAACATCCTCTGACTGAATTCCTCAGGGAGGATGTGGGGTGTGGATAACTACTGATAAATAATTGTTTATCTATTAGAATCTCCATCCTAAATTGTGTGTGTGGGTGGAAAAAAATGCAGCAGCTACCTAGGCTGGATTATGAGAGGTGATTATTTTTCTATTATATTAACAACTAATTATCAAATTAGGATTAAGGTTTTTTCCCTATTTCCTCATTCAGGGACCAGCATCTATAGGCAAGTCAGTCAGTCTCTGAAGGACATTACTGATAGATGACATTGCCCAAATCTTCTGGGTACATGCTTTGCTATCTTGGGTGGGATCCCATCTAGCTGGAAAACCTCACTTCTGTTTAGAGTATAAAAAGAATCTAACCTAGGTGAATTCTTGCCCTTAGGAAATAAACCCATGGCATTGTTCCCCTCCATTGGGGTTTAGGGTGACTTAGTTCATGAAGGAGACCAACCAGAGTGGTCTGGGTGAGACAGATTTCTCTGTCTACATTGCTAGAGGTGGCTGAATCTCATGATCAAGCCAGGTTCTCAGCAGGAGGAGTTGAAGGCTTTCAGCTGGAAAGTCCATCCCCTCATTAATTATTCTCCAATTAAGGTTGATCTCTACTTGTCAAAGGCACCTGCTTTTCCAAAGGTTTATTTAAACATTCAGTGATATCTATAGTTTTGTCTTTGGTTCCCGAGAGAGACCACTGACTATCAATTTATTGATTATCTAGACTAATTAATAAATTGATTATTAATTACCCACAAACTATCTTTTGGGCTTTTCATTCATCTCAGTTATCAAGGGGCATAGCTTTGTATGAGCCATGGGCCTAATGGAACCTAGGGCCTTCCTTGGGAGTTCATTAATCCTTATTTTAAACATAGATTTTAATCGGTATCTTTTTTTGTTTACAGCTTCTAGTTTTGCTCTTATATCCCTCCTCTTACCCTCACCCAGAGAGCAATCCCTTATAATATTTTTTTTTAAAGAAGGAAAATGAGACCCAGGAATTAGAAAAAAAGATTTGGGACCATATACCATATTCTCCTGCCCTTCCTTAATAGGCAAATTGCTAAAGTCTAAAACTTACCACAGTCATTTCCTATCATTTAAATCTACAATTGTTTTAGAGAATCAGATGGGAAAGTTATAATTACCATAGGAATTATAGAAAGAGGATTGAATTTTGAGTCAGGGACCATAGATTTTAATTCTAGCTCTATCATTGTCTAGCCGTGGGAACTTGGGCACATCACTTATCCTTCTGGGACTCAGTTTCCTCTTTTGTAAAGAAGGAGTAGCACTAGGTGATTTTAAGTTCTCTTCTGCCTCTAAAAAGGTTATAAGAAATTTAGCTATAAATTTAGCCCTTATCATGGTAAAAGCTTGCAGATTATTTCTAAACAGGAAAGAGATGATTTAGGAGCTTTGAGCAAGAAATTCTGATAAAGATAGGGTAACATAATTACTGTGATAAATTTAACAATCCACAATGTCACTTGAACTTAAACAACGTTGGTCTAATTTGAAACCTTTTAGTATAGCCTAGAAAATCTTTGGGATCAAAGGGATTTCGAATCTGTATTCTAAATCATGGATTCAGAAACTATGTATGGACACATGCAGTTTTCTAGGAGATGCTTTTGAAATGGAAGGAAATATTGGAAATAGAAAAACATTTTCAGTTAGTGAAAAAAAAAATTACCATAAGCCTTGTGGTCTACCACAGGTCAGCACAAATCTGGGTGAGATCCTATTTGGAATGTTGATTACATTCTTTATTTGGAATGTACCTCATGATACATCTTACTAGGTTAAATGACACATTAATGAGACAACCAAAGATGAAGCTTTTATATACTCTTCATTCAAAACAGAAAATTTGAAATAGATATTTTGAAAAATTAGAACCAAGGAATAAATCACTCTATATCTGCCACATAATTATTAAGGAAACCTACAGATTAAGAAAACTTTACATTTGTAAATGCTTTATATTAATAATAGCTTGCATCAATATACATTTATCTAGTTTTAGAGTGTTTTTGAAACATTTTACATATATTACCTCATTTTGATCTCATTTGCTTATCACAATTACCCAGTGAAGGGTACTATTATTATTATTCCAATTTACAGGTGAAAAACCTGGGGGTCTGAATTACTAAGTGTCTTGATAAATGTCTGGGGTAGGATTTAAACTCAGCTCTTTCTGACTCGAATTCCAGTGCTATGTATAAACTCTTCTATTTAGTTAAATATCCATTTTTTTTCCCCACTTAAAGGATTGTACTCAGTTTTGCTCTATAGGTATTCTTGGTTGCAATCCCTGTACTTTTACCTTCCAAAATATCATATTCCAAGGGCTGCTGATTAATCTATTTACTTATTTATTAGAAATATAAACAATTTAACTGTATTTATTAGAAATGTAAACAGCCTAACTTTATTGAGACAATGACCAGTCATGGTTCCATAGGACTCATGAAACATACCAACAAGGGTGGGGAATCTGTGACCTTGAAGGAACATGTGTCCTTGTAGGTCCTTGGATGAGGTCTTGTGACTGAGTCTAAGTCTTACAGATCAAATCCTTTTATTAAGGGGATTTGTTCTGTGATGTTTGGATTCAGTCAAAGGGCTACACTTGAAGGCTAGAAGGCCACATGTGGCCTTGAGGCTGCAGGTTCCCTACCCCTGCATACTACCCACCTCCTGACAGAAGGGAAGATTAAGTCTACAGAATGAGACAAATGTATGTTTTTGATATGACCAATGTGGAAAATTAGTTTTGCTTGATCATAAAGATTTGTTACAAGGATAGATCAGAGGAATATTGTAGATGAACCAACTATCCAAATGAAAATACTTACTAAATCTATCAGTGGCCCTGGATTAAGAAAATCTGTGTTAGGAGTAAACAATTTATACAGTGAAGTGGTAGATAGGAAGAAGTATTTTCATTTGAATGGTTGGATGGTGAATAGAACAATAGGGTGATAAGACTTCTTTTTTTATGCAATTAACTTTTTTTTTAATGAAGAAAGATCTATTTTTTCTCACTCTTACTCATCACTCTTCTCCAAACATTAAGAGAAAAAAAAGGAGACATCAAATTTCACTTTAACTACTTAGCGAATATGAATGAGATGTAGAACGGTATGATGGAAAGAATATTGTACAAGAAGTGAAAAGATATTGGTAAGAATCCTGGCTCTGAAATAAACTATCTGTGTGAACTCTGGCAGTGACTTCATCTCAGTGGGCCCTAGTTTCCTCATCTGTAAAACAAAAAGCCTCAAGTAGATGTTAATTTAGATCTCTTTCAACTCTAAATCCTAGAACCATTGTCAAATCAAATGTCTCCTCTTCTGTAAAAGAGAGGTTCTTGTTCTGCCAGTTTCATATGGTTGTGAGGAAAGGACCTGGAGTTGTTCCTACTATATTACAGGAATGGTGCCAAGTGGTGGGGATACAAAAAGAGGCAAAAGATAGTCCCTGCCCTCAAGAAGCTTACATTTTAATGGGAGAGACAACATGCAAACAAATATATACAAATATATGAAATAATTAGCAAAGGAAAGGCATTGGAATTGAGGTGTTGGGAAAGGCTTCCTGAAGGAGGTAGGATTTTAGTTGGAAACTAAAGGAAGTCAGGGATGTCAGTGGTCAGAGCTGAGGATGGAGAGTATTCCAGGCATGGGACAGCCAGAGAAAATTCCCAGAGCAGGATCCCTGAAACAAGATGGTGAAGGTTGGAGTCAACGGATTTGACCTTATTAGGCGCCTGGTGACCAGGGCTGCATTCACCTCAGGTGGAGTAGACATTGTGGCCATCAATGACCCCTTCATTGACCTCAACTACATGGTTTATATGTTTCAATATGATTCCACTCATGGCAAATTCAAGGGCACTTGTCAAGGCTGAGAATGGGAAGCTGGTAATAAATGGAAAAGCCATTGCCATCTTCCAGGAATGGGATCCCACCAATATTAAATGGGGAGATGCTGGAGCTGAGTATATTGTAGAGTCTACTGGAGTCTTTACTACCATGGAAAAGGCTGGGGCTCACTTGAAGGGTGGAGCCAAGAGGGTCATCATCTCTGTCCCTTCTGCTGATGCCCCAATGTTCGTGATGGATGTGAACCATGAGAAATATGATAATTCCTTAAGATTGTCAGTAATGCTTCCTGCACTACCAACTGCTTGGCCCCCTTGGCCAAGGTCATTCATGACAACTTCGGCATTGTGGAAGGACTCATGACTATAGTCCATGCCATTATTGCTACCCAGAAGACAATAGATGGCCCCTCTGGTAAGTTGTGGTGTGATGGGCATGGTGCTGCCCAAAACATCATCTCTGCTTCCACTGGTGCTGCTAAGGCTGTAGGCAAGGTCATACCTGAGCTGAATGGGAAGCTCACAGGTATGGCCTTCCATGTTCCTACTCCCAATGTATCTATTGTGGATCTGAGCTGCTGCCTGGAGAAACCTGACAATTATGATATCAAGAAAGTGGTGAAGCAAGCATCAGAGGGACCCTTGAAGGGCATCTTGGGCTACACAGAGGACCAGATTGTATCCTGTGACTTCAACAGCAACACTCACTCTTCTACCTTTGATGCTGGTTCTGGTATTGCCCTCAATGACCATTTTGTCAAGCTCATTTCCTGGTATGACAATGAGTATGGTTATAGCAACTGTGTAGTAGACCTCATGGTCTACATGGACTCCAATGAGTAAAGTGGAAAGCCATGGCTCTTCATTCCCAGTGAAAAAGAGGAGATCTGCCACTGGGGAGCCCACATTCCTAACCTATGTTCCTATACTAGGGATCCCATATCCCATTCACATCTTTGTTCCAAAGCACCCCTGTAGTAGGGGGAAGAAGCCTAGAGTCCTGTATTGTGTACCATCAATAAAGTCACCATATTCAGTGCAAAAAAAAAAAAAAGAAAATTCCCAGAGAAGGCTAAACCCCCCTGAGCCTAGGACACAATATGAATGGTTTAACTTAGTATTTAAGACTCTCCACAATCTGGCTCCAACTTATTTTCTAGCCTTATTTCACATTATTTCACATACTCTTTGTCCCAATCAAACTGGCCTCATCTAATTTGTTATATGAGATATAACATTTCCCCACTCCATACATTCACACAGTTAATTACTCATTCATTAGAATCCTTATTTTCCTTAAAGGTTCATCTCAGGTATCATTTCCTATGAAAAAGCCTTTTCTGATTCCCTCAGCTGTTCTTGTTTTCACCCTTCTCCTTTCTCCATATTCATATTTTGTTTCCCAAGCAGAATTCAAGGTCCTTAAGGGAAGGGATTGTTCCATTTCTGTCTTTGTATCACCAGTGATAAACAAAAAACATTAGTAAAGTGTCATCCACAAATAGGAGCCCACTATCTAAAGAGTTTGCCTCTTCCATTTGGATAATTCACTAGCCATCTTCCATGTCAGCAGCATAGAACTTCTCTGAGCCTACATCTATAGAATTTTATTCCTCTCTTACTATTACTAATGACCTCAAAGATGATCACCTAAAAAATGAATGTTAATAAAGGAAACAACACCAAGAAATGTATAGAAAGATCTAGGTTGCATAGTGAGGTGAATGAGAGTTAGAACCTATCATGATCTTACTGCCATGTTGACCTGAATATATGCCACTCTTTCCCCAAAAATCTATATTCGATAAAACCTGTTTGACCTGTATTTGGTGTGTGTGTGTGTGTGTGTGTGTGTGTGTGTGTGTGTGTGTGTATAAGGTGTGTGTGTGGGAGGGGAGGGATAACTTATATATGAAGCAAATTCCTGTGGCCACTAAGAAACATAAAAATTTGGCAGCGGTTTTGGTGGATCTAGTCAAGGAAAGGTGTAACAAATTTGACTAGATTTGACTGAATGGGAAATTATTTTGGGGCTATCACTGAGAAGAAGGAGATCTTTTGAATATTTAGTTTAATTTAGGTTTTTTTTTAATAAAATATAAGTCCTAAAAAAATTTGGCAAGCACCAAAGTCTAAAAGTAAATTTTACACAAATAAATTACTGAGAAATATTGCTACTCTCTCTTCTCTGTCAAAATAGCTATATCCTTTCAATCTAGAAGGAAAGGGAATATATTATTGTGACCTCTACTATTTTCTCAGATATTGTCTATATTTGTTTATAAATTTGACACTTTTGGAAGCTACCTTAATTCAGGCTACAATTCTATAAACAACTATATGACTGTTTTAATGGGCTTAAAAGCTATACATAGGCAGTTTTTGCCTTGATGTTAGGAAAAACTTCCTAACAAAATTTTTCTCCAGTTATATGTAAAAACATTTTTAACATTCTTTTTTTTTTGCTTTTTGGAGGGCAGTTGGGGTTAAGCAACTTGCCCAACGTCACAGGGCTAGTTTTTGTGTTAAGTGTCTGAGGCCAGATTTGAACTCAGGTCCTCCTGCCTCCAGGGCTGGTGCTGTACCAGCCTTCACTGCACCACCTAGCCACCCCTTAACATTCATTTTTAAAACTCTGAATTCCAAATTCTCTCCTTTCTTCCCTCCCCACCCCCTCTCATTGAGAAGGCAAACAGTTTGACATAGGTTATACATGTGTAGTCATATAAAACATATTTGTAATAGTTATGTTGTGAAAGAAAACATCGACAAAAAATACTCAAGAAACATAAAGAAAGTTAAAAAAAAGTATTAAAAAAAGTATCTGTATTTAGATACCATTAGTTCTTTCTTTGGGGATGATAGCATTTTTCATCATAATTCCCTTAGAGTTGTCTTGGATCTCTCTGTATTGTTAAGAATAGCTAAGTCATTGATAGTTAATCATCTTACAATATTGCTGTTACTTTGTACATAGTACATTTCTCTTTGCATTAGTCCATGCAAGTCTTTCCAGGTTTTTCTGAGAGCATCCTGCTCATTCTTGCTTTCTTTTTTTTTTTTTTGGAGGGCAATTGGGGTTAATTGACTTGCCCAAGGTCACATGGCTAGTTTTTGTGTTAAGTGTCTGAGGCCAGATTTGAATTCAGGTCCTCCTGACCCCAGGGCTGGTTCTCTATTCACTGCGTCACCTAGTTGCCCCCATTATTTCTTATAGTATGATAATATTCCACCATAATCAGATACTGTAACTTGTTCAGCCATTTCTCAATTGATGGGAATTCCTTAATTTTTAATTCTTTGCACCCAGAGAAGAGCTGTGATAAATATTTTTGTACATATAAGTCCTTTTCCTTTTTGTTGTTTTTTTTTCTCTTTTGGTATTGTAATAGTAATGGAATTTAAAGATTCCCCTGTATTGGCTTGGTTTTTGGTTTGATCATGTTAAAACCCAGAGCTTGTGAATCCCACTTGTGGGATGGACTTGTTGATGTGAAAAGAGAGGGCTGAACTGGGAGGAGCTGGTGACATAGATTTGGAGAGACACAAGAAAAGAGAGAGGCAGAAGAACTTTTTGGAAGCAGCACCTTTGTAGGCAGAGAGAGACTGAGAGGATTGCTGAGGGCCACTTTGAATTGCCCAGGACTTTGAGAGCTGCCACACAGAGCTGCTGAGGACTGAGGAGACATGGCTGTTTTGCTGGTACTTTGTCTGTCTGTTTTGATGTTGTTTTGCCAGATTTGTCCACTGGTGAAAGACAGTCCTGTTGTTGCAGAGGTTTTGGAACCTTGCTGTTGGTTCAGAGCTCTTGAGACTGTTCTGCAGACAGAGAGTGAATACTGTCCACTGGTGAAGGACAGTGCTGTTGTTGCAGAGGTTCTGGAACTTTGCTTTTGGTTAAGAAGCCCTGAAGAAGGATTTTCTTGTTGTATGTTTACAGAAATTCTGGAAGAGGGTTTTGCTAATGTTTTCAGGGGTGCTAGGACTGTTCTGCAGACAGAGAATGAATTAATGAAGAGACTGGCAATGTATCTTGTGGCCTTGCTAAGCTTTGTCTCCCCAGGAACAAAAGATTGCTGAGAACTTGCCTTGTGTCAAGATGAAGAAAAGACCTCCATTTGGGTATTAAGTGCTGTGCTTAAACTTGTTGTAACTCTGGGGTAGATTCAGTTGTGATCCAGGGTGGGGAACTTTTGACCTTTTTGTTCTCTGTGATTGAACAAATGAATGTACTTTACTTATGATTGGAAACTAATCTCCATTTGAGAACAGGGGCTTTGTGATGGATTAAATGAAGGTACAGCCTAGGGGTGGAGTAGTATTTAGAAGAGGGACTTTGTAGTTGATTAAATGAATGTAATGTCCTGGGGTGGGGTAGTACTTGATTAAATCACACTTGGGGTAGTACTTGTTGTTTATTGAATCACACTTGGTAAATGCTGTATTTTGAATGATGTTAAATTTTGATTCTATCTGTTCTTAATTTGTCACTGAATAAAATGGAGAGCACCTATGCTGGTATTTTGAACCTTGGGAAGTTGCCTTTGCTTGGCATTACATTACAGGTATACAGACCTAGTAGTGGTATTTTTAGGCTAAAGAGTATGAATGGTTTTATAGCCCTTTGGGCATAGTCCCAAATTATTCTACAGAATGATTGAATCAGTTCACAATTCCACCAACAGTGTATTAATGTCTCGTTTTCCCCCATATCCCCTGCAACATTTGTCATTTACCTTTTCTGTCCTTTTAGCCAATCTAATAGGTATAAGGTAGTACCTCAGAATTGTTTTAATTTGCATTTCTCTAATCAATAGTAAGTTAGAGTTTTCTTTCATATGACTATATATAGCTTTGATTACTTCATCTGAAAACTGATCATATCTTTTGGTCATTTATCTATTGAGGAATGGCTATTACTTTTATAAATTTGACTCAGTTCTCTATATGTTTGAGATATGAAGCCTTTTTCAGAGAAACTTGCTTTAGAATTTTTGTCACAGTCACTATTGCTAACTGTATTTCCCTCCATCCTATTCCTCCCCCCCATTTTTTCTATTCTCTCTCTCTTTTCACCCTGTCCCTTCTCAAAAGTGTTTTGCTTCTGGCTACCCCTCCCCCAATCTGCCTTCTCATCTATCATCCCCATTCCCCTTCTTCTCTTATCCCCTTCCCCTCTGACTTTCCTGTAGGGTAAGATAGATTTCTATACCCAATTGAGGGTGTATATTATTCCTCTTTGGGCCAATTCTGATGAGAGTAAGATTCGCTCACTCCTCCTCACTCTCCCCTCTTCCCCTCTACTATAAAAATTTTTCCTTCCCTCTTTTATATGAGATAATTGATCCCATCCTATTTCTTGTGGAGAGAATTCTTAAGCAGTTATATAGGTCACTCTAGAGAGCTCTTGAAGCCCCTTCCATATTTTAGATTCTATGAGTCTTTAACCAGCCTTGTCCCAAATCTGATAAAGAAATAAGTCATTGAGCTACCCTTATTAATCACTGGAAATGCCACTCAAGGGTCACTATGCCAAAGTAGAAGCTGAAATGGCAGGAAGAAGATAGAATCCAAATGCAAAAGCAATTTTGAGTTTTTGGAACCTACACATATACGCATACAACCTTTTCAATAGGGCAGGAGGGAGCTTTATATTTTTCAGTGTAGCTATTTTTTTGGTTTCCAAATGATGCTCCCCTCCACCCCAGTCCCTCAAAAAAATTGCTTCCATAATAAAAGCAACAATTTCTAGGCAAACACAGGCCAAAGAAAGAAGAGGGTTGATAATGGAATGCAAATCAGAATTCACTTAGAATGAATTATTGTAGATGAATTGTTCAATAGTTCTGTTTTGTTCATAGAAATAAAATGAACCCATTTTTCAGTTCTTAGCAGAGGCCAAAAATATGTTGTGTATTTTGCCCTACAAGAATGATGCCTTCAATATATCTTGATTATTTAAAATACATTTTATTTCTAATTCTATTGGGTCATCTTCTGGAATCAGCTATTCCCCTGGATGAAGATTTTTTTTTTCAGGAAGGAATATTTCAATAGCAAATCATAATGATTTGTTTTGGTAGTTATGATACTTTCTCACTGATGATATGACTTTAACTTTTGGCTAGAAATCAAAAGAGTATATTGTTGCTCTGTGCAGGTTCTCTTCCAAGACATAATCATACTTCTGGATCACTCACATATCCAGATATATCCAATGCTGCTAACAACAAAATATTAGCTTTGGTCTGCCAAACAATTACGTCAGGACATTTTCACTCATGGAAGTTTTTCAGCTTTCTCCAAATGAGCTCACACATCTCAAAATCCAGTCACCACTCTCAGTAATTGGAGACCAATAACAGAATAACAGACTTAGGAGGGACTTTATAAAGATCATTTAGGACAGTGCTTTCATTTAATAGAAGAAATTCAGACCCAGAGAGGTTACATGACTCACCACAAATCACATAGCCAGTTAATATTGAGCTGGAACTACAACCCAGGTCTTTTGATTCCTAGGTCAGTGCCTTTCATGTACACTTTGCTACCTGAATCCCATGTCAAAGGTAATTTAATTCTAAAGGCACTGATTTCAGTTTTCATAAAGGACATGTCCCAGGTGTTAGAAATCAGTATAGGCCCTTTAGTAAGTGGAATACCAGCTACTTTGTTTACCTAAGTCAGTAAATTCAATTCACTTAATCATTTATTAAAGTTCTTTTTTCATAGGTGAGACTTATAAGACTTTTTATAACTCCTCCAAGGTCCCTCTGTACAATGTTCCTATGGTTCTGCCTACAGAAGGTATTGGGAGGAGACAAAGATGAAGATGATAACTAATAGCTATGCTCAAGGAGCTTGCTATGTTCTAATTGGGTATACTTAGGACATTTTTGGTTTTGGAGTCCTTCTATGTGCAGAACACTATACTGTATTGGGGTATTGGGGAGTTATGTGGAAAATAGACGTCTCTACCCTACAGGCATTAATGTCGAAAGCGAGAGACAGAACAAGCACAAATTAACATATGGGAAAGAAGAGCATGGCCCACTTCTGCAATGGATAAGGTTTTTATTTTTTTAAATAAAGGGATCTGTGTATATGTATGTTTGTGGGAGAGATCAGTTTCTGGGCTAGCTGAAGAAAGTTTGATGGACTGATTGGTTCAGATTGTGAAAGTGTTAGTTGGTGATAGCTTCAGGGGGCAAATTAATTCTAAAAGAGGATTGTGGTTGTTAGTGGGGAGATGGGAAGAAATTCCAAAAAGGCTTGGAAGCAGGAGTGGCCATACACTGTATCCCTTGACATTCCCAAGCAGATGCCTCTTTGTTGATGACTAAATAGCTGAGCCAGCCTGAGAATGTGGCCCCATTTAATCTGGAGTCTCATTGGGTGGGTGAAATAGGTTTGTTAACAGGCTCAGAGAGCTTGAGATCCTGCTATAATTAGGTTGGAGTACATATTACAGGTCTTTAGCAAAACATTTGTGTGCCACTTTTTTAAAAGTGGAAAAGGGAACTACATTAATAATCCTTTTTTTGGGGGGGGGGAGGCAAGACAATTGGGGTTAAGTGACCTGCACAAGGTCACACAACTAGTTAAGTGTCAAGTGTCTGAGGCCAGGTTTGAACTCAGTTCCTCCTCATTTCAGGGCCAGTGCTCTAATCACTGTGCAACCTAGCTGCCCCACATGTTAATAATCCTTGAAAATCAAGGATCTTAAGTGAAAGTTGCTACAAGCATGGCAATTTTACTAAAATAGAATATTTAGTCAACTGTAAAAATTGAATAAACTAACAGTGGCTTGGACACTACTCTGAGTATGATCTCATACTGAAAAATCCCCCCAAAATAGATAACACATTTACTTTATAACAAATTTCTATTGAAAGGTGAAAAAATGTGTTCTTCTTGAGAAAGGCCAGACAAAAGACTGAAGAAAGGGCAAGTGACAAGGTAGAATGTCAATGCTTATGAGTTTAAGAGTGGCAATGTGGTGTACAGGATAGAGTTCTGACCTTGGAGTTAGGACAAACTGGGTTCAACTCTTGCCTTAAATATATATTGATTGTGCAACTTTGGGAAGCTACTTAACTTCTCTCAGTGCCCCAAGCAACTCTCTAAAACTATAAATTATCTATTAAAAGCAAATCTACACAATAGACTTTCCTCATTTCAACTTCTTTATACTAATGAAATTCTAGGACCATTCTCTCCCCTCCCAGAATGTTTTATATTTATTAAAAAAAAAATTCCCCTCTCAAATTTCTCCCCTTGATACAACTTAAAATTTTTTTTATCACTTTTTTATATGACTGAAAAATCTCCCAGTATTCCTCCTTTCTTGTCCCAGAGGTAACCATCTTATATAATAAATAATATATTTAAAGGAAAAAAGAAACAAGAGAAAAGTCATTTCTAAAATTCATAAAATAAAAATGGGCAGAGTGGACATCCTTGCTTTAATCCTGTATTTATTGGAAAAGCTTCTAGCATATCCCCATTGCATAAGATGCTTACTTTTGGTTTCATAAATATTTTAATTATATATGTACACATATGTGCATATGGATGTTTATATACATACATGCTCAAATGTATGTGTGTATATACTTCCTGAAATGACCTTCATTATTACTAAATATTTTCTAAGAATTTCCTAAGAATAGTTATACACACACATACACAGAGTTACACACATTTATACACATATATGTAGGAACAAAGACACAGTACCTGACCCTTTGGGACCCCTAAATGCTCAACATTAGACAGTGAATACAAGGATCATCTATAATCAATTGTCTCACTAATGAGTGATGATGCCATCTGATCCAAACTATGTAACTATAGTATTGGATCAAAAAGGTGCCATGTTTTGGGAAGAACTGTGTTTCAGTAGATATTCTTCTGCTCAAATCAAGTATGTTTTCTTCCTTTACTTATGCCAGTTATTCTATGGTTATGCTCTAACCACCCTGTTATTCTCTCCTCTGGAAGTGATTAAAGCTGGTGGAAGGCAAATAGTAGAAAGGGACATGGGGAAGGGAGTCAATCCTTTTCCCTTCATATCTAGTTGAGTATATTTGTAACACACTTATATTCAGAGAGAAAGAGGGAGATGATCATTCATTGAAAACCTGATCTTATAAAAACATGGTTTAATTTCCTTTCCATTGTATCCAAGTAGATGTTTATCATTTTCACCATTTGGGGCTCTGCTCTAGCAAGAAAAGACTGAATTAATTTTGTTGTTATCATTAAAATAAAATCATATTAGTTTTAGACCAAGGCTGAAAAATCTAAATCTGAGGGCATTTTTCTTGATGAAACTATTAGGAACTGCATTTTGTGGCAATCATATTCAGTGCTTTGCCTTAAGAAGATGTTTGCCCATGCATAAGAAAAATGAAATACAAATCATTTTAGGCAATTTTCAAAAAGTTAAAGTATTATTGTCTTAAGAAAGATAAAAAAATGTGGGAGTTTATAACACACAATGGTTAATGGCATAATATTAAAGTAAAATATTGAAATAGTTTATTTTTAGTAAAATATATTAAAATAAAAAATATGAAAGTAAAATAAAACCCATCATACTAGTACACTACTGAATTTGTGATTTACTGGTACAGAGAATTCCTGGTAAACAAATTCCCCTCACCAATGCATTATTAGCAATCATTTGTAAATTATATTTTTAGAGCGCTGCTTGGGGTCATTGAGAGACTTGCCCAGGCTCTCTGAGTCATTATATATCAGAAACAGTCCTTAAACCTAAATCTTCATTTCTTCAAGTTTGGCTCTCTATCTGTTAGATGGGGTTGCAACCCACCATTTAAGAAGTGCTGAAGGGGTCCCGAACGAAAAAGCTTAAGAAGCCCTGCTTTATGCCATACAATTTTCTTAGAGAAACCAACTGTTAGAGTAGATACAGAAGAGACATTTTGTAACAACATTAAGTAAACTGTTTATCTGAACTGACTGAGACTTGAATTTCTCACATGCTATTTTGGCTTCAAGGATGAAATATTCAATATGACAAGTCTGTACCATTTGTTTACTAATGTCATATTGGTATGGCTTGGTTATATCAATCAATAAATCAAGCAACAAGCATTTATTAAGCTTGTTGAACTTTGGATTCCCAAGCACTGTGTTAGGTGCTGGGAATACAAAGACAATGAATTTTTTTTCAAGATCCCTACTACCAAGGAACTAGAAGATAGTTGAATATTTTCTTATTAGACTTTGTGCCCCTGTTACGTAGAATATTGTTCAGTCATTTAGTCATGTCCAAGTCTTCATGACCCCATTTGGAATTTTCTTGGCAAAGACACTATAGTAGTTTGCCATTTCCTTTTCCACCTCATTTTACAGAGGGGAAATGGAGGAATTCATGGTTAAGTGACTTGTCCAGGGACACACAGCTAGTAAGTGTCTAAGGCTGGATTAGAACTCAGGTTTTCCTGACTCCAGAACCGGCACTCTATCCAATGTGAAACCTAACTGCTCCAACTTATGTAGAATAACAACCTAATAGTCAGTGAACCACAGTGTGCTAAGATAACTCCAAACAGAAAAAAGTATATTAGAATATTATTTTTTCTGACAGTGGTTGTATTTCAAATTGTCTCCAAAAATCCATTTAAAGGAATATTTAAAAGATTAATTTACATTGTGTTATTTACAAATTTGAAGGTAATGATTCCTTAATCAAACCAGTGCTTTTTGATTTGAATTCCACTATTTATTGTTGTTCATTTTTTCTTGATGTTAACTAGACAGCTTGATCTATTGCTACTCTGATGAAGCCCTGATTACTATATGTGTTTTGGCATGGAAAAGCCAAATAAAGTATGTTAGGGACAGAACAAAGTTTGTGAACCCTCTCCTATATAGAAATAGCTGTGATATTTTACAAAATCAATCTCAGTCTATCCTAGCCAAATGAAGCTGGAGACATACCTATGGTCCACTGCCAGATTCATTCTAGTCTCTGTTAAGATAAATGCAACACGGTTTTCTTTGATTCGCATGTGGATCTATGGTCTAATGATGAGCCATAGTCAGTGAACTGATGCATTATTCTCAACCAAATTATTTGTCAGTTTAACCATAATCATCAGGGGGAATCTCAGCACATTAAAAATGTATTAGAAAAAAAGCTTACAACATGTGATAATTAACCTCAGTGGGGAAAGAGCCAGGGGCATTTTATCTTCTGCCAGATTGACCACATACCCTTTGGATTTATTGACACCTGTTTAATAAAGTAGCAGTCACTAATTAAATAAATTGTAAACTAATCCAGAAAAAGGTCTCCAAGCCATTGAGTATATCTTATGTTGATGATTTACGGGGAAGCAGACAAGAATTACACAGTATAAGAAAGTATAATGGAGGGGAGGAGGAGCTCTGAATTAGTGAAGGGAACCAATGAAAAGATGATTCTACTAAAGCAACAAATTGAACCTTCCTTCAAAAATCAGGCCCTCCTTTGAAATCCTTTATGTTAATGGAACCACCATTCACCTAAGTTGCCTAAACTCAAAACCTCAGTCACCCTTGACTCTTCTTCTCTCTTGCACAGTCAATCAATTCTACTTCTACAAGATCTTTCAGATGTTATGAATAACTCTGAGTCTGATTTTCTATGATTCTCAAATCTTAGAATAATAGATTTAGAACAGGAAAGCCATTGAGTCTAATCCCCTCATTTTACAGATGAGGAAAGAAGGCCTAAAGTGATTAAATGACCTACCCAGATCCCAGCCAGAGGTAATGATGAGGTACAGGCTTTGGGAACCCCCTTGACCTCTCCATGAATTTTCCCACTTGATGAGGCATTTTCCTGAGGCCATAAGCCTTTCATTATTTCTAGGCCTAAATCTGTTACTCTTAACCTAGGCTAGCCCTCCTTTGTCCAGCTACTTCCCAACCTTAATCCTATCAAAATATCTATACTCAAACCTGTTGCCCTTAAACTAGACTAGTCTTCCATGGTCTGTCATCTCCAGGTAGCCTTTAGCTATTTCCCACCCTTAATCCTATTTCTGGAGTCTGACCTCAGTCTCCAAGATCCTCCTTAGACTCCTTAAGACCCTCCCTAAACCCCTCCTCTAGACCACCCCTAGATCCCTCCCATAGTCTTTTTGTATATAAGATCCATCTCGCCTCCATGAGGCGCTCAGATTCAATCTAGCTCAGACTCAGTCTGTATCAGATTGTTCTGACCAACTTGTCAATACAAGCCTCACAAATGCTCAGGCTCCTTTAAGAGTCTACCCATTATGTCAAATCTTTAATAAACTTTGTTTTACTTTGGCTGAAAGAAGGCTTGAGTAGAATTCATTTGACAGAACCTGGTGTATTTTTGGTATTTTGGGGTCTTGAGCAATCCCTGAACTCCAGACCTCAACGATACTAAATGGCAGCATCAGAATTACTCCAAAACCACAGTTCCTCTACCTCCTTTTTACTCCTGTTGCCCATACTCTACTTCAGGCTTCACAGTGTTGGACCAAAAGGATACTTTTTTTAGCTTAGTGGATCTTGTTTCTCTCCAAGATGATTAAAGTATTTTTTTTTCCTAATTAATGGTTCTGATTCCATAGGTCACATCTGTTCAGATATATTCTGCCCTTCCCCTTTACCTATGAAAAAAAAGTACAGGTTCCCTAGGCTCTGAGTTCCCCCAGAATTATTTCCCACCTATCTTTCCATCTGTTTCAGCTTCAAGCACTTTGTATACCAGCAAAGTTGAAGCACTCAACTTTTCTCTATCCTTTCTCTATCTCTTCTCTCTCCATATCTTTATTTAAGATCTCAGTCTCACAGAGCTATACCCTGCAGTCACCCTCTCATATGTACTTAATTGTAATTCTTCCATTTCTTCAAATTCCAGTGCAGGTCCCCTTATCTCAATGAAGCCTTCCCAGGTCTCTCTTATTCTACTCTGCCTGTAGATAGAAGACACTTCAATGTGAATTTCTGAGAGCACATTTTTTAACCCTATTCTTTGTCCCTATCGCATTCAAATTGTAATACAATATATAGCTATAGATATCTGTACCTTTACCTTATAGGCAGCTGAATGGTGCAGCTGGGTGGAGAATGCCAGGCCTGGAGTCAGGAAGTCCAGGCCAGTACCCAAGTTCAAATCTGTCCTCAGACACCAGCTGTATGGGCCTGGGCCTTAATTCTCATTTTCCTCATCTGTAAAATGAGCTGGAGAAGAAAATAGCAAACCAGTCTAGTATCTTTGCCAAGAAAACCCCAAATGGTGTCATAAAGAGTCAGACAAGAGTGAAATGACTGAACAATAAAATAAAAACCTTTACCCCTAGCCATTCAGTCAATAAATACTCATTAAGTCCTTGCTAAGTGCCAGGCATTGTGCTCAGCACTGGTGAAACAGAAAGAGACAAAAGACAGTCCTTGTCCTCAAAGAGCTCACCATCCAATGGGGGAGGCAGCAAACACATGTACAAACAAGCTACAAGCAGGATAAGCAGGAAATAATTAATGGCAGGAAGGTAGTGGAATCAAGAGAGATTGGGAAATACCCTTGAAGAGGGATTTTAGTTGGGTCTTAAAGGGAGTCAGGGAGCCCAGGAGGCAGAGATGGAAAGGGGAGCATTCCAGGCAGGAGGGGACAGCCAGGGTGGGCACTGGAGCCCTGTCTTGTTTGTGTGACAGCAAAAGGCCAGGGGCTTCAACCTTCCAGAATGTAAAATACATCAGTTCCTTTCAGTTCAACAAACTTTTGTGAAGTAGCTACTGTGTGCCAGGAGCTTTGCTGGTCCTAGAGATACAAAGACAACCCCTCAAAAACCCAACAACCCACAAACAAACAAAAAAACCCAACTGAATCAAGCAACAGCAACAAAACACAACAAACCCAGATCCTGCCCTCAAGCAGCTTACATTTTACTTGTGTTTGGGAGTGGGTGGTGGTATAACTAAATACAAAGTAATTTGAGGAGGAAGAACAGCACTGAAGGGAGTATGACAGGCTTCTTATGGTAGGTAGTTCCTGAGATGAACCTTGGAGGATACAAGGGATTCTAAGAGTCAGACATGACGCTGCAGCTGTTTAGGTAAGGGGGATAGCCTGTCAAAGACATAGAGGTGGGAAACAATTTGAGGTATTTCAGGTAGGACAGTTTGGCTTGAAAATAGATTCATGCAAAGGACTCATAGAATAAATGTGACAAGAAGGAGGTGGCTACATGGATAGAGCCCTGGGCCTAAAGTCAGGAAGACCTAAGTTCAAGTTTGGTTTCAAACACGCAACAACTATGTGACCCTGGGCAAGTCACATAACCTCTGTTTGCTTTAATCCACTGGAGAAGGAAATGGCAAACCATTCCAGTATCTTTGCCAAGAAAAAGCCAAGGGCAGTATTGGCATGTTATGATCTACAGGGTCATAAACTGAACAGCAACAACAAACAGGTAGGAGCCAGTCTGCGCAGTATTTTAAATGCCAGGTCAAAGAGTTTATATTGTGTCCTTGGAACAACAAGGCAATGCTGCTTCTGGAGGGTAGGGGCTATGTTTTACTTCATCATTGTGTCCTATCATGGGGCTCTTAACCTGGAGTATATAAACTTGTTATTTTTTAAAAAAGTTTAAATAACTGTATCTATATATTGGTTTCCTTTATAATACTAAATTTTATGTGTTTAAAAATATTATTCTAAAAAGGGGTCTGTCTGTGGGTTTCACCAGATTGCCAAGGGGGTGTATGGCACAAAATTTTAAGAAGCCCTCCCAGAAAGTGGAGTACATAGCATGTTGGGGACACTTAATTATTAAATAGAAACTATTATGTTGAGAACAGAACTGTATTTTACTAACTTTCTGGTTATTGATGGACAGCCAGTTGATGAAAACTATTAAGACAGCTCATGGAAAATATTCAAGCAGGAAAAAAAACAAAACAAATGGAATGGGAAGCTTACAACAGCAGTTAGATCTCTGTAGTTTATTTTTAGAGCAGAGAGGTGGCACAATGGATTTAGTGCTGGGCTTGGAGTAAGGAAGACCAATTTTCATGAGTACAAGTCACTTAACCCTGTTTGCCTCAGTTTCCTCATCTGTAAAATGAACTGGAGAAGGAAATGGCAATCCCCTCTAGTTTCTTTGCCATGAAAACCCAAAATAGGCTTATAAAGCGTCAGACACAACTGAACGAAAACAAAGTTTACTTTTATTTTTTAAATGTATTTTTCTTCATTAAATATTTCTCAATTGCATGTAAAATTTTTTTAAATGTGTTATACCACCCCCACATTCATTTTTAAACATTTTGAGTTCCAAGTTCTTTCAATTTGATATTGATTATGCATATGATGACATACAAAACATTACCATATCAGCCATGTTGCAAAGAAAAAACAGACAAAAATAAAAGAAAAAGAAAAATAGAGGTTTTTTTTTTTAAAGAACAATCTGCATTTAGAGTTCATCAGTTCTCTCTTTGGACATGGATAGCATTTTTTTTTTATCATGGTCATTTATTTGTCTTGGATCATTGTCTTGATCAAAGTAGCTAAGTCTTTCACAGTTTATCATCCTTACAATTTTTGCTGCTACTATGCACAATGTGCTTCTGGTTCTGTTTCTTTCATTTTGCATCAGTTCATGTAAATCTTCCTATGTTTTTCTGAAGACATTCTGCTTATCATTTCTTATAGTACAATACTATTCCATCACAATCATATACTACTTCATTAGCCACTCCCTAATTGATGAACATCCTCTCAATTTCCAATTCTTTGCCACCACAAAAAGAGCTGCTAGAAATACTTTTGTCATGGCTCAGCGAGTAAGAGCACCGGCCCCAGAGTTGGGATGACCTGGGATCGAATCCGGGCTCAGATACTTAGCACCACACCCAGAAATAACTGGCTGTGTAATCTTGAGCAAGTTACTTAACCCCAATTGCTTTAAAAAAAACCAAAAAGAAATACTTTTGTATGCAGAGATCCTTTTCTTTTTCCTTTGATCTCCTTGGGTTATAGACCTAGCAGTGACATTGGTGGGTCAAAGGGCATGCACAGCTTTATAGCTCTTTGAGCATAGTTCCAAATTGTTCTCATTGTTTGTACTAGTTCATAACTCCACCAACAGTGTGTTAATGTCCCAATTTTTCCACTTCTCTCCAGTTTTTATTTTCCTTTTCTGTTATGTTAGCCAATTTCATAGGTATGAGGTGGTACCTCAGAGTTGTTTTATTTTACATTTCTCTAATCAGTAGTAATTTAAAGCATTTTATATGACTATTAATAACTTTGATTTCTTCTTCTGAAAACTACCTATTCATATCCTTTGACCATTTATCAATTGGGGAATGGCTTTTATTTTTATAGATGTGACTCATTTCCCTATATATTTGAGAAATGAGACATTTATCAGAGAAACTTGCTGTAAAATTTTGTTTCCAAGTCTCCTCTTTCCTTTCTAATTTTGGTTTCATCAGTTTTTTGGGGGCAAAAGTCTTTTAGTTTCATGCAAAATTATTCATCTTACTTCCTGTGAGCCGTTCTCTTTTGCTTTGTCATTAACTCTTTTCCATATATATGACTGATACATTTTTCCAAGCTCCCCTAATTTACTTATGATATTACCTTTTATGTCTAAATCATTCATCCATTTTGACCTCTTCTTCATTTACAAAGTGAAATATTGGTCTCTGCCCAGTTTCTACCAAACTGGTTTTAAAATTTTCCAGCAATTTTTGTCAAATAGTGAGTTCTTATCCTCAAGGCTTGGATCTTTCAATTTATCAAGTACTAGATTACTATGGTCATTTACTACTGTGTATTGTGTACCTAATCTATTATACTGATCTACCAATTTATTTCTTGACCAGTACCAGACTGTTTTGATGATTAACACTTTTTGGATATAGTTTGAAATCTGGTACTGGTAGACCACCTTCCTTCACATTTTAAAAAATTTATTTCCTACACATTCTTGACCTTTTGTTCTTTCAGATCAATTTTGTTTTTATTTTTTCTAGCTCTATAAAATAATTCATAAGATGAAATAGTTTGAGTAGTACAGCATTGAAAAAGTAAACTAATTTAAGCAGATCTGTCATTTTTATTATATTGTCTCAGCCTACCCATGAGCAAGCAATATTTCTCCAGTTGTTTAGATCTATTTTTATTTGTGTGAAAAGAGTTTTGTAACTGTGTTCATGTAATCCCTGAGTTTTCTTTGCTGGTAGACTTCTCAGCATTTTATATTTTTTTTATGTAGTTGAAATGGCATTTCTCTTTCTGTCACTTTTTTTTGGACTTTGTTGGTAATATATGAGAACACTGATGATTTTTGTAGGTTTATTTTTTATCTTGCAACTTTGCTAAAGTTGTTAATTGTTTCAACTAATTTTTTAGTTGATTCCCTAAGATTCTCCAAGCATACCATTATATCATTTGTAAAGAGTGATAGTTTTGTTTCCACATTGCTTATTCTAATTTCTTCAATTTATTTTTCTTCTCTTATTACTATAGTTAGCATTCCTAGCACAATATTGTATAATAGAGGTGATAATGTACACCCTTGCTTCACCTCTGATCTTATTGGGAAGGAAAATTTATCCTTTACAGATAAGGCTTGCTCTTGATTTTAGATATGTACTACTTATTTTTAGAGAGGCTCTATTTATTCCTATGTTGTCTAGTGTTTTTAATAGAAATGGGCATTGTATTTTGTCAAAGGCCTTTTTGCATCTGTTGAAATAATCATATGATTTTTGTGGTTTTTGTTATGGATGGTCCATTATTCTGATAGTTTTCTATAATACTGAACTAGCCCTGCTTTCCTGGTATGAATCCCACCTGGTCATAATGTTTGAATTTTGTGATATATTACTATTGTCTCTTTGTTAGGATTTTATTTAATACTTTTGCATTAATATTCATTAAGGAAATTGTTCTATAGTTTTCTTTCTCTGTTTATGGTCTCCCTGGCTTAGGTATCAAAACCATATTTGTGTCATAAAAGGAATTTGGTAGAATTTCTTCTTTATCTATTTTTCAAATAGTTGACACAGTATTGGGATTACTTATTCCTTAAATATTTGGAAGAACTCACTTGTGAATTCATCTGGTCCTGGGTTTTTTTCTTTTAGGGAGCTCATTTGTGGCTTGTTCAATTCCCCCCAACACATCCACCCCCCCCAAGATATGGTTATTTAAGTATTCTATTTTTTCTTTTTTTTCTTCTGTTAATCTGGGTAGGTTATTTTTGTAAATATCAGCTATTTCACTTAGATTGTCAGATTTAATGGTATATAATTGGGCAAAATAACTCCTAATAATTGCCTTAATTTCATCTTCTTTGGTGATGCATGCATTTTTTTTTCACTTTTGATACTAGTAATTTGTTTTCTTCTTTCTTTTTTAAAATAAAGTTAACCAATGGTGTATCCAGTTTATTGTTTTTTTCACATTACTAGCTCCTAGTTTCACTTATTAATTAATTTTTTTTACTTTCAATTTTATCAATCTCACCTTTGCTTTTTCAGGATTCTCATTTTAGTGTTTAATTGGGGAATTTTTTATTTGTTCTTTTTCTAACTTTTTTTTGTTGCATGTCCAATTCATTGCTCTATTCTTTCTCTCTTTTATTGAAATGTGCATTTAGAGATTTAAATTTTTCCCAAGTACTATTTTGATTGCATCCCTTAAATTTTGGTATGTTGTTACATTGTTGTCATTGTCTTTGATGAAATGATTGATCATTTCTTTGACCTACTCATTCTTAGGATTATTTCATTTCCAATTAATTTTTAAACTCTGCTTCCACAACCCTTTCTTCAATGTAATTTTTATTGCATTATAATATGAAAATGGTACAATTCATATTTCTACTTTCCTGCATTTCATTGTGAGGTTCTTATGTTCTCAGTCAATTTTTGTGAAGTTTCATGTACAGCAGAGAAAAAGGTATACACTTTTCTATTCCCATTCAGTTTTCTTCAGAGGTCAATCATACTTTTCTAGGATTCTATTCATCTCCTTAATTTTTTTCTTATTTATTATATAGTTAGATTTATTTAGTTTTGAGAGTAAAAAGTTGAGGTCTCCCACTAGTATTGGTTTACTCTCTATTTCCTCCTGTAATTAGTTGAACTTTTCAAGATTTTGGATGCTATGTTATTTGGTGCATATATGTTTAGTACAGATTTATTTCATTGTCTATGGTGCCTTTTAGCAAGATGTGCTTTCCTTGTATAATTCTTTTAATTAGATCTATTTTTGTTCTTGCTATGTCTAAGATCATGATTGCTACCCCTGCCTTTTTTTACATCAGCTAAAGCATAATAAATTTTGCTCTAGCCCCTTATTTTAACTCTGTATGTGTCTCTTTCTGTTTCTATGTGTTTCCTGCAAACAACATATTTTTGGATTCTGGTTTCTAATTCATTCTGCTCTTGTTTTCCATTTTATAAATGATTTCATACAATTCATATTCGCAGTTATCATTACTAACTGTGCATTTTCTTCCATCTTATTTTCTTCTGTTTATTCTTCTTTCCTTTTTATTTTATCCTTCCTTTAAAGTCTGTTTTGTTTCTTATCAATGCTTTCTTTTATTTCCTTTCCCTTTCACCCCTCCTTCCCTTTTTTTTATCCTCATCTTCTACTTCCCTGTTGGGTAAGATAGATTTCTATTACCAATTGAGTTTGTGTGTGTGTGTGTGTGTATCTCTATCTTCTCCTTTTGAACCAGTTTAACTATAAATGAGGTTCAAGTGTTGTTCCCCACCCCCTGCCATTTTTTTCCTCAGTATAAAAGTTCTTCCTTACATAACTCTTTTATTTGAGATAATTTCCCCCATTCTTCCCCTCTTTTCCTCCTTTCTCCAAGGCATCCCTCACTTTCTCCTCTGGAGCCATCAGGATTTGGATCAGGATGACTGGAGATTGTATAGATGCCAGTTAATAGGATGGGATTAGACGAAAGGAGATAGACACTGATTTCAATAACTTCATATAGAAGATTAATTTAAATAAATCAGTTGTAATGAAGAGACAAAAGGAGTCTATTTTTCTGGCTATTTTTTTTCTTTTGGTATTTTTTGTTTTTATTTAGTATTTTATTTTTCCGTTACATGTAAAAATAATTTTTTAAAAATGCCAGCTGTTGTTTATTTCATGTTGCCCAAGTTTACAAATGTAAAGATCCATAGGTCTTGTTTGTTCTCAAAGTGGATATTCTTTTAAAAAATAATTAAGTTTTCAACAGATGGTTATTTTTAATGATTATTAAAAACATTATTGGGCAACTAGCTGGTACAGTGGATAGAGTGCCAAGCTTGGAATTAGGAAGACTCAGCTTTGTGAGTTCAAATCCAGCCTCAGACATTTATTACCTGTGCCACCCTGGGCAAGTCACTTAACCTTGTCTGCCTCAATTTCCTCACCTGTAAAATGAGTTCTTGAAGGAAATGGAAAACCTCTTCACTTTCCTTGCCAAGAAAACCCCAAATGAGGTCATGAAGACATAACTGAACAACAACAACAAAATTATTATGAAATAATATTATTAATGTTAATGTTGGGTATTGTTAATGTTAATAATAATGTTGATTACTAATGTTATTATTAACTAATTATAAAACATTTAATCCTATTGATCAAATCCCCACTGTAATGGCTGTTTTCCAATAAACTATCTTTCACGAATCCATCAAAATGATACGTTTCTTGAAAGACATAACAACAGAGAGAACCTTGTTCGCCAACCCTCTGATCATTAATATCAGCTGAGGAACAAAACAGGGATATCCTCACCAAGGGAGCTAGCACTGTCATGGAGGAGACCAAGCATAATGTCGAAGGTGAAGATGAATTCTATATAGATGGTGAAATCATCTAGATGCTTGTTTGCAAATGACATGATGCTAATTGTACAAATCCTTGGAACCTTACTAAGCATTGTTAATGAAATCTTAAACCACTTGAAATAATTTGGCGTATTTAAACATCCAGGGAAAACCAAGTGGATGAAAAAAATCCATTGTTTAGACTATGATACTTGGTTGGGCAAACAACCGATAGAAATATAGAGAGATCAATGGAATAGATTAGGCACACGAGATTCAGAAGTCAACGACTACAGTAATGTATTGTTTGATAAACCCCCAGACCCTGGTTTTTGGGATAAGAACTCACTATTTGACAAAAACTGCTGGGAAAACTGGAATATAGTATGGCAGAAACTGGACATAGACCATTATCTAACACCATATACCAAAATCAAGTCTAAATGGGTTCATGATCTAGGTATAAAGGTTGATACTGTAAGCAGTCTGCTAAAACAAGGAATAGTTTACCTATCAGACTTGTGGAGAGGGAATGACTTTATGACGAAACAGGAATTAGAGAACATTATAAAATGTAAAATGGATAATTTTGACTACATGAAATTGAAAAGTTTCTGTACAAATAAAGCCAATGTAACCAAGATTAGGAGGGAGGTGGGAAATTGGGAAAGAATCTTTACAACCTATGTCTCTGACAAAGGACTCATCTCTAAAATATACAGAGAACTGAGTCAAATTTATAAGAATACAAGTCATTCCCCAATTGATAAATGGTCAAAGGATATGAACAGGCAGTTTTCAGAGAAAGAAATTAAAGCTATCTATAAGCACATGAAGAAATGCTCTAATTCAGTATTGATTAGAGAAATGCAAATCAAAACAGCTCTGAGGTACCACATCTCACCAGTTAGATTGGCTAAGATGACAAAACAGGAAAATGACAAATGCTGGAGAGGATGTGGGCAAACTGGAACACTAATGCATTGTTGGTGGAGTTGTGAACTGATCCAGCCTTTCTGGAAAGCAATCTGGAACTATGCCCAAAGGGCTATAAATACTTTCATACCCTTTGATCCAGCAATACCACTCCTAGGGTTATATCCCAAAGAGATCATAGAAATGGGAGAAAGACCCATATGTACAAAAATGTTTATAGCAGCTCTTTTTGTTGTGGCAAAGAATTGGAAATTAAGGGGGTGTCCATCAATTGGGGAATGGCTGAACAAGTTGTGGTATATGCATGTTATGGAATATTATTGCGCTATAAGAAACGGGGAGCAGGCGGTCTTCATATTTACCTGGAGAGGCTTAAAAGAACTGATGCTGAGTGAGAAGAGTAGAACCAGGAGGAATTTGTACACAATTACAGACACAACATATGCGTGATGACCAACTTTGATAGACTGGACTCTTCTCAACAATGCAGGGATATAAGTCAATCCCAAAAGACGCATGATGGAGAGAAAAACGTGCATCCAGAGAAAGAACTAGAAAGAACTAAATTTATATCCAGGTGGAAGCAAAGTACCTGATCTTTTTCATTCTCTTATTTGATTTTATGTCCTCTTTACTATTTTTCATTCCAGCTGGTATAATCCATCCTTATAACCTGACCATTGTATAATGTGAAAGTATTTACAGATCCTATACTTGATTATAAGATGCCATGGGGGGGGGAAGGGGAAGGAGGGGGACAAAATGTGAAATTCAAGGAATTGTGGAATTGAATCCTGTAAACGAAAAGGAAACAAACAAATTAATAAATTTAAAATTGAACTAAAAAAAAAAAATTTACCCCCAAAAAAAAAAAAAGAAATATAGAGAGAGTTACTGCAAATAGAGAATGGTTTAAACCGCAAGCCTGCTCCCCATAGCTTCTGGCTGAATCTATGTGAGAAAATAAAGCATTTAAATGAATACAGGTTCACCCCATGCTATTCTTAATGTTGGGAAGCTATGATAGACAGGGGACTGGGAACAACATATTTACAAAGATTTCTTATTGCAGTTAATTCTTAATTGAATTAAGAATATTTGCATAGACTGTCCAAAATAAGATTATCTGAAAGAAGCTTGAAGAGGTAGCAGAGTAGCATTATATGTCGAGATGTTCCCTTGTGTGGAAATCTCTGTATCTGAGGGAGAATCAGGGTAGAAAGCACCTGGGTAGAGATCAAAGGAAAGAGAAACAGACAGAATTTTTCTTGGGGAGTCTCTACAGATTGCTAAACTGAATGGAGGAAACCTATGGTCAGCTCACAAGAACGGACACAGAGGCAAGAGATATTGTGATGGGGATTGACAACCTGAACTATCTATATTGTCTAACTACTGGGGGCCTCATTCCACTCAAAGAAGAATATCCGATATATTTTTTACCTGCCTTGGTGAGAGTTTTATGTCTCAGAAGGTAAAGGGAGAAATGGAGGGTCAGAGAATTGCTGTTCTGGCTCTCTGAAAAGGAATCAGGTAGTATTGGCCAGGTATTTTACCTAGACCAGAGGTAGGGAACCTGTGACCTCAAGGCTGCATGTGGCCTTCTAGGTCCTTGGATGTGGCCTCTTGATTGAGTCCAAGTTGTACAGAACAAATCCTTTTAGCAAGGGAACTTGTTCTGTGAAGTTTGGATTTGGTCAAAGGGCCATCCTTGAGGACCTAGAGGGCCATATGTGGCTTTGAGGCCGCAGATTCCCCACCCCTGACCTAGACTAAGAAAGTAGATTTTAAACATTTAGAGCAATTAAAGGAATGATTCTATGACCTGAGACCTTAAAAAGGAAAATGGATCTTTAAGGAGGAGATGCTCTTAAAAGACAAAATTTTTCTAATAGAATCATATGTGATCTCAATGCACAAGAAAAGATGGAACACTTACAGAGATTATTGTGAATTGTCAGAGAGCACCCAATGAATTCTGCATTTAGTTTATAAAGGAAGAAATCAGAGAACTGTGACCAGGTATAGCGTGTGTTTACAAGCTCCTGGCTTTTCCCACAATGGACTTCCTTGCATAATGGAAAGAGTGCTAGACTTGGAGGCAGAATGAGCTGGTCAATAAATATTCATGAAGTGCCTACTATGTGCCCGGCATTGTCCTAAGCACTAGAGATACAGAGAAAGGCAAAAGATGGTCTCTGCTCTCAGGGAGCTCACAGCCTGAAAGGGGAGACAGCATGCAATGTGCTACGTACAAGCCAGGTATAAACAGGATAAACTGCAGGACCTGCATTCACATCCTAGATCTGCCACTTACAACCTATGTGACTTTGGACGAGTCCCTTAGCTTCGCTGAGCCTCATTTTCATCATCCATAAAATAAAAGGGGTGGACTAGATATTAATAGCTAACATTCATATAGCACTTAAAGTGCTATATAAAACTCAACTCATTTGACCTTTCCAACAACCCTGAGGGGTAGGTGCTATTATTATCTCCATCCTACTGATGAAGAAATTGAGGCACAGAAGTGACTTGAAGAAGTGACTTGCCCAGGGGCCCACAGTAACTGTCTGAGACAGGATCTGAACTCAGGTCTTTTTGAGTCCAAGCCTAGCACTCTATCCACTGTGCCACCTACCTGACTAAATAACAATCGCTTTTTTTTTTTAAATTTTTATGGTTTTTGGAGGGGGAAAGGCAGGGCAATTGGGGTTAAGTGACTTGCCCAAGGTCACACTGCTAGTAAGTGTTAAGTGTCTGAGGTCAGATTTGAACTCAGGTCCTCCTGACTCCAAGGCCAGTGCTCTATTCACTGCACCACCTACCTGCCCCTAACCGTCCCTTTTAACCCTAAATTTATGGCCTTATAATTGGGTTTACCTTGGGAGCCTCTCTCAATAATAATCTTTAAAGATCATTTTGCCCCCATATGCTCTCCTGGAAACATCAGAATTGGTGCATGTTTCTTTAAGCTCTTTGGCAATCATAGAGACTAATAAAACATTGTGTGAAGGCCAGGATTTTCTTGACCCAATGAAAAAATGCCCTTTTCTCCCCTGCTCCCCTCCAACAGTCAGGAAATTGTGCTTTCCATTTTCACAGGGAATTAAGCAACCATCCTCTGTAAGGTTCGCCTTCCCTCTGGGCACATATTCTACATGAGTCACAGTATATAGAAAAGATAGGTCTCAATTGCTCCCCAGAGCACCCAATTCCCTCTTGTGCTGTGGATCTTCCTCCCCTTTGGGGGACACACAGACACTGTTGGTTGGTGAGCCTCTCTCCGTTTACATTTATATGGTAACCTTAGGTTTAGCATGAGATTTCCATGCATTATCTCGTTTATTTTCACAACAACCCTGTGAACTAGGTATTTTAAGGGACCTATTATTCTCCCTATTTTACAGATGAGGAAACTGATAATATTCAGAGTTTAAGTGACTGGTGCCAGTCCTCAGAGCCAGGACTCAAATATTGTAAATTCAAAACATGTGTTCTTTCTATGAGGCCAGATTACATTAAGAGAAGCAGAGGGTGCTGATGAAGGGACAGAGAAATCTTCCAGTACATTCCTGGCCATTAGACACCTGAAGTCGGCTTAGTTCTGAACGTCACATTTAAGAAACCAATTCATAAGCTGGGACATATCAAATGAAAGCAAACATCGTGGTGAGGGGACACTAAATCATGTCACAAGACAATTAGTTGAAGGAATTTCAGATATTTAATCTAGGAGAGAAAATTTTGGAGGGAGGGATAGGCATCTTTAGGCGGCTAGGTGGCGCCATAGTGGCGCTGGGCCTGGAGCCAGAATGACTCATCTTCCTAAATTCAAATCCAGCCTTAGATATTTAATAGCTGTGTGACCCTGGGCAGCCCTGTTTGGCCTCAGTTTCCTCAGCTGTAAAATGAGCTGGAGAAGGAAATAGCAAACTGGTCCAGTATGTCTGCCAAGAAAGCCCCAAATGGGGTCACAAAGAAACAGACATGACTGAACCTACTGACCAACAACTTCCTGATTCCAAGTCTAGTGCTCTAACCAACCTAGCTACCTGAATGAGATAGTGACCACTTAGTCACCTGTATGATCAGAGAAAATAATAATATGATTACAGAGGGTCTTCCTTTCTTCTAGGTAGAGAATTTAATTAGATGACTTTTTAAAATTAAATTTTATCTTTATTTTTAATTTACATCATTCATTTCCACAAGATTTTGAGTTACAAATTTTCTCCCCATCTTTCCACTACCCATCACCCCCAAAATACCGATACCACTGTATACCCCCTCCCCTAATCTGCTCTCTCTTATATCCTCCTCCATTCCCCCTCTGACTTTCTGGTAGGGCAAGATGGATTTACATACCCCAGTGCCTGTATATCTTATTTCCCAGTTGCATGTAAAAATAATAATAATATATTTTTTTAAACATTTGATTTTACAACTTTGAATTCCAGATTCTTTCCATTCCTCCCTTGTCACCCACCCTTACTGGGAAGATAAGCAATTCAATATAGGTTGTACATGTATAGTTAATGCAAAACATTGCCATAGTGGATATATTGTGAAAGACTTACTATATTTCCCTCCAACCTATCCTGCCCCCCGCACTTGTTCTATTCTCTACTTTGACCCTGTCCCTTTTCAAAAGTGTTTGCTTCTAGCTTTCCTCCCCCCCAACCTTCCCTCCCTTCCATCATCCCTCCTCTCATCCCCTTCCCCTCTACTCTCCTATGGGCAAGATACCCAATTTAGTTTCTATGTCATTCCCTCCCTAAGCTAAATTCAATGAGAGTAAGGTTGACCCATTCCCTTTTGCCTTCCTGTTCTTCCCCTCCATTGTAACAGTTATCCCTTGTCTCTTCTATATGAGAAAATTTACCCCATTCTGTTTCTCCCAATTTCCTCTCATTATATTCCTCTCTCACCTATCAATTTCAACTTTTAAGTATCATCCCTTCCTATTCAATTGATCCTGTGCCTTCTGTCTATGTATATCTGTACACATATATACACTTACATATGTATTCATATGCACATATACTCTCTCTATATAGACATATATGTATGTATATATACATGTATATGTATATGGGTGTTATTTTCTTCAGTCTGGTGGTTGATCCTCTTTTCTTTTCTCTTTCTTTTTGCTTTTTGAAGGGCAATTGAGGTTAAGTGACTTGCCCAAGGTCACACGGCTAGTTTTTTTGTGTGTGTGTTAAGTGTGTGAAGCTGTATTTGAACTCAGGTCCTCCTGACTCCAGGGCTGGTGCTCTATTCATTGCACCACCTAGCTGCCCCTGGTTGACTCTCTTTTCATGATTTTCTTGCATCATTCTCATTTCTTTTCCCAATTTTTCCTCCACTTCTCTTACTTGATTTTCAAAATCCTTCTTGAGCTCCTCCATGGCCTGTAACCAATTCATATTTTTCTTGGAAGCTTTTGGTTCTGGAGTTCTGACTTCATCGTCTTCCTCCCATTCCCTGCTTTGATCCTTTTTGTCCCCAAAATAGGAATCTAAGGTTTGACTGCTGTGCTTGCTTTGCTTCCTTTGCTTGCTCATATTGCCACTTGATTACTTGACTTTTGAGCTCTTTGCCACAGTAGAACTCCGCTTCTAGAGGGGAGAGCTTTGTCCCAGATCACTGGGGTTTTCACAACTGCCAGAGCTATTAGGAGGGTACTGTCTCTACAACCCCCACAAGCTGGCTCTCTGGTCACACTCCTCAGGACCACCACCCAAGACCGTGATCCAGATCCAGGCAGGTTAAAGCAAGAGAGTTTACCCTCTGAATGGTCACTTGGCCCCCCTACAATCTGCAAGCCAGGAGCTCTGAAGCAGCCACATGGAGGGGGATGCATGGCCACTGCCCCTCTACCACTTATAGCTCTCAGGGGGCAGAGGCCGGACCACATCTCCATCCCCCCCAGTTCTAACAGAGTTCTACACTGACCTCTCACTTTTTCTTTGTCAATTATGGGTTGATAATTCTGGAAACTGCCACAGCTGCTGGTAATCCACTCTTGAAGTCCACGCTGTAGCCACTGGTCAGGGCCACCCTGGGGCTAAAACCATGGGCTCATGCAGGACTAGACTCAGCTCCTAGCTGGCTGCTATGAACTCTTCCTGTCTCCCGCCTGGGCTGCCTTCAGCGGGAGACTTGTTTCTCTCTGTCACTTTGTGGGTTCTGAAGCTCTAAAATTTGTTTAGAGTCCTATTTTATAGGTATTTGAGGTGGTTATGGGGGGAACTCAGGGAGTTTTCCTGCTTCTACACTACCATCTTGCCTCTGCCCCCTTTAATTAGATGACTTTTAAGGTGCTTTCCAACCTTACAATCCTAAAACGGGATTTTCAAATAAGCTGATTTTCTCCATTCCATAACTGAAATCATACTTTACAACCTTTTCTTCCTACACTAATGAAATACATCTGAGATAAAGACATATGAAGTATGTTCATTAAGGACTTTTAAATAACATTTAATAATAATATTTTACTTATTAAATAAGATATTACTTTATCTAAAAAAGATTTTTACGACTCCTTAGATAACCAGAGCTATGACACTAGAGAATATTTCCTATTTATAAATAACAAGTCCTACTTCCATAACAAAATCTGAAAAATCATGATACAGCAAGAAATTGAATCACATGGAATATAACATCTCATAATGATGTAATGTCAATAATAGTAAAGGCTCAAATCTGTCTATAAACTTTATATGTAATCTATAATCTTTATAAATGCTAATATGTAATAATATACTATATTAATTCATAATCTTTATAAAAATGTTACTATATAAATGATTAGCTTATATAGATCATATGTAATGTTAATGTTATGTAATCTACATAACTAATTAGGAGGTAGATAAGTACAGTACTATTGATTCTGTTACTACAGAAATTTCCCCCAATGGAAATTGTTTTCTCCCTACTCATTTTTTTCTTGAGCCCATTGCCCTCATCAAATGTGTCTTGTATTTACACTTATCTATGTACACTCTGGTCTCTTGGTAGAATGTAACCTCCTTGACCAGGTTTCTTTACTTATAAAAAAAATCTTTATAACTCCAGAACCTAGCAGAATGTTTTGAATACAGAAGGTGCTCTGAACACTTTTTTGTTTGTTTGTTTTTTTGGAGGGGGGAAGGCTGGGCAATTAGGGTTAAGTGATTTGCTCAAGGTCACATGGCTAGTAAGTGTTAAGTGTCTGAGGTTGGATTTGAACTCAGGTCCTCCTGACTCCAGGGCCGGTGCTCTATTCACTGCGCCACCTAGCTGTCCCTGTGCTCTAAACATTTGTTGAATTGAATTGAGAGTATAAAATCATTTGTGGTGCCAAAAGTAAAAACCAGACAATCTAAGACTCTACTACTATATCTTTTTTTTTTTCCTGTGCTGACATTGTTTTACTCAAAGAAATCTCAGCTAAGGATCTGAAGGGCTGGTGATGTATCACTTCAACTCTTAAGGAGAGTGGAATTATTGTTCTAGTAACTAAATTAATCCCGGAAAAGTAAAGAATTAGCTCTATCCATCAAACTCCTAAGCAAGAAGGAGGTACCACAGGGCTCAGAAAGCACCTTGCAGATGATAAATTTTTATTTTTATAGCCTTTGCTATTGCTTCCCTAGGACCAAATGAAATGCTATTGGATGAGTTTAAGTTGGTCAACTCTGTTTTCAAAGAAAAATGGTTTGCTTACAACAGAGCCTGGCCAGACATGAAAATCAAACTTTATGTATGCGCTCACATGTCTGCAGTCTGTGTCCAATTCTCTTGCAACAAACTTTAAGGGGAAGCTAAAGTTTTTGCTTTTTTTTTTCTTAGTTAAGTCAAAAAACACAAGTCAGCTACATGTTTGATAAGAGAAATAATTCAATTTCCTTATGTAATTGCTTGTTTGGTTTGTTCATGTAAAACATGCAATTGGAAAACAAATTGACATTCTTTTTTTCCTTTCAATAACTAAGTTTATGTTAAGTTGAACTATCTCTTTGGCTAATTCCCCCCCACCCTGCGTTTGCTGGAGGAAAATTTCCAAACATATTTCAGTTTTCATAGCTGTAACTAAAAGGATCTCCAGTTCTCATACAAGCATCCAAGGTAGGAAACAGACATCCCATAGGACAGTCCTTATTTCACCACCTGGGAAATAGTTGACATTGATATAGCTCTTTTTGCAAACACTTTATTATTTCATTTTATACTGTATTTATCTAATACAGAAGATGAAAAGATTTCACTGGACCTCATATACAGATACCAAGAACAAAACACCTGTGATCCTGGGCAAGTCACTTTACCCCAATTGCCTTGCAACTTCTCGCTCCCCCCAAAACCCCTAAACACATAGGGCACTTAAGGGCTTAACAAAATTGAACTTGAACTTGAGTTTGGGGCAGCTCTGACATTCCAGTGGAGCTCTTTCTCTTCCACTCAATCCTGGCCACTTAGTGCCACGCCATTACATAATTTCTTCCCTGGGGGGACTGGACAGACAACATCCCCAAATTCTGATGAGTCCCTCTTTTTTTTTTTTTTTTTTTGCCTTTTGGAAGGCAATTGGGGTTAAGTAACTTGCCCGAGGTTACACAGCTAGTTTTTTTGTGTGGGTGTTAAGTGTCTGTGGCTGGAACCGAACTGGGGTCCTCCTGACTCCGGAGGCTGGGCTTTACTCACTGCGCTATCTAGCTGCTTCCCTCTTTTTACTGTACAGAAGCTCAGAGTGTTATGGTGTTGTCCTAAGGCTTGGCCTCCCCTGGAAGGGAGATACTTTTCACAGTTGCTAGATGGCAATCGTCTTTCCTATGGGATTGGCACTATCTGAATAGAGATAGGAAGGACACCCTAAGGCCCTGGATTTGGAGTCAGGGAGACCTGAGTTCAAATCGAGCTTCAGACACTTCCTAGCAGTGTGACCCTAGCTAAGTCACCTACCCTCTCTCTGCCTCAATTTCCTCATTTGTAAAATAATAAATAAATAGGGGTGTTGTGAGGATCAAATTAGATGATAATTATAAAGATGGCAGTAAAGCAGTAAGCACAGTGCCTGACACACAGTGAGGACTATAACAATGTTAGCTATTGTTACCAACACAGACTGACATCTTTTCTGCTACTTACAGTCCAGGGCGCTGAGAGTTTAGGTGACTTGTTCAGGGTCACATGACCCGTATGTGTCATAGAGGTTGTTATGGTTCTACTCCCTTAGTCTGAGTTGCCTCCTGGATAAGTCACCATCACTGGGAGTGGTGGTGGAAAAGTCTGAATCTCTGCTCCTTCTCTCCCTCCTCCAATATGGGTCTTTAATCCCAAGGGCTCTTAGAGATTCAGGAGTGATGTGGGTGATTCTTGAATTCCCTCAGGACAGGAATTCCTCTTTTCTCTAGAAGTCCAAACTCTAAACTTTTAAGCTAAAGGCAATACTGCCTGAGGAAGGAAAGGAAGCAGAGAAAAGACAAAGCTTGAAAGTATGTGCTTCGGGAAAGGCTGGGAACCTTGGGTTAGATGTCCAGGGACAGAATGAGTTACCTGAGATATCATAGACTAATGTCAGGGGCCAGAGGCAGGGGGTGGTACCCCTCAGAGGCATGAATCAGTACCACAATCAACAGGGAACAAGCAAAGTCATGTCATCTAGGGTGTAAAAGAAGGGACCACCCTGAGAATGGAGCGGGTCCAATAAGATGGAAGTTTTTAAAAGCTTTTAATGCTCCATATGGTTTGGAGAGTATTTTAGGGAAGACATGGTACCTGCCCTCATGAGACTTACAGTCTAGTAGAGTGAGAAAGAGGATTGCTGCTGTTGTCCTTCCTTCTCCAAGAGGACCATGACATCAGGGAGGTGATGAAATGACATGTGAGTGAACTGGATTTAAGTGAAGGGGGTTGTGCCAAGTCAGCAGCCTTACTTTCTCCTCTGGAGCCGTCTGGATCCAGTGGCCAGATGTGAGAAAGAGGGTAATTACAAAAGGTAACTACAATACATGAGAGTATGGGATTAGTAAATCGCCAATGTATTAAAAAGTGCTTCATGAAGCCCAAGTACAGCACAGAGCCTGTACAATCTGCATCTTTTCGCTTTTTCAGGGTTCTAACCCAGTAAGGTTTATACCAAAGCTGATCCCATCTTGCCTTCTAGATTCCTCTAAAAGAGTTTCAAATGAATAGCTTCATGACACTGCCAGGGGAGTCCCTAAGCAGTGGCCAAATAAATAACTATATTTTTAAAAAAATATTGTTTCTTGGTGTTCTGCATTCAACTACTGAGGTAGGGAAATGGAGGTAATTATGTAGTTAATTCAAGCATCTGAATCTCCTCAAAATGATTTCCTTCAGTCTCCATAGAAAGTATTTTTGATCTTGAATTACCTGAATGATCTTCTTAGGCCTCTATTTTGCATGTACGTGTTGCACATGCTGTCTCTGGAGGTAGTCTCCCAACCCACACTCACAGTGGCAGGCTTGGTTATCATGCCCTCCATAGGACTCTAGGGACAGCACTGAGGGGTTTTCAGCTGCTTTTTTTTTTGCCTTTTGGGAGGGCAGTTGGGGTTAAGTGACTTGTCCAAGGTCACACAGCTAGTTTTTGTTTTGTGTGTATTAAGTGTCTGAGGCCAGATTTGAACTCAGGTCCTCCTGACTCCAGGGCTGCTGCTGTATTCACTGTGCCACCTAGCTGCCCTGCAGGTGCTTTTTCTAATGATAATCTCATAAGTCCCTACAAGTAAGTTTTCCCCACATTATTAATTGATATTAATTAGTTAGGCAGACTTAATTAGCTTTTATAAAGGGATATTAACTAAGGTTATAGAGTAAGGACAGTTGGTACAAAACATACTTCCTCCAAGTCTGTAGCATACTTTCCTATCAATACATACAGAATTCAGAGGAAAGTGGGCTTAAGTTTGGAGAGCCTGTGAAAAAGAGATAACTCATAGCTCCTGGAGGTCCTTTTGCCGAGTCCTCAAGATCTTCTTCTTCTTTGGTACGGTCTAGCTTTTATTCCAGGATCTTTACAGAGCTTTGAATCTGTCTTTCCTCCAAGTCCAGGCTATCCTTGGCACTAGATACAGACACCATCACCAGCCCTTGCTGTCCCAGGGGATGCTGTTTCTCCAGTACTCTGAAGTGACAAGGGCCTACTCTGGACATGGTGGTAGCAGGAGAGGAAGAGAGGCTGAGGCTGAGGCTGAGTCCTCCCCCTCTGCCTAAGTGATTCATTTGCAGGGGCTTGGAGGGAACTGCTCTCTCCTGGCTCATTTCCAGGTAGCTCACTGGTTTTTTATACAGGTCCATAGAGTGGCTTTCAAACACATCTAACCAGATCAAGATTTTGCACCTAGTCTAAAACCTTTGACTGGTTGATTAATTGATTCAATGGAGGTGCTAGAGCCTTGTTTACACCAAATAAACAATCAAGATGTGTTCTCATCTGGTTAAGGTATCAGGGACAGCATCCTGTTACTTTAAGTGGGGTGAGGTAATTGTCTAGAAACAGTTTAAGACTGAGTAGCCATGGTTGTACTTCAATGGCATTAAAATACAGAGCGACGGAGGAAAAAGTAGAAATGATTGATCTATTACCAAGGAGTGATATCCCAGAAGGAATCATCTGAAAGCTATTACTGGGAGGGTGGGGTAGGGGAGGGAATTTAATTTGGAAAAAAACAAAGAAATTGTCATACATGGATGAATTCTAGAAGGATGTTGCCATTCATTTCTTTTCTCAGGAGAAAGTATTTGGGGGTACAGAATGGTTTATTGTTTTATTTCAGAGGATCAGGTCAGATGAACAGGAAGGAGAGCTCTGGTTTTCACTTGAAAAAAAAAAAGAATGAGTTCAGCCTCATTAATGAAGGCAACCATCTCTAGCTTCAAAGTGACAAAGCAAGCTTTCAACTCCTGGAAAGACCATTTAAAACAACATGGCTTCATTAGATGCAGTACTCCCAGGAAAGATGTTAATGAAATAAAGAAACTTAGAGAAAAAGGCCAGCTTCATTTAACCTGGTGCTTTGCATCAGTCTGAAAAGGATGTTCCCACATTGTCTTCTACATACAGTTATTGGGCACTATTAGAGATTCAGTGAAGAATCATATATGGTCCCTCTCTTCCTGGAGCTTTTAGTTTATATTGCAATAAGGTTTGCAAAACAATTTCCAAAGATTATCTCATTTGATCCTCTCAATAACTGTGGAAGGAAGTTGCTATTATTACCCTAGTTTACAGGTGAGAAGACTGAAGCAGATAGAGGTTAAAGTGACTTGTCCAGGGTCACACAATAGTAAGTATCTGAGACCACACTTAACTGAAGTCTTCCAGACGTCATGTTCAGCCCTTTGTCCCACTGCACCATTTAGCAGCCACTAGAAAAGGAAATAAGATATATGTAGAAATAGCTATAATCCCAAGTGGAATGAGAAAATATAAAAATAGAGGCACAAGGTTCTTATGTGAACTGATGTAGCATAAAGTGATCAGAACCAGAAGAATAATTTATACTCTAACACCAGTATTATGAAACATACGAATTTTGAAAGATTAAAGAATTCTGATAAAGTGAATGATCAGCCATGATTTCAGATAACTGAATGTTGTCCATCTCATGGCAAAGAGAGATGCTCTACTAATATGAAGAATGAGTAATACATTTTTGGATGTGACCAACACAGAAATTTGTTTTGCTTGATTAAAGAAGTAAAGGATGTCATCAAAGAATTGTCTAACAGAAAGAGCAGATGGACTGGTCATGTCACTAGATCAAGGGATGATAGGTGTATAACCAGAATCATATGCACCACTGGGACCTTCTCATTGCAGGAGAAAGCCAGCAGGTTGAATGGGCCCAATGTAGCGAACTTTAAAGAGGACATTTACAAGAGTTACACATATGAGCCGGCATGAATGGGTTGCAATCTGCTTTGTGGAAAGAACTCTTGAATTGAGGAGATCCAGAACTGTTTGAGTTTTAAGGTTTGAGTATTCTATCTGTGTAATCTGAGGACAGTTGACTTTAAAATATCTCAGTGCCAAATCCAAATACAGTTTTTGGATTTTTAGAAGTTTTGCATTATTTGTTTTCCTCCACTAGCCCAGATGATGCTGTGTAGACTATGTTTTATCTTTTTTTTTTTTAATTGTTTACCACATCAACAATGAAAAGTCATCTGACCAGGAAGGCACTCAGAATTTTACCAGGGTGAAAGTCTTGTTTTTCAGTAGTTATATTTTATTATCCAATAAAAATAGAATCATTGCCACTGACAATTTCAACTTTACCATCTGCTTTTCACCTAATTCAGTAAATTTTAAGCAAGACTTAATTCAGTTCTGTACATTAATACTATTGGGATTATTTGAGAAGAAATGAGACCCCATTTGAGACTTTTAAGCAAATAGATTACTACCATCAGGTAAATGATAGAGGGGGGGGTCTTTCACATGGTAGATGGACATTGAAGTGCCTTTTGATTCTGAAATTCTATAATGTTGGGAGGCTAAGGATTTAATGGGAGGCAATGGGCTACTTAGCATGGAGAGTCTGCTAGGATAGAGGCTATGAAACTGTATGGTTAGTCCTTCAAAATAGTGTTTTTAAAGCCCCCCCCAGAAGGGATCATTAACAGAAAGTCAACATTCCCTCTAAATCAAATAAATGAAAATCAAGAAATTCATGTTCAATAATTATTTATCTTCCTTAGTATTTTCACTTTTCAAATATTTGTAGACTTATCCCAAGCTTGTTAATAGTTGCTAAACCAATCTATTCATATTTACCTATTTTAATCTCCTCTTTAGCTTACTTTTTCCAAGGTCATTCCTTCATTTCCTTTCATACCCTGATGATCTACCCTGAACTCTTTCTAATTGAGTTGTATCATTTAGGCACACTAAGCACAGAATACTAGATGACATCTCAGCAAATCATCATATTTTCCTTTCCAATCGTTTGCTTGCACTGACCATTTTCCATCCTTTTGGGCCATAGCAAGCGTTACTAACTTGCATGATTAACTTTGCTGTCTGCCATTACCCTCAGGCAGTTTGGGATGTTAATGTTTGACTGACTTCACTCATTCACTGACAGCCTGTATTTTGAATTCTGTTTAGTTCTAAAATATATTAGTTTGTAACTAGCCAAGTTGAATTTCAGTATTTTGTGGTTTTCTACCCAATTTATTTTTCTGTCATTGTAACAACTTCCAATTTAGAATCAGATTTCATTATTGTGGTGTTTTCTCCTTCTTCCAGATCATTAATAAAGAAGTTAAATCAGATCAGACCTTAAAAGTGAACCCTGTGGTTCCTATTTGTGTGCTCTCTCAGGGAGAAGTTGTAAGAGAATGCAAGCTGTGAAATTTGGCTTATGAGAATCTCCAAAGTTATCAGGGGTCAAAATAATTCCTCATATGACAATCACAGAAACTAGTTCCAGACACAAACAGAATTAAAGTGGAAGCATAAACTAGAAGCCATGAGAATTATGAACACACTTTAGATCTAGCGCTGAGAGATGAGATGATGTGTGAAGTCTAGAGTGACTGGATTATTGCTTCTAGTTTTAATGAAAAAAACAAACAAACAAAAAAAGCCCAAACAAACCACATAACAGATTGTATTAGCCAAGCAAAGGGATTTAATAACCAGGCATTGATCAGGATCATTCCCATCTCTAGAATCAAGTACCAACATTTCCATTTTATATGTAAGGAAACTGAGATAGATGGTCAATGTCTGCTATTGAACCTATCTAGACCTGCAACTCTCATGGTCAGACTATAAAGCCTCATTAGTTGTCTCAAATTTAATGCCTAGAACAATTGGATGCAATAAGTATTTGTTCAAGTGAGTGAGATGAGATGCTATAGTAAATCAGAAGTCCTGTCATAAAAGTTTAAGGCCATTCTTCCTATAAAGATCAATTATTGGACTGTTATTTCACTGATTTTCCTCTAGAAAATGATGGTATTCATTAGATTTGAAATAATTGTTGACTTGTTAACCCAGGCTACTCTATTGATATAGCTGAAAAACGATTCCATTTTAGGTAGATGATAGACAAATAGGTGATAAATAGAGCAATCATTAAATATTTTCTAGGCACTCTGCTAAGCAGTTGAGAAACAAATCTAAGCAAACTGTCCCTCAAGGTACTTATGTTATAATAGGGGAAGTCACATATAAAGTTGTGCTAGAAAGAGTGGGAGAGCAGCTAGGTTGAGCAATGGATACAGCGCTGGGCTTGAAACCAGGAAGAATCATCTTCCTGAGTTCAAATCTGGCCTCAGATACTCACCAGCAGTGTGACTATAGCCAAGTCTCCTAACCCTGTTTGCCTTAGCTCCTCACATATAAAATGAGCTGGAGAAGGAAATGCAAACCACTCTGGCATCTCTGCCAAGAAAGCCCCAAATGGGATCACAGAGAGTCAGACATGACTGAACAACAAAAAGAAAGGGGAGGGGGAAGGAGGTAGGGAAGAATACCTATGAAAGGCCTTGAGGAGAACATTGCTAGAAAATGTTTTAAGGCCTGGACCCCTGCAAGATAAGAGGAAAACTTGCCTATCAGAGCTAGGGACCCATGGAATGGCGTCCCAGATTCTGGTGGGGGTGGAGAATGTACTCAGGAGAGTAGGTCCATGGCAAGGAGAAAGTCAGAAAGCAGCATAGAAGCCCTGAGCTTGAGCTAGATAAAGTGAAAACTCACCTCTCAGAGCCATTTAGGGGGAAATAGCTATGTCTGACAAGAGATCAAGAGAATACTGACATTATTGAGATATCTCCAAACCTGATTTCTACAAATCCCATCCAATGTAATTTAACAAAGATTTATGATGCTATTTTTATTTATAGGGGGACTTTAAAAATATTCTTTTGAAGGGCTAACCATACTGCTTCATGGCCAGACTACGTAGGGCTTTAAATACCAATCCAATGAGTTTATATTTTGTCCTAGAGTCAATAGGGAGCCACTGAAAGTGTGCTGTATTGCAGAACTCAGGGTGACTTGAATTCACATCATCATCATCATCGACAATAATAATGACTATCATTTACACAGCACTTTAAGGTTTGCGAAATATTTTACAAATAGCTTGTTTTATTCTCACAACAGCCCTGGGAGGTAGGTGTATTATTATCCCCATTTGACAGATTATGAAAAAGAGAAAGACAGATGTTAAGTGACTTACCCAGGGTCATACGACTAGTAAATGGCCCTGGCTGGATTTGAATTCAGGCCTTCCTGTCTCCAGGTTTAGTGTTCTTTCCACTGCGGCACTTAGTTGCCCAAGTGTCTGCAAACTGCTTATGATGTGCCAGGTTTTGCGCTGGAGATAAAAAGAAAGGCGAACACATGATTGTGCCCTTAAGTAGCTCACATAACAGGAGAGAAAACACATAAACAGCTATGTCCACCCAAGACACTTTTTGTCAATTTAGTCATGTCTGACTCTTTGTGACCCCATTTGAGGTTTCCTTGGCAAAGATATTGGAGTGGTTTGCCATTTCCTTCTCCAGCTCATTTTACAGATAAGGAAACTGAGGCAGAGTCAAGTGACTTGCTGAGGGTCACACAGATATTGTGTCTGAGGCTGGAATTGAATTCATGTCCTCCTGACTCTAGGTCTGGTGCTCTATCCACTGCACCATCTAGCTGCCTCATAGTTGCCCACTATGGGAGGTGATCACAGAGGGAAGGAACTAGAAGGTAGGGAGTTCAAGAATGGCCTCTTGCAGAAGGTGAGATTTGAAGGAAACTAGGTGTAATGGTAATGAAATTTGAAGATCCCTTTGTATTAGAAAGCTGACAAGTACTTAGCACCTAGTTTCAAATTAAGCCTCTGTTAAAGAAACAGAAGGTATGAGCCTCTTATGTTGCTGACATAAGAGGAAGGGGCTGAACAGGGAGGAGCTGTGCCGTATTTAAGGAAGAGCACAAGCTGGGAAAGTCTGAACTTCTTGGGATGAACACCTGAAGCCTGGGCTGCTGCTGCTGCTGGACTGGAACTTCCATGGAGAAAGTGATTCTGATTTTGAATACAAAGCTACTGAAGACTTCTGAGGTCCAGCTGGAGCTGCTGAATACTGAGGAAGCATAACTGTGGTGTCGGTATTCTGTACAAATGCTGTGTCCTCGTTAATGTGCACGAATGTCTTGTGGCTTTGTGAAGCCTTGTCTTCCCAGGAAGAGAGACTGTGAAGGATTGGAGATGGACTGGACACTGTGAGCTCCAGTGTGGAGCAGGAACTGCATGGAGAGCTGGACAAGGAGCTGGGAGCTGTCTGCCTTTGAACTTAGCTGGCATTTGGTTAGATTCAGGCGGGAGCTGGCACCATGGAAGGGGAGTCATGGGAGCTGAAGGCCTGCCCCAAGTCAAGATGAAAAGACCTCTCCATGGGTACTGAGTAGTGACTGAAATTATAATTTACTAGTGATCTGGGGGTGGATGGCTTGTGTATTTCCCACTACCCCTTTAAGAGGGTCCTGAGTAGTGACTGATGATTGAATAGTGACTGATGGCTGAATAGTGACTGATTTGTAACTTACTGTGCCCCATGGGTGGAGGACTTTGACCTTTTGTACTTTATGATTGAATGATTGAGTTACTAAGTGATTGACTAAATGAATGTACTTTGTTCAAAACTATGTGACAACTTTGGTGAAAACTATGTGGTCATTTTAGTGATAAGTTGTTGAGTTGTGACATGGTGAATGCTGTATTTTGATTTTCTGTGGTAAGCTGTAACATTCTGAATTCTGTACCTTGATTTTCTGTGAATGTTTTACTCTGATTTGTTACTGAATAAGTAGAGTGTTCACTATACTATATAATCAGAACCTTGAAAGCTGTTCACAGCAGCCGTCCTCTGGAAAGCTGCTCCTGTCTGGCTTCACATTAGGGAAGTCGGTAGGCAGAGGTGAAGAGGGAGAGCATTCCAGGCAAGAGGGACAGGCTCTGAAAAGGCAAATGTGTGATGGGATGTTATGTGCAAGGAGTAGTAAGAAGACCAATGCTGCTGTACCATAGAGTATACAGAGGGTAATAAGACATTAAAAAAAGATTGCAAAGGTAAAGGTGGGGACCATACTGTGAAGGGATTTAAAAGCCACACAGAAGACTTCCTATTTGATCCTGGAGGTGATAGGGAGCCATTGGAATTCAAGTGGGTGGCTAGAGGGGACATTGTCAGACCTCTGCTTGTTTAGGAAGCTCACTTTGGGAGTGGAGAGAGACAGGAGGCAGTGAGATCCACCAACCTGCTAGTGCTAGTCCAGGAATGAGGGGATGAGGGCCTGAGCCAGGGGGTGACACTGTTAAAGGTAAGAAGGAAGAATATACAAAAGATGTTGTTAAGTTGGAAGTGACTAAACTTAGCAACCAACTGGTTACATGAAATGAATGTGAGTAAGGAGTGGAAAATGATACCAACGTGGCAAGCCTAGGTGACCGGAGGATGGTGATGCCCTTGAGAATAATAGGAGAGCTAAGAACAGAGGAAGACTTTGGGTAACGAGTTCAGTTTGGAGTTTACTCAGTTTAAGATGTCTATGGGACATTCAATTCATGATGTCTAATAGGCAGCTGGAGACTCAAACTAGAGGTCAGGAGAAAGGTTAGGGCTGGATAAATGGATCTGAAAATCATCTTCAGAGACATAACGGTTGAACCAATGGGAGTTGGTGGGCTCACCAATGGAGATTGTATAGAAGAAGAAGAGAGAAAAGGAAAATACTCAAGATTACTGAGTAAGAGCCAGAGAAGCAGACTGAGAAGGTGAGGTCAGATAGGAGGACCACAGGAGCAGTGTTAAGAAAACCTAGAAAGAAGAGAGAATCGAGGAGAAGACAGCGATAGTGTCAAAGACTACAAGTGAGGTCAAGAAGGGTGAGAATTGAGAGAAAATAATATTCAATTTGACAAATAAGAGATGTTAAGTAACCTTAGAGAGAGCAATTTCAGTTGAACAATGAGATCAGAAGGCAGATTTCAGAGGGTTTAGAATTAAGTGACAGGAGAAGTGGAGGGCTCATTTGTAGACGACTTTCTCAAGGATCTCAGTTTTTCTACTTGCTACCTGTGTAACTTTGGACAAGTCACAACTCTCATATCCCTCAGTACTTTCTCAAGTAATCAGCTCTGCTCTGACTTTATTTTCTTTTCCTTCTAATCTTGAACTAACAATAGCCATTTCTTTTCTTTTTCTTATTTGGAGGGGGGAAGGCAGGGCAATTGGGTCAAATGACTTGCCCAAGGTCACAAAGCTAGTAAGTGTTAAGTGTCTGAGGCAGGATTTGAATTCAGGTCCTTCTGACTCCAGGGTTGGTGCTCTATTCACTGCGCCACCTACCCTCCCCCCAGCAATAGTTATTTCAACTCTATACTATTCTCTGCTTTCAGATCCATTGTCCCCTGGAGCTGCTGGTGTCCCCTTTTGACAAGCCTCATTGCTAGATTACTCCTACAATCTTCTTTCTTTGCTCCTACTCCACTCTGTCCTACATACTGCTGGCAGGGTAGCATTCCTTAACCAGAGATGTGAGTACATTACTTTCCTACTCAATAAACTCTAGTGGCTTCCTACTGCCTCTAATACAAAGTCTCTGCTTAGCTTTTAAAGACCAATACGACCAGACCCCAAATTACTTTTCCAGCCTCATTGGTTATTACTCCTCCTCTGCTTTGTGATCCAGGCAAACCGGCCTTCTTTCTATTCTTCACTCAAGACACATCATTTCCTATGTGGTTCTGGCAGTGGAGATAAATGATAAGGAATTTAGAAGATACTGGGTAGTGAGGGTGCAGAGGCAATGGGTATTGACAATGATTTTTAGGTACTTGAGAAGTAGAGGAGAAGAGAGAGATGGGCCAGTAGTCAGAGAATTAGTATCAATAAGACTTGAAAACCCATTTGTTGTCAAGGCCAGACAAGAGATCATGGTTGGAAATTCAGGTTTGGAACGTATCTTTTTATGTGGTATGGTATTTCAAGCCATGCAAATAAATGAAATGCTCAAGGAAGGGAGTTTAGAAAGGAGAGTGCCAAGGCTAGAAACTTGAGGACCCATCTTAAGGGCAAAAGGATGAGGAGTCAGCAAGATACATGTCAGAAAGGGAATGATTGCTAGAAATGGGAGGAGATGGGATTAAGGAAATAATGTCATGCATTATAAATATGTGCTGCGTATCAACTTTCTTTATTGGAGCTCAGCCGCTAGAGAGCAGAAGGAGGGAAACCAGATGGTGGTGGTTAACTAGGGATCTGGCTTGGGTCAGGAATGGGGGTTGGTCATTTGTGTGATAGATTCTAGGGTAATACAGAATCATTAAAGTGGCAGATTATGGAACCATAGGTGTCTATGGAAAGAATAGAAGAGGAGCAGGGGTTGAGAAAATGGAATGGAAAAATAAGGAGGGAAAAATAAAGAGGACCTATGTGGTCCTAAGCATTGACAATTGTAACTAAGATTTTTTTTTTAATTTTTGCAAACAGGATTGTCAAGTACAAATGAAACGTAAGCTAAACGTTAAGCAAGACCCAGATACCTTAGTTAATCAACAAAAGATTGGAGGGAAACTTTTTCTCCATTGAATAAGAAACAAAATATTTATTGTCATATGATTTTCTCCACCTTAAATAAATCTTAGGATAAGTAGCAACAAAAATAACACTTTTAAAAATGCAAAACGGGGAGGCTAGGTGGTTCAGTGAATAGAGCACTGGCCCTGGAGTCAGGAGGACCTGAGTTCAAATCTAGCTTCAGACATTTAACATTTACTAGCCTTGTGACCTTGGGCAAGTCACTTAACCCCAATTGCCCTCCAAAAACCAAAAAAAAATTGGGGGTGGCTAGGTGGCGCAGTGAGTAAAACGCCAGCCCCGCAGTCAGGAGGACCCAAGTTCAGTTCTGGCCTCAGACACTTAACACCCACACATAAAAAAACAACTAGTCATGTAATCTTGGGCAAGTTACTCAACCCCAATTGCCCTCCAAAAGGCAAAAAAATAAAAATGCAAAACAATATTATTTCAAAGATCTTCTTTGGAAAGAATTTTAAATTTCTTAATATTGCTATCCTTACATTCAGAGTCTTAGAACCTTATCCCTTCTTTCAATAATAATAATGACATTTAATATTTATATACAACTCCATGGTTTGCAAAGTGTTTTACACATATTATTTCATTTGGTCAATAAGTCTCCATCTTCAGACTTCTAGATTTCTCCACCCCTTCATCTGGGTTTCACAATCTTGCATATTTAATGATATAACATAAAGAAACAAGTCCTTTTGCTTCATGTATATTTAGCAAGAGACCTTAATTAACTGATCAATTGCTTTTTCAAAAATAATAAAGTTGCTGGGTAGTTTATTTCTGTCCTGATCCAACAAAAACTTCCTTAACAGACTGTTGATTTTTTCCCCAGAGTACATAACAAGGTGTGAAATTTCATTTAGAAATTTCTTTTTTTTCATTTTTCAAATGCTTTATTAACTTCTGATTTACATCATTAATTTCTGCAAGATTTACAAATTTTCTCCCCATTTTTCCCCTACCCACTGCCCCAAAATAGCAGTCCCACAGGATATCCCCTCCTCCAATCTGCTCTCTCCCATATTTTCTCCTATACCTCTTTTGACTTTTCCAGTAGGGCATGGTGGATCTCTATGCCCCAGTGCCTGTATATCTTATTTCCCAATTACATGTAAAATAGTATTAATAATAGTATACACACACATATATTTAAACATTTGATTTTAAAACTTTGAATTAAAGATTCATTTCCTTCCTCCCTTGTCATCCACCCTTACTGGGAAGATAAGCAGCTCAGTATAGGTTGTACATGTGTAGCTAATGCAAAACAATAACATAGTAGATATATCGTAAAAGACTCCCTCCTATCCCACCTCCCACTTGTTCTATTCTCTACTTTGATCCTATCCCTTTTCAAAAGTGGATGCTTCCAACTTCCCTCTCCCCAGCCTGCCCTCCCTTCAATCATCCCCCTTCTCATCCCCTTCCCCCCCTACTCTCCTGTAGGGTGAGATACTCTATTTAGTGTGTATTTCATTCCCTCCCCAAGCCAAATTCAATGAGAATAAGGTTGACCCATTCCCTTTTGCCTTACTATTCTTCCCCTCCATTGTAACCATTTTCCCTTGCCTCTTCTTTATGAGATAGTTTACCCCATTCTGTCTCTCCCCATCTCCTTTCATTATATTTATCTCTCACCTCTTAATTTCATCTTTTAAGTATCATCCCTTCCTGTTAAATTGGTCCTGTGCCCTCTATCTATGTATACCTGTAAACATATATACACACATTCACATATGTATTCATATGCCATATATATATATACATATATATATATATACATATATATTTCTATTCCTTTCAACTACTGAGAAAAGTTTCGTAAGTTACAATTATTGTTTTTCCATGTAGGAATGTTAATAGTTCAACTTTGATAAATTCCTTATGATATCTTTTCCCTGTTTACCTTCTCATGCTTCTCTTGCTTCTTGTATCTGAATGTCAAATTTTCTATTCAACTCTGGTTTTTTCATCAAGAATGCTTGAAAGTCCTCTATTCCACTGAATGACCATATTTTCCCCTGAAACATGATACTCAGTTTTGCTGGGTAGGTGATTCTTGGTTTTAATCCCAGATCCTTTGCCCTCCAGAATATCATATTCCAAGCCCTTTGACCCTCAGTGTAGAAGCTGCCAGATCCTGGGTTATCCTGATTGTGTTTCCACAATATTCAAATTGTTTCTTCCTGGCTGTTTATAATATTCTCTCCTTAATCTGGGAATTCCGGAACCTGGCTATGATATTCCTAGAAGTTTTCTTTTTGGGATCTTTTTTCAGGAAGTGATCGGTGGATTCTTTCAACCTCTATTTTGCCCTCTGGTTCTAAGATATCAGGGTAGTTTTCTTTGAATATTATAAACAGGGTCAAAGGGCTTGGAATGATAATGTGGCATAAACCACCAGCTTTGGAATCAGGAAGACCTCTGTTCAAGGCCTGCCTCTCCCAAATACTGGCTAGGTGATTACAGACATATCGCTTAACCTTCTCAGGTTCTCAGGAAACTCTTTAAATAGATTCTAGGGTGGTGCTTACAAAATCATTAAGGTGTGGATATGAGTGGCCACCAGGGGCTATGGAGGTAAGTAAAGCCTGAGTGGAAGAAGAGGAGATGAAATGGAAAAATAAGGAAGGGTCAAGTGGCTTCATGCATCTGGCCCCCAGGTTTGACAGTTGAGAAGATGAGTAACAAAGGAATTTCTGTCCTGCATCAGCAGACAGTCTTCCCACAGGGAGCTCCTCACATTGATGAAATCACAGGTCCAGAGCAAGAGGGAGAGAGAAGAAAATAACTATGGAAATCATCTGGTCCAACCAACACTTTCGTTTGATAGATAAGGAATCAGAGACTAAGAGAAGAGAATGATGAGCTCAGAGCTACATGAAGTGTGTAAGTGATGGAGTGAGGCTGGAATCCAGGTCTTTTGACTTTCTACCGAATTTTTTCTTTCCACTCTAGAGTCTGATTTTTCTTTAAGCATCATAACATGCTAAGCTCCAAGTTCAGGAAAGAAGTGATTCACAGTTCCTGAGTGAGAGGATGATATCACAGGTGTGGAATAGCATTGCTATCCTCAGGATGAGAGGAGAATTTGAGGACGTCCTCAAGCAGGTTGGGAGGATCCTCCCCTCCCCAGGAAGAGCCTCTGGAAGAACACAGGCAAGAGTCCCCAGGAAGGGCAGACATGGATAGGTTTAATCTGCATGGTTGGAAGGAACATCAGGATCCACAAGATGACAGGTTCATTTGAATATTTATTTTCTTCCTCACATGTTTTCCTTTCTAAAAAAATTTTCCCTGCATTTATTGTCCATATTCCCTTTCCTACCACCATTTTTCTTCTACTATTCTTCATTCCTGGAAGAAGGAAAAAAAGCCTTCTATTCTACTCAACAAAAACTCTCTAGCAAATTTTTTTTAGAATAGGTTCTCGCCAAGACTTTTGATGTTAATCCTTCACTGAAAATTCACTTTGTGGGAGGAGAAGGATTGGAAGAAGGGTCATGGAGAACAGAAGAAAAATGAAACAGAAAGTCAATAATACCTCACCTGTGAAGCTGCCCTCCTCTAACTTGTGTTTATGACTTTCCTATTATGCCTGTTTCTCATTTTGTCTGTGGACTACGGTTCTACTGGATGGAAACTATCTCTTCCTTTATGTTCTAGAAAGTAGCCTATAAATAATAACCACACCTATTTTTGAGAGTTTCTAAATGTTATCTGGATTGCTTACCTGAAAAATGAGATTTTTCAGTGATAGAATTCTACACTGTCAGGAGTCAATAATGGTTTAAAAAAATCTTTTGGCAAAACTTCCAACGTCGAGGATGGCAGAAAGTTGATGTTAATATAGTTGTTCAGAATAAAAGGTAACAAGCCCAAGATGTGAATCTCAATATGGAAGTTGTTGCTTGTCACTTGGAAACAGATTCAGGATTCAGTTCTTATGCCAGGATCACTATTTTATATTCAAGTAAGAGGGAGAGTGCAGGTAGGAGGGAGGAAGATTCCAAGAAGGAGAAGGAAGACAAGAGTAATGTTGATATAAGTTAAAATCAATCTGATTCTTTCACCAGCAGATTGGAAGGTTTTTGTATGCCCTCACAGGGAATTTCCTGTGTATTTACATGGAAGTAGGAGCATTCATCTCCCTCTTGTAGTAGAGAAAGCAGGCGTCCAGAGAAAATCGGACTCAGTTTGTACTTATTTAGTTTTTAAAGTTTTTTTTTTTCAAACACTCATTGTTTGGCAGGTGTTGCCACTCACCGTCGTAAGAAGTTACAGGTGTTGGCATAATTTTATATCTGGATAAATGGAGAAACAGAAACATTGCTTGAGGTTATGAGGTAAGCCAAGAAAAATTGTAAATATCTAACATGGAACTCATACCTTCTAACGGTTAGACCTCAATCTACCTACTAAACAATAACTTGTCATTGGGTATTTTGATAATTAACATTTTAAACTGAAATTATAATTATTGCTTTTACAGGTTGTAATAATAATACCTTGAATGGCTTTTCAATTTTAAAAACTATTTTCAAATTCATCTTATTTTTATAACATCTCCATAAGGGCAGTATTATCTTAGTCTTATGAATAAAAAAATGGAGGTTTAGAAACAAAAAAGTAGCTTGCCCAAGATGCAAAGAGCCATATGGTGGCAGAACTACTCTAGGGACCTAGCTGAGGAACTTGGAGAAAAAGTGACTTATAGACAGCCCCAGAGCTATTAAGTGCCAGAGGCAGCATTTGAATTCAGGTCTTCCTGTCTCTATCACATATATAATAGCCATATGGCTATGGCCAAGTGAGTTGTTTAACCTCACCCCCTCAGTGCCCTAGGCAACTCTCTAAGACCATTTGTTCCAGACAAGTTGAAAGTATGCATTTGTGGAAGGAGTTTCTGCATCAGTGAAATCAAATTTATCTCTAGAACTGGAAGTTCCTCATAGCAATGTAATCCAGGTCTATCTAGAACAACACCAACAACAAATTTCATAATAAGCAAATTTGGATAAATTCCCATGTGAATGAATTCATTATATAGTTGAAGAATTCATCTCAAGTGTCTCTTAAGTAACTCCAAGTGAGCACATTTCACATGCTTCAGTTTCTTGTAACTAAAAATGTAAGCTCTCTGAAGTCAGGGACCAATTTTATTTTCATTTTTGTATCCCTACCCCTGAGAAGAGTGTTTGGCACATATCAGGCATGTAATAGATGCTTATTGGTTTGAATTGAACTGCATTTAAGACCCTTATTTTAACTATTCAAGAAAGATGCAAGACTGTGCTATTTAGAATTTTCCTTTTTGCCTTGTATAGTGCCTCACACATAGTAGGCACTTATTTAATGTTTTCTGAATGAATGGTTGACAGTAGATGTATATAAGAACACTAATGAAAATGACCTGTAGTTTTTAAATCATGAAACTGGGAACTTCAGTGGGTTGTGAGGCCCAAAAGGAGAAATCTTCCAGTTCCAAAGCCAGAAATTCAGAAAATAAACATGAATGTATAAAAGTCACTAATTCTGATGTGTGTGTGCTTCACTGAATGGTTTCAGTTCTGTTCCTTATAAATTTATACGTGGAAATTTTAGGTTTGTTTTCAGTTTGTCTGATACCACTCAACAAATCAAATTCCAAAACAAGCAGCACATTTGGAACTCTACCTTTGCTTTGTTTCACAAGGAATAACAAGATAATTAGATTTCTGAACCTCATCAATTTGCTACACATTAATAAGAAAATTAGAACACAATCTCAAGTCAACCTCTCATTTTATCCAGAAACTGAGTTTTTTTTTTAAAGCAATTGGGGTTAAGAAACTTGCTCAAGGTTACACGGCCAGTTATTTCTGGGTTTGGTGCTAAGTATCTGAGCCTGGATTCGATCCATAGGTCATCCCGACACTGGGGCTGGTGCTCTTACTCTCTAAGCCACCTGGCTGCCCCTATTGAGCCACCTGGTTGCCCCTATTGAGCCACCTGGCCTCCCCTATTGAGTATTCTTTATAAGGATATATTCCAAATTATGAGTGGAGTTATCCCATTACTCTCTTGTTTAAATCAAAACTAGTCGAATTTTGTTCATTCTGGAAACTGGTAAGAAATTTGTGTCCTGAAATATTGTTTATCATTATATTATGGCAGCACATAAATCAGAGAGAATCTTAAAGATTAAAATATTTAATGTGATTTAAAGACTGACTAGGTAGGTTTTGGGTAGGCATAAAGCAAAATGGCACAAAATGAGAAATGAACTTTTAGCTGGCATGGTCCCAACTTCCCTATCTACATGTTCCTTCAAATGCTGTTCTTCCCTTTGTTGAGCACTGAAAGTCATTTAGGGACTAGCAGTCAGAGCTGGTTGTTCCAAGATGCCCAATTAAATTTTCATCACAAGCAGAAGCTGAGATAAGTAGCTAGATAAAACATTGCTGCAAACCTAGAACTTTGCTTTATTTGAAAAAAGCCTTAGTTATAATGGAACAAGCCAGTTTCCACAGCTTTAGGCAGTGATCATACTGTTCTTACTGGCACAAAATGATTTTTCCCCAAACAGATTTTACTGTAGCCACCATTTTGGTTTTTCAAAGAAAATGATCAATGAATATCTTAAAAACTTGCTGATGAACACTACTCTTTCTGAATCTACATTATATGGTTCCTTTGTTAAAATAAGAGAGTGATAGAAAAGGCCCAATTGCTATTATGTGGGGAAGAGAATATTGGTATAAGACAGGTGGAGACATTGGAGGACTGCTGGCAGGTGTTCTAGCAGTAGCACAGATTTACTCTTGATCTGGGTAGAGATGAAGAGGGGAATGGAGTCACAATAAGGCATTAAATAAGCTAGCTTTAATCTCTTCTAGTCTAGCCTTTCTCAAGAGGGTTGCTGATAATGGGAACACCAATTCCTACAGCATTCCCTAATCACCCTTCTCACAGGGGCCAGCTTGAAGGGGGGTGGTGGAGCAACTACCCCTAGTCTTGATGGGGTCATTCAAGACTAGCACAGCATTCCAGTTTGTGCACTCCCCTAAGTCCCCTCAAGCCTCAGTGAGGGTTGGTTGAGACAAACTGACTAGTGTCCACTTGATTTATAGGGCAACAGACAAAGAAAGTATATTGCCAGCAATAGCCTCACAAGTTAACTTAAGCAATATTGTAATTCAGTGCAAGTGTAGTAAAAATCACATTATGTCACCCCCATATCTCACTATGCAACCATAGTGGAGATGTTTACAAGTGATGAGCCTAGGAAATATTATTTAAGGATCCTGGAAACTTCAACCTAAAAAGAATAACAAAATCCTCCTTACTTACAATCGGGCATCCCAAATGAAGGTGGAACTAGTAATACTTGTACTAGTGAATCACTTCGCGGAGTTGTTGGTAGGAAATTGCTTTGTCAAATCTTAGAACTGAGAGAAATGATCATTAAATAATCAATTATTGAGGCCTGGGCAATGACGCTGTGCCATGCAGAGGCAGGCCCAGAGGAGGCTTGATCAATGTGCCAGCAAGTTAACCCACCAACCACAAGGGCCATTGCCAGGCCTATTACCAAAGGGCTGGAACTGGATGGAGCAGGGTAAGAATCAAATGCAGGGCCCCTGGCAGGGGCAGCAACTACTCCTGGGACTACCAATCCACAGTCCAGAAATTTAAAAAGCCCCTATCTGGACCTCCAGGGACCAGGATGGCAGAGTGAACCCCGGCTGCTCCAATCCCTCCCTCTGACCCTGAAAACATAGTAATTATTGCCCCAGGGCAAAACCTTAAACAGTAAAGGCTTGGAAACCCTAGAGGAAGGGTGTGGCTAGCACCCTGCCTCAAAATGGGTAGAAAGCAGACTACAAAGACAAATACTCTGGAGTCCTACTATCCTGAGAAGGAGGAACCAAATTCAGAGGGAGACAGTATTGACTCCACAGCCACAGCTGAAGCCTCAACAGGGAACTGGTCTCAAGCACAGAAAGCATTCTTAAATGAGCTCAAAAGGGACTTTGAAAATCAAATTACAGAGATAGAAGATAAAATGAATAATTCTTTTAAAATCAAAATTGCAAAATTAGAAAAACATTACAATGAAGAAAACAGCTCTTTAAGAAGAAAAATGTGTGATATGGAAAAGAATCTCCAAAAACTAACCAAGGAAAATAATTTGCTAAAAACTAGAATCAACCAAATTGAAGCAAACAACTCTATGAGGAACCAAGAATTAGTCAAAGAAAACATCAAGAATGACAAATTAGAAAAAGAGGTGAAATATCTCAATGGAAAAATAACTGACCTGCAAAACAGATCCAGGAGAGATAATCTGAGAATCATAGGCCTACTGGAAAATCATGATCAAAAAATGAGCCTGGACAACATCCTCCAAGAGCTTGTTAAGGAAAACTGCCCTGAGATACTAGAACCTGAGGGTAAAATAGAAATCAAGAGAATCCACCTGACACCTCCTGAAAGAGATCCCAAATTGAAAAGTCCTTGTAATGTTGTGGCCAAACTCCAGAACTACCAGGTAAAAGAGAAAATACATCAAGCGGCCAGAGAGAAACAATTCAAATATCGTGGAACCACAGTGAGGATTGCACAGGATTTTGTAGCCTCTACACTGAAAGATCGGAGGAAGTGGAATACAATTTTCTGCAAGGCAAAAGAGCTCGGGTTACAACCAAGGATCACCTACCCAGTGAAACTGAACATATTCTTCCAGGCAAGGAGATGATCATTCAACGATATAACAGATTTCCAGACCTTCCTGATGAAAAAGCCAGAGCTCAATGGAAAACTCAACCTCCAATTACAAGACACAAGAGAGACATAGAAAGGTAAACAAGTAAAACACACACACACACACACACACACTGTTATTTAATCAGAGCAAACTGTTTATAGACAAGTAGAGGGTATGAGTATAAAATACACAAAATTATGATTAAAAAAACCTTATTAAGGGCTACAAAGGGACTGCAATGGAAGAAGAGGAAAGAATGAGGTGGAAAAGGGTAAATTATGCCACACAAAGAGGCATAAAAACAATATAGCAGAGAGAAAGAAGGGAGGGAGATGAGAAACATATGAGCTTTTCCCTCATTGGTCCTGGTGCAAGGAGGGAATAACATAACTAGTTAAGCATAGGACTCTATGGAGAAGAGACACAAAATGTATCATAGTAGAGGGAAAGAGGGGAGAGAGAGGAGTTTTGCATGAAATCTGTTCCTGTCACTCTTGGTGGGAAGAAGAAATAACATACTACATTAAGTATAAAAATATGCTACAGGCAGCAGGAGGGGGAAGGGCTACAAAAGGGGGAGTGGTTAAAAGGGAGGGAAGAAGGGGGAAGGGGAGGAAAAGGGAGGGGGGCTGATAAGAAGGGAATACTGAGGGAGATGGTGGTCAAAAGGAAAACTATTAAGGAGGGGAAGGGAAAAGGAGAGAAAAATATAAGCATAAACAGGGGAAGGAATAGGATGGAGGGAAAGAGACAGATAGTAATCATAACTGTGAATGTGAATGGAATGAACTCTCCCATAAAACGGAGGCAGATAGCAGAATGGATTAAAACCATAATCCTACAATATGCTGTTTACAAGAAACACATCTGAAACAGAGGGATACACACAGGGTAAAGGTAAAAGGCTGGAGTAAAATATATTATGCCTCAGCTAAAGAAAAAAAAGCAGGGGTAGCAATCCTTATCTCAGATAAAGCAAAAGCAAAAACGGATCTAATTAAAAGAGATAAGGAAGGAAACTATATCCTGCTAAAAGGCACCATAGAGAATGAAGCAATATCATTACTTAACATATATGTACCAAGTGGTATAGCATTCAAAAACCTAGAGGAGAAGGTAAGGAATTTAGAGGAAGAAATAGATAGCAAAACTATACTAGTGGCAGACCTTAATCTCCCCCTCTCTGAACTTGATAAATACAACCTCAAAATAAACAAGAAAGAAGTTAAGGAGGTGAATAGAATTTTAGAGAGGGTAGGTATGATAGATCTCTGGAGAAAATTGAATGGGGATAAAAAGAAATATACCTTCTCAGCAATACATGACACATACACAAAGATCAACCATGTACTAGCACATAAAAACCTCACAATTCAGTGCAGAAAGGCAGAAATATTAAATGCATCATTCTCAGATCATGATGAAATAAAAATCATATGCAATAAAGGGCCATGGAAAGACAAACTAAAAACTAATTGGAAACTAAGCAATTTAATCCTAAAGAATGAGTGGGTCAAAACAAGAAATCATAGAAACAATCAGTAACTTCATTCAAGAGAATGACAATAATGAGACAACATACCAAAATTTGTGGGATGCAGCAAAGGCAATTCTTAGGGGAAATTTTATATCCCTGAATGAATACATGAATAAATTATTTTGCCAAATTATATGCACATAAATTTGACAATCTTAGTGAAATGGATGAATATTTACTAAAATATAAGCTGCCCAGATTAACTGAATAACCCCACCTCAGAAAAAGAAATTGAACAAGCCATCAGTGAACTCTCTAAGAGAAAATCTCCAGGGCCAGATGGATTTAATAGTGAATTCTATCAAACTTTTAAAGAACAATTGATTCCAATACTCTACAAACTATTTGGGAAAATTAGTGAAGAATGAGTCCTACCAAATTCTTTTTATGACACAAACATGGTACTGGTACCTAAATGAGGAAGAGATAAAACAGAGAATGAAAATTATAGACCAATTTCCCTCATGAATATAGATGCAAAAATTCTAAATAAAATATTAGCAAAAAGACTACAGCAACTCATCACAAGAATAATACACTTTGATCAGGTAGGATTTATTCCAGGAATGCAAAGATGGTTTAATATTAGGAAAACCATCAGTATAATCAATCGTATCAACAATAAAACTAGCAGAAAACACATGATTATCTCAATAGATGCAGAAAAGGCTTCTGACAAAGTACAACATCCATTCCTATTAAAAACATTAGAAAGTATAGAAATAAATGGAGCCTTTCTTAAAATAATAAGTAGCATCTATTTAAAGCCATCAGCAAGTATTATATGTAATGGGGATAAGCTAGAAGCATTTCCAATAAGATCAGGGGTGAAACAAGTGTGTCCACTATCACCCCTCTTATTCAATCTGGTACTAGAAATGTTAGCAGTAGCAATTAGAGAAGAAAAAGAAATCAAAGGAATCAAATTAGGCAAAGAAGGGACCAAGCTATCACTCTTTGCAGATGATATGGGATATACTTAGAAAATCCTAGAGAATCAAGTAAAAAACTACTTGAGACAATAAATAAATCTGGCAAAGTTGCAGGATATAAAACAAACCCACATAAATCCCCGGCATTCCTGTATATTTCTAATGAAATCCAATAGCAAGAGATAGAAAGAGAAATCCCATTTAAAGTTACTGTAGACATTATAAAATATTTGGGAATCTACCTGCCAAAAGAAAGCCAGGACCTATATGAACACAACTACGAAACACTTTTCACACAAATAAAGTAAGATCTAAGTAACTGGAAAAACATCAATTGCTCATGGATGGGTTGAGCTAATATAATAAAAATGACAATTTTACCTAAATTAAATTACATATTTAATTACATATTTAATGCCATACCAATCAACTTATCAAAAAATTACTTTATAGACCTAGAAAAAATAATAACAAAATTCATTTGGAAAAACAAAAGGTCCAGAATATCAAGGGAATTAATGAAAAGAAATGCTAGGGAAGGTGGCCTAGTTATACCAGATTTTAATCTGTATTATAAAGCATGAGTCATCAAAACTACTTGGTACTGGCTGAGCAACAGAGCAGTGGATCAGTAGAATAGATTGGGTATATGAGACTCAGCAGTCAATGACTATAATAATCTACTCTTTGATAAACCCAAAGACCCCAGTTTTTGGGATAAGAACTCACCATTTGACAAAAATTGCTGGGAAAACTGGAAATATAGTTTGGCAGAAACTGGGCATAGACCATTATCTAATACCATATACCAAAATTAAGTCTAAATGGGTGCATGATCTAGGTATAAAGGATGATACTGTAAGTAATCTGGGAAAGCAATGAATAGTTTACCTGTCAGATTTATGGAGAGGGGAAGATTTCAAAAAAGAATTAGAGAGCATTATAAAATGCAAAATGGATAACTGATTACATGCAACTGAAAAGCTTCTGTACAAAGCCAATGTAACCAAGATTAAGAGGGAAGTGGGAAATTGGGAAAGAATTTTTACAACCAAGAATACAAGTCATTCCCCAATTGATAAATAGTCAAAGGATATGAACAGACAGTTCTCAGAGGAAGAAATTAAAGCTATCTATAAGCATATGAAAAAATGCTCTAAATCACTATTGATTAGAGAAATGCAAATCAAAACAACTCTGAGGTACCACATCTCACCGGTCTGATTGGCTTAGATGACAAAACAGGAAAATGATAAATGCTGGAGAGGATGTGGGCAAATTGGAACCCTAATGTATTGCTGGTGGAGTTGTGAACTAATCCAACCATTCTGGAGAGCAATCTTGAACTATGCCCAAAGGCCTATAAGTAATTTCATATCCTTTGACCCAGCAATACCACTTCTAGGGTTGTATTCCAAAGAGATCACAGAAGTGGGAGGAAGACCCATATGTACAAAAATATTTATAGCAGCTCTTTTGGTGGTAGCAAAGAATTGAAAATTAAGGGGATGCCCATCAATTGGGGAATGGCTAAACAAGTTATGGTATATGAATGTAATGGAATACTATTGGGCCATAAGAAACGAAGAGCAGATGGACTTCATATCTACCTGGAGAGGCTTATATGAAGCAGAACCAGGAAAAATTTGTACACAATTATGGATACAACATATGTGTGATGACCAACTTTGATAGACCAGACTCTTCTCAGAAATGCAGGGCTACAAGACTCAGGATGGAGAGAGATGTCTACATTGAAAGAAAGAACAAGAAAGAACAGAGTTTGAATGCAGATTGAAGCAAATTACCTGCTCTCTTTATCTTTCTTGTTTAGTTTGGTTTCCTCTTTCTCATTATTCATTCCATCCGTTACAATCCTTTACAACCTGATCAATGTCTAATGTGAAAATATCTGCATATCCTGTACCTGATTGTATGCCGGAATTGGGGGGGGAGGGGAGTGTGGGGGAAAAAATTTGAAACTCAAAGAAATGGGGAACTGAATAGTGTAAACTCAAAGTAAACAAACAAATTAATAAAGAAAAAAATTGATCATTGAAGAGATGCAGGGATTTTTCTTTTTGCCTGTTTCCTCAAAGTCCAGTCTGTCAACGAGATCTCTGACTGTGCCCAAAGTTTATCCCACCTAGACCATCTTATCTAGCTGGAGTTGTTGCCTCATCCAATTAGAAAAATTTACAAAGAAAATCTATTCTAGGTGAATTTGGGCCCATTGTGTTCTACTACATGCTCGGGGATTGGGTAGATCCTTTGTCTAGATTGCCCAAATCTGGGGGGTTGCCTGGGAGTAAGGGTAACATAATCAGTCATGGCACCCAACCCCTTGTTAGAATAGGTCCAACTCTCATTATTATATTCATTCTTCTCACTAATTGTTAACCAATCAGAGTTGATTTCTGTCTGTTGGGAACACCCACTCTTCTAAGGGTAATAAGCAGCAAGAAGCCACCATGATCCATCTTTGTCATTTGAGAGTGCCACTGACCCCTTTTATTAATTATCCTCTAGCAATAATTAATAAAATGATTAATTACCCAGAAACTATGTCTCTCAAACTTTTTATATGTCACAGACGCTATAAAAGGTGAGTTGTTGCTTTTCAGTAAATTATAAGCTACTTGAAATCCATGCCTGGCCATTTTTCATCTTTGTGTCCTCACCTACCACAGTACAAAGTATGTAACAGAGGCTTAATGAATGTTTGCTGAATAGAATTGGGATCTGTTTTTGTGGTTGTAAAACATAAGAAGCTTGTGGAGTTAGTCAGTAGTCAGGCGTGTTGTTGGGTTGAATGGGTTTATAGATTATTCAATGCAAGCCAGAGAAAACAACTGCAAATTTAGTAGAGAGAGGCATCTCGTTGATGGTACAGGTTGCTACTATTTCTCTGACTGGGTGATGGCAGATTTTCGCTGCAAACTGTAGTGCCCAGAATTCCTCATGAGTTTCAGTAGGTGATGATGTCCTTAAGGAAGTTGAGATGGAGGTAACCAGATGAGAAACATGAAGATAGCAAGGAAGGGATGGGGGAGAAGAGGAGGAGCTGGGAAAGTGAGGGAAAAGAGAACTGGCTATGGAGCAGGAACTTTTCCACCTGAGCTGCATTTCCTCCTATAGAGGTTTGAGGGCAGGAAGATATGTATCAATAGTGACAATTGTTGCATTCTGGTGTCGGTGCATCCGGTAGAAGTTGGGGTGGGTGGGAGATAAATGGTATAACATACAGAAGCCAGGAGTCTGAACAGTTCGTGTGGAGCCAATCATGGGGAGCATCTGAGGTCAGAGGACACAGGTTTGAATCTTTCTTAAAATACTATCTGTGTGAATGTAGGCAAGTCATTATGCTTTCCTGGGCCTCAGTTTCCTTCTTTGTAAAAGTAGAGTGTGGGGCTAGATGGTCTCTGATCTCTGCCTCTAGTTCTATGATCTTATAATCAGCTATAGTTTCTGTTGAGAAGTCAAACATTGAAGGATATTAAAATGTTTCCCTTCCAACTCTTATGAAAGACTGAGTTTTTTGGGGGGGAGACTGGATCAGTAGGCAGTGGTTCCCTTGTAAAGGACTGGAATCAACTGAGACTGGGAGGGTTTTTAATTTTTATTTTCTTGGGGGAAGGACAACAGTGTAAGAACTTTAGTAGTTTTGCTGTTTTTTGCTTTTCCTTTTCCCTTCTTTTCCTCCTTCCCCTTTCTCCTTGTCCTCCCCTCTCCTCACATTATTGTTGTGCTTGGGTACAACACAAGAAGGGGCTATTCACCACAGGTGTTGGAGGGTGTATGTGAGTGGTGGGGGGAGATGAGCATTTGTGAACAGTATAATTGGAATGTTAACATTTAGGAATGTTCCATTTAGATGTGTTAAATGCAGGAAGCTTTTTATGATATACAAATATTCAACTATAGGCTAGAATACATGCAACAAAAAACTCTCCTACAGGATGAATGTGTGTTCCTATTCAGAAAGCAGTTTTATTCTTTGAATGAACACATTTTGTATCATCATAAAAACAATTAGCCATCTGTTCAAATATTACTATATCATATTATTGGTCAACTGTTTGAAGCTGAAGATTTAGCCAATGATTTGCTTATTGGGGAACACATTTTATGTTACTCCAAGCATGTAAAACAATTAAAATTAAATGTGCTTATTATTAATTAAGAGGGAACCTCCACTGGACCCTTTTCCCCTACTGGTACATCACAGAGTGTTATTAGTGAGACATATGGGGCATACAGAGGGAAGGAAACCCACTTTGTTCCTTTTCTGGATTTTTCTGCATAGTTTATAAGCAGCCCAGGTCAACAAATATGTAATGATGAACATTGAAGAGCAGGCAATGGAAGCCAACTTTATTAATTTTTACAGTAAAATGTCATTACTTCAGAAATGGAATTATTCAGACATGGAATTCATGAGTCATTCAATAAAACAGTGGATGTCATTTCTCCCACAAGTTTTAGGGTTCCTGTCTGCTAATATAGGAAAAACAATCTAAAACCAGTAACTTTCTGAAATCAGTAGCTGAAGAAATTATGAATTCTTTCAATGGACCTTTAATACAGAAATCCATATATGCTTTTCTATTTACAAAATGCATCAGTATTTTGAAAGGATCTGTGACTTCACTGATGATGGTAGTCCCTTCATATGTACAGATCACAAACCATCCAAACTTCTCATCTAGTGAGAATTCTTGTCCATACCTTCCCATAAAACCTCCATGGGGTATCTACTCAACATGCTAGAGCTTCCTACAGTTATATTAATATTTCACAAATAACAATACAAATACAGCACATGGGCTCTCCATCTGTTTTTCCTTGTTGCTGCCTAATTCTGCCCAATTTCTTTTTTTAGTCATAAATAGTGTTGATGTTGGAATCATTGACAAATTCTATCAAAATGATCTTGGCTTAGCTTCATTTCATTCCACTTCATTTTAAGCTCTCTGTGGGCTGGCTTTCTCTTCACTGTTTTCTTTTCCTTTTTTTTTAAATTATGAAGTTACTGTTCATCATCCAGTTCTTTGATATTTTGCAAATGAACTTGTGTTCTATACTGGTGCTGGGTTAGCTACTATATCTGTACACTTGGGAAAGAGGTCAAATGCTTGTTACTCCGAATATATTTTTAATTCTTTTGGCTTCCTTATTGTGGTTATGATGTGGGAAACAACATTTATCAAAAAAGTACATGAAATAAATATAAGGCTTTGGGGGGGTTTCAAGCAGCTAGTGGGATCAGGGAAACACTTAGATGATGTTCACTTTTATCACATAATAAGAAATTTAATTTTAATTGCTTTATATGTTTGGAGTGATACGAAATATGTTATCCAGCAAAGCAATAATTGACCATATCATGAATAGTTGACTAATATTTCACTTAGTCCAAAATTTCCCTCAGAAATGGCAACAGCAAATATCTTTGGTTGTATCTATTTCTCATTTTCTGAGGTAAACAATTTGTTTATTGTATTATTCAGTCAAGCAGTGAGTCAAAAAAACATTTATCAGGTATTATTACGTGCTAGGCATAGTGCTAAGTTTTAGGGATACGAAAGACAAAAACAGTGCTTTTCCACAAAGTACTCACTTTCCAGTGGGAGATATATGTAAAAAAAAACCCATGCACATCAAAATATGTATTACATATATTTATATATACACATACATGCACATAAATAAAATGTTTTGAAAAAATACTAAATTTATTACTTAAGGAATTCTCAAGAATTCCTAGGTATTCTAATTTCTCATTCCAGAATCCCAAAGATTAATATCTGTTGAGAATTTGGAAACAGCAGCCAGAGATGGGGATCTCTCAAGAATGAAATTGTAACAGCCTAGGTAAGTAATTCCACTGGGGAAGAAAAAGAAGAATTGTCTAAAAAGACTGATGTGGATACAAGCAGAATTCATTAACCAATACAGAAAAATGCTAGTTGCTTGTTGGAAACTCCATATATATGGTAAAATAGAATATATATATATATATATGTATGTATGTATGTATGGCATCCATATCAATCTCTAGATAATTCTCCTTTATCTTATCCACTGGAATTACTCATCTTGTTGTTACAATTTTCATTTTTGAGAGATCCTCATACCTCTTTGGCTATTGTTTCCAAATTTCCTAAGACATTAATCTCTGGGTTTCTGAAATGAGAAAATGGAATTCTTAGGAACTCCTGGAGGCATCTAGGAGGCACAGTGGATAGAATGCTAGGCTGGGAATCAGGAAGACCTGAGTTCAAATTCAGCCCCAGACATTAGCCAAGTCATTTAACCTGTTTGCCTCAGTTTCCTAATCTGTAAAATGGGGATAATTAATTGCACCTACCTGGCAGGATTGTTGTGAGCTTTAAATGATAAAATTCTAAAACACTTAACACAGTGTCTGGCACATAGTAAGTGCCATATGTAACTGTTGGCGATTATTATTGTAGGATTATTATTATTATTAAGAATTCCAGAAATCATGTTACTTTGTATTTTTTCAAGTAATTTTACTTATGTGTGTTTAAATAATGACTATAATAATAGAGAATCATTTTTCTGAGATTGGGCTATAATAAAAGTTTCAGAGGTTTTCTATAAAAATATGATGTAATAATAAATGCATGGCTTATTATTATTATGAGCCAATATATTGTGATAATGATTTAAAACATATCTGGTGATGACCTGATTTCTTTTATCTTTCTGAAAATACTTCCAACATTCTACATAGTCTTTATTCATTATTATAGGTATCTAAAACTTTAATAAAAAAGAAATATTGTTTAGTAATATTTACAAAGAACTGTAGTCTATACTGACTATTCTAACATTAGAAAATGCCAGCAAGTGTTATTGGGTGATATTAAAATAATGTCACATTCAAATCTCCTAGAAAGGTTGATAGTACTGGTAACCATGTAATACAGAATCACATGTATAAACTGACAATAGAAAGACCTATTTTGCTTCCAAAACTTGATATTTCTTGGAACACTACTCATAGAATTTGTATGAAGTATATTATACATATAAACATATGATTTTTTTTATTTGTAAGAATGACAGCATTAACAGCAGACAGGGCCATTACAGCAAGAGTTATAATCAAGACTGATTGCTTAACTCATGATCCCTTCTTTTCTATGAACTCCTGTCCCATTTCTTGAAATGTTGACCTTCATTCTTTACTCCACATGTCAGCATTTCCTGCTCTTGCTTTCAACTTGATGTCAGTGAATTCCTTCAAAGTGGTAACATCTCTGTTTTTTGATAATATTTAAATCTTTCAAAAGAATTATAATACTTTTTTGTGATTTGTTGACTGATTTTTCTCAGGATTTAGAAATATATATAGGTATACATATATACATACATGTACACATACACATACATATATATGTATGTACATATACATATGGTGGACACACATATCCTAACAAATTCCAATTCAGAAGTCTCACATCAAATCACTATCTCTGGTCAACTTCTACCAATGGAATTTTAGGCCATCAGATTCTACCTATATTTGTTTGTTTTTTTCTGAACTTTTTGATAATGTTCTTTTCCAAAGTAGGATGAGACTAAAAGCAAAATTCTCTAGCCATAGAAACTACTTTGATAAATTTTCATATCTGTATTAAGTGAAAATGTTCATGAAGTAATCAGCATACATTTAATCCGGTGTGTTCTATAGATTGCCAATTAATGAAATATATCAGAAAGAAGGGCTAAGATGACAAGTGAAAAAAATGACAAATGTTGGATGGATTTGGACATGAATCACATTAATGCATTGTTAATGGAGCTGTGAGTTGGTCAAGCTATTCTGCAAAGGTAACTTGGAACTCTTCCCCCAACTGAACTGTGAATATCCTTTGACCCAGTGTAATGTTAATGGGATATAAGATCTTCCCCACCCATTAATAAGCCTCACATGGAACCCATTAAGGGAGGTTCACTTAGGGGAGGCTTGCTTATAGGAAGGCTTTCACACTTTTTGCTAATTTCTCATTAGGCACTGAGTTAAGAGGGTTGTTATGCCTTCTGGTTCTGAGAAGTGTATATATACTCTGAATTGGTATTTTGTTTTGGGGGCTTGCTTATGAGTCCCCTTAAAAGTTCAGAGCTCCCCAACTGCTCATATGTAAAGGCTCTCTCGATTGAAGGGTTAAATTGTAAGTTGTCTAGAAATACTGCTTTGATCTAGGCAGTCAGAGCCCTATTTGCTGGTCTTTATTTCTTTGCTTGTATTTTCTATTTGTATTTTCTCTGAAGTTCAAGGTGCTGACTTTTCCCCTAAATTAGTGAATGTAATTTTAAAAAGATTTTTGACCCCTTAAACAGCTATCTTTCCTAGTAAAGCAGATCTAAGAACTTGTGCTAGATCCTGGGCATGCCAGTGTGCTTGCTGCTATACCCAGCAATGCACTACTAGGCCTATACACTGAAGAGCTCAAAAAAGAGGAAAAGAAATCAAACGCACAAAAATATAGCAGTTCTTTTAATAGTGAAACACTGAAAATTAAGTAAGTGCCCACTTACTGGGGAATGGCTAAACAGATTATGGTATAGCAATGTAATAGAATATTATTGCACTGATAGAAATGACAAAATGGTCTTAGAGGAAGACCTATATGAACTGATGCAAGGTGAATGTAATGGGGATGTAAATTTTTAAGATCTTCCCTGCCCCTAGGCTAAAGTGCACCAGGAGCCTGGGGTGGGAGGCTTGTTTTTCAGTAGATACTTCTTGATTGGCCAGTGAGTCAATAAGGTTGTTACATTCTCTGAGCCAGGAGAAGGCTATATAAGCCCTGATGTGTAGCTTTGTTTTGGGGCTCACTTTGAGAAGTGTTCTGTGATTTGATATGGATTTTGGGAAGCCATTGTCCAGAGCCCCCTGGCTTTGAAAAACCCAGATGTTGAAACCCAGATGTTGATTTGGTATGGATGTAATGGTTGGACAATTTGGAAATCTGTCTACTTGATCTGTTTCTGTCTTGATAATTCTGTCTGTATATTCTGAAGTTTGGGGTGCTGACCTTTTTCCCCTGAACTAGGTAAATGATACATATTTGATTGATTAAAGTAAGCTTGTTAACCCATTTTGAGTTGCTTTCCTTCAACAAAGCAGATCTAAGAACCTGTGGTGGCAGCAACCCTGAGGACGCTTGGGGTGCTTGCTGCTACAGTGAAGTGATCAGAATCAGAACAATTTAAACAACAACAACATTATAAAAAACAGCTTTGGAAGGCTTTAGAAGCCTGATCAATATAATGACAAACAACAATTCCAGAGAATAAAAGATGAAGCTACCCATATTTTAATAGAATGGTGATGGATTCAAAGTGCAGAATGAGACACATATTTTTGGACATGGCTAATGAGGGAATTTGCTTGGCTTGGTTCTGCATATTTGTTATGAAGATTCTCCCTCCCTCCTTTTCTCTCCCCCTTCTTTCCATACTTCCTGTTTTCTTTCCTTCCTTCTTTTAGAAATTTCATCTTTCATTCTGAACTTAAGAAATAAAACAGGAATTTCCATAACATGGTAGAATAGAAAAAAAAAGATGATTGTACATGAAACTGCAAATCTATTATATAAAATTTGCTATTCCTTTTAAATATATAATAAAGTTATCATTATATCTTTCTTTCCTTTTTTTTCTTCCCTCCCTCCCCATTTCTCCACCCTAGAGATGGCTACCATTAGATACACATAGATGTGTATGTATGTAAAACCATTCTATAAATACTTCTATCAGTTCTTTCTCTGGATACAGATAACATCTTCCTTCATACGTCCTTTGTATTTAGTTTGGGTCTTTATAATAGTCAAAACACCTTAGTCACTCAAAGTAGTTCTTAAAACAATATCGTTCCTGTACACAACGTTCTCTTGGTTCTGCTCATTTCATTCTTAATATTTTGTGCAAGTCTATCCATGTTTTTCTAAGGTCATCAAGCTCACCATTTCTTATAGCACAGGAGTATTCCACCACAATTATATAACACAACTTGTTCTTTCCTTCCTTCTTTTTCTGCTGATCTAGGTCGGGGAAGTGGGAGAGAGAGAATATGTATGCTTGTTAATTAAAAAAAAAGAAGACTCTCATTTGTTTAGTGATAGGGAGAAGAGGAGGTAAGTATATTAACTTCAAAGTCTCAGTCCCAAGGTTTTGAAATATTGTCATCAAAGAGATCACTAGGGCAAATGTTCATTAAGAGATTATTTGGTTTTGAGAATATCCTCAAGTGACCTCGGTATCACATAAGGTGTCTTCCTTTAAAGGGCATCATCACACATGCAGGGTGTGGTCATCAGATTGTCGATTAAGAAATTCAGTTTTGTCAATTCACATTGGGCTCTGAATGATGTTAACCAAAGTCACCACAGACTGAAATGTAATCCGGATGTTACCAATTTATATCTATAAAGCTACCTATATTGAGAACTAGCATTAGCAGCTGCCTCACATCCTACTATTTCCTTCATCTTCACATAAGCACTACTGTCAGTGGCGCCTGTTTTTCACTAGGTAAATATCTAAGAAATATCAGGCTATTGGGTCTACCTTAATGGATACAGAGTTCTTTTTCTGGGTTTAGAGAATTATTAATTTATTATTTAGAAGGAAATTGCTTGAAAGCTCTTGTAATTTTATCCTAGCTGATGCAAAGTGAGGGGCAACTCTTACTCATAAAAATCTAATCCTCTGAAAATCTTAAGCAATTATTTCAATAAATGCCACAGATTAACTGTGCATTATGAACTCGATCCTGCAGTCACAGCTGAGGCAAAACTCCCAATGAAATGACATTAAAAATGCAATTAAATGAAAGTGATAAAGAAAATTGAAATGAAGGAAAATGTACAATTATGATCAACATAGCTACTTTGCTGAAGGTATTTTGAGTAAGTGGCTATGTTTCTGAAGCAAATACCAAAGGCTAGACTTTTATGAGAAAGAAATAGGAATATAACCCAATAAAAGAGACTTTGGGGTTCTTTCTAGGCATCCACCTTCCCAGGCAGTCTCATTCAGTGTAATAAATTTTGAGCTGTGCATTTGGGTTAATTTTTGGTGTCCTTTACTTCCTTTTCAAAACTGTTTTTATTGCCAAAATTATGTTACTAGTTAATACTTCTTTCTTATAGTTGCTTATTTTTGATTTGCTATAAATGCTTAACTTTTTACCTGGTATTCTAATGAAATAGCTAAAGAATGAGTGATTTCTGTCAGCATGGAGAACATCCAGTACAGAGATGTACTCGAGCCTTGACTTCTTGCTCAAATTAGAATTGAAACTGTATTACTAAGAACTCTTCATCATTAGACTAAAGGCCAAGAAAGGGGGGAGGGGGCATCTGTGTGAAAAGGTACCTGTGGGAAAGACCAGACAATAAGCCTTATTTTTCTTAAAGAGAGGAATTTAGAATGAACCTATAACTTTACCATTGGGATGATCTGCTTGGCAGCCTTTCAGGAGAGACCTCAAAAAAGAGGTTCTAAATCTTCTGTGACTGTCTTAGTTTTATGGGGTCTTTATGGGGTATGCCAATGAGTCCGGGGGTATGCCAATGAGTCTGGAGCTATATAAAGAATGGGAGTTAAGGTAGAAATGCTGTCACAGAGATGAAAACACCTGAAGCATTCCATAAAATGACTAATTTTCTTTCGGTTTAAAAATCAGAATTTCCCTAGTTCTGTTTTTTTGTGAAGACTAGAGTTCTTTCTTTATGCACTGAGAAAATGAAGAAAGGCTAAGGATATATTCTGAAGGGGTGTAATTTATTAGATACAATGAGGAGTGTGAGGATGTGAAGATACTATCAAGGTAAAGGGACTGATGATAGGACTAAGTGAGGAAAAGGGACATAGATGGAAAATCAACAATCTAGGAAAGCTTAGATATTAAAAATGTGAGTAATGTTAGAATAAGATAACCAATAATCTCTTATTTAGATAATCTACTTAGTATACTGTTAGTATTTCTTTGTCAAGGAATAGTAATGTCTTAATATTTTATTTGTTATAGATGTGTACCTTATAGTTCCATTCACAAAGACTTGCAGCTGGCTTTGACTTCTGTCCATGGGCAAAGCCCAAGACACAAACAAATCTATCAGAAGCTACCAAGAATCTAGAGACTGATTTACTGTACAGTGTTCTGTTTACCCTAGACTTTCCTTGGCAATTCAATGTGATTTAGTTTAAATGGATTCAATGAAACCTATGGCTAGCATATGCGATGTGGCTGACAAGTCCTTTTTTTTTTCTTTCTTTTGGCAGTCTGGTACAAAGGAATGAACACTAAGCAGATCTGGAGACAGAAGGACCTAAATCCCAATTCCAGTTCTGCCATTTACTTCTTGTAAGACAGATAGTTAACCACTCTGGGCCTCAGTTTACTCAACTGCAAAATGAAGGGGGTTTGATGAAATGACAATTAACTCTAAATTTGATGATCTTATAATTCCTATCATCTACAACTCTGGCTGTTCTAGCACTCTCTCCTTATTCCTGCTAACCTTTCCTATACTCTCATCAGGATTTGCACAGGCAGGCATAAGAAAGGAGCATCCAGGAATAGGGGATAATCTGTTCAAATTCTCAAAAGAGAATGTGTTAAATTTGTGGAAGAGCTAATAATCCAGTATGGCTACAAGTTTATGAAAAGGAGTAGTATGAAAAAAAGACTTGAAATGTAGTTAAACATTAAGAATCAGGCTGGGACAATGGGATGTCACTGAAGGTTTCTGTAACGGAGAAGCTATATGGAGACATTGAAGAGTTACATGGCCAGATCAATTTCTGACAAATAGCAATTTGACAGCTATGTTGGATGACTTGGAGAGGGGTTAGAATAAAAGTAGGGACATAAATTAGGAAGGTATTATCATAGTCTAAGTAAGAAGTGATGAGGGCCTAAGCTAGGGTGGTGGCTATTTGAGTGGCAAGAAGGGACAGGTTCTATAGATGTTCTGGTGGTGTATTAGATAAGATGGCAACTGTTTGACTATTAAGAGCAGTATAACCTTGATGTCTCCTCTTCTTTACCACTAATCAACCATGAAATCTATTTTTATGTCCTTATTATTTTTATCTTGAAAGAATACAGAAAGAGACACAAAAGAAATGCTAGGGGTTGATCAGACTGAAAACTCTAGCCATGACACCTAAAATGCTTTTATTTTAGCCTTGATTCTTTAGTTATTTGCCACTATCAACCACCTTCTTCTTCAATTTTTTTTCTCCTTTGGTGTGGTGGTCAAACTGGTCCCCTGGTAGTTTAGGTTTAATATTAGAATGAAATGACATACTTGTAGAAGATCTAAAAATTAACAAAAATAAATTGATTTAGCATTAGTAGGGGAAGGATATTCAATAAGAATATTCAGTGAGGAAACTATGGTGATTTAGTTGGGCATGGTTCCTTTGCCTCTTTGTTGCCCATCGTGGTCAGGTAGTCAAAAAACAAAGGTCTGTTTAGAGTTGCCCATGACTTTTTATACCTCAGTAGCCAGGAAGTCTTAGTACTCTGATCCAATTAAATCTGAGGATAGTTTCAATTCTTCTTAAAGAAAAATTAGGCTACCTGCATGGGATGAGGCCCTCTAGGACAGTTTTCCTACTACACTTGGTCTCCATGAAAGTGCTCTCCTGGTTTTCTTCCTACCTCTCAGATAAATCTTTTTAGGTTATCTGTTTGTCCTTCCATCTTTTCAGCATAGAATTCTCCTAAGCTTTCATTGTTTATCTTCTTTTCTCCATTCTTTACCTACCCTCTTAGAAACCACATTGATTTCTTTGCCCTCAATTATCACTTACATGAAGGTGAGTTCCAGATTTTTATCTTTAGCCTTATTTTCCTGAGATCTAGGCTACTAACATTCCAAACTGCCTGCTGGACACTGCTATTTGAATGTTGCTCAAACTCAACATTTCTAAAACTGGATTTGTCATCTCCTCTCCTACCAAAAAAATATTTTCCTCAGCATCCTAATTTTCCTGTTTCTGTTGATGGCAATATCATTTTCCTAGTCTTGCAGACTTTAAAGCTCTGAGTCATTTATGACTCTTCCCTCTCCTGCATCTGCAATGTTCAATTAATTTGTAGGTCTAATTTTACCTTAGCAATGTTTCTTGTAGTTGCCCCCAATTTCCCAGGGTAGAATGCCACCTTTACCCTCCTCTTTTGGACATTATAATAGTCTCCAAATTAGTCTTCTTACTTTCTTTTATATATATATTCTTTTTGGAAGGCAATTGGGGCTAAGTGACTTGCCCAAGGTCACACTGCTAGTTTTTGTGTTAAGTGTCTGAGGCCACATTCGAACTCAGGTCCTCCTGACTCCAGGGATGGTACTCTATTCACTGCGCCACCTAGCTGCCCCAGTCTTCTTACTTTCATTCCCCCTTTCTCCAATTCTTCCTTCATATTGCTTTTAAAGTGACACTCCTAATGCACACATCATTCTATGGTTAAAAACAACAATAAACAAAACCTTTAGTGGCTGCTTCCTGCCTACCAAATAAAATATTAACTCCTTTCTCTGGCTTTTAAAGCCCAGCACACACTTTACTCTAGTCAACCATTACATTCTTATGTCATGATATTTCCCTTCATGCACACTGTGTACTCCAGCTAAATAGTATGCCATGTTTCCCAATATATTTAATAATATACTTTAGAATTTTGCCCATTCTTTTCTTTTCCATCTCAATGCACATGGGTATTACAGTTCTTCATGACTGAAATATACTCCTTTCCACTCATTCATCTCCACCGTTTGAAATCCTTCCTCCTTCTTCATGGCCTAGTTCAGGTTCTGTCCCCTCCACCTAGCTTCTCCTCTCTCCCAGGGAGAAGTAAAAACCTACTTCTTTGAATCTCTCATGCTTCTCCATTTCTCATTTGAAATCTTAAAATTTGTGAATATGCTCTCTTCTCTTTCATCTTTCTATTTTCAGCACCTACCATCAGTGAGAATTTAATAAATGCTGAATGGAATGGAATTGAGTTGTATTGTGATTTTTTGAAACCTCTTTTGTTAGATAACTTTTCCATGTTGTTGTAATGTTGTCTTTTTTTTAAGAACTACCATTACCACTTTATCCCTAGAATTAGATAGACATCATAATTACCATGATCTAAAAGCTTTCAGTGTTCTCTAGTATGGAGCATAGTGTGTGTTACAAAGACAAAAACCTCTGTTTTCTAGGAGAATATACAATTTAAACTATTAGGGTTATTTTTATTTATTTGTTTCCATGTAATTTCTTCCTTCTACAAAATGAATCCAAACAGCCCAGTTTTCCCTTGAAATCAGTAGGAAGCATATTCAAAAAACCTTGAACATGATGAAAGACAGGCTCAAAGAAAGAGGCTATGATCAGTTCATATGGGTTACCTTTGCATACATTTTATCAGTTTTAATTTAATTGCCTTTTAATTTTTAAGCTTATGTCATTGCATTTTAGATGGTGTCCAATTAGTTTGGGGACACTAAGTTTCTCTCATTTCCATTTCTTTTGAATGAAAAAAAAAGAATATTTAACTTTTTATCTTGTGTGCCAGTCCTTTTTCATCAGAATTACTTTCTCATCAATTCCTTTGGTTTTGTATTTTTTCTCCTGTATAACAGTGCTTTTTAATAACTTAATTGTTTACCACTTTTGCTGTTTCCCTAAGTGGCTTTTCTATTACCTTATACTTTAATTTTTAACTTACATATAAATGTATCATTCTTTTATCACTTAATCTTTTTTAAGGTTATTTGTTGTATCTTCTAATTTATTTTTCCATTAAGAACCTAAGCATTGCCATGCTGGGTCATATCTATTGTCCATCAGGGCAAATAGGTGACCTATCTTTGAGCATGGTATCAACTGCTATTTTATGGAAAAGCACAAGTAGTTAACCTGGATTCTATCAATTCAAAAGATGAGGGGTTTATTCCAAAAAGCTCTAATTTACCCTGATATTTAGGGCTGCCTATAGATACAATCTAATGGTATATTTAGCTTCTCCCTGATGCCTTCTTTCCCAGCCCATGGCTTCCTGCTTTAGAGCCCTCATGCCACGTCCTAACATCTAATTCCTTATCCTTCCACCCTGGTTGTTGTGCCTCACACTGAAGAGTCTCAACAAATCTGGCACCGCTCCACCTTTTGCCTCATACTTAAATCTTTATCAATTCCATTCATTTCAATCAAAATGTAGTTGTCCTGTGTTCCATTCCCTTAGTGCCTTGTTATTTATTAAGCCACAAGCTAATCTGTGACAGTGTTTTAGGTTCCAACATATATGCATTCTTAAACTAAGGATTTAAGGAGATAATGCCCTTATTCAAAGCAGTGGCTCTAATGCTGAGAATTTTAAGCACTGTGTTGTCAGGTAGGTAGATGGACAATAGGGGAGAGAGAGAGAAGCTATGGCTTTCTCTTATGCTACCCAAATCGTAGCTTACTCTATTAAGTGCCAGTTAGCAGTGATAAAGGATTACAGATATATAGCCAAGAATTTATCTAAAGACTTTTTAAACTTAATTACATTTTCAGTGCATACCACTTCTTGGAGTAATGAGTGCCATAAGTTTGCTATCTATTGAGTAAAGTAGTAAACACATTATTTATATGCATCCTTGCAGAATGAGACATTGCATATAAGTGATAGTCTCTGTACTTGAAGTATACTCCTTTTAAGTACAAAGATGTTTTTTTTTTTAAATCTCAATATAAATATTTCTAAAATGCATTTACATTTAGCAACTTTCTCAAAATTGAATACAATTTAACTTTTCTGGTGACTTGGAGTCATTAAATGTCTATCAATTATTGTACAGTGTTTTAATGTAGTGATGCCCACCAGGACTTTTGAAGTATATTTGTTGGACTTTGGTGGCAACAAGAGAGCCAGCCCAGGTAGGGGTCAAAACTGGGAAAGAGCAGTTCACAGGTGGGGATTATAGCTGATATTAAGAACTCATGCTAGAAATCTAGATAACAGAAGCTCAGGGACATAGGCAAGTGCTTGGATAACAGAGTTAGGAAACCAGGGCCTGAAATGGGAAAATAAGAGGTAAGAAATCTAGGTATGGGATGTGGTCAGGACCAGGACACCAGCAACAAGAATGAACCTTAACCCCAAGCCAAAGGCAGGGTTCCTTACATGATTGCTGTCAAAGTTCTCAGTGTTAGGTGGACTGAAGGTTATAAACCTCTGAGGCAAGAAGATAAGTATGTAGACTGGTATGGGGAATGAGGACAGAATGGAAACACACTTTCTCACACAGTGTTTGAGAATTTAATTGTTCCTCTCATATTTAATAACTAATTACTGAATCAGGACCAAGGTTTTTCCCCTTTTCTATTTCCTCATTCAGAAACCAACAAGTGTGAGAAATGTCTCTTAGAGATTTATCCAGGCCAAGATCTAAACAGACAGTAAAAGAAATTCTAGGTTTGGGCTAACTGGAGGTATTCCTGTCCATTGTCAGCACTGTATCCATTAGGGCATGTTGCCTCTTAGCCCTTTTTTTACATATAAAAGTATATAAATTTGGTGCCTGCTTTTCTTTCAATGTGATCAACATATTTTACAACAATGGTCTTTTTTTTTTCTCATTTCCAGGGATTCCTCAGAAGTAAGCTATGACTTTGAGTACAAGTGTGTTTGTGTAGGGAGGGGCAGGGAGAGGGGGGAAAGAATGTCTTTCCATTAATATTTTCAGGTCATTAACATAGACATGCTGTCCTTTATTAAAGAAGAATCTTGCTTTAAAAAGCTAAAAGGGCATTCGAATTTTTAAGCTATGTTCAACCTACTTAGAATAGAAATATATTGCTACATTGTATGGAGGAAAACTTTTAAAAATCTCTACTTAAGCACATGTCTGGTGCACATTTTATTTGCGAGAAATAACAAATTGGGTGGGAAGTGTGCAAAAAGCAACTTCTGTGAGTTTAAAATTAGTAGCTCCTTCAAAAGTAAACGCTTCTTTGGCTGCACCTATTCCTTCCTCTGTAATTGTATTTCAATGGAATATAAATTATTACGATTCTAACTTATTATTTAAAATACCATATGCTTTTGGAAGCCCACATTTTTTGTTCTTGTTGGTGAGGACAGAGGGTGTTTTCTATCCCAACAAGTACTGCAGGCATATGAACTTACTGATTTGATGGTATTTTCGTCCTTGGGTTAGAGCCTGAACAGTTTTGGAAACGACAAGAGGACTGAGAGAAATGCAGAACTGAAGTAGGTAAGGGGTAAGATAAATAATGCAGAGAATAGAGAGTTGCTCTTTTATCTCTGACTTGTTGGGACCCATTTAGGGTTTTCTCAGCAAAAATACTGGAGCATTTTGTCATTTCCTTCTCCAGTTCATTTTACAGATGAGGAAACTGAGGCAAACAGGGGTAAGTGACTTGCTTACTGCTAGTGTCTAAGGTCAGATTTGAATTCAGGAAGATGAGTCTTCCTGACTCCAGGCCCAGAACTCTATCCACTGCATCAGGTCAATGTAGGGAAGGGGTCATTGTAGAGCTATTAACTATTTTAGCTACTGGAGCATTTTTGGTGAAGTGTGGGTTAGGGATGAGTAGATATGGTAGGGGTGGAAGATGGGGTACAGCACTGCAGTCTGTAGCACGGACAAGTTTTTGCTTTTGAAGAGCTTACCAGTGCATATAAGGATCAATTAAGTCCTTAACCTCATTAGCCTGTAGAAAGTATAAAAATCTGAACTGCATAGACTACTTGGGTTTCATTTGCATCACATGTCTTCCTTTAAATTTCCTTCCCTTTATGTACCCCCAGCATCTAGTCACCACATCCTTCATAGTATTTATAGTATCAATGCCTTCCTTTCTATCCTTTGAATTAAGGCTCTCTAATATTACCTTTCATCTCCACTATTACAAGAAATAATTGTATAGATCTCTCTGCCCCCAGTCTTTCCTCACTCCAATCCTAATCCCTGCTGACTAGCCAAGCTTTCTTTCTGATCATCTAGTTTCCCTACTCAAAATCTCTTTACTACAGCAATTCAAAATCTTCTATTATCTAGTCCCAACCCACCTCAGGCTGAATTGCCCTCCTACATCTCTGCTTTTAGAAATCACACCCACCTTTCAAGGTCCAGTTTAAATGCTACTCCAAATCCCCAGAGCACTTTGCTTATGCCTCATTAAGGGACTTAGAAAACTCTTCCTGGTACTATATTTATTTGTGGACTTTGCACCAACCTTAGCACAATACTTTATATTGTTGTTGCCCATCTTTCATTTTTGAAGACCAACGGCATTGTGGAGTGAGGTCTTGACTTGTGCATGAATTGGACTTAAATGAGGTAGAGTTCTACACTTCAAATATAGTATGTAATAGGTACTTAATGTTACTTGAATTGGATTCAGTTGATGGGGATAACTTGGCTAATTTAGTTTATCCATCAGTTAACCAACCAGCCAAATTAAAGGACAAAAAAAAAATCAAAACTAAGTTACTCTGGTGTCATAAAGAGCAAAATAGAAAGCATTTATTTTTCACCTAAACAGGTTGTGTTCCTAGGAATTTTTTTTTTTTTAATGTCAGAGTGACTTACATACAATAGGTGCTCAACAGAATGATATTTGATTTTTTTGGTTACATAAACACACCCTTAATTTTGGCAATATATTAAGTAATGACAGTGCAAAATAGGAATCTCCATTTTGTCACTATAAAATCAGTTGTTTTCAAAGCCTATTTCCTTTTTCTTCAATATACTTCTTTGAACTCAACTTTTCTACCCTAAGAGGCCAGAAGGCAATGAAGAGACTTTTGGCTTATACTTAGTGGAGGCAAAGATGAATGAATGCTGACACACCAGTGTGGAATAACTTGGGAGCTACTTCTAGGTAAATCTGAAGGCACTTAAGAAGGACTCAGATTGAAGATGTTTGACAACACAACAAAGTTATTACTTTTCTTCTCAGAAGCCTTCCCTGTCTATTTTTTTCTGGAGACATCTGACCTTGTGAACTCTGGGCATCAATTATACAGTCCCAAAGCTGATCCCAGAGGATCATTTAGGACATATTTAAGAGGTATATTTGATAGAAAAGTAAGCACCTAGAGAGCAATGATTGCTTCATGTTTGTCTTTGTATTTCCAGTGCCTAACTTTATTAAATAGTCACTTAATAAATCCTTGTTGATATGACCTCTAATGGAAGTACAGGATCCTTTAGAGTTTCCTTGTTACTCTTGGGAATCAAGGGACCTCTAAAAGTACTGCAGTGTATGCTGACATCTAACGCTACCTTTGAGAAAGGGAGTAATTTTGGTATTTAGTTTAATTTTGAGAGGAAAGGGAAAGTTTTTAAGCATTCAATTATTTTTAGTTTCCTTCTTATTTAGAAATAATCCTACCAAATGATTCCTGCTCATTTTCCCTTGCTCAAATTGATAGAATCACTTTTCTCCTCATTTATTTTCAATTGGCTGAGGTAGGTGCTTTCACACACCAGCTATTTGGTTGTTACCAACAGCCTGCAGACATCCTGCTATTCTTTATCTGATCACAGAATCACTGAAATCTCCAAGATGGAAGGGATCTCAGAGGTTATCTAGACCAACCCATAAATGAACAGGAATCTTCCTCCCTTCCTACAAAGTGGTCATTCAGTCTATACTTGGAGACCTTCCAATTAAGTCAACAAGCACTTATAAAGCGTTTACTTAGTTCTAAGCTTTGTGTCAAGTTAGTCTAATTGGGGAGACAACATGTGGCTTTACTTTGGTGACCTCTCAAGGCTGACCATTTCACTTTGGGGCAATTCTGATAGTTAAGAAGATTTTTCTTTATATCAAGTAAAAAAATTTCCCCTTAGGAACTTATTCCTAATTCTTCTTTCTGGGGTCAAGCCAAATAAGGTTACATCCCCTTTCCACATGACAATCCTTCAAATACTTAGGATCTTAAAATCACAGATTAGCAGCTAGAAGGGACCCTTAGATATCATCTGGTCCAACTCTTCATTTTACAGATGAGAAAACTAAGATGAAGTGATTTATCAAAAAAATCACCTAGGTAGTGAGCAGCAGAACTGAGATTGAAGACATCTATGTCTTCCCAGTTCCTTCAACTAGTACTTATGTAGCATGGTTTGGCTCTCCTTGAAATCATGACGTCTATTTTTTTTTTCTACCAACTGTTCCACTAAAATCTTTGACCATCCTAACATTAAATTCTTTCTTGTTGTTCTACTACTCTGAACTTTTGTGATGAAGGAGTTAATATATATATATATTCCCTTTGCCTCATTGAAGATTTAGTAGATTAGTTGAAGATAATATATGAAAAAAAAAGAGTTGCTTTTTCTTTTCATCTTTGGAGAACCATCAAAAAAGTTATGTGTAAATTTGTATTCCCAGTCCATTGGTAAAATTTAGGTTTCTACCGTTCTACTTACTAATTTTTCAGAAACAATAATCTGGGAGATGGAAAATCTAGCGCCTTAACATCTTTCATCTATGCTATTAAGGAGTCCGAGTCATTCTGTCTTGTTTATACAGAATCCTGTTGTTCTTTGCTATTAAAAAGAAAAATATATTGTTATCACTCCTGGTAGAAATTTACAAGTCATAAAGTAATATATTTGGGAAATACTGTGACAAAGTCACAAACTTTCCCCTCCAAGTACTAGAGTCAGCTTATTATTATCTTAAGGGCTGCAGCAATTTACAGACTTATGGAATGTGACTTTGACAGGTGAAGACTGAAAATGAAAAACTATTTACATCTATATTTTTCCCATAATAATAAGCTACTAGGGCATTAGGGGTAGTCTTTGAGAAATGTGATTGCTGATTGCCATTTTAAGATACAAAATAAACTGAGAGAGTTAGAGGACATTCCTGGAAACAATTTCACTTTGGACCATTTGTGATATAACATTTTTGAATTTTTCCTTTCCACCCCCCCCCCCTTTTCTCTGATTTCTCCCTCCTCTCCCACCTGAGCTCTGTTAAAATACTGGATGTATGATGAATGTGTTCCTTGATGACAAAATATATAATCTAAAAACTAATTTAAAATTAGTTTACCTCAATAGCATTTCACTATCCCTAGCTTAGTGATTCTCTGTAGTTAAGTCCCCTTAGAATGTCACATACTAATAATGTACACATATGTACTAGTATGCATAGATAGGCATAAAGAGTGTATTGAGTGGGGGGCACTCCCTTTAGGCCTTCCCGAGGGTTAGGCCTTATATAGAGAGTTTGTATGTGTATATATGTTCACCGACATGCACACATGCAAGATACATACATGCAGGTATTCGTGCTAGACTGACATAGGATAAAGGTGAACATGACATTTGAATGATTTTAAGGTCTTTTTGGGTGAGAAAAGATCACTAAATCATGATACAGGGTAGAAATAAGAGGGTCAGAAGGGAGATTGATCAAATGTTACCAGGGTTCTTAGGTGAGTGAAAACCATACTCTTGAAATATTTAAGTCCCATGCCTTCACACCCACAATGGATTCATTTGAAAACTACTCTGTATCTATTGCTTTGTGTAAGAGAAGAATTCAGTCTAACATCAGTATCTGGATCATTGCTGCAGGATATGAGTTGGTTAAATGAGAAAGTTCCAAAAGGAAAAAGTAATCATGAAAAGCTGAGTGGTGACTATTCCCTGGAGATTAGTTGGTCTGGGCTTCTGTGGGACCAGGCCACTACTAAGTTATTTCGGTTTATGGATGTGGATAACAAAGGGACATCTGGTACTGCAGCTTCCTTTCAGCAGACCCAGTTGGGTCCTTTGCTCTTGGAAGATCCAAGTGACCAGATTGCTGGTGTACCGCACCAGCCGCGGGTAACCATGAGGTGCCCGCATTTGCCCGCAGAATTTCTTGCAGAGATAAACTCCAACCGCAAGGTCGTTCCCACCTTTGGGGGAAGAAGGATTGGGAGTGGCAGTAGGAGAAGTGGGAGGGGGTGAGGAGTGGGAGGCAGGGAATGTGAAACTCCAGGAGGGCCGGGCTTGAGTGATTCCTTCTCTTGGGAGCAGATGTGAGTAGAATGGGAAAAACCGTGGAAGGTGAGGACGGAGGGGCGAGTCTGGGGCAATGTCAGTAACGGTTCCTCCAGTCCTCGTGACCTCACCCCCTCCCACGTGCCTTCACTCTGCCCCGGCTCCTCGAGCTTTCCAGGACGCCCCCGGGATGCTGACTCGCCACCCCTTTCTATGCTCGGCACCCGCTTCTCTACCCCACGAGGCGTCTGCCCACGTGCTGCCCTCGTCAAGTGCCTCCCCCCCAACCTCAGCACTTCACCTCTGCACTTGACCCCCGGCCCTGGCCGCGACCACGCGCGCGTGGGATAACGGTAGTCCCATATCCCTTCTCTTTGCCCCGCCCCCCACCGCCCCATTCCCTTCTTCCCGGGCTTCCCTCTCCTCCCATCCCCATCCCGTCGTCAGTGCCCTCCCGCAACCCCTCCGCCTTCCCGTCCACTCTCCCACCTCTGTCTCCCACTCCCCTCCAGTGTAAGCCGCAGTGCCGCTCCATTCGGAGAAGGGGAATCCACTCCCGGAATATACTTGGGCTGCACTAGGGGCGGGGTCCGCGGAGCCGACTAAGGGATCCCCCACCGGCGCGCGCGCACGCCCCCACCCCCCCCCACCCCCCCACGGCCGCGCCCGCCCCCCCCCCCCCCCCCCCCCCCCCCCCGCCCGCGCGGCTTCCGAGCGCAGTCGAATCCAGCGGCAGCGCCGCCGCCTCCACCAAACGAGAGCCGGCAGCTCCGAGGAGGAGCAGCTTCTCCAGCCGCCGCCGCCGCCGCCGCCGAGCCCCGCGCCCTCACGCCCGCCAGCCTGCCCGCCTCCCCTTCGCAGCCTCCTGGCCCCCCAACTCCCAGCCGGGTGCTGGGTCACCCCGGGAGCTCCCCTTACAGATCTGCCCCCCCCCCCCCCCCCCCGCCCCAGCCGCTCCTTTCCCCCTCCGTGACTGTCCCCGTCCTCGTTCTCATTCCCCTCGCGGGGCCAGCGACCAGGGCTGGCAGGTTAGAGGACACCATGAGTCTGGGGGGTGGCAACAGCAGCCGGCGCCGCCGGGCAGAGAGCGGGGACCCCGAGCCAACCCCCGTTCCGCCCCCCGGAGAAGCCGCTGCGGCCGGCCTCCCGCGCTACCTGCCGCCGCTGACCCCGCCGCTGCCCTCGCTGCCCGCCCTGCCGCCGCCCCCGCAGGCGCCGCCGGGTCCGGCTCCGAGACAAGATGAGCCGCAGCGGCTGGCCGAGGGGATCCCGCGGCGAGGAGCCGGAGAGGACCCGCCGCCGCAGCCTCCCCCACCGCCGCCGCTGCCTCCCCCGCTGCTGCCTCCCCCGCCGCCGCCGCAGCTCCCGCTCCTGCTCCCGCTTCCTTCGGCGGAGCAAGAGCCGTCAACTGCCGGAGACTCTGGGGAAGGTCCAAAGCGCTTCTCCGAACCTCTCCCTCCCGAGGCGGTGATTAAGGACTCGGAGGAGCCGCAGGCTGCGAGGGTCGGCAGGGAGGCAGAAGGACCGAGCTCCTCGGAGCAGCCGGAGACCCGCTCCGTGTGCAGCAGCCGCAGTAGCAGCAGCAGCAGCAGCAGCGACCAGCGCACGGGGCACCACCACCAGCACCAACACCACCAGCCCATCTGCAAGATCTGCTTTCAGGGGGCTGAGCAGGTAAGGACCCTACCCACTGATGCCCTGCGTAAAGAGTGCGCCCCTGAACTCCAGATCACCCCTGTCGGGACTCTGGGCTAAGTTGGGAGCCCCAAGACAGGTGTGTCTGCAAGCTCAGAAATCCAGAGGCTCCCTCACCCGGTGCTCTGTAAACTGTCAGCCAGGAGATGTTCAGCACCATGGACAAGTCTTCCTGTTCTCTTATACTTTTCTTGGCCTTTCTGAGTAGCAAGGATTCTGTATTTTCACCACTTTTCCCTACCTTTCCCTCCTTTCCCTTTATTTTGCAGGCAGATACACACATTATCATATTGCCTTATACACAATGAGGATATTTCATTCCCTTTGCGTTCTCTCTCTGACAAGGTTTGGGGGTTACACATTCCTCAGGTGCCTTCATGATGCCAAAGAAGATTTTTGTGAATGACTATGTTCTTGGGTTTACACGTTGCTGTAGAAATATCTTGAGGGTATATGGTCTCACAATACTGACACATAAACAAAACAGTGGAACACATAAATTATTTTGTTATTTTTAATATTGTAGTTTTAGGTGTCAGAGTTAGATGGGTGGAGTATGAATCCTTGATGTTTCAAAGAAGATAACAATGACATCTTTTATTGAACATGTATGCTTCAGTAATTGCTAATATTTTGAAACAATATATTTAGTAATAGCATAAAACATTAAATTTTATGAAAAAAAATAAGTGAATGAAAGGAAGGTAAAATATAAATTTGTGGTCTGAGATGACATTAGCATGGATATTTTAAAAAGTAAGGAAATTGCACAGGAATACACAGGCTTTCAATAATATAGTGCATTAAGTCAATATTTATGATGCCAGGTCAAGAAAAAAATAAAAGCTTAGTGCTACTGTAAGCTACTCTCTGGGTTGTCATGCATTTCTTCTTTAGTAATGATTAAGAATAACTGCAGAGGAAATGCACTTGACCATCCACTTAAAAGTTATTAAAGAGATTTAATAGTACTGCTGTTCCCCCAAGGGCATTGGAAGTTATGTGTTGTAGACATTTTGTATCTTGGTAGAACATTTATGTGATAAGTGTTATCAGTATTTTTGGAAGAGTATTTTTGGGTAAGATTTTATGGTTATTCTAATCGGAGCATGAAATTTTAATTTCATTTAGTTGGGTAGAGTCCAATACTTATTTTCTGAAACAACAAAGAAAAAAATATAGAAAATGCAGACACCACCATAACATTAATACTGATTTCTTTTATTTTTAGGGTGAACTGTTAAATCCTTGCCGATGTGATGGGTCAGTTCGGTATACACATCAGCTATGCCTATTAAAGTGGATCAGTGAAAGAGGGTCATGGACCTGTGAGCTCTGCTGTTATAGATACCATGTAATAGCAATTAAAATGAAAAAACCTTGCCAGGTAAAAAAAAAATTAAGATATATTTATTTTCTGAAGTAGCAGTGCTAGCCAAGGTATACTTTATTCAGATCATTTACTAAAATGGCAAATTTTTAAATTTGTGTAGTACTGTTCTTCCAAGGTGTGTTGAATCTGGATTTTGAAAGGCTTATGTGATATTTTAACCAACTGGGTTCTCTATATTGATTGGTTATTTATTGATGAAATATCCCATTATCAGTTTCTAAAACACACAAGCTGGAAAAATCATTTGTTAAATCTTTCAGTTAAAATAATTCTATTTTTACTTCAATTTTACTGTGATGTGATCTGTGAAATTATTGATAAACTTAAGAATTTGAACATTGAATAGGCTCCGTTTTGGGGAGAGAGACAAGTAAGGGGGAAATCAGCCTGTAGTTCTGGGGAGGATTGGGATAGGCTTTTAAAAAAATCAATAATCCAATCTTTTTAGCCTACTTTAATCCTTCTCTGCTCTCTATTTTAGCTTTTTTTTTTCATTTGATTAGTTTCAGATGTCTTTCCCTTCTCTATGTAGTCAACTGCACCATTTCTTGCTCCAGTGCTTTTCAGGCAATGAGAAGCAGCATGACTCAATGGATAGAATGATTGCTCTGGAGTCGGGGAGACTCAGATTCAGGTCCTGCCTATGATACATACTGGTTGTGTGACCGTGGGCAAGTCACTGAACTACTTAGTGACTCAATAGCACTCTAAAGCTATAATCTGCCGATGAGTAAGATTCTATACCAATGAAATCACAGGCCTAAATAACAACAAAACTTTTATTACTATAGATTGAATTAATAAAATGTGTACATGGCCAATAGAGAAAGTAAAAAAAAATAATTGAAGTTGACCATGGTATAAGGAGGTTGGAATATAAAACACAGAAGTAAAAGAAGAAATGGGAAGGGAAAAGAAGGATAAAATGAAGACTGGAAAGTGGTTACTTAAGTATGATTAACAAGCAAGAGATGAAAATAGGAATTTTCTCAAGACATCATGCATATACTTTATATTTAAAGATGAGTATTTCTAATAAAAAGTCATGCTATCATTCTGAAGAGATATAAAATGAAATATTTCTTTAGAATCAATATTTTGTTGAGCCACTTAGGTACAGATGGATGTTGAAAAAAAAAAGATAAAAACATGTCACAAGATCAGGATATGGATTGGATAATTAGATTTATAGTTAATATGTTAATGAAAGTACTGTATATAGGAAATTTTTAACATTCTGTTATTTGGATTTACTTCACATCCTATTTGTCCTTGACCAGTGATGGTCTGCAGGCAAATATGAAGGACTCTTAAATGTTAAAACAGAAAGATATATTTCTAAAATTGTCATTTTCAGGATAATTTATATTATACATTCCTATTTGAAGTTAAAATTTACCTTATGAATTCACATTTGGTTCTGTTTGGAGTTAAAAGAGACAGAAGACAGGAAGAAAATATTTGTTATTTTGTGTTTATTTTGTGTAAGAGTTTAATGATCAAAAACGCTTTATATACCTACTCACACAATTTTAGTTAGTATTAGTTTTACTTACATCCACATAGAGTGAACCCTATTGTGGTATATAAAATATTCCTATGATATACATAGTCAGTTAGTAAGCATATATTAAGCATATATGTACTAGACATTGTGCTAGGTTCTGGGAATACAAAGAAAGGTAAAAACATAGTCCCTGTCCTCCAAGAGCTGTCAGTCTGATGGAAGACACAACATGAGAACAATTATGTGCAGATGACCTATACACATAGACTTCTACTTATCCAGATGGTTTTTTAGTGTAACAGAAAATGTAGTTTTGGAAGTCAAATATATTAGTGCATTGATTAATTTTCAGGTTGTGCTAATGAGTAAGTTACTTTATAGAAATATTTTATGTTTAAAGGTCATGAACTTTCTCAGGCCACTGGTTGCCATCAGGACACTGGTATTTTTTTTTTACTAATTAGTATCCTGGAGGCTTGAAAGGATTCATGAAGTTTCCAAAGCGGGGGTTATATACTTTTAGGGTCTGGATGAATTAATTTTATTTTCTCCCAATTACATGTAAAAACATTTTTTAACATTAATTTTTAAAACTTTGAATTCTAAATTCTCTCCCTTCCTTTTTCCCAACCTCCCTCATTGAGAAGGCAAGCAATTTGATATAGGTGATACATGCGGAGTCATGCAAAACATATCCACATTAGTCATATTGTGAAAGAAAACATAGACAAAGAAAACTCAAGAAAAAGTAAAATTTTTTAAAAGTATGCTTTGATCTCATTCAGACACTATCAGTTCTTTCTCTGAGGATGGATAGCACTTTACATCATAAATCCTTCAGAGTTGTCTTAAATCATTGTATTGCTGAGGATAGCTAGTTCATTCACAGCTGATTATCTCACAATATTGCTGTTACTTTATACTCCATACATTTCATTTTGCATCAGCACATCCAAGTCTTTCCAGGTTTTTCTCAGAGCCTCCTGCTCATCATTCCTTATAGCACAGTAGTATTCCATTACATCCATATACCACAGTTAGTTCAGTCATTCCCTAGTTGATAGGCATTTCCTCAATTTCAGATTCTTTGCCCCCATAAATGAGCTGCTACAAATATTTTTGTACACATGTGTACTTTTGCTTTTTGGTTTTTATCTCATTTGGAATACAGACCTAGTAGTAGTATTGTTATGTCAAAGGGTAAGCATGGTTTTATAATAAACCCTTTGGTCACAGCTCCAAATTTCTCTATAGAATGGTTGAATCTGTTTACAACTCCACCAACAGTGAATTAATTAATGTCTCATTCTTCCCACAACCCTTCCAACATTTGTCATTTTCCTTTTCTGTCCTAGTAACAAATCTAATTGGTATGAGCCAGTACCACAGAATTGTTTTAATTTGCATTTCTCAAATCAATAGTGGTTTAGAGCATTTTTTCTTATGTCTGTAGATAGCTTTTATTACTTCATCTGAAAACTGACTTTGTATCTTTTGATAATTTGTAAATTTGGGAATGGCTCTTATTTTTATAAGTTTGACTCAGTTCTCTACATATTTGAGAAATGAGCCCTTTACTAGAGAAACTTGCTTCAAAAATTTTTTCACAGTTAGGATTGCTAACTGAATTTCCCTCCATCCTATTTCTACCCTGTTTATTCTGTTCTCTCTTCCTCCTTAAAAGTGTTTTGTTTCTGAGTATTGCCTCCATCTATCTGTCCTTCCTTCTATTACCACCACACCCTTCTCTTATCCCTTTACCCTCCTACTTTCCTGTAAGGTAAGATAGATTTCTATACCCAATTGGGTATATTATTCCTCTTTGAGCCAATTCAGTTGAGAGTAAGGTTCATGAATTGCCCCTTTTCTCTCCCATCTTCCCCTCCACCATAAAAGCTTTTTCCTTTGGTTTTGTTTTATTGTTTCTTAGTTTCTCATAAAGTCATTAGCTTCTATTTGTTCAATTCTGATTTTTAAGGAATTATTTTCTTCAGTGAATTTTTGTACCTCCTTTTTCATTGGGCCAATTCTGCTTTTTAAGGCATTCTCTTCAGTGAACTTTTGTATATTTTTTTTCCATTTAGACAGTTCTGCTTTACATGGCATTCTTCTCATTATTGGCTTTTTGTACCTCTTTTACAATTTGGCCTGGTATGGTTTTTAAGGTGTTATTTTCTTCAGTAATTTTTGTATCTTCTCTAACAAGCTGTTGACTCTTTTTTCATGATTTTCTTTCATCACTCCCATTTCTCTTCCCAATGTTTCCTCTATCTCTCTTTATTTTCAAAATCCTTTTTGAGCTCCTCCATGGCCTGAGACCAATTCATATTTTTCTTGGAGGCTTTGAATGTAGGAACTTTGACTTTGCTGTCTTCTTCTGAGTATGTGTTTTGATGTTCTTTGCCATCATAGTAATTTTCTATGATCAGAATTTTTCTGTTGTTTGCTCATTTTTCCAGCTTATTTCTTGATTTTTAACTCTTTAGTAAAGGAGTGCTCTGCTTCCAGGGTTGGGGGGTACACTATCCCGAGCTTCAGGGGTTTTGTGTAGCTCTTTTCAGAGATACTTCTAGGGACTTGTAAATTTGCAGTTCTTCCAAGGTGGTATGATATGAGAGAAGTATGTTTATTACTCTCCTGGCCTTTGCTCTGGTCAGTGAATGATCACAAGTACTCTTTTCTCCCCTTGAACTGTGATGAAGGTCCCTGCTCCACTGCAGCTGCAAGCTCTAGTGTGCTAGTACACCTCCTCCCCCTGGGGCTGAGACCCAGGACTGCAGCCCAGATATGAGGATGGGCAAAGTCCAGAGTCCTGCCTCTAGTGCTAGCAAAGAGACCCCTGTAATCTTCTGACCAGTTGTTTGACACCCTTACTGTCTATTGGCTGAGAGCTGTGGAAGTTGCTGCTGTTGCTGCTGATTCAGTGGCTGGAGCCACTGAAGGCCTGCTGGAGCCTGGTCTGTGTTGCTGGGGCCTGCACTGCACTCCTCTCCATTCTTATCCCAATGTGACAGATCTTTCCTGACTACCTTCTAAGTTGTCTTTGGCTGCAAAATTATTTCACCCCTACATTTTGTGGGTTCTTTCGCTTCAGAAATGTTTTATTGCACTATTTGAAGGTGTTCATGGGGTTCTGGGGAGGGCTTAGGTGAGTTGCTGCTGTTTCTCTGCTAGCTTGGCCTTACCTGAATTAATTGTATTTCAATCTCAAGAACAACTTATGCATTCATTCATTCCAGTGGTCATAAGTTAAGGGATATGTAGGAGATAATAGAAGATGGTTCATGTTTGGAATTGTAAAGGAAGTTGAAAAGCAACTATTTCAGTTTAAGTAATTCATATATTACTGGGAGCCATAGTACAGAGTAAGAAAGTCCCCTGTATCTTGTGTGACACTTAGAGTGAAAAATGTCTTCTATTTGTAGAGTAATTTACTGTTGGCATGTTTGTGTTTGTGTGTGTATGTTGGGGAATGGTGCTTTTTAAAAAAAATAGATATCATCTAAGTAATATACGAATTACCAATGCAAAATATTATTTAAATAGTCAAATAACTTCTATTCATGTTAAAGAAAAATACCGAAAGTATTCATAAACTAGAATAGGGTTTAACTTATAATGTCAGAAAAATCTATAAATTGACTGAAGTTCATGTTACATACTCTTATTCATTAATTTTATATTCCAGTTTGAGACTTAAATAGTATAATTATGAATACTCAAAGCATGATTAATATATCAGTTTAGATTTTGGAAAATAAAATAGGTAATAGACATTTTAATATGGATAAGATGAATACATATATTAGTAGTTTTGGATAAGAGACTTATGTGAGAACTTTGAAATATAACTGCTATGTATAAGTGAGAAAAAAAGTTTTATTTGCCTTTTGTGTAGTAGAGCAATTAAGGATTGTTAAAATATGACTTACCAAGAATATTTGGAGACTAGTTTTCACTGGGATTTTGTTTCTACAGATGACTGAAATCCAGTGAAATGTAAATATCTAGACTTAAGTTGTCGAAAGAATTGGGCAATTCCATGTATATTTATGTTTTCAATATAAATCCCCTCAGAGATAGATGGATAACCTCAATATTATGTGTTAGGATTCCAGATCATTCTACCTTCTGCACTTCCCCTTAGCCCCTGCTCTAGCATATTTGTATTTATTTTGCCTTCAAGTTTTGATCAAAATTCCCTTTCTGCTCTTCATCCTTTTCTTTCTTCTTACGTTTATATATTTTTGTGTACTTTCCTCATAACAGCCATTTGATAATATAAGTATCATGGAGTACATGATAGCCATCTTCATATAATTTCAAGATTCATGTGGGAGAGAGATCCAGCTTTTTCTGATTGAACCCAGAGGATAGAGCAAAGAGCCATATATGGAAACTGCAGAAAAGAGAGTTAGATTTGGTGTAAAGAAAAACAAAACAAAACAACTTCCTAACAGTGAAGGTTATCCCAAAGCACAGTGAACTGCTTGAGGAAGCAGGGAATTTTAATTGTAGCTAGAGAGCTATTAGTTGGGGATATTGTAGAAGGAATAAAGTATGGGTTGGATTAACAGGACTCAACTTTGTGACTTTCACCTCTGAGACTCTGTGACACTATTAATCCTCATTTTATACATGAATAAATTGTGACTCAGGATGCTCAGTTACTTATCCAAAGTCAGAGTTGGTAAGCAGTGAAGGCAGAACCTTTCCATTATGCCATGCTGCCTTTCATTTGACTCTGACTCCATCCATCTCTGTACAGTAGGGATATTCCAAAGTTTTGAAAGTGTAATCTCTAAACTTCACTAACAGTGGTATCCTGATCATCCTTCCAAATTTCATTTTACCTGGAGCACCAAGATAGATGAAAATATTGATTCATACCCTTGAGTAAATGTATTGATTGGACTTAGGCAGTTGGTTACATGATATAGGCCTTTGGGTAGATTATAAATCAGAGATTCCCCCCCTTTTCCTTTTTTTAAACTGGCTTATAATATGTTCTGTAGCTCTCTTTCCTCTGAATATATACTAATAAAACAGTGATGATATATCTCATTTTCATGAATATTACTGTACAATTTTGGTTATTGTTCATTCATTTTAGTCATGCATGACTCTTCATGACCCCAGTTGGGGTTTTCTTGGCAAAGTTGCTGGAGTGATTTGCCATTCTTTGTCCAGCTCATTTTGGTAGATGAGGAAAATTAGGCAAACAGGTTAACATGGTAACACTTCAATTTTATTAGCAGCAGACTCTGGGAAAAACTTGCTTAGAGTCACACAATTCTAAGTGTCTAAGGCTGAATTTGAACTCAGGTCTTCCTGACTCCAGACCTGGTATTCATTGTTCCACCTTGCTGCCCCTCAATTATAGTTGATTGTGTTTTATTTTAAAGTTTTAATTAAAATTAATATAATAGTATCTCAGTATGACACTATATGCTATGTAGTTTTGTAGTTATACAGTCCTAGAATATAGTGACTACGTTAACTATAGCCCCTTATAGAGCACTTCTAGAAGTTTCATTAACTTCCCCAAACCACTAAAATGATGCTCTGGTAGAAGTTTTTTTTTTTTAATTTTCTCTCCCAAAAAATTTCTGTTATTCTAATGCAGTAGCTGATGGGCTTAGAAAATAATTTAAATTTTAATTGTTATTTATAAACAAAGCATTAGAGTATTGAGTAATTTATGATCTTTCAATATTTGCATTTTATACTTTTCTCAAAACTGGAATTCAATGGAGCCATATTAAACTTCACTATGCTGATGTGATAATTTGATTATTTTTATAAAAATGATGGTTGATCTAACCTAAGTTCCTAGAAAAATTTTAATAGCTGTAGGCTGTAGTGAAGTACTGAAGAAAAATGTTAGGCATTTTATTGAAATGGATTTAATGAAATATTTAATGGAAAATTAAAATAAACAAAAATAAACAAAGCATATACATCATAAGGTAATTTCCTGTTTAAAAATTATTTTAATTCATTTACTGGCTAATTCTCAAAATCCATTTATCTGCATTTCAGTTTCTATATAAAAAAATAAATTTCTCTTTGCATAGTAATTGAACCATCTTGTGTTGTATACTTGTCTTTTGTTTAGTGGCCTGATGTTTTCTATATGAACTTCTATGTGATTACCAGATGGTAATAATAATGCAGGTGAACATACACACTATAGTATGGTAGTATTTTTCCTAAGTCTATCTTTTCCATGAAAAGAGTTAGAGATGTCAGTTTTTCAGAGTGGCCCATAGCTTCCTCTTTGACACTTTTTTCTTTATATTTCCTCAGCTTGGGTCCATATCCTATTTTTACCCACTGAACATTCTTAGGTCATTTTTTTTTCCCTTTTGATTCATTTATTCTCACCTTCTGTAGAGGACTGAGCCTCTACCAAGGACAGGTAATTAGAGCTAGAAACTATTTGAAAAACAGATTTTTTTGCTGCTTAAAGAAGCTGTAGCAGATAGAGCATCCTCAGCTGTCATTAAATAATATCTTCTCTTGCATTTCAGTTTTTCCCAGTCTGCTGCTAATGAAATTGAAGTGTTAGCATTCTATGGACATAGGTCTACTTCTAGTCAGTGAAAAATAAAAGAAGTGTCTTTCTATTTCTTTATTTTACACTCATTATTTGATAGATATATGAAATGATATATTGAAGTGCTTCAGTATTTTAAGGATTTGTGATTTTATCAGCATATGTACTTTGTACTCTCTGCTGACCTCTAGGCTTGCATTTCCAACTGACTTTCCGACATCTTAAACTCAGTATGTCTAAAACAGAACTCATTATCTTTACCGCTAAACCCTTCTTTCTCCCCGCCTTCCTTATTACTGTAGAGGGCAACATCTCTTCCCAGTGTCTGTGACTTGAAACCTGGTAGTTATCCCGGATTTCTCGCCCTCCCTCACCCTCCATATCCAATCTATTACCGAGGCCTATAAATTTCAGCTTTGTAGCATCTCTCGAATGTGTACCCTTTTCTCCTCTACCACTGCCACTACTCTAGTGCAGATCCTCATCACCCCCCCACCTAGACTACTGTAGTAACCTGCTGGTGGGTCTTCCTATCCCAAGTCTCTCCCCACTCCTAAGCCACAAAAATGATTTTCCTAAATTGCATGTCTGATCATGTCACCCCTCTATGCAATAAACTCCACTGGCTTCCTGTTGCCTTCAGGATCACATAAAAAATGCTCTGGTTGGCATTCAAAGCCTTTCATAACCCCCTCCCATCTTTTCATCTTTACACCTTACTTCCTTCCATGTGACACTATGATCCAAAGACACTGGCCTCCTGCCTGTTCGTTTTCTCGGTTCTGGGCATTTTCTCTGGCTGTGTGTACCTGGATTGTTCTCCCTCCTTCACACTAACTACTGATCTTCCTGGATTACTTTTAAGTCCCAACTAAATCATACCTTCTACAAGGGAGCCTTTCCTAACCTCTCTTTAATTCCATGCTTTGTATCTATCCTACATAGAGCTTGCTTTGTGTATATTTATTTGCATGTTTTCTCCCCCATCAGATTTTGCGCTCCAAGAAAGCAGAGACTCCCTTGCCTCTTTTTGTATCCCCAGTATTTAGTGAATTGTCAGGCACATAGTAGGTGCTTAATATATGCTTATTGATAGATTGTCCATTAGTGCAGATCTCATCCTATCTAGATCTTAATAGATGGTCTTGGACAGTTGCTATGGCTGAGAAATAATTTAGTCCACAGCCAACTAGTAAATAACCTCTGGGTATTTAGTCAGGCTGATCCTTGGATGATGTATGTTCTGTCACTGGGGCTATATTTAAAGTCTTTTCTGATGTTAGAATCTGCCAGAGCTCACACTCTGTTGGTTCCTTTGAGGATCTGAGGTCAATAACACACCATAAAAAAGCAGTGGGATAGGGGTGGCTAGGTGGCACAGTGAAGAGAGCACAGGACCTGGCTTCAAATCCAGCCTCAGACACTTAACACAAAAACTAGCCATGTGACCTTGGGCAAGTCACTTAACCCCAATTGCCCTATGTTCCCCCCTCCAAAAAGCAAAAGCAAAAAAAAAACCAGTGGAATAGGACCAGTGGATTTTATTGTATCATCATCAGTTTAGAGTTTGGCAGCTAGGTAGTTGAACCACCCATGTACATACAGATGAGGAGACTAACTAAGGTCAAGTTCAGTGACAGCGTAAAATGTCATATCATGACACTTTGGTTTCCATATGGTTTGTACATTAGTGCCTTTATTGTGAAACCATTTCTTCAATAAAGCTATGCCAAGGTTATATTCAGTTCCACTCTCAAGGCTCTGGAGACATGTTATCAAATTAGAAGGGAGAGTTGGAAATGGTCACATCTCAGAACAAATTCTTAGGAATATTGAGGCAAGTTAATATTGTTCTCCAAAATTGCCAACAAAGGGCGATTCAGTAGCCTCCACTTAAACACCACCAGGTTCTGAGAACACACATCAAATCTTTAGACAAATCTAATTATTAATAGATTCTTCTCTATAGGTTATTATTCTCATGGCTTCCATCTATTAATTCAGCCTTTGACTTCTTGACCAGATTGTTACCTTTTCTCCATGATAGCCCCTCAAATCTTTTGAGATCCTGTCTTCCTTTAAGTGTTCTGGTTGAAAGTATTCAAAGACTTCTCATATTCTCTTAGGAAAATATTTTGGTACACCCTAGAATGAGACTGTAGTATTTTGATATTGTGAGATTATATTATTTTAGGAAGCGTTGTGGCATAGTGTCTAGAATGCTAGACATAGAGTCAGGAATACCTAGGTTCAAACTCTTCCTCAGACACTTATTGGCTTAGTGATCCTGGGCAAGTCACTTAACATCTTCATTTCTAAAATGGGATAATAACAGCCCCTATCTTGTAATGTTTTTGTGAGGATCAAACACAAATATATGCAAAGTGATTTGAAAACTTTAAAGCACTCTAGATCCCATTTGTGATGATGATGATGATGCTTAAAGTGCTCTTTGTTTTTTTATTAAGAATTACTCACACTTCTGAAACTTTTCATTTTATGAAGTGATTTCCACACTACAACTCTGTTAGATGGGTAGTGGGAAATATTTTTATTCTCTCGTTGATAAGGACATAGTCTCAGAGAACTTCAATTACTTGCAGACAATCACATAGACAGTGAAAGAAAGACCCAGGCCTTGAAGGCAGTTCTGTCACTGAATCTAGTGTGCTTTCCATTATCCCAGGGAGAAGTGTTTCAGGAGAAATGGGAAGGTGTGGCCTGAAAAACCTTGCCTCCTAAGACCCGTCCAGAGTCATGTGTTATTGTACTTGTGCTGTCCCAGAGAACACTATTGATGTAGGTCATAGTTTGGATTGGCATTCACTTTTTAGATAGCCAACTTCATTTCATCTCATGTTATGGGAAACTGGATGGTGTGGACTTATTTTCTGATGTCATCAGAGTTTAAGTTTGACTACACATGCCAGATAGATGACAAGAATAAATGACTTCTGCAGAAATAAGATCCCATTTTAGTGCCATTACCCTTAGCTATAAAGACCATAGAAAAGGAAACCTTGATTTAATGGAGTGATCTGTAGAAGAAAAACTCAGAATTTTTTTTTAAAAAAGGGAGATATTATATACCTAGGGAGGTATTTCTGCTCTTTTCAAAAGGGAAAATGTCATGAAATAAGAATCAATGAATGCTGAATTACCCATGTGTGTCATATTTGCTTTCCTGAGGTTGTCACTAGTTGAAGGATTTCATCTAGCATTTGTTCAGGGAGTTTGAATAATTTGTTAGAAATTTTACTGTATGATCATGAGCATATCTGGGCTGTTAAGAATGTCTGCAGAATATAATTCTAGGTGTGAAATCTGCCACCTGAATGAAAACAAGGTGACTTTTTTTCTTTCTTTCTTTCTCTTTTTTTTGGATAAGCAGTATGCAAAGAAATTAGGTGACATTTTGGACCACTTTTCACTGATGAAGAAACTACTACAAAAGAGTCAGATGAAGCATGAGAATGGGACATTTCCTCTTGTGCATTCTCCACTTTGCTCTGGTGTATGGCTTCCTGTGAGCTGAGTGATGCTTTGCAAAAGGGTCAGAGCAACATAAACTATTCATTCTATTTTTGGATATTCTGAGTGCAGCATGAGGTGACTCTTTAGAGCAAAATGAGAGGAAGGACCTGGGACTTGATTGACTTTGGAGAAGATCATTCACAATTAGAGCTAAATGGATGGGAAAGACAAAGGACATACTGCCTCCCCCATCCACTGCCTGGTTGGTTATACACTTTGTGTCCTTGAGTATTGAACAAAGACTTTTCTGTGAGCCAAACTCATCGAACAAAAGCTGTCCTAAGTGTTTTTTAGCCAAATGAAGCTTCAACAAGAGTATAATTTTCACATTAGAATTCTGGAGGCAGTTTTGAAGAAAAATGTGACAAAGGCCTGGAAATATTTCTGCATAAGGCAAAGTGAAGTTAGAGAACTTGGAAGCTCTTTTCTAAGTCTAATGTGAAAAATGTAGTCACAACCTGCCTTTTTTGGGTCCACATTTTATAAATAATTATCCTAAATCTATATTTCATTTGTAGCTTAAGGAAACTTGGCCTGTGATTTCTTATCGTGGTAAAAATTCACATTACCTGGAAGAAATGTTGTTTTTCTTCAGAGTACTTGTCTACTTTCCACTCAGTCTTGGGATAGTAATCTATAAGAAATTAAGAACTTGCTGTGTACAGAACAAGGGGCTAACCTGGGTCTGTTGTTTTTCTGGACACATATGACTTCCCTCCCACTACCATCTGGTCATGTCTTTCGTATTTTGAGCCTTGAATTTGTGCGAGAGGTCACTATCTCCCATAGTTTTCTCATACCTATGGATTCACAGTGTTGTCAAAAGGAACAAGGACATATTTTGAGGAATTCATTCCAGAATGCTCAGGGTCAGTTTGTGGAATAGATCTCACCAAGGAGTTTTAGAAGGATAAGTTGTACCTTGAATGTTAGGGACTTCAATTTATTTTCTGGTAAAAAGAAGTTCAAGATGTTCCTTGAAAATTCTTTCATTCCTTTCCCTTATTGGAATATTAACTAGCTTCCTATGTTGTGTTTTCCCGAGGTTTACATAAATACTGGTGTGTTTAATCCTTCAGCATTTTCATATTAAAAAGGAAGGAAACCTCATTCCCTGAAGCCTCAAACACAAAAAAATACATTCCTTTACCCTCCCCGTATTAAGTCAATAACCTTCTCTACCAGCAGACAAACCTCTAGCTTCACAGAATCTCTGAGTTGGAAGGGTCTCATAGTCCATCAGGTAGACACAAACCTGGGCAAGAATCATCCGCTCTACAATATCCCTCTATAGTGGTTATCTGTCTTCCCTTGGAAGCCTACAAGCATCTGACAAGCAGGCCCATTCCGCTGTTGGTTGGCTCTAATTATTATAAAGTTTTGTGCTTTGCTTTTTTTCCCATTGATCCTGAAGTTACCTCTTTGAAATTCTATGTACTGCTTCTATTTAGGCCCCTTAGAGTCAACCTGATCAGGCATAGATATAATTAGGTGGCACTGGAGATAGTGGAGTCGGGAAAACACGAGTTCAAATACAGCTTTAGATGTTTATTAGTTGTGTGACCCAGGATAAGTCACTTAACTTCTGTCTGCCTAAGTTTTCTCATCTGTAAAATGGGGATGATCATAGCACTTAACTCCCAGGATTGTTGTGATGGATAAAATGGAATAATATTTATAAAGTGTTTTACAAGCCTTAAAGTGCAGTATAAATATTATTCTTGTTCTTCTCCATGGCAGCCTTTTACATACTTAAAATATTTTTAAATTATAAATTTCACTGCCAACAAGAATTAATAAATAAACAGAAGCTATGAAGGGCAAAATCTTCCTTGAAAACCCTAGCATTTAGCAGGGGATAAGCAAATGAATTACAATGAATCCCCCACCCCTTCTCTCCTTTCAGGTCTGCTTGAGTTTCTTCCTCTGTTGTTTCCTTCCCTCTCTAATCTTAAGGGCTAATAAGGGGTCCCCTGAACTTGTCCTTTTGAGTTGCCGTATTTCCCAGAAATGCTGGGATCTGAGCATGTATGAGGCCCTGAATGTATCAAGGACAAAGCTCCCCCTGAGCTGGCATAATTTGTTGTTGCACTCCAACGTGGACTCCCTGGGAGTCCTTGGAAGGCAAGACAGGCACCAGTCAGTCTGTGCAAGCTGGGATACTGCTTGTGCATTTGGGGTCCTTTGCAGACAAGTGGACCCTCCTATCTTCATAGTCTAGCAGTTCCCAAAGGAAAAGAAAGAGTCTTTTGCCATAACTTGCTCCTCCCTGTGGGGAGTGGTCTTGTCTTTTTTCCCACTATACAAGTTTTCCCCTCTATGCCACACCCCTTCCTGGTATATCCGCCTCCCTTTGTCCTGATATCATAGGCATGTAAACTTCTGTAAGGGCTGTGAATTCTTTGCTCCAACTTTTATTTCCACATGCATGGTCATTTGTCTTGTAATAAACCTCGTTTTCATGTAAGTTTCATGAAGGTATGATTTCCTGTTGACTCTACCTCCCTTCCTCCCATCATTCCTGGTATATGCACTTTTGGTTTCACTGATTTTGTTCTGCACCAGATTGTGTAAGTCTCTCTGTCTGTCTGTCTCTCTCTATCCCTCTCTGTCTCTGTCGCTCTCTTCCTTCCTCTCTTTCTCCCTCCCCCTCCCTCCGTTCATACTTCATAATTATTGTGCTTATGGCATCATTCTGTCCCAGTAATATAATTTATTTAACTACTCTCCCAATCTTGGGCATATTGTTTCCAGATCTGTACCATTACAAGTCAAGCACCTATGAATATCTTTGTGCCTGTACGTCCCTTTGTTTCCTTTTCTTGTGTTTCTGGATCATAGGGTCATAGGGTCAGGGTTGGAAGGGACCGTAGAGATCATCCCATTCTCTCTGATCATGCAGCCGACACTTTATTTTAGGCCTTTGCTACTCACTGCTCACTTAAAACATTGTAGTAGTATCCTAATTGGTCTATGCCTGCTTCAAGTGAGTATTCATTCAGTAGTGGTTCATTGGCAGCATGGCAGGAATACTTCCAAGGATCTGCATCAAGGCAGGTCCATCAAACTTGCCGATGATACAAAACTGGGAGGGATATTTAGCACATTAGATGACAGAGTAAGAATCTAAAGAAATATTGTTAGGTTGCTAGACAAAAAGGGCTGAATCTAATAAGAAATTCAGTAAGTATTACAGTAAATATAAAATCATGTTTGGGTTCAAAAAATTAGTTTCACAAGTACAAGGGGATGGTTAGACAGCAGTATGTCCAAAAAAAATTAAGATTTTAAAGGACCTGGTGCTCATTATGAGATATCAGTGTATGTAACAGCATTAAATAAATGTGCCTTTTTATGATTTATTGAGAGGCATAGCTTCCAGGAATTTAGGTGTATATGGAAGAGTGATAGTCCATTTGATAAGCTAGAAATCATCCAGAGAATAGCAGCCAGGGTGGGAAAAGGCTTTGAGTCCATATTTTTGAGGATCAGTTTCAGGAATTAGGGATCTTTATCCCAGAGAAGAGTTTGCAGGCATGTATAATCTATATCAAATTGCTTGCCATTTCAGGAGTGGAAGGGGTGAGGGGAACTCAAAATAAAAAAAAATGTTAATTATTTTTATATGTAATTGGGGAAAATTATATTTAAAAAAACCCAGAAGAGTTTGCAGGGAGGGGGACAGGATAGCTATGTTCAGATATTTAAAGTGTTAGTACTTTAAAGAGGGGTTAGATTTGTTTGATTTGGCCTCAAAGGGCTATGCTATTTGTATGACCCTCGGACAAGTCACTTGCCCTTGGGTAATTTACACTACCCTTCATTTTCCTCAACTTTAAAATGAAAGGTTATACTAGCTGGCCTTGCTGAATGTAACAGCATTTACATGTTTCATGATTCAGCCCTTTCATCATTCAGCCTATACTGCTATGATTCTAGGATCCTATGAATGAAGAGCAATGGGTAGAAGTTACAAAGAGGCAAATTTAGGCTAGAAGTTAGGAAAACTTCCTAACAATCAGAGCTGTTCAAAAGTGAAATGGCCTGGGGAGGGTAGGTGGCACAGTGAATAAAGCACTGGCCCTGGAGTCAGGAGGATATGAGTTCAATTCCAGCCTCAGACACTCAACACAAAAACTAGCCGTGTGACCTTGGGCAAGTCACTTAACCTCAATTGCCCGCCCACCCAAAAAAAGTGGAATGGGCTGCTGCAGGGAAGGATTTCTTCCTCCTTGGAAGCATGCAGACAGAAGATAATATGCCTCCTTGCTGAATATATTATTTTTGGTGTTTCTTCCAGGTATGATTTGGATTAGAAAACTGCTGAGGTCCCCCCTTCTGTCTCTCAGATCCTCTGATTTTGTTATTTTGCCTCTCCCTTCTCCTCACAGCTGCTTAAGTGAATTTCCTAAGCCACAGGTCTGACCCTGTTATTCTCCTTGATAAATTCCAGTGGCTTCCTATTGTTTCTAGGATCAAGTACCAACTGCTCTGTTTGCTTCAGCCTATACCTTTTACAGATTTTCACACATTGTTTTTTTTCATAGACTCTGTGATCTAGGCATATTGGCAGTCTTGTTGTTTATAGCACTCTAGTCTCAGTACTTTTCCCCTACCTATCCACCTGGGCTCTAAGGTACTCTCTTCTCCCCTCTGCGTCTTAGAGTTCCAAGTTTCCTTCAAAGCTCAGCAAAATAACCAAGTTTTACATGAAGCCTTTTTTGCTCCCCTCTGCCAATAGTTTCTTCCCTCCCAAAATGAACCTTATAGCTCTTTTCTTTGTATTTATATGTGCACATGTCTTTCCCCCAGTAGAATGCAGGCTTCTTAAGAACAGGGACTGTTCCATTTTTGTCTTTCTGTCTCTAGTGCCTGGCACAGTGTATGATAGAAAGTAAGCACTTAATTGCTTGTTGATGGATTGATCTAGTTCAGTCCTTTCATTTTACAGATGAGGGAACTGAGGCCCAGAGGGATTAAGTGATTTACTCAAGGTCATACCATTTATGTCTATTCTAATTTCAAACAGACTGAACAAAGGTATTGCCAAAACAAATGTCACTAATGCATATGCAACATAGGCTAGATTTCCCTTGCTGCTCTTTACAAACTTGCATTTCCTAATTTTTTTCGTGACTGCGTTGGTAAGTTTTCTGAGCTCCTTTGGAGCAAAAAGCACCAAACCACTGTCAAGACAAAATATGAGCTATCAGAAGAAAGATTAAAACAAATTCCTGGGAGGTGAGGAGAACCGTCCCCAATGCCTAGTGGTGGTATTTTGTCAAATACCAGGTGTCAGAGGTACACTAATGGCATTGCACAGGAAAGCCCCAACTTTTTTTTTAAATCAGCTTGATACAAAACACTTCTTCCCCCTCATTTTGCTCCCTTCCTCCTGAATCAGTGACCTTGTTAACAAATTGTATAACTTGAATTGGTTGGGGAGGAGGCTGCTTCTGAGTTATACAGTGAGAACTCAGCTTACCTCCAATCTTTTTGTCTTCCCTCCCAGATCCAAATTTGAGATGAAATCTTGGCGATGGAATTGCTCCGTAGAAATAATACCAGTTTTATGCCTTGTTTTGCTATTTCTGTATTGCTTTTCCAAGTCTTCACAACAGTCTACATTTGACGTCAAAAAATGTAGGAGGTTGAAAGTTTCCTTACTCCCAGAAGTCTTTCTTTCTTTTAGAAATAGAGAAATAGAAATCTCCAGGTCCTTTCTGTTTACCCCTTTCTGTACACTGAAACCTATCAATGTCCTTCCCCAAATGGGGCTCCCAGGTCAAAAACTTAAGTCTCCTTATGTTGCCTGATCAGAATAGAGTACAACAGACGTTTTACTTGTGGCATTAGTTTTTTTTTTTTCCCTTTCCTTTCACATTGTTGATTTGGATTGAGTATTGAGTTTACACTAAAGTCCCTGGGGGTCATTTCAGATGGACTGATAACTAGCCATGATTCTCACATCTTTTATATTCAAAGTTAATTTTTCAAACTTAGATGTAAGGTCATAGAAGAGGGGGAAAGGATCAAGTAGTAAGTATGGTGCTTTATCTCTCTCTGTTCCCTCCCTCCTCCCCGATAAACAAAATGATTTAGTTATTATAGGCTCCAAAAGGAGCCTTCATATCTCCCTCAATTGCCACTATTCTTCAGCACAGTGTCGAGGGGAGATAGAATCTCTGAAGGACTCACAATCTTGGTGGTGAAAGTTCAGTGCCCCTACTGGATGGAGTGTACTCAGGCAGCCTTTTGGAGACTTTGTTAGGATTCTTAGGCTCGGACATAACCATGTTAGTCCTGCTCCAGGCGTTTCTTTTCCATCTCCACTTCAGCTGCAGTTTGCTTCTTTGGCAGTTTTCTGTTGTGAGTTCCTCTAGCAATATGGTTCCAGTTCAATTTCCTTTGCTTTTGATTTCTCAGGAGCACACAATTCAGCTCCAGATGCTACCTCAGGTACCTTTCTATCTCCTGGAATTTAAAAACCTCTCTCTTCCTACTTCCATCCCCTTTCCATATGGCACTTCCTCTCTTTCTTTTACAAGTTTGGGCCACCTGACGCAATTCCATGTTAAACTTAACTCAAGTCTAATGTCCTAGGACTTCCTCCAGTTAACAGTGAATCTTCACTGGAGAGCTCCCATTGAGAGCAAGTGATGCTCCCCACATTATGAAAGTATGTAACTTTAAGTATTTCCCTATTCATTTTTACTTGATTAGATTTAGCCTAAGATTCCAGCCCATTGAGAGAGTTTTTTGCATCCTGACTGTCATCTGGCATGTTAGCTATCCTTCCTAGCTTTGTATTAGTGCAACTTAATATGCCTTTATTTCATCTGTGTCTTTGTCCAAATAATTTGTAAAAATGTTGAGCGTTACAGGGTCAAAGACAGAATCCTTGGATTCTTCAGGCCTCCTTACAAATATAGTACAATGGCAAAGTGAGTGGCTTTGGTGTCAGAGGGCCTGGGTTCTAGAATACTATCTAAGTGACCCTGGGCAAGTTCTCTAACCTTCGTGGGCCTAAGTTTTCCATCAGTAAAATGAAGGAACAATGAGAACATGATCTGTGGGGTCCTTTCCAGCTCATATCTGTAGACTTATGATCCAATAATCGATTCTTTAATGGCTCTTTAGGTCCTATCATTAGTTTAAAATCTACATGACCATATGTCTCATCTTGTCCATTTGAAATTCAATATTTTTTTTCTGAATTCTAGGTAAATTATATCTAGAATAGTCCTCTGACCTACCTGTCTAGTCCAGAAAGAGGAGATCACCCAGGCATGTCCTCTTCTCTCTGAAGTCCTACTCTTTGTATCATGGCTTTCTTTTCTAGGTGTGCTGTAACCATGTTTATGATGATGATGATGATGATGATGATGATGATACATTCTAGAATTTTTAAAGTACTCAGAGTAAGTCTCAATGACAGCTAGTTTGACGGCTACGTTGCTGTCCCTCCTTTTTAAAAATAAAAATGGTAACATCTTCTCTTCTCCAGTTCTGAAGAAGATGGGCCGCTCTACCATCTTTCAAGTGTCGGTATTCATTGAAGTCAGTTCTTTCAGTATCATGGGCCTTGTTGGTTGAACACAGATACCTATGCTCTTCTTCCCAGAGTGTGCTAAGAGACAGGGAGAGCAGTCCTGATGTGCTTTGCTCTGGTCATCCCACATTTGGAGTTATGTGTTTAGTTTTAGTCATCACACTTTAGAAAGGATTATTGATGAGGTGGAGAATGTGCTAAGGCCTATAAGGAGCATGACATCATGTGATACTAGGATCAGTCGAAAGTACTGGGAGTATTGAGTTTGAAGAAAGGAAGACTAATAGGGAACTTCATTGATTTGAAAGTAAGGGGGATTATACTTGTTCTCCCAGATCCAACAGATGTTTGTTTACAGTCTGTATCCCCCAAGTAGAATTTACTCTAGTTCCATGTCGCCTGAGACAATTTCACTTTATAAATCACTGTGGTGCCTATTCATATGTTCTTGGATTGAGTTGATCCTAATAAGAACATTTGGTGCTAAGTAGCAAATTTAAACTTAAATGAAATGGGCTGTCTTGTGATGTAATGAGTACCCCCTCATTGGAGATCTGTAAGGAAAATCTTAAATATACCATTGAGGAGACTATTTTTGAGGTAGGATTTAGACTAGATGGCCTCAAAACCCTCCTTCTAATTCTGAAATTATGTCACAGAAACATGCTTATGTCCCAGACTGAAATGTTGAAGAAAACCTACTGTTTCCCCGATAATAAGACCTATCCCGAAAATAAGCCCTCCCCTTACTGTGTAAGATTCCTCTAAAATAAGCCCTCCCCCGAAAATAAGCCCTATTGAGATTGCTACTGTAGTGAAGGTGATCCCCTGCGCTACACGCTACATTACGGTACCCTCTATATGCACCGTCCTCCCCCCCAGGTGAAACGCACGCCGCGCTCCGAGCTGCATCCAATCAGAGCTGCAGCAGTGAGCGCATCATCCTGTTCTTCCCCAGTGATTTGCTTATTGAATAAAGGTACATTTTTTTGTTCACATTTACCCGTTTATTAAAATTGCTGTCAATGTTCATTAAAATAAGCCCTCCCCTGAAAATAAGCCCTCTGGTGTTTTTCTGTCCAAAAAAATAATAAGACAGTGTCTTATTATCGGGGAAACATGGTATGTGTTAATACCACCTCTCAAGCTCACAAATAATTTCCCTTCCTTTTTATTTCTTTCTTCCCCAAACACATTTATTATCTACTGAAGCAATCTTAAACTACAGCAGCTTGAATTATTGAAGAAAGAAAAAATTCTAAAAGATTCAGATTTTAATTAACTTTGTCAGTGATTACTGTATAACTCTGGATGAGTCATCTTCTTTGGTAAATTAGGGTTATGAATCTCAAGAATGATTGAAAGTTGCCAAGAGTGGTAGTGAGCCAGGATGTGGGCAGGCGTATGATTGTCCTTTGTCTTTCTCAATTACCATTCTACCTGTTCTTCTCTGCTTCTCCCAATTATAACATGAAAGTAATAATAGGGGAAGAGAAATTTATTCTCATAATATCTATGTATATCCATTTAAGAGTTGCTTTAGTTTTGACCGGACTAAACTTTTGTATAATGAAACACTAATAATTCTTTATAATACCTGTGAGGCTAATTTCAGTTCAAAGAGATTATTAATTTGGCATCACACAGTAAGCGTGGGCATTTTCTTGCCCAAAATATAGTTTTGAACATATTAAGAATATACTGTAAAAGTTTAGTAACTTTTTGGGAATAGTTACAAATTGTTTTCTTTTTTGACCATAAAAAATACATTTATGATAAAATCTATAAAATAATTTAAAGTTAAAATTTTCCTTCAAACCCCAATACCTCTCAGCCTCAGTCAGTTACAATGCTTTCATCCCTACTTCTGTTTTTCTTTTTCCTTTTTTTCTGCCCCCTGCCCTAGAGATGGCTACCATTAGACATAAGTGTATACATATATAAAATCATTCTATAAATACTTTAGTTTATCAGTTCTTTCTCTGGATGCAGATAGTGTCTTCCTTCATAGGTTCCCTGTAGTTAATTTGGGTATTTATAATAGTCAAAATGACTTGGTTGTTCAAAGTTGTTCTCTAAATGATATTGCTCTTACTATATATGACATTCTCTTGGTTCTGCTCGTTTTCCTCTTCATTATTTCGTGCAAGTCTGTCTATTTTTCTAAGATTATCAAGCTCATCATTTCTTATAGACAGTAGTATTCCATCACAGTCAAATACCACGACTTGTTCAGCATTCCTCAATTGACAGGCATCCCTGCGATTTCCAATTCTTTGCCACTTCAAAGAGAGCTGCTATAAATGTTTTAGGACATATGGGTCTTTTTCCTTTTTCCCTGTTCTTCTTGTGAAACAGACCTAGTAGTGGTATTGCTGGGGAAAAGGGCATAGGCAGTTTAATAACTCTTTGGGCATAATTCCAGATTGCTCTCCAAAACGGTTAGATTAGTTCACAGTCCCACCACCAGTGAATTAGTGTTCTAATTTTTCCACATTCCCTCCAACATTTGTTGCTTTTTCCTTCAATCATTTTAGCCAGTCTGCTAGGTGTAAAATGATATCCCAAGGTTGTTTTAATTTGCATTTCTCTAATCAATAATAATTTAGAGCATTTTTTCATATGACTATAAATTGTTTTGATTTCTTCATTGGAAAACTGCCTGTTCATATCCTCTGACCATTTATCAACTGGTGAATGATTCGTATTCTTATAGATTTGACAAAAGTTCTTTATAGATATGAGATATGAGTCCTTTATCTGAGAATTTGTCTATAAAATTTTCCCCCTAATTTTCTGTTTGCCTTCTGATCTTGGCTATTTTTATTTTATTTGTACAAAAACTTTTTTTTAATGCTAGGGAAGAGTCTCTATATTTTTAAATTTTTTATTTACTTTATTCTGAACTTCAGAAATAAAACAATCATTTCCATAACATAGTAGAATAGAAAAAGAAATGACTGGACATGAAACTTCAAATCTGTCAGCTTGCCATTCTTTCAAAAATATAATAGAGTTATCATGTGATTTTCTTTTCTTCACATTTTTCTTCCTTCCTCCTCTCCTACTCTAGAGATGGCTACCATTAGACACAAATATGTATAGATATGTAAAACCATTCTGTATATACTTTTATTTATCAGTTCTTTCCCTGGATGTAGACAGCATCTTTCTTCATATGTCCTTTGTAGTTAATTTGCATATTTATGATAGTCAAAATGACTTAGTCACTAAAAATTGTTCCTAAAAAAATATTGCTGTTACGATATACATTCTCTTGTTTCTGCACATTTTGCTCTTCATTATTTTATGCAAGTTTATGTTTTTCTATGACTATCGAGTCCATCATTTCTTATAGCATAGTTGTATTAAATCATAATCAAATACCACAATTTGTTCAGCCATTCCCCAATTGATGGGTATCAAAATTATCTGTTTTACTTCTCACACTGCTCTCTATCTCTTAAAAATTATCCACCTAGCCATAAGTCTTTATAGGTAATATGTTCCATGTTCTTCATATTTTCTTGTAATATATCTCTTCATATTTAGGTCATGTATCCATTTTGACCTTATCTTGGTAAGATACCAATCTATGCCCAATTTTTGCCAAACTGCTTCCCAGCTTTGCCAAGTTTTTGTTTTTGATTTTTTTTTACCAAATAATGAATTCTTGACCCTAACACTTAAATCTTTACACTTCATGAAACACAAAATTACTACCATAATCAATCGCTGCTATAGAGTTGGTGTTTTTTTTTTTTTTTTTGCTTTTTGGAGGGGGGAAGGCAGGGCAGTTGGGGTTAAGTGACTTGCCCTAGGTCACATGGGCTAGCTTTGTGTTAAGTGTCTGATGCTCGATTTGAACTCAGGTCCTCCTGATTCCAGGGTATGTGCTCTATTCACTGCACCACCTAGCCGCCCCTACTGCTATAAATTGTGTCTGTTCTGTTCCACTGATCCACCTTTCTATTTCTTAGCCAGTACCAGATAAGTTTGATAATTACTGCCATATACTATTATTTAAGACCTGGTTTTATTTATACTATTTATACATATTTATTATTTATATATATATACTATTTATTATAGTTCTACTATTTATACATATACAATAGTATACTGCCATATACTATTATTTAAGACCTAATGCTCCTTCCTTTACATTTTTTTCATTAGTTCCTTTGCCATTCTTGACTTTTGTTCTTCCAAATGAATTTTATTATTTTTTCTAACTCAGTAAATATGGTTTGTTTTTGCTAATTTAATTGGGATGGCTTTGAATGTATAAATTAGTTTAGGTAAAATTGTCCTTTTTATTATATTGGCCCTGCCTACCCATGAACAATTTAATATTTCTCCAGTTATTTACAGATTGTTTTCCAAAGTGGCTGTACCAATTTACAAGTCCTCCAATAGTGCATTATCAGTGTGCTTGTTTTCCTCCTGCTCCTCCACCATTTGTCATTTCATTTTTTCTTTAGTCTTCCCAATCTGATGGATTAGAGGTGGAAACAAAGAGTTCCTTTAAAGTGCATTTCTTTATTAGTGATTTGGACCATTTTAAAAATGTTTGTTGATAATCAGCTTGGATTTCTTCCTCAGAAAATTTGTCTGTTCATATCCTTTGACCATTTGTCTTCTTAAATAATTCCTTATATATCTTGGATATGAAATTTTCATCAAAATAATTTGCTACACAGATTTCTCCCATTTACTTGTTTTGCTGCTAATTATAACATATTTGGTTTTATTTATGCTAAAGCTTTTTTAATTTTATGTGAACAAAATTGTCCATTTTATCTTCCTTGATCCTTTGTCACTTTTTTGTCATGAATTCTTACCCTTTCCACAAATTTATTTCATGCATATCTAATTTATTTATGATAGCTAGCTCTTATATAACACTTTAAGATTTGTAAAGTGGTTTACAAATATCTCATTTTATCCTCACAACAACCATGGGAAGTAGGTACTCTTATTATTCCTGCTTTACAGATGAAGAAACTTAGGCATACCAGTTAAGTGATTTTTCCAAGGTCACACATCTAGTGAGGTGCTGAGGTCACATTTTAATTCAGGACTTACTGACTCCAAGTCCAACACTATCAGTTGTCACCTATATAAATGTATCCATTTTGAGTTCATCTTGGTATATGGTGTGAAGTATTAACCTAGATTTAATTTCTGTCAAACTACTTTCCAGTTTTCTTAGTTTCTTTTTACTAGTTAGTAAGTCCTTATCTTAGTAATTAATGTCTTTGGGTTTATAAAAAATTAGGCTACAATGTTCATTTTTGGGGGAGTATGCTTTGTACCTTATCTGTTCTAATAACTGACCTCTCTATTTTTTTAACAAGTACCAAAATTTATAAGATCTGTTGCTTTGTAGTATAGCTTGACATTTGTTGCTGCTAAGCACCCTTCTTTCCCACTTTTTTTTATTACTTCCCTTGAGATTTTTGCTCTTTTGTCCCTCCGGGTAATATTATTATTGTTTTCTAGTTATGGAAAATAATCCTCTAGTATTATTATGACATTAAACAAATTTGGGTAGTTTTGCTATTTTATTGTAGTGGTATGACCTACCCATGAGCAATTAATATTTTTCCATTAATTTATGTACATATTTTTATAAAGAGTGTTTTGTAATTGGATTAATATATTTCCTGGGTGTGTCTTAGTAAAAATGATTTCCAGATTTTTATATGTTCTATATTTATTTTGAATGGAATTTCTCTTTTGATTGTCTTCTGCTGGGTTTTATTGGTAATGTACAGGAATCCTAATGATGTATTTGAATTTATTTTATGTTCTGCAATATCCATAAATTTAATACTTTAAATTAATTTTAGTTGACATTTTAATATTCTGTAAATCATTACATAATCTTCAAAAAGCAGTATTTTTCCTTTTTTCCCTTATACCTATATTCCTTCCATTTCTCAGACCAATATAATTGTTTTAGCTAATATTTCTATAACTGTGTTAAATAGTAGTGATGATAATGGGTATTTATGCTTTATTTCCCCATCTTATTCAAAAGACCTCTATAATTTCTTATTTAGATATAACATTTGCTTTTGGTTTTAAATACATACAATTTACTATGTTAAGAAAAAGTTAATTTATTCCTATGAATTCTAGTATTTAAAAAAATAGAAATGGATGTTGGATTTTTCAAATGTATTTTCATCTGTTGATAAAATGGTTTTTCGTTTAAAATTTAGGTTGTTGGGGCAGTTGGTGGCACAGTGAATAGAGCACCAGCCCTGGAGTCAGGAGGACCTGAGTTCAAATCTGGCCTCAGACACTTAACACTAGCTGTGTGACCTTGGGCAAGTTGCTTAGCCCCAACTACCCTCCAAAAAGCAAAAAAAAAAAAAGGTTGTTAATATGATTTACTATGTTATAGTGTTCCTTATATTGAACTAACCCAGAATTCCTGGTTAAAATTTACAGTCATACAAGACCATAATTAATTAATTAATTCCCATGAAATAGCTTTGTTTCCCTCAAAAGTGACTTTTATTCCAGATGTCAGCATAGTGTTTTGAACTTAACAAATTTTGATAAATTGTTCTTAAATAAATGAATTATGTTGTTCCTTTGAGGATCAACAGACATGGAAGTTCATAATTACATCATAAGTGCACAGAAACCTTGGACAGGTATAAAAATTGGCATTTAAAATTAGTAGATAGGAGGATGCTGAAACTTCTTTAGTAAGGAAATGGTATGATCAGACCTATACTTCTGGAATATCAGTATGGCAGCTATGTGGACAATGGATTTGAATGGGGAGAAACTCAAGATAGGGGATAGAAGCCTTTTGCAATTGTCCAGGAAGAAAGTAATGGGTGTCTAAACAAGGATGGTGGTTGTGTGAGTGGGGATCAAAGGGGACAGATTCATGAAATCTTGTAGAATTAACAAGAATTATCAACTGGTTGGCTTGGGGTGAGGTGAGATTAGTGAGAGTGAAAAGACAAGAATTACAGTAAGGAGCTGAACCTAGATAACCCGTGGGGTCCTTGACAAAAAGAGAGAAATTATCCAAACAAGACCAAATCATACTTAATACTTGAATAATGAGTGTTATTTTAAACATGTTCAGTTTGACATGAAATATCTAAGTAGAGATGTCCAGCAGGCAGTTGTTATTATGGGATTGCAGCTCAGGAGACAAATGATTATTGCAAATGTAGATTAGGGAGTCATCAGTGTAGATCCATGAGAGTTGATAAGAAGACCAAGAGAGTGTATATGTAGAGGAAGAGGGTCTACAGAAGAGTGTTGGGATTCACCCACAGTCTAGAGGCAGGATATAGATGATGATCCAGTAAAAGAGAATGAGATGAACAATAAGTTAGGTAGGAGGAAAGCTGGCCGAGAATACTAAAACAAACCACCACCACCAAAGAGAGTATCGAGGAGGAAATCATTGTTAAAAATATCCAAAGCATCAGAAACATTAAGGAGCATGACCAAGGAAAAATAACGATTGGATAATAGCCTTTAGGATCTCATTGGTAACTGGTGAGAGCAGTTTCAGTAGAGTGGTTAGGATAGAAAGGTGACATGTGAAGTAAGGAAATAGAAACTGTAAGTGTAGACTGCTTTTACCTAAGAGTTTGGCAGTGAAAGGAAGGATAGATATAGGATGACAGTTTATAGTATTAAATTATACCTTTCCCTGAATAATTGTATTACACACACAAATATAATTATATTCCTATATTATACATATACATACACATATGTATACATACATATATTCACAAATATATGTTCTTGGTTGTAGGCATATTGGAGTCTTAATTGTTTTTCCTAAAACTTACTGGGTTGTTGTAAGGAAAAACAAAACAAAACAAACTTTGTAAATCTTAAACTGCTACATACTTATGAACTTCTGAAAGGACGATGATCATAAGAGTAGCTTATTCCAGTTCTGTTAAATTGAGAGCATATCAAATTCAAATGAAAGTAGTACTTTTTTTTTTTTGCCTTTTGGAGGGCAATTGGGGTTAAGTGACTTCCAAAGGTCACATGGCTCTAGCTTTTGTGTTAAGCGTCTGAGGCCGGATTCGAATCCAGGTTCTCCTGATTCCAGGGCCAGTGCTCCACTCACTGTCACCTAGCAGCCCCAAAGCAGTACTTTCTTGATAATCAGTTTTTGCTATTTGTTTCCATTTACCTTCTGAAAAGGAAAAAAAGGTACTTTGTGGTTTTTCTGAGTGCAGGTAGGACACATTAGTGTCATTCTGTGACATCTACCAAAAGGGCTCTGTGGCTAACTGTATCAGCAAGCACCCCAGCGTTCATCCTCCTCCTGGGTCCCAAACTGTGGGATGCAGCCAGGAAACACATTCAGTGCCCCTGCTTTGCTCCTCAGTTCTTATCTTTTACTGTGGCTGAATTCCGAACTCCTGGGTTCCTTCTCCTCCCGCAGGCGGCAGCCGCTCCTGGCTTCTGCCCAGGTCCCGATGTAGGCAGCTCACCATTCCTGCTCTCAGCTCAGCGAAATCCGCACACAGGCCATTCTTCTCTCCTGCTCCACGGCTCCACAGAGTCACAGCTACCACAACTGGGAAACAAACGATTATCCCAGTCCCCATACTTTCCTTTTACTCTGCAGATCCTGTTCGTGACGCCATTTTGTAGCAGCAAGCACCCCAGCGTTCCCAGGGTGGCTGCTAGCACAGGTTCCTGGATCTGCTTTGATAAAGGAAAGCAACTCAAAATGGGTTAACAAGCTCACTTTAATCAGTCAGACATATATCGTTTACCTTGTTCAGGGGAAAAGGTCAGCACCCCGAACTTCAAAGTACACAGGCAGAATTATCAAGACAGAAACAGATCCAGTAGATAGATTTCAAACTGTCCAACCATTACATCCATACCAAATCAACATCTGGCTTTCAACATCTGGGTTTTTCAAAGCTGGGGGGACCCTGGACAACGGCTTCCCAGAATCCAGATCAAATCACAGAACACTTCTCAAAGTGAGCCCCCAAAACAAAGCCTCACATCAGGGCTTATATAGCCTTCTCCTGGCTCAGGGAATGTAACAACCTTATTGACCCACTGGCCAATCAAAAAGTATCTACTGAAAAACAAGCCTCCCACCCCAGGCTTCAGGTGTTCTTTAGCCTAGGGGCAGGGAAGATCTTCCAAATTTGCATTCCCATTACACTAACTAACAGTTGACTTACTATGTTCCCCCATATTGGATCATTCCTTTGATAATGTAGGTTTCAACTTCATCCTTGAATATGAAATAAAAAGTGGAAAGATGCAAAATTACAGATGGCTTAAAAGCTAACTCATATTCTGTGCAAATCTAGAAGGAGCTAAGATTTGATATTTATTTTCTTCCTCTGAGTGTCTGATATCTTTCTTAATAGATCTCCGTTGTGTCTTTTTAACTTGGTTTTCTCCAGGTTAAATATTAGTTTTAAGGTTCCCAAATCCTTAGCTCAAGGTGCTTTCCTTTTTGGTAAGTTCCAACCCTTTTCCATCTGTTTCCCCAATTTATCACCTAGATGTTGGGTTACTTAGATTTTAGAAGAAACTTTTTATTTTCTTATCCCAAAATTCCTGCCATAAATCCCATGGCATCCTTCAAGGATCTGCCCCTGAAGCCCCTTACTAAAGTTCTGATTATGGGCCCATTTTAAGCCTTCTCTTGTCCTTTGCTCCATAGAAAATCCCTCCAGTAAGTTTCAGGCTGCCCTGACTGACCTTGAAGTAGCCCCCATCATATTCTTTAGAGGGCTTTATGGCTTTGCATCTTTTTAAAAAATAAATAAGTTTATTTATTTTTAGTTTTCAACATTCATTTCTACAAGATTTTGAGTTATAATTTTTTCTCCCTGTCTTTCTCCTACCCCCACCCCAAAATAGCAAGCCTACTGAATACACCTTCCCCCAGTCTGTTCTCTCTTATATCCTCCCCCATCACCCGCCTAACTTTCTAGTAGGGCAAAATAGATTTTTATACCCCAGTGCTTGTATATCTTATTTCTAAGTTACATGTAAAAACAATTTTTTTTAAACATTTGTTTTTAAAACTTTGAGTTCCAGATTTTTTCCCTTCTTCCTTCCTCACCCACCCCCACTGGGAAGAAAAACAATTCAATATAGGTTGTACATGTATAGTTACCCAAATCATTTCCATACTAGTTATATTGTGAAAGACTAACTATATTTCCCTCCATCCTATCCTGCCCCCACTTATTCTGTTTTCTCCTTTGACCCTATCCCTTTTCAAAAGTGTTTGCTTCTAATTACCCTCTCTCCCAGTCTGCCGTCCCTTCTATCATCCCCCCTCTTATCCCCTACCCCCTCTATTTTCCTGTAGGGTCAGATACTCAATTGAGTGTGTATGTTATTCCCTCCTTAAGCCAGATTCTGTGAGAATAAGGTTATTCCATTCCCTTTCACCCTCCTGCTCTTCCCCTCCATTGTAACAGTTTTCTCTTTCCTCTTTTATATGAGATAATTTACCCTAATCTGTCTCCTCCTTTCTCCTCCCAATGAATTCCTCTCTCACCTCTTAATTATATTTTTTAGATATCATCCCTTCCTATTCAACTCCTCCTGTGCCCTCTGTCTATGTATATACGTACATACATACGTATGGCTTTGTATCTTCTGAAGTGTGGCTCCTTCCAGTCTAATGCAATAAACCCAATCTAGGCTCATCAGTATTTATTAATACCACCTAGTTGCAGTATCTCCCATCACTCTTGTGGAGTCTGGTTTTTCCATAATTTCCCTTCAAAGGTCACCTGCAGACTAAACTTCTTTTCCTCTTTCAAAACCTCTACCTTCTTGTTGGACACTTACTGCATTTTTCTTTTGGATCAACACAATTTAATTCAGCAAGTAATTATCACTTATTTAGTGCCTTCTAGTGTAAGATACTGAGGATCCAGATCAATTGTGGAGATGAGGTAATTGACAAACCCTAAACCAGTGGGTTGGGGCCACCTTATAAAGGTCTTTAAAAGACAAACAGAGGAATTTACATTTTATCCTGAAGGCTATAAGATGCCATTTGGAGTTGATTGAGTAGGTGAGTCACATGGTCAGATCTCTACTTCAAGAAAATTATATCGGCAGCTGTTTATAGGATGTATTGGAATGATGAGAGACATGAGACAGGGAGACTTAATTAGGAGACCATTGAGATGATCTTGGTGAAGATGAGAACCTGAACTAAAGGGAGAAGCTTTGTGAGTTTGAGATGGGATCAGAGGTGAGGTAGAAAAAGCAAGATTTGCCAGCTGACTTTATGTGGTGAGGGGGAGTGAAGAGCCAGGCTAATATTGAAATTTCAAATCTGGGCAATTGGAAGAAAGGTGATTCCTTTGACAGAAAGTCGAAGAAATATCTTAGGGCAGAAATATATCAGTTCTGGATATGTTGAATTTGAGATGAATCTGGGACATTCAGTTTGAAAAGTCCAATAGATAACTGATGCCATGGGACTAAAATTTATGAGAGACATTAGGGCTGGATATAGGGTTTGTTAAATGATAAAGTCATGATCATTAAACACATAGGAGGTTCTGAAGAGATAGAATATAAAGAGAGGACGAAATAATAGGTCTCTCTCCCCCCCCCCCATTGTTAACACTATTTAATAATCATTAGTAAGAAAAATAACTATGGATGAATGAATTTGGTGCTTACATTTACCTTACATTTACATTACCAACTTTGAATTGAATCATTGATCAATATCGAGCTTTATGATTTTCCCTGTTACTACTTTTTCCATCTATATGATAATAATAATAGCAGTAAGCAGCATGCCAGGTAGTTAATATTATAGCCATTTAACTGAGTTAGATCAGTCTTACTATTGGAAATAAGATTGTTTTAACTATTACAGTTGTTTAATGAGAGACAGCTATACCATAGTGGATTGACCTGAAGAGTCAGAAAAGCTTCCTTTCAAGACCTTCTTGTGGGAGCATGGGAAAATCATTTAACTTCTAAGTGCGCCAGGCAACTCACTGAGATCATAAGGATTTATAGGATTATAGATGCTGAGCTAGAAGAGATGTCAGAGACCAACCAGCCAAACCCCTTCTTTTTACTGTGGAGGAAGGAGTCGCTGATCAATTACTAAACTACATTGGTTAAGGGAGTTTCCACAGAGCAAACTGTCTCTGTTATACCATGCTACTTCCATATGCAGTTATTATTGGTTTATGATTACAATGGTAGAAAGAAAAGAGAAGAAAATTAGAACTATATTAGAACTTCTTCTAATCATAGTCCAGAATGAAATTAGATTTTTAAAATATTTCCTATTATACAACTAATAATAATAATGTATCAGTCCACCATCAGAAAACATAACATTATGATGATTTTTAGTAATGATATATATATATATATATATATTCCCCCCCCTCCATCTGGAAACAACTGAATTTGACATTTGGGCTTCTAATTCCTTCCTGAAATAAATTACTTCCATTAATCAGCCCAGTGGAACACTGCACAGCTTATCTTTTTATATCTCTGCCATTGACAGCAAATATGAATGTAAAGGAGAGTTGAAGGTTGAGGTCTCTTTCTTTTTTGTTGGACTTTTAATAAGGTGGAGACACTTTGTTTGAGCTCATGCTACTTAGTCAACCAGAATGGAATAATCAGTTTCCCAAATTTAATAGGAAATGTCAACCGTAACTTAACACCTTACCTCTTGAAGGCCATAAGCATAAGTGGGTTATTAAGATCTTTTATTCGGGAGGAAAAGTAATGGTGATTTCATGAGGATAAGACGATACATTTATGAACACACGTATGTGGGAGAAATGGATCATTCTTTGGCTAAGTATCCTCCATAGAGTCTTTGTCTGGGTTTCATGTGCCTGCTCGATTGCCTAGGGAGTGAACTAGTTTAGCTTATCTGTTAAAGTTTATAACCTTTCAAAGTAAAGCATCCTGGTGTAGGCCTTGTGAGATTACAGATATCAGCAAGGATCAAAATGCCCATTTCTAAATCCCCCCCATTACATGTCCAAAGAACTTTACTATGCAACTGCACCCTCTAGTGTTGCAATAGTGAATACACGGGTGTCACTATTTACATATGACTGCATAATCTATCTGTTTTGGATTGACAATCTTTCCACATTTTGATGGTCTAAAAATCCAGTTGTCAAAGCCAGGCTTTGTAATTTAGGCTTCACTGTGTTAAATGGGGGCAAAAACAAAAGCATCATTCTCTTTTCCCCTCCCCCAATTATCTTTAAAGTTTTTCTTTTCTTGAAGGAGTAAGAACAACGGAAAGTTGGTTTCTCTATTTTCTTTATTCCAGTTCTTCAGAAGTTTTGCTTTTTTCCCCAGAAGTTTATCATTTTGTATTGTTGACACATTGTTAGAATGACTGATTTGTAATCATAAAAATGATTTTTAAAAAGGCATGATAATAAATAGAAATAAATAGAAAGTTCTTTATGGAGTGGTTTTGCAAACAGACCAGACAGCAATTTCATTGGTTAGATTTCTAATTTCACCAAGTACCCAGAAATAACATGTTAAGCCAGAAGCAAAATTTAATATCAAATGACTTGAACCAAAGTATCTGTAGCATTGTTGCTTCTTATAATTAATCTTGTCATTACTCGATGTCAAGGATCTATGACATGAATTCATTGGTTTGGGGACTGCCTTTGCTGATGCAGACTGTAGCCTCTCCATATCTTAGTAGATGACTTAATGAGTTTCATGATTAGGTGAGCCTTTCACTTCGGACACAACCGCCTCTCTCAAGGCCTGAATCAAAAGCCCTTCCTCTTTGACGAGTCGGGCCAGAGCTTAAACTTCAGGTAGAGGTTTGGAGAGCTCTCAGGGTCCTTGTCAGACAACAGCAAGGTCTTGGACTGGGGCCTCAGTGGAAGGAGAGAAATAAGAAGCTTGGTGGAGTGGAAGGAGAACTGGCCTCGCATTCAGACCAGACACCAAGTCTGCAGTGTATTGGTCATGTGACAGAGGGCAAGCTGCTTAACTACCCCGAGTGTCAGTGTGCTCCTATGTAAAGACATAATGAAACTTGCTATGTGTGTGTGAGCTATGATTCCTAGTGTTTTTTTTTTTTAATTAAAGTTCATTTAAAATGAACTTCTGACTGAGGTAAAGTGAAGATTGTTATTTGTAAGAGGAATAATTGTTTCATTTTTGCCTGTTTTTCATTGTCTTTTCTCCTTCAAAGATGAACTTTATTTCCCCCTCAGGGCAGCACTCTTAAAGTGTATGTGATGAGAAGCTATTTTCATCATGTAAAACTTATGAACTGTATTTGAAAAGAAGGTTCTTAATTACACTTATTGTTCATCTAATGGCAAGTCAGCTTGCTGGAGGGAGACATTTTTTCCCCAACTGCTTAAGTACTTGGTTAACAACCAGAGGAACTTTAATTAGCTGTAACTATTGAGGTGCTGGGCATCTCCTGGGGATTAATCACTGGTGGGAGGGAAGCATGTAAGGATCTGTTACCTCTGGGTGGTCATGAATCCCCAGGAAAGCCTATTCCATGGTAGCAACTTCTTTAAGCAGAGAAAACAAGAAAAAGCAGCAAATACATATAGATTTTTCTTGTCCTAAGTGGGAGATGCAATTTTATTTTGCAAGTATGGGACATTTATAGATAATTAATATAATCAGGCTACTTGTCTGAAAGCATTTACACATTCTGTTCAAATCAATAAGCCAAAATTATCCCTGAAGTTAAGTGCATTCAAAATATGACTTGTTATTACTTATTGAACATGAATGATGTACAAATAGCTATAAAGGACATAAATCCATTGGGGTGGGTTAGAGAGAGAAATATCCTAGCAGGGGAAAGATGACCAAAATTCCCATTTTCAAAATCTCTTACAGATGAGATATCAGGCCCAAAACAATTCCAGTGAGTCCTGAAACAGATTAAAATGTAATTGGGAATGCTTAACAAAATAAATAAAAATGGAATAAAAAAACCAATATGTTACTAGCAGGATTCTTACTTAACATTTAGTGAGATCATTTCCATTTGAGTTTGACACCACTCTTTTAATAGTGTTTGGGGAAAGTGGAGCAGGCCAGAGTCTTTTTTTAGAAATAAAATCTACTTGTGAGTTGATAGTGAGTGAATGTGATATATACATATGCAATTGGATTTTAGTGAAGAGTAGTTCAACCTACCTTTTTTATTGAATTTTTACATTTACATGGAGTACTTTTGTTTAGCTTCCATCCTAGTATAATTCTAGACCCCAGTGCCTTTATCCATTCCATCTAACAGCTGAGAAACAGTAATTTAAATAGAAAGTTATACTTTAAAATTCATTTTTAATGATTAAAAATGCCCTTTTACCAGTTGAACCTTAAGTGAAATAGACACTATTTTAATTAACACAGATATAGGACAGGAGAGGGTCATTCTAAATCCTGAAAAGATTTTGCCAAAATGGGATATTTAGGTCCATTATTATTATGGTGGGGAAATGCCTGTATGATTAATAGGTTCTTATTTAATTTTACTGATTAAAACATACTCATTTTTACCATTTTCTATAAGCTTTCATGATGAACACTGACATAAGTTTAGAATTCTCCTTGAAGAGTAAAGAAATATTGAAAACTGCAAAAGTTTTAATTTAGACTGTGAAGATATGGCCATAACATCTGATGAGGTACTAACTGTAAATGGGTGATACTTCTATGATAGGAGAGATAATTTAGACCAATGTCTCATTATTGATGAGGTGCAATCTGAGTTTGGGTGACACCTGAAAATTTTGAGTGATAATTTCTCCTACCCTATCAGAATCTGATAAAAGATATTTCTCCTAGATATTTAATCAAAAATAATTTCCCCATCAAAAGTAATTATCCATTAAATAAATTATATTTAAGTTCCCAAATATTTAATGTCTTGAGAGCTTGATAAAAGGACTTTTTATATTATTAGATTTTTATTCATAGACATTTAAAAAAAGCCAACTTGGCTGCATAACAGTCTGTGATGAAGAGGGATTTTGTTCAGGGAGGCATTTATTTTTATCTGATGGTAACCCTACTGTGTTTTGTTTTCAGTTACTAAAATAATTTCCTATTTTAAGGACAGTCAGAATGATTTGGAGAGGGTGAGTTAATGCAGGTTTGAACATCCACATGTGTTAATGTTCCTGTAGTCTGGCTATGATTGAGATATTAATAACTGACATTTATTCAGGGTATCCCAGAAGTTGAAAACCTGAGTTCAGATCTGGCCTCAGACACCTACTAGTTGTGGGACCCTGGGCAAGTCACTTTTAACCTCTTTTTGCTTTAATTCATCAAAACAAGAAATGGCAAACTGTTCCAGTATCTTTGCCTAGGACACCACATGGACAGTATGGTTCACAGGGTCATGAAGAGTTGGACAGTACTCAACAACAAGAAAAAACTTAAATGCTCTTAAGTTAGCTCTCTCTCTCTCTCTTTCTCTCTCTCTCTCTCTCTCTCTCCCTCTCTCTCTGTCTCTCTCTCCCTCTCTCTTTCTCTTTGTCTCTCTTTCTCTCTCTCTGTCTCTCTGTCTCTCTCTCTCTGTCTCTCTGTCTTTCTCTCTCTCTGTCTTTCTCTCTCTCTCTCTCTCTCTCTCTCTCTCTCTCTCTCTCTCTGTCTCTCTGTCTCTGTCTCTCTCTTTCTCTGTCTCTGTCTCTGTCTCTGTCTCCCTCTCTCTCCCTGTCTCTCTCAACACTGTACTAAGGCTTTTGGGGAATGCTGTGTATGTGCTTTAAGTTTTGCACAGAACATTAAGTACATTATCTTCTTTGATCCTCATATAACGCTATAACCTCATATAATGCTGCAGGCATTATTATCCCTATGACATAGAAGAGGACACTGAAGATCCTAGATATCAGTTGTCCATGGTCAGATGTTTAGTAAGTGTCAGAAGCCTAGCACCCTGTCTACATTGCTAGTCTTTTTTTGTGTGTAAGAAAAAAAAGATATTTTTGTCATAGAAACTGTAAGATTGGCTAGTCCATTGAAATATCTGCTATGCATTTTGCTTTGATCTGGTTCAGTATGATTTATACCAAGTTGCACAAGCTAGAACAGCCTAGACAGGATTCAGGTGAGCTAAACTCACCCATATTGGTGGGAGAGCCCTTGGGTTAGAAACCAGTTTCTAGTTCAGCATTATTATATTATAGACCCCTGTATGACCTCAAGCAAGGATTTTGATTTCTTTCCACCTCAATTTTGCCATCTGTAAGATGGGAGAAATACCTGCCCTAGCTACCTCACAGGGACAATGTAAGGATGAGAGGAGGGCTATTGTAGGTCAGTACTGAAGTACTTCAAAGAATCTATGCTTTCACTCATGTGAGTGGATCTGATGTAGTCTGAGCACACTGGGTTTCTTCCCAATTTGTAATCAGGCCCCATCAGGTTTACTACCATAACACTTGAAAAATCAAGGGTTACTTCCTCAGAGTAGAGCCTGGGCCCCAATTTAAAAAGCACAAAGAGCTGTATGAATGTAAGGCATTATTAATATCAGACCTCATTATGGTTGTGTCTATAAATACATAGTGGAAAGTTGAGGCAATTATGAAAGGAATTTAGGCCAAGAACATTTTGCCTCAACTATTTTGATAATTCAAGTGGGGATTTTCCATCTCAGTTCTGCACTTTGGTTTTGATATTTGACTTAAGAGCTTGCAAATCCATTAGGACTGTTTCACCAGGAAAGTTCCATATGCCAAAGTTATAGTAGGCTAAGTTGTAACACTTTCATGTGTTAATTGAGGCTGTGTTATATGACATAATTTTGTGGCATAGTGGGAGGTTTGTGGGATTTGGAGTTAGAAAACCTGGGATAGCATTCTAGTTCCCCACTTACTAACTGTGGGACCCTAGACAAATTATTTAATTGAGTGTAAAACAGAGATAACAATATTTGCTCCATCTACCCCTCACGGTTGTTGTGGGGCTCAGATGAGATAATAACAAAATAGCTAGCACTTTGAAGCTTTCTAAGTGCTTTACCTACATTACCTCATTTGATCCTCACAACAACCTAAGAGGTAGATGCTGTTATTCTCATTTTACAGAATAGGAAACTGAGGCAGATACAGGTTAAGTGACCTACCTAAGAGTCGCATATCTAGGGAGTGCCTAAGGCTGGATTTGAAGTCAGGTCTTCCTAAATCCAGATCCCATCCTCTATTCACTGGGCCCCACTGGGTTATCTGCTATAAGACAATGTATGTAAAATTGCTTTTTAAACTGTAAAGTACAGTATAAATTCAGTTATTATTGTTAACAGTTTATGAAAACAACTAGTTTCTGGGAAGGATGTAAATAAGAGAGGGAAAATCTAATATCTTTGTATTTTCAAGTGAATAGTCTATGAAATGAAGGAACTGTTATAATCTACCATTAATATGAGGGCCTTAACAAGGCATTAACTGGATATTTTTCTGTCATTTTTGTTGTTGTTCAGTCATTTTTCAGTCATGTTTGACTCTTTGAGACTCCATTTGGAGTTTTGTTGGAAAAAATACTTGAGTGATTTGCCATTTCCTTCTCCAGCTTATTTTACAGATGAGGAAAAGGAATGAAAAAGGGTTAAATGACTAATAACTAGTAAGTATCTAAGGCCAAATTTGAACTCAGGAAGATGTGTCTTCCTGACTCCAGGCCTGGCTTTCTCTCCACGGTGCCACCTATATGCTCAAGTGTCATTAGTAGCTGGATTAAATTTCTACACCCTGGAAGCAACTTTCTTGGTGCTGGGTCTAAGAAGTTGATATTTATCCCTATCATTTCCCCCAAAATCTACTGTTACATCACAAAGAGAATTTTTAAGAAAGTAGTTGGAGGTAGAAAAAGGTCCAAGGGTTAGTTTCGAATTTTAGCCATAGCTGTCAATACTAGTTCAGTTTTACCAGCAAATAACCCCATGAAGGTACTGTCATCCTATGAGGTCATAGATTTGGAGCCAGAGAGGACCATAAAGACCATCAAATCTGGACCCTCTCATTTTAATAGGTGAGAAATCTGAGGAACAGAGTTGAAGTGACTTCCTAGTTGGTAAATGTCCAAATTCGGATTGAATCTAGTTCTCTCTGACTCCCAAGTTCTGCATTTTATTCACTATTTAGAAAGGAGTTTAGGCCCAAAGAGATTAAGTTAACTGTTATGATCACACAGCCATTACATGTCTTTCCTGATCCCAAGTCCAGTACTTTCCCCACTATACCATGCTAGTTACGTACCTCCTAAATCTTGCTAGTTTTAGATGACATTTTTTTCAGCATCTGTTATTTTTGTATCTCCATATATAAATTGATTTATCTTAATTTCTATTTTGATGATTTAATAAAAGTTCTCAGGTGATTGTTGCTTGAAATTTACCTCATTCCCTGAAATATCTTTATTATTTGGATAGGAGGTTAGTCATCTCTTTGGTTCCATTAATCTCATCCCTTTAAGTCTAGAAAGAGACAGGATCTTTTTCCAGATCTAAAACCATGATTCATAAGAGAAGACCCAGAGTTTAAATGAAAGTTGGAGCACCATGGCTTATTGTTACTATTAGACACAATATTATTTGTGCGGTTCTTTTTGAGGAGGCTTTATGTATCAAGAAGGATATAAACTTAAAATGTTTACATTAACACAAAAATGGAAGAAAAGTGATATATATTTAAACACATTAATTACAGTGGGTTTTTATGAGAATATTAAAATGACTTGAAATGATAAAGTAAATGATTGGAAGACATTATTAACAAGGCTACATATAGCCCCAAATTGAATTGATCAGTCTATTAAGATTGAAGGATGAGATGAACCACCTGAGGCTTATATTGGCATACACAAAATGTTCACAACCTGGAAGATAGAGATAGCCTCTAGCATGTTGGATAGACTCTTTGTGGATAATTTTGGAAGGGCATGGACAAGAAAGGTATGGGCTGAGAAGGCATGGCTTGGCTGTGATCTGTATTTGTGAAAAGAATATGGAGCTCACTGAAAGAATAATAATAATGATAATGGTGATGGTGATAACAATACTGACTGCATTATCAGGTGTGCAAAGTACCTTAGTGTGTCTCCCACCATCTTGTTGTTTGGTCATAGTGCTGGACTTAGGAAGATTTGGGTTTAAATCTAGCCTCAGACACTTGCCACCTGTGAGACTTGAGATAAGTCACTTAACCTCTCTTGATTTTGGTTTCCTTGTATGTAGAATTGGGATAATAATGGCACCTGCCTCACAGGGTTGTTGTTAGGGTCAGATGAGTTAATTTACACATTCCATGTTGCCAACCTTAAAGTACTATGAAATGTTAGCTGTTACTAATAATCCTGCAAGGTATTACTGTTATTATTTTCTGTTGACTGATTGCTGGGGATATTATAAATGGGATTCTTGGTAAGATGTGGTGTGTACTAGGTGGCATCTGAGGTCCTTCCAAATCTGACATTCTATGATTCTCTTGATACCTTCCCCCTCTTTTCTTTCCAAATAAAAACTTTTATAGACTGACATTATTTAACATGATTGTTTTGACCTATGCTTAGCCATCAGTAACTGCTCATAAATATCAGCTTTTCATTGCACTTTAGCATAGTGCAATTGAAAGAAAAATGGTTCTGGAGTCAGAAGATAATAGATTTGAAACTTGCTATGTGTGTGACCTTGGATAATTCTTAATCTCTTTGGGCCTCAGTTTCTTCATCTGTAAAATAAGGAGAATGTCTAAGGTAGATTCTATGTTCCCTTTTAGCTCTAGATCTAGAACCCTATTAATTTCTCAGAATGAATTTTCTTGTTTTGATCTAATTCATGATTTCCTTAATTCAAAATCTCTTTGGAGTTTCATACTTGTTTTGGTGGTGGTGGAGAAATTTTTAAGTGTTGAAACCAGTTTCAAGTGGAAACCATTTGTGAAACACTGATCTTCCCTTTGTGAACCTCTTTTATGTTATGCTTCTGTCACCAGGCCTTTATATTTTATTTCTCTCCCATGTTCTAAACTCCTCATTCTTTTATGGTTCCATTTGTAATCAGTGGATCAATAGGGGCGATTCTCTCTGCCTCCAAGCTGTTTTGTCTCTTGGTAGAATCATAAAATAACTTTAAGGGACTTTAGAGAACATCTCATCTGACTTGAAGCTGATCTTCTCTATAACATCCCCAACAAGTGATCACAAAGCTTACACTGGAAGACTTTACAAGTCTATTCTTTTTTATTTCTAGCCATTTCTCTGAAGAGTCAAGACTAAAGTTGCATTGGGGTGAGTCTATAAATGCAAAGAATAGGTGTCCATTTTAGCTTGGTGTATACTTCAGCATGGAGCAACTAGTATGTTGCCAATGTGATACCCACAGAAGCTGCTATGAATATGCAGGCATATTTCCACGTTTGATTCACAAGATATAACAGACTTACTTCTTTGAAGACAAAACCAGGATATTTATTCATGTACCAGAAAGCCAAATATACCATGGTAACAAAGAAGTTGGTACATATTACTAATTCAGGGAGCACCCCAATCCCCAAGCCTTCCCTCCATCAGGCCTCCCCACAAAGAAGCTCCCTCAGGCAGAATGCCCTTCTCTTACCCACCCTCGCTGCTCTGCCTCTTTCTGCCTCCTCTCTGTCTTTCAGCTCCACCTCACTCTCCTACTTCCTGTTCCACCTGTTCAGCAAAGCTCCTCCTACCACAGGCTCCATGTGACTCAGGTTCATGTGACTCAGGCTTCCATGTGAAGACTCAGGCTCAAAGCAGGTCACTTAGACCTATTAATGGGTAAGAAAGATCTTCCCATTCCATTAACAATACAGCTCGATGGCACAAATGGTTAGAGTGCTTGGCCTGGAATGAGGAAGACCTGAGTTAAAATCTGGTCTCAGCCACTTATTACCTGTATGACCCTTGGCAAGTCACTTAACCCTGTTTGCCTTAGTTTCCTCATGAAATGAGCAGGAGAAGAAAATGGCAAATCACTTCACTATCTCTGCCAAGAAAATCCCAAAAAGGATCATAAAAAATTAGACACAACTGAAAAATTACTAAACAACAACAACCAGATACTTCAATATATGTACAATCTCCAACTCTCACAGAATATCTTAAACCATGAAGCTTTGTGGAAGCAGATTGGTTAGAAGGGAATACATGTTAGGTTCACTTTTCCTATGTCAATCAATCAATCAGTCAATCAAATACTTACTGATTGTCTATATCGTGTGGGTAGAAAGATAGGGAGTTGGGATGCCAGAGTTCCAGTTCTGGCTCTAACGCTGATCAGCTGAGTGACCTTGTACAAATTACATAACCTCTGTGAACCTTATTTTATTTATCTGCAAAAGAAGGTTGGATTATAAAAAAATCTAGGGCCCTTTCAGTTGAATGAATCTTCTATTTTCTCATCACTGTGCACATTTACCCAGGCTTAGAGCAGTTTGCCTTTGTGAGATCTATTCATTTAGTGCTTTTGTGCTCATTCTAGATAATTTTTGTTATCATATCTAGTAACTTAATTTATATTTTTTCTAGTCCAAAAGTCTTCCAAATTTGAATCTCTTTTCACTCATTAAGATATAAGCCCAGATTCACTGAACACCAAAATCTAGTGTTTTAACACTCACCATTTTCATCTTTATTTTTTTCTCCAAATATTTGGATTATTGGCAAGTCCCATTAAGTTTTTTTCACTGTGGTTCAAGGTATCCAGGCTCCCTCCCTCTCCCCCCCCCCCCCCCCCCCCCCTCTCTCCCTCTCTCTCTCTCCCTCCTTTTCTCTATCCCCCCTTTCCCCCCTTTTCCCTCTCCTTTCCCTTTCTCCTTCTCTTCTGTTTTCCATTTCCTTTCTATCCCTCTTTCTCTCTTTTCTAGGAGTTCTCCCTCTCTTGAGGGGTCAAAGAATGAAACCTTGGCTAAAATGTTACTAGAATGGTTGATATAGTGTGTTTTAAGAGTAGTCATGATTAACCCAATCAGTAGACAAAAGCTTGAAGGTATCGTATTTCTGGAAGAACTGAGAATGGCACCAGACAAGAAGAGACAAACAGAGATTTTGGTATGAAAAGATAACTAACACTTGTGAATACTCTTTCACACCCAGTAGCATTGAAGACCATAGGATCAAGCTGAGAAGCCATCCAGTCCTACCCATTCATCTTACAGAAAATGAGGCCCAAGGAGGCCCAAAGAAGTTAAATGGGCTTCACAGGTAGTAAGAATCAAAGGTGGGATTTGAATCCCAGTCCTCTGACTACAGAGTGAGTGTGTGTTCTTCTATAGTCTGTTGTGCGGGGCAATGGGAAATATGCTTTCATCATAAGCAAGAATATTCATGGAAAATTGACAGCCTGAAAAATTGTGGGTCTTTATACTATTGTGATTTACCTTCCACAGAATAGCTAAAATTTGTAAATTTCTTTGCTAAAAAATTTTGTCTTAGGACATTGTAGCTACTGGTTTGGGGGAAAGGGATAAGGGAGAAAGGTTGGATAAGAGCCAATCCAAAATGGGGATGACTGCCTCTAGAATTATGAACTCTTGTTAAGGAGTTCCTACTATATGAAATGCAGTGTTCTATATAAATGAGGTGATATAAAGATAAGGCTTGTTCTCTGGCCCCAGGAAGTTTACAGTCTAGTTCCTAACTAGTTAGTCAGTCAGTAAGCATTTATTGAGCACTTACTAATTGCCAGGCATTTTTTAAGCCCTGAGACTACAAAAAAGAGGCAAAAGAAAAGTTCCTGCCCTCTAAGAGCCCACTACCCAGTGAGGGAGACAACAAGCAAACAAATATGTATAAACAAGTTATATATACACTATATAGGAAATAATTAACAGGCAGAAGGCACTAGAATTAGGAGGGATTGCGAAAGGTTTCCTGTAGAAGGTGGGATTTTAGTTGAGATTTGAAGTTGTAAGAAGTCTGGAAAGCTGTAACAAGAATTACTTCTTCCTATCCCCAAACCCTACCTTTTTGCCAGTATTTGAATCTTTTAAGCTGGTCTTCATTTTGAAGTTGTTAGTTTCACTTTTAAATGATAAACTCTCATGTTATATGAATAGTTTCTTAGGGGAAATTTTTATGTCAGCTTTCTGTACATAATAGATGCTTAATAAATGTCCAATTGTATTTTATTTCCCCAAAGCACTTGGTATAGTCCTCAACACAGTGAATGTTCAGTAAATATTTTTGACTGATTGGTTGGAAATGAGGGAAAGAAGTTGGAAAGAAGTTGAAAGAAGAGGGAAAGAAGATTTTCCTTAAACTTAACTTGCTTAAACAAATATTTACATTGAGATGAGGCAGAGAAAAATTTTGGCTCCAAAAAAGATAGGTTGAATATAAATAAGGTTGATAGAAATTTCACCATGAAACAATAACCATATTGAATGGTGCAAACATTAAGTTAGCCTTAAAGGAAACATTGATCATATTTACTACTGTATGAAAACAGTTGGACTCACATTACAGACTATGTAGCATATACAGAGTGTATTATGTAACAATAGAATACCTGTCTTAATTGTTACTTTCTCTAAAATAATTACTGGCTTTGTTCTTGTGAACTAGTAATTAATTATCATCATAGATGTTAGATATCACTTAGTCTGAAGCCTTCCTTTTACAGAGGAGGGAACTCCAAGTGGGCAAGTAATATTCCCAAAGTCATGTGTCTCATTAGTAATAGACTTAAGACAAGAACTAGTATCTTCTGACTCTCAGTTCACTTCTGGCTTCTTCTAAGCCATTTATTTTTGAAAAACCTCCTTTTGGGGAAAAAAATTTTTTTTGACACTTTTTTTTGAGATAGAGCCCTATAGACATAACTTAGGATGCTCTGCATATTCTATTAGTTAAATCTGTCTTATCTTGACAGTTTTTCATACAGATTTCCATTCTCTAAAGTTACCCCAGATATTAGGGTTTCTGCACTGAAATGGATGCAAGTACTCTAAAAAAAATTCTTTACTTTTAGGAAATTAAACCAAGAACTATTGAGTTACTTCCAATTTAGTCACATTAAAATAAAGCTTTAAAGCCCTACTTGCCATCCCCACCCCCCCCTCTCCCCTCTTTTCCGGAAGCTTTTTAACATATAGACTAACTGAATAGAAGTATAGTTTTTCCTTTGATGTCTAGAATACTGCAAAGTGCTATTAATGGAAGCCGGGAGTTGCACTTCTCGTAGAAACATAGTGCATAGTGCGCCTCTAGCCCTCATGGATGCTTTTTGCCACAGTGTCTCAGAGATGGCTGGCCTGCTTTCAAATCATTTCATATTTAAAAGCTAAATTGCAAGTATTGATTGCACTCCCGGTTTAGCTTTTATGCTACCGACCCAACGTGAATGCAGCCTAGCTCCAGATGGCAAGTTTCTCTTACATCTTCCCGTTTCTAAAACCAAAACTTTGAGGGGCTGATAACTTTGTTCTAGCCTTCAGTTTCAAATCAGAATCTTTTTTTTTTTTAAGATCTCGGAGGGCCTTAAAGATAACGTGTTTTGGTTTCATAGTTTCCTCTACAAATTATAAAGTACTGTCTGATATGGCCTCTGTAATTAAATACTCTCATTTTCTATAAGAGGAAATGAAAACCTAGACAGGTAATATGATTTACTGAATTACAAGGATTTAGTTGTAGAGCCAGGGTTAGAATTCAGGACTTCTAAGTGTAATCTCCTCTAAAACACTGAGTAGGGGTGAAATTGAGACCTGTGAGGAGGAGGGGAAAGGGAATTCATATAATGCCTACTGTATGCCCAGCACTGTGCTAATAGCCATTTACAGATATTGTATCATTTGATCCTCACAACAGTCCTGGGGGGGGGGGGAGAAGATAGGTGCTGTTATTATTCTCATCTTACAGTTGAGGAAAGTGAGACAAACACAGGTCAAGTGACTTGCCCTAGGTCACGCAGCTAGTAAGCATGAGTCCAAATTTGAACTTAGGTCTTTTCTGACTCTAAGACTCTATCCACTGTGCTATCAGCAGCCTCGAAGTAAAGATCTTTGTCCCCATTGAGTAACGTCGAGTGACTTTAGACCCAGTGCTTTGTTTTAAAGTTTCCTGCAAAGAAAATCTGAGCCAAAAAAAAAGGGAAAAAATGTGCCAAGCTAATAAAAGCTTTTATTTGGCTAGGAATTGAAGTACAGAGATTTGTTTGCAAGTGATTTTAATGAAAGCTGACTAATGAGTAGCTCTCACCAACATCAATCAGATAAAATGATTATATCCACAGTGATTATTTGGTATAATAGAAAGAATGCCATGGTAAGAAAATATAGTCATGTTGCTTGACCATTTATTTTTAATAAAATAGAAATGTGATAAATTTTGGCATTTAGACAATAAGATTAAGAAGAGCATTGGTTTCTCATGATCTCTGTATGCTGTTGACCTTATTGCTTAACACTTTTGATTATTCAGAAAATCAAACCATTTTCTCCTGGCTTTGAAAATTAGAGTAAATTTGGTTTTCACATCCCCATTAACCGAATGAAGTAGGATGTGACAGTGCTATTTCTTGTGTTTCCTGGATAATGTGGAAACTAATGGGATAAGATTTTTTAAAAAAAATCCCAAAGGTTCACGATACAGAAGGGTTCATGGCAGTGTTTCCTCTAATTCTCACCTGATGAAAGTGGAAAAGATGGGAGGAAATGAAGCACTAGGCAGTGCTAGTTAAGGATGATGGACCATGTTAGGAAATGAGCTTTCTACCATGACTCACCTGAGAAGAACAGCACCAATAATATTACTGGAGAGAGAAAGCCTATTTGGATGTATGCTATAACTGTAAGAGCTAAGGGTCAGCCATAGTGTGGAAAAAAGAGATTGGTTTCTAAACCTTTGCTAACATATGTATGTATATATGTGTGTGTATATATGTGTGTACATGCATATATTTTTAAAAAGTGTTGAGGAGCCAATATTTTTTTCCCAAAGAATAATTTATCCCACCTCTTTGGTTTTTATATTCTATTGCTGTTGAACCTGTCATCAAAATCACTTTCTCTTTCAGAATGGACTTTCTGACATCTAGGTTAGCTACCTAATGAACTACATAACATTTTAGCTGCTAATGTGATTTAAAATATAGGAAAGTACTAGAGATTTAGGTCCAATTTCATTTATATGGATATTTATATGGATATGGCATTTATATGGATAGAGCTTGGCCCTAACAGCAAGTGGACCAGATAGTTGTTGGGATATGATTTGAAGGATTCTAAAAATCCTCACTTACTCTTAAATGTCTCTGTCACTAGGCTACTAACATTATATTTAGCCCTTTGGGTTAAAGTATTGTTCCCATGAGAGACAGCATGGTGTACTGGCTAGAAGGATGTCTTGGAGTCCATAACTGAATTCACATCCTGTCTCTGACCATACTAACTGTGTGACCATAGGCAAGTTGTGTAACCCCTATGGGCCTCCAGGTAACTGAGATAGAAATGGGTTTCTGTGCTAGGAGTTCTTTAGTCTGTTGAAATTATAAGTACAGACAAAAAAAGGTTTTCTTAAGGTCACTGTTAAAATACGAATAATTATTTTACTAAGAAGAGCATTATATTGACATCTGTGAACCCAGATTCATTAGTGAGATTGTTGATTAGAGGAATTGGGGAGTGAGAAAAGAAAAGAGAAAAGGTACAGAACATAGGTAGGTCATTGTTCTGGGGAGGGCAAAACATAGAAGAGGGCGCTGGGTACTGGGATGAGGCGGGGGATCATCACAAGGAGAGGTAGGGGCAGGAGGAAGAAGCCTGTAGGAGAGCATGGATAATTTGGCTTTAATAAGTCACCTTACTCAGTATCTTTTTTTATTTGATGACATTAGATTATTTTTGTTAATAATATTTTATTTTTTTCCAATTATATATAAAGATAATTTTCAACATTAATTTTTTAATAAGATTTTGAGTTTCAAATTTTTCTTCCCTCTTTCCTTCACCCCTCCCCAAGACAGCAGGCAATCTGATATAGGTTATACATGTGCAATCATGCAAGCATATTTCTATATTAGTCATGTTGTGAAAGAATAAACAGAACAAAAGGGAAAAACCACAAAAACCAAAAAAAGTGAAAATAGTATGATCTGCATTTAGACTCCATAGTTCTTTCTCTGGATGTGGATAGCATTTTCCATCATGATTCTTTTGGAATTGCCTTAGATCATTGTATTGCTGAGAAGAACTAAGTCAATCATAGTTAATCATTGTACAATGTTGCTTTTAGTATGTACAATGATATTTGATTTTTAAACCTCCCTCCCCCCTTATCCAGTTGCATTCTATTGAACTTCACTTTTAAAATTGAATAGATATTTTGAGTGCTTGTGGTATTGCAGGATAGGGGTGGGGTGGTATGTTAGTGTTTTCCTTTCAGTATCTACCATAGTCTTTTGATCCTCATTTCTCTTTGATGCCAATCTTAATTCATTGGAACAGTTATGGTTTTCCCTTATGTATTCATGACACCAGAAATCCAAACAAAAAGGGAAAAACTCATCTCTTGAGCCCCATCTTTTCCACGCATCCAAAAGCTTTCACTCCAGAGCAAGCATCTGGATGAGTGACTCTAATTTCATTCACTTTTCATTTGAAGAGTTGGCTTTGTCTTGTGTAACCATACTTTGGCTCAGTAGGCTTCTCTTTCACTTTGCTGCTACTATTCTGGTGCAGTCTCCTTGGCTAAGATGCTATTGAAATTCAGTTCTGTAGGATGTTGTATGCCAGATAAACAGTTTGCAACAATCTGGATTGATTAAAAACCTAGATGGGTGTTTTAAGCAGCAGCCAAAGTCCTTATTCAATGAGGCCAGCTGAGGGGGAAGAGGAGGAGGAGGATAATGGGACAAGATGCAGAAAAAAAGTCAGTACCTGATGGTTTCATCATTTGATGCAGTTGTATTTTAAGGGAAAAAAAGGATAAATATTTCAAAATTTTATAGAGTTAGAAAGTTCTCCCTTTTTATGTCAGCAACTAGGACCTTATAATAAAGGTATCAAGATAGATACCATGCTTTGGGAGGAAATATCTCACAGACTTTTATAGACTCCCAGGGAACCATTTGATAAATTGCATTTTAAAGGACACTAGATGCCAATTTATTGACCTTGTTTCACCATTCTGATTTTAAGTTTCTTGTAACCATAGGCAATGATCATTTATTAAGCACCTATTATGCGCTGGGCACTGTGCTAAATGCTGGAATGCAGAAAAAAGGCAAAAACAAAACAGGAACAACAGAAACAGTCCTGCCCTCAAGGGGTTCACAATCTAATGGGAGAGACAGCAAGCAAAAATAAGTACAAACAAGCAATGTACAGGGTAAATAGGATATAATGAAAGGCACCAGAATTTAAAGAGGCTTCCTGTAGAAGATGGAATTATAGTTGGGACTTAAAGGAAGCCAGGGGGTAGAGATTGGGAGGAAAAGCATCAGGGACAGCCAGAGAAAATCCCCAGTGTCCATAGGTGGAGTGAATTGTTCTGGGAACATCCAGAGAACCAGTGTCCCTAGATCAAAGAGTATGTGGCAGGTGTAAGAAGATTGGAAAGGTAAAAGGGGACTAGATTATGAATGGCTTGGAATGCCAAACAGGATTTTGTATTTGAACTTGGAGGTGATAGGGAGCTACTGGAGTTTACTGAAGAGAGACAGGTCATGACACACTTTAGGAAAATCTCTTTGGTGAATAAACTGAGGATTGGCTGGTGTAGATGGAGACTTGAGGCAGTGAAATAGTGACATAAACATTTTGAGAGGAGAAGAGGTTTGGAACAACCTCTGTGGGGAGTGATAGTTTATCACTGAGGAGTAAAAGGATTGGTATGTAGCAATGAGGACCCATCTGATTGAAAAACAGATTTGAAGAAGAAGCACTTAACTTCCTTCAGTATGTGACTTCCTTCAGTATCATTCAGAACCATCTGGGTGGAGGAAGATAATCAGTTTCCTTATCTGCAAAATGATTGACCTCTCCAGGGGTCTTTATAGTGTTACATTTAGGATCCTTCTGTGGTCCTGTAGAGACATGAATGTGACCTTCAAGACTGATACTTATAGTGAGACCTTGGTCAAATCAGTTCACCACTCTTTAACCTGTTTTCTTATCTTTAAAAGGGGGATAATAATACCTTGCAGGGTGCATACTTTAAATGATTATTGCAGCAATATATAGCTTAGAACACTTTATATAAATGGGAGTTATTAGGATTATTTGTGCAGACCTATAGTTCTGTCAATATAGGGAATTCACTGTTTGGGAATTCTCTCCACAAATTCATATGAACAGCTCTTTTGTTTCTTTTTTTTGTTTTCTGTTTTTTGTTTCTTTTTTTCTATTGTATTATGGATTTGTCAGAAGTATTGAGAGGTTAAATGATGTGCTCGTGGTCACACACAGCTAATACATGCCAATTATGAAGACCTAGGTCTTTCTGAATTCGAAAGACTAATTCTCTATCTACTATATCATGTTGCCTCTCATTATTATTATTATCTCACTGAAATATTTAAAAAAATTTTTTCTCAATGAAAATGGTCAATACTCATCAACATGTAGAACCGTAGAATTTTAGAGCAAAATGTTATCTTCTTTTTGTTTGGTCATGTCCAACGCTTTGTGACCTCATTTGGAGTTTCTTGGCAAAGGTACTGGAGTGATTTGCCATTTCCTTCTCCAGCTGATTTTACAGATGAGGAAACTGAGGCAAACAGAGTTAAGTGATTTACCCTGGATCAAACAGCTATAAATATCTGAGGCTGAATTTGACCTCAGGTCTTCTTGACTCCAAGCCCAGTACTCTATCCTTTGTGCCATCTTAAATGTTATCTAAGAAGCCCTATAATTAAGTCCCATGTTGTACATATGTACAAACTGATGCCCAGAGACTTTCAATGACTTGATTGAGGTTCCTTTGCTAGTTAATGATAGATTTTTAAGTTCTAGGCTGGTACTCTCTACTAGACAGCATCTGCATCTCTAGACCTTACTATATAAATAATTTCCCTGTGTATTTGAAGGTAATACCTGGTCTTTTCATCTTCAGAAGAAATAATCTTAGTTTGTCAAAGGTCCCATTATTTATGTTGCTGTCCTGTGAATGACAACCTTTAAAAATAAATTATAGTTCTGAAAATTAGATATTGTACTTTAAGAACTGAATAGAGGTAGTATGGCATAGTGGATAGAGTCCTGGACTTTGAGTCAGAAAGATTTGATTTCTAGTCCACCCCTGACACTTAGTGGCTGTGTGTCCTTGGACCAGAATATAGCCTCTATATGACTCAATTATATGGTTCCCTTGGATTTGGCTAATTATTCCTGGATGCGTTGTGATTTGCATTGGGAATTCCCATACTAGGAAGCCCCCATACTGCGTTGGGTAAGTGACTATTTAAAAGTGTAAAATTATTACTGTATTTTGTGTCCTGTCTTTATGTTCCAGTATTGTGCTTGCCTTTCACACCAGCTTGTTAATTCATGTTCAGTTTCTGGTCCACTAACCTTGAGATCTATTTCAGACATACTTGTATGTAGTCAATCATTTCCCTACATTGCATTTGCGTAATTGGTTTACCCACTGTAATCGTACCCAGCATGGGTGCCTATTGAATGCTGTCCTGTGTATTTCTGAGCACTTCACCAACGTAATAAGGTTCCTTTGAATTTTGAAATTCTCTCAGTTTGGTGCCAGACAAGAAGTTATTACTTGTACTCTCTATTTCATTACCTGGTCATTGAGGAAATCTTAAAACACACATGACACTCTTGTAGTACTTATTCATTTGACTCTGTAATTATTAGACATAACACAATTCAATTCAACCAGGATTTATTATATGTCTACCATGCTTAGGGTGCTAGGCACTGGGCACATAAAGATGAAATAACACAGCCCTTACCTACAAGGTGCTTACATTCGAATAAGGGAGCATACAAATAAATTTTTAATACATATTAGAACATGAAAAGGGAGAATTTAAAGAGCTTTCTAAATGAAATGCTATGTGAAATTTGAAAGACAAGTTATTTTTATCTAGGGGCAACAAGAAAGGTTACATAGAGAAATAAAGAAGGTAGATATATAGAATTTCAGAATTGAAGATAATATAATCCTTTTGGCCTCAGAAAGCAAAACCAAAGGCAAAGAGGGGAAATTAAAAAAAGGAAAAGCTTTCTAGTTATTAGAACAAATGGAATAGATTGCTTGAAGAGAGACTATATTTTCCCTCACTGGAGGTCTTTGAGCAGCAGTGGGATGATGACCGCTAGCCAGGTATGCTGTGGTGGGGATTTCTCTTCGGATATGGATTAGACTAGAGGTTGCTGAGGTCTGATGAAACTAAAATTCTGTGATCCAAACAATTGAATCTTTGCTTTCTCTCATCAAGTTTTGGGCTCATAGGCCCCTGGATTCCCACTCTGCAAATCCAGGCAGTACATTTTAGTGAGCTATTGATAACTGATCTTTGACTATGGCTAATTACTCAGTCAATAGCACCAATCTAACAGTTCATGATGATGGATGACTCTTTCCTAAAATATAAATATTTATATGTGTAAAAATATACATATATATGTCTTCTGTTCACATTTAGACTTAATTTATTCAGTTGTATGAGATCAAAGCATGAGAAGAGCCAAGGGAAACCTGAACTCTTTCTGATATGGTACCTGAAATGCTAGACAGTTGCTTTAGGTGCTTTTCAGCTGGTGAATTGAAACACCTGAAAGTTATGTCTTATAATTTATGGTGACTTGTCATCTGACACTCTTCAACTTGGCCACTGGCAAAAACTCATCTTTATGTGTATTTTCACATTTCCTGCATAACTGTCCATGACAGTTTTCGCGTAATTCAGATGATTTCTGTGACTGAGTTCATTTCTGTCATAAATACTTTCTTCATCACTTGATCTTGAAGGGTAGAAATTATATATCCACCCATGTGCTTTTCTTAGGAATTTTTGCAGAAAAAATTTTTTTCCTAAAAGAGGTGAACAAGTTCATTTTTTGATAGATCAGTGTTAAGATTCTTCATCTGATTTATCAAGCCTTGGTCTCATCAGTATTGAAAATTGGCCTGGTTGATAGCATGATAACTGTGGAAAATGATACTTAATTTTAAGTTCTAACTAAGAATTTATTTTATAATGCTATGAGGCATATTAGGCTGAAAATCAGTTATGCTTGCTTTGCGGCTGCAGGAAAGTCACGTTTTTAATCTTTCAGTCATTGAGTCTGAAAAAGTGTCTTGACTGCCATGGAGTGAGAGGCATGTTGCTTCTTTTTCTTCACTGTCTTTTCGTTGCTTGACCCTTAGCAGTGAGGGGGCTTGTTTCTGTGCCCTAATGCTATAGCTTTCTTTGACAACTCTAATGACTTTCTTAACAATAAACACGGGGTTCCGAGTCGTCCTCTTTGACATCTCGGTGGCATTTGGCATGATGGCCAGTGCCTTAAACATTAAAGTAAGTGACTTAATAAGTATTTGTTGAAGTACATTACCCTTACTGTTTCCATGGCTTTTCTATACTTTGCTCTCATTGCTTTCCTCTCACCTCTAGAACCTTTCACTTTTCTATTTCTTTTTCTAGCTTCTTAGCCTCCTCATCCCTCTTAAACATAGGTGTGCCCAAAGATTTTGCCTTTGGCCCTCTTCTCTCTTTCTATACAAAAAATTATCCTTTTAGACTTCATATATTCTGACAAAGTCAGTTATCATCTGTATGAAGATTATTCTCAAGTTCTTGTCTCTACCCTCAACCTCTCCAGTCTTGTATTTACAAACGTTCCACTTCAAATCAAGAGTGTCTAAATCATATTCTGGTTTTCAAGTTTTTTTATGACATGGTTCCATCCTTCTCTCCAGTCTAACCTCATATCCCTTCACATACTCCATACTCTTTGTCCCAGTGAAATTGGAGTATTTTTGGGTGTGTGTTAAGTGTCTGAGATCAGATTTGAACTCAGTCCCTCCTGACTCCAGGTCCAGTTCTCTATTCTCTGTGCCACCTAGCCGCCCCCTGGAATGGACTCTTGAAAATCTTAAGTCTCTTCTTGCTCCTTCCTTCAACCAAAGGTGCTACCACTTCCATGGAGTCTTCACTGACTTCACCTCCCTAGTTGTAAGTAATCTCTATTTCCTCAATTTTCTCAAAGCATTTTGACTCTTCTTTGTACTTGCCTGCTATATATCATATGAGTGTATTTATCCTCTTTTCCATTAGACTTGTAAGCTAGTAAAGCATCTGTCATAGCTATCTTTAAATGTCAAATGCATTTTTAGTTTTTATTTAATATTTTATTTTTCCCCAATTTTGAGTTCCAAATTTTCTTCCTCCTTCCCTCCCTCCCCTCCTCGAGAAGGCAAGCAGTTTGATATAGGTCATTATGTGCAGTCATGCAAAACATGTTTCCATATTAGTCATGTTGTGAAAGAGAACACAACCAAAAAAAAACCAAAGAAAAATAAAGTAAAGTATGTTCAATTTGTATTCAGACTCCATCAGTTCTTTCTCTGGAGGAGGTTAGCATTTTTCATTGTAAGTCCTTTGACATTGTCTTGGATCATTGTATTCCTCTGCCATCTTGACTTCAGACCCCCAGCACAGTGCTTTAAACAGAGGGGACGTTTTATAAGTGTTGAATTGAGTAAAAATATGACTACAACTTTCTTATTTGTGGCCCTTGGGAATCAGAATCTTAAAAACTCTCGTTAAAACCATAAACTTTCCAGCATAAATATAGCAAACACCCTTATAAATCAGTAAGTTCAATGAAAGAGACTAATATTTTTACAGATGATGAAACTGGGAGCAGAGGTAGTTGTATATTCTCAGAGAAATGTTTGATGGTAACCCTGAAATATGGATGTTGTTATTGTTCAGTTGTTTTTCAGTCATGTCTGACTCTGCATGACCTGATTTGGGGTTTTCTTTGCAAAGATACTGGAGTGGTTTAACATTTTCTTCTCCAGTTCATTTTACAGATAAGGTAAAATTGGATTTCTTATCCCCCTTATGTGTTTTTTTATGTCAGCAAGGAGTCACAACTTCATGAAACTTACTTGAAAACTAGGTTTATTACAAGAGAAATGAACATACATGTGGAACCCAAAGAATTTACAATCTATATATAAGTTTGCATATTTGTAACAGTAGGATGAAAGGAGGAAGAGGGACCAGAAATCTTCCATCTGAGAGGAAGAAAGTTTCAGTAAAGGTAGGAAAAAGACAAAACCCCTCCTGAAGGCAGACAAGGAGCAAGGTGACTGCAAAAGAGGCATTCTTTTCTCTTGGGAACTGTTAGACTATGAAGATAGGATGGTTTGCTTATCTGCAAGGGTTCCAGCTACATAAGCAATTTCCCTACCTAGTGGAGAGTGACTGGTGCCTGTCGACTCCCAAGGACACACAAAGAATCCCTTTTGGGATATAAAAAACAAATTGCATACTCTGGGTCCAGTGTTTCTGGAAAATATGGCAACTCAAAAAAAAGTTCAGGAGATGCCCTTAATATTCCTCAACACTTATAAGTTGAAACTATGGATAGAACCAGGTGGTGCAGTTGATAAAGTAGATCCGGAGGCAGAAAGACCTGAGTTCAGATTCAGTCTGGGACATTTGCTAGCTGAGTGATCCTTCCTTCCTTCCCTCCACCCTCCACTTCTTTCCCCACTTACACAAATCACTTAATTTGTTCCTCCCAATTCTATATCAGTAAGTGGAGGAGGTTGGATGACTTCTAAGGTTGCTTCTAGATTTCTATGATCCATTCTCTTCCTCTTGTCCCCCTCTTTTATCCCTTATCTCACCCCCAGACTCTTCTCCTATCTTCCTTTCCCTTTTCTTCTCTTACCCCTCCTCTTCATCTCCTCACTTCCCATTTTTTAAAGGTGAACTTGTTGGGTAGCGGCAGTGGTACTTGTTTACTTTACTCCTAAAATTCTGCAGGAATCACAGGAAACAGTATTTGCCAGATTTCTCAGGTGACAAGAGTAGCAACGGTGATTTCAGTGATGTAGAGTACTCCCAATGTCATAGAAGGAGATCATGGAGTGATGAGAGATGGTGGCTCTGTTCGTTACACTGTTCGTGAAGCCTGGAAAGAGGGCACCAAATGTGTATCTGATTTAGAAATTTTGATGGAACCCAACTTCTGTGACATGATGAGCAAAGTGAGGCAACTAGAAATGTATCCTCTTTCAAAGAAATATAACTATCAGCACCCTGAAGTATGCAGCGCTCTCTGGAATGAATGAATGAATGCTTAGCATGTTGATGGTTCATTATATTTTGCTGACTGCTTGGTAGTAAATTTAGAATATTTTTTTTTTTGCAAAAGCTGAAGAGCATTCCCAAAGTTAGGAGGACCTGAATTCAAATCTTGTCTCAGATACTAATTGTGTGACCTTGGACAAGTCATTTACCCTTTTTACCTCAGTATCCTCATCTCTAAAATGAGCTGCAGAAGGAAATGACAAATCACTCTTCTACCTTTGCCAAGAAAACCCCAAATGGGGTCAGAAAGAGTCAGATATGACTAATCAACTAAACAACAACAAATGACAACTGATGTTATACATCTAAGCAATTGGTCTAAAAAATTAATGGGAACTTACCAAAAGAGACCAAGCTACCAATTTCAGCTTAGTTTCACATGTAACTGATTGCTCTGCTTGAATTCATAGCAATACTACTTCATTACCTTCTACAAATTGTTTACCTTCCTACTCTCCTTCCTTCTTTTTCCCCCCTTCCCCTCCCTCCTTTCTTTCCTTTCTTCCCTTCTCCTACTTCCCTCTTTCCCTTCTCCTTCTCTTCTCTTACTCCCTTCCACCTTCCTCCTCTCCCTCCCTCCTTCCCTTCCTTCCTTTTTTACTGAGTACCCTCTCCCCATAAGATACTGGTGTTATTTTCTGTGAGTTAGAAAGAACAAGAGAGACCTTGCTGCTGTGGAGCTTATATTCTAATGGGAATCAACAAGACCTACAGATAGCCATAATGCAAAGTAGAATGTGAAAATGAGGAACACAATGGTATAGTTGTTCAGGGGAGGGGGAAGGTGACTTCTGGCTGGGAAAATAAGAGAAGGCTGCATGTAACAGGTCACATATGAGTTTTGTCTTGAAAGAGTCGTACAGTTTTCAAAGTGGAAATGGTGAGGAGAACATGCCAGGAAATGAACTAAGCAATAAGCCTGAAACAGTAGGCTAAAACCTAAAAGTGGAGATCCTTTAATTCCAGGCAAAGGAGTTTGTACTTTGGTAGGTAATTTTAATTTAGTGAAGACTTCCGAATTGGGAGAAGAGTGGGATGGATTAACGTGATGTTTCAGAAGACTTCTCTGATAGTAAATGCAATACATTGAAGAGGGGGATGAGTCTGGTCAGACTCTTTTGGAGGCAATGGCACATGCCAAGGGCATTGAAAGCATTCAAGGCTGTTGATTGCGGGGCTACAGAAAAGGTAACATATTGAAGAAATATTGCCTAACTAGAAATGTGATAGACCTTGGTGATTTGTTGGATGCATGGAGGTGAAAGGAAGGGAGGAGCCAAAATTGCTTTTGAGATTCATTGCCTAGTAGCTCCATAACCAGAAATGGGAGCGTCAAGAGAGTGAGCAAAGGACCAATCACAAAATTTGAAGAATACTTTAAGGTTTGCAAAGTGCTTTACAAATACTATCTCATTTTTATCTTCTGCAGCCTTCGGAGATAGATACTGTTCCTATCCCCATTTTAAGGTGAGGAAACTGAGGTAGGCAGAGTTTGTGACTTGCCTAGTGTCATGAACTAGGAAGCATCTGAGACTGGATTGGAACTTAGGTCTTCTTGACTCTAGGTCCACTGCTTTACCTACTGGGCCATCTGGCTCACTATCATTTAGGAAAAAAAATATGGAGGGAACATCAGGTTAAGAATCAATTACTTTTGCCTAGAAGTTTAAACAGAGCAGACATGGATTCCTTTTTCATGTTTCTTCATTATTACATAGCATCACATCCATACAAACATTTCATAAATGGTTCCATCTACACTTGGCTCAGGCACCTGGCAAGAAGCCTTTTTTTCCTGGCAAGGATTAAAGCTTCTTTGTCTTCTTTCATAAGATGTAATGGAATCTCCTCTTTGTCATTTTTTACAACCTCCTCCATTCTCAGTCAACGACATAATCAATCTCCGAGCATTAGAAGCATCAGTAGTGGGCTTGGTCCTGTCCTGCCTTTGTATCAATGGCCAGAAGGATACCCTGGCCTCCTGGGGAGCAGTTCTCCAGCTATTTATCTTGTTAGTAAAGAGTTTTGTGAAGTCTGGCTTGCTCCTTCTTGGTCTCTAGAGCCTTGCTTTGATGAACAGCATGATTCTTCATTTTTCTGTTTATCTACCTCTTAAAAAAAAGAGTCCCACCCTGCCACCTCCCCTTTGTTTTGGCAGTTTCAGGAAAAGAACAAATTGGCCACTACACTCCCCCCAAACCAACCAACCAAACAAAACCCAGTGACCCACTGAATAAGTATTTGAAACAAATTACTCTTCTATCATTTCCAAAATATAAAATGATTGTGTTAAGATCTTTTTTTGTCAAGCCCAAAAGAGTAAATTTCTTCAGATTGTATTTTCTTGCAGTGCTGTCACTTTCTCTTGTCTTGCTCTGATCCAGATCCCTTCAGCTTTCATTGGTGGTCCTGGGTTGCATTAATCACTTGTCATGTCATGGCATTTTAGTACCAATAAGGTACTTTCAGGGTCCCTTCCCCTGTCTTCTAGACTGAACTCTGGCTAAACTTATCAAGCTATTTTATCTGTAAACAGTTCTTTGAAATATCATTTCATTTGAACTTGGTGATACAATTTATTGGATCAGTTTTTAGTTCTCTCACATAATCTCCTTCATGATAGAAAGTTATGGAAAAACCTCTGATTCAAATTCTTTTTTTAAAAAGTCAGAGAAAGAATTTATTAAATACCATGTGTCAGACACTGTGCTAATCACTGAGAATGCAAATACAGTCAAGAAATATAGTTCCTGATCTCAAGAAGCTTATAATATCATGGAGAAATACAATATACAAAGGGGAGCTTTGGTGAGGGGGCTAGAATGTGCAGAATTTGGAGCTGGTGGCTAGGAAGCAAAAGGTTTTTTATACCTTCTCTGTGAAAGAGCCCACAGTGTTTTGGGGGTAGGAGGGGTACTCTAAGGTTCCAGGAAGTGGTGATGGTGTGCATAGTGCAGGCAGTGTGGAGCTAAAAGCCAGAAGGGAGATTGAGGCCTGGTTTTAAGTTGCTATCAAAATTTAAAGTTACTTTTAAAATGTTTTTTCTCTCTTGTGCTGTTGATCATCATTGATTAATCCTAGTTGTTGTTAATTCATAAATACACCATCAGTATTCACAAAATGAAATGTGCTCAATAAAAAATATATATGAATTTTATGGAAATACATATGCATGTATATATACACATAAATATATTTTGATTTCTTTAGTACTTCAAAAGATCTGTGACTTCATCAGTTGTTGGCACACCTTCTTCCAATACTGATCGCGATTCCTCTATGCCTTAGAAGATGGGCTTTTTGCTTTATCATTACAAAAGTAATTTTTTACCCAATAACTAAACCTCTCTAGGAATGAGTGAGATTCTCCATGCTCAGCTAAACTACATCCTCCATTGCTGTCTGTCCTTGGGTCTATACTTGAAGACTTGGTGTAAATAATACCTGTCAGTACCTGTGTTCTACTGACCTAACATTGTCTCCAAATGTTGGTGAATCAGTGGAGGATTTTAGCAGGGTATAAAGTAGCCTAGAGGTGTCAGGGTGGATTTTGAGTAAGACTTGGATTTGATTAGCAGATCTTCTGTTTATTAGCTGAGTGACTGAAATCAAGTCATTTAACATCTTCAGGTCTCAATTTCTTCATCTTTAAAATAAGGGGTTAGATTACAGTCTGTGAACAGAAGGGATTCTGTGAACTTGAATGGATTAAATGTATCTTTATTTTAATGTGATTGGTAGCATTTGTGATGCTATGCATTTTATTTTATGCATTTAAAAAATCATTATTCTTCAGGAAGACTTGGGTTCAAATGCGGCCTCAGACACTTAACACATAAACAACTAGCCGTGTGACCTTGGGTAAGTCGCTTAACCCCAGTTGCCCTAAAAAAAAAAGTCATTATTCTGCAAGGTCTGTAGGCTCCACCAGACTGCCAGTGGGGTCAATGGCAGGAAAATGGTTAAGAACTCCTGCATTCTGTGGTCTCCAAGGTCCTTTCCAGTTCTGATATTCTTTAGTAAATTTTCTAAACCCTTTCAGTGCTGTAAAAGAGAATCATATAATTATTATGACCTTAGAATAGTCAATCCAGGGGCGGCCAGGTGGCTCAGCGAGTAAGAGCACCGGCTCCAGTGTTGGGATGACCTGGAGATCGAATCCCGGGCTCAAACACTTAGCACCACACCCAGAAATAACTGGCCGTGTAACCTTGAGCAAGTTACTTAACCCAAATTGCTTAAAAAAAAAAAAAAAGAATAGTCAATCCTGTTCACTTTACAGATTCAGAAATTGAGAAAGGAAAGCAGTGTGTTGAAGTGGAAGTCATGCTTAACTTGGAGGCACAGGATCTGAATTCAAAACACCACTCTGATAACTTACTATGTGCCCTGGAGCAAGTGACTTAAGCTCCTTGGGCATCAGTGCCCTCATCTATAAAGTGAGGGTGCTGGGCCATATCACTTCTAAGATGTCTTCTCCCTACAGGTCTGTGTTACTATGACCTGAAGAGGTTGAGTGACTTGCCCAAAGTTATTCATCCAGGTAATAGAGGAGCTTAGACTACCTCATGGATTTCTTACCTCCTAATTTAGTGTTCATTTCATCCCCCTCTCTCTTGAAAAATAAGAAGCCATTATTACATAAACACATGGAAATTTAAAATTGACCTCTAGCTCAGAGCCTGAAAGAAACTCTGCCAGACATAAACACATTGGGCACTGAACCAGTGAAAATTTTAATAGCAATGGAAAATGTGATACCTGATAAAAAACAGGAAAATAGTCTGTTTCTGATAGTCAAGCTAAAGGATGCTTTATAAGAGTGTATGGCTTCCCTCCAGGATGGTAACCTTAAAAAGGTAGGGCTCTATTTTTGGCATCCCTGGCATCTTCTAGCAACATTTAACAAGAACAAGAACAATAGCTCATATTTGAATGGTACTTTACTGTTTAGTGCAAGGATTCTTAAATTTTTTTTGAGTGACCTCTTTTGACATTACGGTGAGGTATATGGATCCCTTTTCAGAGTAATGTTTTTAAATGCATAACATAAAATTTAAAGGATGATAATGGAAGCCAGTTATATTGAAGTAGTTATCAAAATATTTTTAGCAGTTCATAGACTGCAACTTTAAGAACCCTTGATTTTGGATGCTTTTTGTTTGTTTTGATCTCACACTCTCTATGAGATATAGCTAATACAAGCTATCTCATTTTTAGAAATGAGGAAATTGAGTCAGAGGAAGTTGAGTAACTTCAAGAAGCCCATACATAGTTCTATAGAAGAGGGGTTTGGATTCAAATGCAGTTTTTCTAACTCCATGTTGAGCCTGCTTTGACTAACCTGAGCTGCTTTGCTTCATGCTTTTATAGTTCTATAAGCTATGCATTTGCTAGTACTGTATTGAGGAGCATGCATGTATTCTTGTAAACGTTGTTTGATGGATTTAAGATTACATGTATAGAGGTAGTCTCTTCACTGATGCAGATTAATATCCTTCCTCTCCAGTTTAATTTTTGTTTGTTTCACCATAAATTCATCATTTAATCTTCCTACTAGAGACCTTCTCATTCTTTCATATATCAGGGCATGTTACAGGACCTGTTCATTATTTGTGTCTCATTCTTACTCCGTGACCAGCCTAACTACTTTTTTTGGTCATTGATACATTCCAAAATGACTTTTTCTCTGCTTCTTGCTCCTAAGATTTCATTGGAATATACCACAGCCTGCTTAATATTACCAGCTGGGGAGCTCAGTGGCTACAGTGTACAATGGATAAAGTACTTTCTTGGAATCAGAAAGATCTGAGTTCAAATCCAACCTCAGACACTTCATAGCTGGGTGACTCTGGGCAAGTCACATAACCTCAGTTTACTTATCTGAAAACAAAGGTAATAAAAGCACATACCTCCCAGAGTTGTTGTAAAGGTCAAATGAGATATTTGTAAAGTGCTTAGCCAAAGTTAAAACACTATGTAAATCCTGGCTATTATTATTATCACTCAACTTTCCATACAACTGCTAAAATAATCTTACTAATGAACAAACCTGATCAAAGATGTTTGATGTTTGGTGGTTCCCTGCTGTCAAAGAGATAAAGTATAATTTCTTAGCATGGCATTTAAGACCTTTCACAATCTAACCCACTTTTAGAAGCCTTATTTCATACTCTTTACATAATCTTTACTCCAGGCAGTTTTTTCCCCTCTGAAGTCAGGATGCCTAAGCATAGACATGTTCCTTTTTCATCTTGCCACTTAAAATTGTTCTCTTCTCTAAAGGCTTAACACAGGCTCCACATCTTCTACCATCCCTGATCCCACAATGGGAAAAGAGTTGTCTCCTTCGTCACATTTCCCCAGGTCGCTTTGTTTTTTTCCTCTCCTTTTCCCTCATTGCATTCTACCTTGTATGCTCTTCTTTGGGTACATGTCATATCTCTCTAGTTGACTGCAGGATCTTTGGGGATAGGGATTGTATTGGTTTTTCATCTTTGTATCAGCTCGTTTTCCATTTGCAGTTTCTTTGAGATTTACATATGGGTGGACTAGTTGAAGGCACCCTATAGAGCAATGTGCTAGTACATAAGCAATCTATATTTTTTATCCCTTATATTTTTTTCCAATGAATTATTACTGTTGATTCCTCTGTCCTGTCCTGTTCCTGTACTTGTGTTGCCCAGTGTGTTATTTGTGAATGGAAATATTTGGAGAGGCTAACCATCAATAAGAAGTCTTGATGGTGTTTGTACCTCTTGCATAGTCCTTGGTGGTACTAGAGCATGCTTTTGGCAAACATATATATTCCTACTTAGGGGCGGCCAGGTGGCTCAGAGAGTAAGAGCACTGGCCCCAGTGTCAAGATGACCTGGGGATCAAATCCGGGCTCAGATACTTAGCACCACACCCAGAAATAACTGGCTGTGTAACCTTGAGCAAGTTACTGAGCTCCAATTGCTTTAAAATATATATATATATATATATATATATATATATATATATATATATTATTCCTACTTAATGCTTTATAGGATGAGGACAGTGACTTTTTTTTAGTGTTATATAGATATCTCTTTGCTTATGTCTTGCAGAAATATATCTAGTAAAGCCTATATTGTATTTTAGATTACTTTTTTTCCCTCCATGAAACAAGGGCTTAGAAAAAAAAAGACAATGGCCCTGTAATGACACATACAAATATTGTACATAAATACCTTGCCAAAAGTTTAGCCCTTTCAGTTTAGCTCAACTTTCTCCTCTCCTCTTCTCTCTCATTTCCCTAAAACTCAACTTTGTCTGTCTAGTTATCCTTTCCATTCTATCTTTTTTTGCAGTGTGACCCTTCTTAGATAGATATATGCCTTACCCCTCCCATCTCTAGTAAAATGTCCCTTTTTTGTTGTTGTTCAGAGCTATGACTTTATTGACATAATTTCCCATTGAGGAAATTCCCTTTAGTGATGCACATCTGCATCTGTTAAACAACTTGTGGCCTTAGAGAATTATTTGGGGGGGGGCATGGAGTAAGGTTAAATTACTTGCCAGGAGTTACACAGATAGTATTTCAAAGTTCTGAATGTGAGTCTTACTCCCTCTGAGCTCTATTCTCCATCTATTATGCCATGTTGACCATATGAGTACATGAAGATAAATCCAAACTGAAAGCAAGCATAGGTTGTAAACATTTTGTAAACAGGAAAAGATACATAGCACACTGGATTGAACATTCCTCCATTTCATTAATGTGTCTACTGAGACACTTGAAGAAGAAAAAAATCTTCTAAAGAACATGGAATAATATTTAAGGAAAACTAAAGGTAGAAAGGGTTTCTTGTGATTATCATTCAGTAAACATTTAGTAACAAAGAATTTAGAGCCAGAAAAGGGATCTTTGAGATCATCTACTTCAATCCATTGTTTACAAATGAGGAAACTGAGGACCAGACAGAGGAATTCCAAGGTAATAGGCAGTAAGTACAGCAGAGCTAAGGTCTCAATCCCAGGTCCTTCAACTCCAAATTTCTGTCTTCTCTGTACCATGATGTCTTTTTACTAAGTGACTATCAAGTATGAAGCACTGTGCTGGATACTGAGGGCTGAGGCCAAGATAAATAAGGAAACATCCAGAGACATTTACTAAATAAATACAAGTAAAGACTCCCTCAACTGACAGGCTACTACATTCTGATGTCTCATTGTAGGGGAAGATGAATGAGTACAAACTCTGGCTTATCCAGCTTTCCAGGCTGGAAGGGCTTCCAATAATAAGTGCCCAAGTGATTGAGATCTCAGGAGAGGCCTCAGGAGATTTGGAGAGGCTAATCACTAGAAGTCTGGTGATAAACACATGCACACACACGTATAGGTACATATATATGTGTATGTGTGTATGTATGTGTATATATGTATAGCTCTATCTATGTTTCTATCTATCCATCCATCCATCTATCTGTCTGTCTGTCTATCTGTCTATCTATCTATCTATCTATCTATCTATCTATCTATCTATCTATCTATCTATC